>NC_055685.1:1981590-2581590 GCF_017639745.1 Melanotaenia boesemani
GAACGACTATCAATGTTCCATCCATCCATCCATTTTCTTCCGCTTATCCGGAGTCGGGTCGCGGGGACAGCTGCCTAAGCAGGGAAAACCAGACTTCCCTCTCCCCGGCCACATTCACCAGCTCATTCGGAGGGATCCCGAGGCGTTCCCAGGCCAGCCGAGAGATGTAGTCTGTCCAGCGTGTCCTGGGTCTGCCCCGGGGCCTCTTTCCGGTGGGACGTGCCCAGAACACCTCACCAGGAGAAGCGTCCGGGAGGCATCCTAACCAGATGCCCAAGCCACCTCATCTGGCTCCTCTCGATGTGGAGGAGCAGTGGCTCTACTCTGAGCCCCTCCCCGATCACCGAGTTTCTCACCCTATCTCTAAGGGAGAGCCCGACCACCCTGCGGAGGAAACTCATTTCGGCCGCTTGTATTCGCGATCTCGTTCTTTCGGTCATTACCCACAGCTCAGGGCCACAGGTGAGGGTAGGATTGTAGATCGACCGGTAAATCGAGAGCTTTGCCTTTTGGCTCAGCTCCCTCTTCACCACGACAGACCGAGGCAGAGTCTGCATCACTGCGGACGCCGCACCGATCCGCCTGTCGATCTCCCGTTCCATCCTTCCCTCACTCGTGAACAAGACCCTGAGATACGTAAACTCCTCCACTTGGGGCAGGACCCTATCGCAGACCCGGAGAGAGCACTCCACCCTTTTCCGGCTGAGGACCATGGTCTCGGACTTGGAGGTGCTGATTCTCATCCCAGCCGCTTCACACTCGGCTGTGAATCGCTCCGGTGAGTGCTGAAGATCACGGCCCAATGAAGCCAACAGAACCACGTCATCCGCAAAGAGTAGAGACCCAATCCTGAGGCCACCGAACCGGATCCCCTCCACACCTCGGCTGCACCTAGAAATTCTGCCCATAAAAGTTATAAACAGAATCGGTGACAGAGGACAGCCTTGGCGGAGTCCAACCCGCACTGGAAACGATTCTGATTTACTGCCGGCAATGTGGACCAAGCTCTGACGCCGGTCGTACAGGGACCGGACAGCTCTTACAAACGAGTCCGGCACTCCATACTCCCGGAGTACCCCCCACAGGAGTCCCCGGGGAACACGGTCGAATGCCTTCTTGGGCAAACTCCCATGCCCCCTCAAAGACCCCGAAGAGGGTGTAGAGCTGGTCCACTGTTCCACGGCCGGGACGAAAACCACACTGCTCCTCCTCAATCCGAGGTTCGACTATCCGACGGACCCTCCTCTCCAGCACCCCTGAATAGACCTTACCAGGGAGGCTGAGGAGTGTGATCCCCCTGTAGTTGGAGCACACCCTCCGGTCCCCCTTTTTGAAGAGGGGGACCACCACCCCAGTCTGCCAGTCCAGGGGGACTGTCCCCGATGTCCACGCGAGGCTTCAGAGGCGTGTCAACCAAGACAGCCCTACAGCATCCAGAGCCTTAAGGAACTCTGGGCGGACCTCATCCACCCCCGGGGCCCTGCCACCAAGGAGCTTTTTAACCACCTCAGCGACCTCAGCCCCAGAGATAGGTGAGCCAGCACCAGCTACCCCAGACTCTGCTTCCTCATCAGAAGACGTGTTGGTGGGATTAAGGAGGTCTTCGAAGTATTCCCCCCACCGCCTCACAACGTCTTGAGTCAAGGTCAGCAGCCCCACATCCCCACTGTACACAGTGTTGACGGAGCTTCTGCTTTCCCCTCCTGAGCTGCCGGATTGTGGACCAGAATCTCCTCAATGCCGTCCGGAAGTCATTCTCCATGGCCTCTCCAAACTCCTCCCATGCCCGATCTTTTGCCTTAGCGACCGCCGAAGCTGCGCTCCGCTTAGCCCGCCAATACCCATCAGCTGCCTCTGGAGTCCCACAGGCCAAAAAGGCCCGATAGGACTCCTTCTTCAGCTTGACGGCATCCCTTACTGCCGGTATCCACCAACGAGTTCGGGGGTTACCGCCACGACAGGCACCAACGACCTTACGGCCACAGCTGCGGCTGGCCGCCTCAACAATAGAAGCATGGAACACAGCCCATTCGGACTCAATGTACCCCGCCTCACCCAGGACATGGTTGAAGCTCTGCCGGAGATGGGAGTTGAAACTCTTTCTGACAGGGGGCTCTGCCAGACGTTCCCAGCAGACCCTCACAACACGCTTGGGTCTGCCAAGCCTGACCGGCATCCTCCCACACCATCTGTAGATCAGATGGTGATCAGGTGACAGCTCCATTTCTCTCTTCACCCGAGTGTCCAGGACATGCGGCCGCAAGTCCGACGACACGACTACAAAGTCGATCATCGAACTGCGGCCTAGAGTGTCCTGGTGCCAAGTGCACATGTGGACACTCTTATGTCTGAACAAGGTGTTTGTTATGGACAATCCATGATGAGCACAGAAGTCCAACAACAAAACACCACTCAGGGGGGTGGTTCCTCCCAATCATGCCCCTCCAGGTCTCACTGTCATTGCCCATGTGAGCATTGAAGTCCCCCAGCAGAACGAGGGAGTCCCCAGAAGGAGTGCTCTCCAACCCCCCCCCCAAGGACTCCAAAAAGGGTGGGTACTCTGAACTGCTATTTGGTGCATAAGCACAAACAACAGTCAGGACCCGTCCCCCCACCCGAAGGCGGAGGGAGGCTACCCTTTCGTCCACCGGGGTAAACCCCAACGTACAGGCGCCAAGTTGGGGGGCAATGAGCATGCCCACACCTGCTTGGCGCCTCTCACCGGGAGCAACTCCAGAATGGAAGAGGGTCCAGCCCCTCTCGAGGGCAGTGGTTCCAGAGCCCAAGCCATGCGTCGAGATAAGTCCAACTATATCTAGCCGGAACCGCTCAACCTCGTGCACCAGCTCAGGCTCCTTCCCCAGTAGAGAGGTGACATTCCATGTCCCTAGAGCTAGCTTGTGCAGCTGAGGATCAGACCACCAGGGTCCCCGCCTGTGGCAGCCGCCCAGCTCACAATGCACCCGACCCCTATGGCTCCTCCTGCAGGTGGTGAGCCCACGGGAGGAGAGGCCCATATCTCCCTTTCGGGCTGAGCCCGACCGGACCCCATGGGCAAAGGCCTGGTCACCAGGCGCTCGCCTCCGTGCCCCACCTCCAGGCCTGGCTCCAGAGGGGGGCCCCGGTGACCCACATCCAGGCAAGGGAAACCTTGGTCCTTGTTTTTTCATCATCATAAGGGTCATCTGAGCCGCGCTTTGTCTGGTCCCTCCTCTAGACACCTGTTTGCCATGGGTGACCCTACCAGGGGCATACGCCCCCGACAACATAGCTGCTAGGATTGTCAGGACGCACAAACTCCTCCACCACGATAAGGTGGCGGCTCATGGAGGAGACTGTCACTGTTGAGGTGAGTTATCCAGTCAGGATGGCAAAACAACAAAAAATGCCCACCTGCCATCACTGAATATTGGAACCGCCGGTGTGAGCTATCTGAGGCAAATGATGTCCTGTTAAAGGGAGAGAAAATAATCATACCACGCTCACTCAGAGCTGACATGTTGTCATGTATACATGCTGGACACTTGGGGATGGAAAAGTCTGAAAGGGTGAGAGATGTTTTGTTCTGGCCTGGAATGGGAAAACAAACAGAGGCACTGGTCGGATCGTGCAGCATCTGCCTGGAACGACACAACTTTTTATGTTATTTTTATTTTGTGATGAAAATAATGCACTACCTAAAAAATATGGTTTATCTATTCTGTGACTGAGTTTGTTTTGAAGGTTGCTTACATGTTTGAACATATTGCTTCACATTGTCACAGCTTTATAAATTTGATTTAGTTATTTGTTATAAAAGAAAGGGGATGCAACTAGGGATGCACCGATCCGATATCGATATCGGTATCGGTACCGATATTGTGGAAAATTTTAGATCGGGTATCAGTGTCTATGGGCCCGATCCATAGGTGCAGATCTATTCAGCGTAATTCTATGCTTGGGCTTTGAGTGACGTCGACGAGTGACGAGCCACACGGAGGCTCACTTTGTTTAGCAAAATGGAACGAGTGAAAGCATCAGCTGTTTGGAGATATTTCACGTTGCCTCAGCCAACACATTCCACAGCAACATGCAATTTATGCGGGGTGAATGTTCCAAGGGGAGGTGGTAAAACTTCGAATTATAATACTACCAACCTAATTAAGCATCTCCAGAGATTTCACCCAAAAGAGCATGCCGAGTTCGAAGAAAGTAATAAACAGAAAGGAGGCAGTATGAAGCAGCTAACTTTGAAGGAGATGAAGGAAAGAGTTGAAAAGTTTCCACCCAATAGTGTACAAGCAACAAAAGTCACAGAGAAGATACTAAATTTCATTGTAATGGATGGACAGCCGCTGTCAGTTGTCGGAGATAAGGGATTCCGGCTGCTAATTAACCACCTGGAGCCGCGGTACAACATGGTAAGCCGAAAATATTTATCCGAGACTGCTCTACCTGAACTGCACGGTAAAGTGCGCAAACACATATTCGAGGAGATAAAAGATGCCAAAGTGATTAGTTTCACGACAGATATCTGGAGCTCGGACGTCTCCCCCATGTCGCTGTTAAGTTTAACAGCGCACTGGCTTGATGAAGGTTTCGAACCGCACAGTGGTGCTTAAAGCTGAACTTGAGAAGCTTGAGAAGTCTGCTTGAGCAGGTCATTGACAATGAATGCTGTGAAGAAGCATTTACAATCTGGGACTGATTTTATTTTTATCTTTTTTACCTAGCTAGTGAAGCTACTGTTTTTTTCCAGCAGTTTTTGTAATGGATGGTTAAGTTATACAATTTATTTTGCACAATATCGCTAAATCCTTATAAAGAGCTGATTTCTGTGGATTTTCAATATGTACCAAGTACCAAGCTAGTTTCCTTTTGGTTTCTTTTTCTTAATTTCAGCTCCTTTATTATTTATTTTACATGGGATTTTGAATTCCAAATTGCCCTGACTGAGCTATGTTGATGTTTATAAATGTTGTGTAACCAAGATAGTTTTTTTTCTCTGTTTGAGAAGCTTGTTGAATTTAAGATAGCTGTACACAGTTTTCTTTACACATTGGTGCACAGTTGTTACATAAATATTTCAGTATTCTATATGTGTTATTTTTTTAATTGGGGAAGAATTTTTAAAGTCAAATCTCATGTTGTCTTGCACAAAAGAATGATCCCAGTCTTTTCCACATTATGAAACATAGTTTGTTCGGTAGTTCAGTGCTGCTTTTCCTGTATCGGCATCGGATCGGTATCGGCCGATACTACAGCTCAGATATCTGTATCGGTATCGGAGATGAAAAATGTGGATCGGTGCATCCCTAGATGCAACATCCAGGGCATGTTTAGATCTAGTGGCAGATGCATTCTGTGGGACGGAAGTGTACATACATACATGTACATACAACGTGATGGATGCATATATGTTGTCTCCTTGATTCCGGTAGGCTAAAAGAAATACTGCCAACAGAACAGAAATATTACGGTCTGCAGCCGTCATTTTAACCAGAGGACTTTTACAGGTTTAAAGGAACAAGTGATACCATCCATTTTCAATTTTCCTGAGCATCTTTGCAAAGTTAGTGTCATGACAATTTCTCATGTAATCCTAATATTTCACTAACACAATGGAGTCCCCTCTACATTATTATAAAACACACTTTTAGAAACGCTTCCTTTTGAATGAGCCCTTCAGTACATACTCGTACAAATTTCTCTGGTGTTGAATTCTATGTTTATTTTATTTTCTTTGACGTTGTGTTTACAAAGGTCTGTTTTATATTGGTAATGTGTTCTTTGGTACCTTTATCAGGTTCATTACTTGTTGGGCTTCACATCAAAAGTAAATGAGGGTTCTTTATTTTGTATCAAAATGGCGAGAGGGCTTGGGCTTATTTTGGTAAATGTTTAATTTAGGCAATCCATTTTTTAATGAGTGTTTTTCTTTTTTTGTTTTTTTTTTAACTCATTCCTTTATTTTTTATTTATTTATATTTTATATTATTCATATTATAAATATAACTCCATATATGAGCATCACCTTTATTATTTCTCTGAGGATTGTAGAAAAAATCAGTATGCATGTGGGTGTGTGTCTGAGAATGTGTAAGTGTATGAAATAAAATAATAAAAATAATGATCTGTTGTATTAGCGTTTGCATATATCTACAACCTTTCTTTTTTAATTTGATGTGTATGCATGTATGTATGTACAATTCTTGAGTTAAAGGGTTTTTTAAAGTGATCAATTCTTGGAACTCTTGCTGAGGACAAATAAAATAACATGACCTTTCTGACCACAGACCAAACATTTAAGCAAAATTTCACAAAAAAGATTAAAAATATGTGGAAAAAAATAAGGTATACACAGTTCCTTCCAATTTAACTTTTTAAGTATTTAAATCATGATTGGTTTATTGATTTTATTATATAAACTTGGGTTTAAATTGTAAATTTTGTCCCAATTCTCAAGAAATTATATATGTATATTGGTGAATGTGTATGGGTACAACTATGCAACACAAAACAAACTCATGCTGTCTGAATTAGTCAGTTCTATTAAAGAACTAACTCAGTGATATCCAACCCCAAACCTAATAGTTGCTGGTGATTTGAATCCTGTGGAAGAGGAATGGCTCCATAGATTTCAATCAGCATTTCAGAATCACCACTACAATCCAATCCTCCTCACTGGTACTTGATCTGCTAGATTATAATTATTTAATTGATGAAGAAAGCTTTATATTGTTCTTAGATTTCTTTAAAGCCTTCAATACTCTTGAACATGAATTTATGTTTCGCACTTTAGATCCTTTTGGTTTTGGACCCAAATTTATAAATTTAATCAGAACTCTTTACAATTATACAAACAGTGTAATTTCACTACCATATGGCATCTCTTCTAGATTCTCCGTCAACAAATGAATTAAACAAAGTTGATCTATTTTTCCTTTACTTTTCATCACTGCAACAGAACTGTTATCAATCCATATAAAACATTAAGACTTTGGTAAACTTAATATTTTAGGCAAACAGGTGGATATTACCCAGCTAGCTGATGATACAGCCATATTCATGAAGAACAGCTGTCAAATACCAGAAATCCTTCAATCAATTGACTTTTATTCCAAGACCTCAGGTTTGAAGCTAAATCTTAAAAAACGTGAATTATTGCCAATACATGATTCCTCTCAGACAGTTATTCACAACATTCCAGTTAAATCCGTTGTAGTGACTATGGCCTTCAGCCACTCAGCTGGGTGAGGGGAGAGATCCGTTTGTAACGCGCTTCCATAAACAATCCAAAAGCCGCTGTCCAAGTTGGGTGAAGTTCCTGTTTATTTTCCAAGCTATGTTATAGTATGTGTTGATAATGGGTCACATTTATGATTGAAATAAAAAGTGCCAATAACAAAAATGTGATAGCGGTAAAAACTGTGTCATTCTCCCAGACCCAGGCTAATTAGAAAAACCCCACATCACCTGTGGCTGTCATTTATTACACCTGATGCGCCTCTTTACTGCCACCCAGTGTGATAATACAAACCAAAAAATGCAAGCGACACAAAAACAACTAGAAAATACACATACACACGCACACACACACTGACAGGCAGCTGTAGAGAACTGTGAAGTCACAGTGTGCAAGCCTCCGAACTTCTTGCTGCTGAAAGCAAACCGTAATACATATCAAAATAATTCTTTCACCGTTAGGTGCAGGAGGCTTTGAGGAACACGAGGATATAAGTCACCATACTGCAAACAGAACTGAAATGGCAGCAGTTTTAAAACATGGTTGCTTCTCAGTCAGAGTCAATGGGGATTCTGAGTGGGGAGAGAAGACTTTGGGTGTGTCCCAATTCAGGGTCTGCACACTTCGAAGTGCGGATTCGTCGGCCACATATGTCATCGTGGTGCGCGAAGTACTGCCGCAATTCACAGGATTTGAATGACCCTCCGAATCCACCCTTCGAATCCGCACTTTGTTTGGCCTCAAACGAAGGCTGCTGGTGATGCATCCTTCACGGCCTCTTTTCTCCCACAATTTATTGCACACAGGACGGTGGCGAATCAGCAACCTCACAAGAGTCTTATTAAGTTTAAATAAAGTTTTATTTAAAAAAAAATTACGTTTTTTTAACTACACTTTAGTATAAACGTTACAAAATCAAGTACATTTAAAGCATGTTTGTTAAATGGTGACATTAAAATTCGGTAATATTTGATATTCAATGACTTTTAAGGGGTTAATGAAGTGTGTACCGGCTGGAAAACAACAAAGCCTCAAACCGTGTTTTTCTTTCTTTTTTTTTTTTTTATACTGTTGGTGTTGCCGCTCCGTGTTCAGCGTCTACTAACGTTTCCTACTAGTAATTTAAAAGGTTTAAGTGATTCAACGTCCTGTGTTGTTGCTATGGGAAATTCTTGTAGACTGGGTAGGCTGTCTCATTTCACGAACGTTAAGCAGACTTCGAAGTGTGTAGACTACGGAGGAAACTCTGTAGCCTACGTAGTCTGCGCACTTCGAAGTGTGCAGACCCTGAATTGGGACACACCTTTTGTGTCTTTCCAAGCTCTGTAGCTCCAAATCTGTACGTCCTAGCCCAAAATGAGGTGGTGATAAATTAAAGCCAACTTAAAAACCTACGTTTTGATGTAAAAATTGTGTCTGTAGAGCAAAAACTCTGGCCGTGAGAGAACTTTGTTTAAGCATGTCTTGTAGAAGCAAAGGCTAGAGTGAGGGGAGAGTGACAGCAGCTTCACATTTTTTGTACTAAAACTTAAACAGTGATTTTGATGAAACTATAAAAGATATGAAAATGCCCTTCAGACCAGTGATAGATTTATCTTTCGTGATCCATTTAAACTTTAAATGGTGTTTCTAGGTGAATGTATGGATGAGCTGTAGGCTTCCAAAGTGACCTATGTTTTTCTGGCTGATCTGAGCCAAATCCCATTCATTCCTATGGGAAAACACGGGTCCAAAAAACCGCGGTTTATTGCGATTTACTCGAGAACCGCCAGACTTTTGTACGAGAAAAGTCATACCACACATGTCCCGATCGAGACGCACAGTTTGATGTAACTTTTGTGGGGGTAGAGTCAAAGCTGTAGGAGATAGCCGCCAAAGTTTGGAGCGGAAACGGAAAGCGGAATAAATACTAAGCAGAATATACGCAGAGCGATAGTAATATGTTGACAATGCCTTACAGCATTTGGTTAGGTCTATGTTCAGCAACATTATGTGTCCAAAGAATGAGGTCAGCTGATATACTGAACGAGCAGGTTCTTCCATCTTCCCTGATGGCTCAGTGCCAGGATTCATGGAAAACAAAGCAGCTGGACCTGATACCAGACAAAACTGGACTCATGATCTTGTACCAGACTGAGGAAAAACTGGTTAAAGCAGCTAACAGGTGGAGTACTTACAGGTGGCGGCTGGCAGGCAAATTTCTTCTTATCTGCTTTCTTCGTCGGTTGAGTCATTACTGGTCGGATGACTGAAACACAAATTTTTTGGCTAAGTCGTTCCGGACTTGCCAGATGAGCTCCTTGCGTTTCTTCTCGGTTGGCGGGATGTAGGTGTTGGGAACGAGAACGTTCCGAGGCTTGGTCTGAAATGATATAAAAACAACTTTAGCTGCTTTTCCAAATCACTGGGTCAGGTTTGTATGCGTCATGAAGACGGCATCACCTGGTCCGCTCTCTTTTCACTCGCTTTCATACTTCATACCAGCGGTTCTGGCTCTTGGACTTAGTCAGTGTGTTACAAGTCGATCTGTGACTTTTATCTGAAGACTCTCTGCAGAGCATGAAGCCCAACGATTAAGAAGACATCTTGAGACTCCCATTCAAAATGAAAAGTTACTGGTACCACAAGCAGGAAATCAAACTAAAAATCAGGCATACTGGCTCTGAACTAAACGTGGTGATGAATAAAGTTATTAGTGCAGGTTCCCTCCCGCCTTTTTATTTTAAAATAAAAAGATAAGGGCTGTAACGCGTTAACTGTGGTAACTAATTTATGTAATTAACTGCGTTAAAATGTACATCACATTTAACGCGCGCATGGCATGACAAGCCCCAAACATCCGTCATCTCTGTTAATACGCCGAATGAAAGCTGAATGAATTATTGCAACAGGAAGGCAAAACCTCCAGCAGAACCCGTCTCAGAGATCTTAAGTATGACATCTTTATGGGCTTTTTAGTATGGATCATCAAGATTATGTTCTACTAAGAGAATTGACTCACTTTGAAGAGTTTGCCTAAAGCAATGTAGTCCAGTCCATCTGAGCAGTTAAAGACCACACACTGCTTGGCCACAGCTTTAGCCAAGTCTTTGGTCGTCTCTTGTTTTTCCCGTACCAGCTGGGCCCTCAGGTGCGCCTCCCAAATGGAGGTGGAGGGCTCCAAACAAAGTGCTGAAGAAGAACAAACATACACAAGAAATCAGACTGCCAAAGGATTTAAGTTTTTTAAATGTTTAACATAAGCTCTGAAATTTCTTTAAATGTGTTTTAAAACCCTGGCTGATTATTTCTGCAAAGGGGAAATCATATAACTTTATGTAGTCATTATCCAAAATTATCTCATTGGATTAGATATCCCTTTTTTTTTCTTTTTTCTTAGTTAGAGTGACTTACTGTGACATGGTTGCTTCTCAGTCAGAGTCAATGGGGATTCTGAGTGGGGAGAGAAGACTTTGGGTGTGTCCCAATTCAGGGTCTGCACACTTCGAAGTGCGGATTCGTCGGCCACATATGTCATCGCGGTGCGTAAAGTACTGCCGCAATTCACAGGATTCGAAGGACCCTCCGAATCCACCCTTCGAATCCGCACTTTGTTTGGCCTCAAACGAAGGCTGCTGGTGATGCATCCTTCACGGCCTCTTTTCTCCCACAATTTATTGCGCACAGGACGGTGGCGAATCAGCAACCTCACAAGAGTCTTATTAAGTTTAAATAAAGTTTTATTTAAAAAAAAAGTACGTTTTTTTTAACTACACTTTAGTATAAAGTATAGTATCTTGTACCAGACTGAGGGAAAACTGGTTAAAGCAGCTAACAGGTGGAGTACTTACAGGTGGCGGCTGGCAGGGAAATTTCTTCTTATCTGCTTTCTTCGTCGGTTGAGTCATTACTGGTCGGATGACAAACACAAATTTGTTTGATGAATTAGAGACGGGAATGAATTAAAACAGCAGGAGTACTGATCTTAGAATGCTTAAAACAAGTTATCATAGCAACCATGAAGGACTCTGACATTTCCATTTAAGCAATTTTTTTTCTGGTTCGTGCTTCAGCCTGTCTTTCTATCAAGAACCAGTATTTATTTTTAATAAAATCTACTGCTATACAACAGTAAGTTGAATTTATCAATACAGATTTTACACATATTGAATGCTATTTGGCTAAACGTACCAACAACGAACTCGTAGTTTATGAACGTTAACTTGGCATAACTTAGCGAACAGCTAGCTTCCAAACAAACATGTACTGATATGGCACTGAACATAGACGTTTTACGTATCTAATCTTACCTGAATTCAAGATGTTTTCTCTGTTAAGAATTAATCCGGTTAGAGGGACGGTTAGAGGAAAACTGTTTTTGTAAACAGCAACACAGTGACCAGAGGGGTATTGCACGAAACCAGAATAAAGAAATCCAGGATAATTAAACAAGCCCAGCTTGACCTAGCTTGCACGGCCTATCCTGGCTTAATTGGTTGCACGTTTGCTGAGCCAGGATGAGAAGGTGCGGCTAGGTTAAGCCAGGTGAAGATAGTTGGGATAAGTGCGTGTGCACGACATACTGAAGCAGACCTCGCGATCGCTCACAGAATCACCGATGGGGAAATGGATAAAAGTCGCGCGTCCTACGTCACGGCCGCTGAACAACAGCTCCTGACGGAGTTCTCTGACGAAGTTAAGGATATTATAAGGAAAAAAGGCAATACCAATGCCATAAGTAAAGAACGCGAGAGAGCCTGGCAGACAATAGCCGACCGGCTCAATGCGTAAGTAGTCAAAAACTGTACAATTAATAAACAGTGCTCCACTGGAACTGTCATAATTAGGCTACAATTAAAGGATTACTTTTCAAATCCACTAACTGTTGTATACTTTAAGAGTGACAAGCAGGTGCATGTTACTCAGGAAATGTAGAGTATGATTAGGTGCAAACAATTATCCACAATGTGTCATTTAATCTATTTTCCTCATGTAACGTTTTTATCTATTTTATCTTTCTGTCCTTCATAAAGGACAAACCTGTCTGGCCATAAAAGGACCTGCAGCAAGAAAAAATTAAATATAAGAACAATTTGCAGGCTGGTAAGTGACTCCAAAGTAGAAAACCGTGAACAAATGAGGTGAATAGATGAGGTGTCTGCTGACATGTTCAATGTCTGTATGATTGTAGCAGTTAAAAAAAGGCCTATAAACTGGCACAGGGGGCGGCCCACCAAGCCAGGATGTGACTCCAGCAGAGGAACTGGCCTCCATTTAAATAAAGGGAGGCCAGTGATGGAGGGGATCCAGGGAGGGACAATAACTGACTCTGTCCCAGCCACAGAAACTGTCTGCTTCATACAAGGTACACAAAGTACTGCAATTCTACTGCACATGGAACACAATCAAATATAATATAGTGTCTGACTTTGGATAACCTTGCAGTGTCTGGGAACACAATTACACTTTTGGAGCCACCAGAAGATGATCCGGTTAGTACAGTGTCTCGAAATCACAGGCTTGGTATGTTCTGTGAAATCTTAATCCGAGTCCTCTCGCTGCATGTATACGGCAGGGGGAAGGCACATCTGCAGCTGCAGAATGCACGTCTGCAGATGAGGAGACTGTGTCAGTGGAGTCCAGAAGGCTTGAGGCATGTCAGTTTTATGGGATTGGCCTGCTTATTTATTCCATGAAGGATATGAAGTCAGTGATGTGGTGCTAATAGAAAATGTGTAGCAGGACCCGGATGCTGCACAGTCTCCTAAGCGGCCTGGTAACATTGTGAGTATTGGCTAAAGTAAATCTACGTTATGCACAAATCCTGCTGTGCTAACTGACATTTCCTTTACAGACCTCACAAACTGTCAGAACGATTTATTCAGGGCACCTGGAGAGAGAGAGAGAGCTGGCAGATGTTAAAAGCTGACTCAAAAAGAGCAAGCTCCAAGGAATGGAGCTGGATCTTGAGATTAAATGCCAGACACTCAGAAAACTGCTGGAAATCCAGTACCCGAAAATCTGTATCTCTCAATGACATAGTCATCTCCAAAGGCCAGGGGATGTGAGCTGTCCCTGAAGACTCGTTCATGTCTGAATGCTCTTCTGAGGATGCGGGCTTCCTCGTCCAGCACATCCTCCGAAAAAGGGCAAGCCATTATGAAGAGGGAACAGGTGAAGGGGAGTTGGACCTGAATATTCTACATTGCCCTCGTCATGGATTTCTTTGAATACACCTTTGTAACCTCATCCGCTGTGTTTTGTAATCTCAATTAATGCAATAAAACACATATTTATAAAACCTCTGACAGCAATTTGACGAGCAGTCTTCATTAGCATAGCAATATAACACTTGGCCTGATGAAATCATGCACTTATGACCAAGTTGATATTGTGTGATGAAATCGTGATCCTGTATTTAAATAAAATGACTAAAAAAAATAAAATAAAAATTATATGCACTGCACTAGCACTACACGACAGCACCTGGGTCCAACTGGACTCAAAAGCGGTCTGACTAACACTTAATTATGATGTCCCATCTTGTTTGAATTCATGCTTGTGTTGTTCTTACTCTCAAATGTAAGTCGCTTTGGATAAAAGCGTCTGCTAAATGACTGTAGAATAGAATAGAATAATAATACTACAACTCGAATCCATATAAAAAGGCTGTTGCGATTACGAACAGATTTCGATTAAATGTACAGTGACTGTATATGTAATATTTTAATACTGGATGATTAAAATGATGCGCCATACTTAGGAAGACCATGGACATGCTGTAAAACACATTAATTCCTCACAGAATTGACTTTGGACATGCAGGTGACTCGCTAGGATTAATCTTAGCCTTTGGAGTTAGCCTGGTCTGGAGCAGGCTAGCTGCAGCGGATAAATCACCACAGTAACTTGGCCGGGATTAGTTTGAGCTGCTTTCATGCAACTGACTTAGGGCTAAATTCAGCCAGGATAACCAACATATCCCGGCTTAATCCCTTATCTTGGTTTCGTGCAATACCCCTCAGGGCAACAGCCGTTTGAAAACGGCGCCTGACAGCTTACGTCAACAACTAACATCCGGGTTTTTTCTTCTTCTTCTTTGTTTAACTTTATTGACGTTAGTTCATACACTAACTACCGCCATCTATCGGACTGGAGGACACAAAACACAACAACTTTTGTTCAGCATTTTCTAGAATAAAATTGTCATGTGATCTCTTTTAATAAAATAAAATAAAATAAATTTAATCAGATATTATCATATGTCAGTAAATTTCATGCTTTTTCATCATAATTTACAAATGATTGTTTATCTAATATACAGTATCATGTCTATGTAATCATTAAGCAAATTTTGTATTTATTATTAATTTTTTTATGATTGTTTCTGCCCAGTTGGCAGACATAGATTACTGCATTCATGTTTGCAGCTCCTGTCTTAAAAAGTGGATAAAGTTTGTTCATTTTGGAGATGAGATAAATTAGTTTCTGCTACTTACCTGAATGAAAACAGAACAAGTTTCACCTGTGGATCATGAGATGTTGTTGAAATCCTTAACAAAGTCTGGTGAGCTATAAGCATGCCCCAAGTTTAGAAAAAGCAAAGAAAAATGATATTTAATGATCATAATGCAATAAAAAAAACAGTAATTAAGTGACAGTCAAGGCTGGGTTTTATTAATTTATTTCTTTTTGTCTTCCAGCTTTTAAAGACAGAAGTATCCCACACCATTGCCAGTACAGAGAACTCCTCCTCCTTGGATCAGCTTCTCAAGGATAATCAGGGCTCTCTTACAACGTCTCCTTCCAGCAGGCAGTGGGGCTTCAGTCGGGGGGACACTGGCAGGCGGACTGTCTGAGAGCCCTGCTTAATCTGGGAAAAGGGAATTTTAGCATCTTCCAGGGTCAGTGGGAAGACCATGGCTCCATCCAGGACCTGTCAGGAGTCTTTGTTGGTTCTTTTGTTGCAGATCTTGCTGATTTGCTCGGCTCAGGTAAGAGATAGGTGTAGTTTTCCTTCCCTCTGTGGATCTTTTTTGGGTTTTATTTCCTCTGCAGCATTATAATAGAACATTTAATGAGTGTGAGGTTAATATTTAGCTTTGATTTATAGTTTTATCAATGTTCTTTTGTGTTATATTTTATATTCCTGTTGTTCAGCTTGTCTGAGCTGCTCAGAAATAAGCTGAAGTAAATCAGCCTCGTCGTTCTTATTTTTCCTGATATGATACCTGTGAAAACTACATGTAGTTAGAGCCTTTTAAGTAATTTATTAAATCCAATATTTTTAATATCCTGCTTTAGAAGTGCTATAAGCTGCGTGACTGTTAGAAACAAATGGAATTCAGGCAGAATTAGCATTTTTTTCACCAACTTAATTAAAAAGTGTTTTTGACTGTTTTGGATGTTCATCTAAAAAGCTGCTTTGTGGCAGCACACGCAGCTGGCAGCAATAAGCTCCAGACAGCAGCAGTAATCTGAACACATGCTGTTATTAGGGACCTGATGGATTGTAATGAGAAACCAGGCTTGCTTTCATGACCTTGGTCTTGACATCTTGCAGACAATGGCTCTCTGTGTGAACAGCCCCTCACATCAGCAGCAGCAGCACGATGTTCAGAGATGGATTTCAGAGGAAAAAAAAGTTAAAAACTTATTTTTGTGCTTGTTTTAAAGAGGGGCCCGGTTGGACCCAGAGGCCCCCCGGGACCTCCCGGCCCAGGCGGCGTGCCAGGAGTGGATGGAATTGATGTGAGTCTGCATGATGTTCTCTCTTCTTCAGAGCTTGTTTTTAGGTGTGTTTCATCCAATCGCAGAGGTCCTGTGGTTAAACCATCTCTGTGAACTGCGAACAGTAACATGACTGCATCAGCACTCAACACACTTATTGGAAACCATTTGTTGTGTGTTTGGTTCCTGTAACCCATCACCAGAGAGATGACAGGAAATGAGAGGATGCGTCACCGTAACTGCTTGACCACCAGAACATCCGTTAGCTTTTGGTTGGCCTGAAAGATCTACAGGAGACAGTCTGAACCAGAAGTTTAGAAACATCTGGCTGCATCAAGCATTCATTTTGTTTTGTGAAGAAACCTGAAAGAAATATCTTAAACACTGAAACAAACCAGTGTTTCCATGACTACTGCTGTCATTTCAACATCCTTTAAATGTGTCTGCAGGGGGATCGAGGAGAAGACTCCACAGTGGTTGGAGGACTGGTGAGCTAGCTTTATTTTGTTGTTTTTTCTTTGTTTTTCCCCAAGTAAAAAACTAACTTTGGGGTTTATTAGTTAAAATAAACTGTGCTAAAGCTGATTCTTTTGCTTTCAGGGACCTGATGGAGACAACGGTAAAGATGGGACTCCTGGAGCGCCAGGCCTTCCAGGCGCAGATGTGAGTAAAACAGAGACACTCTTCCAGCTCATGCAGCTGATTTATTTCTGCTCCACAAACCGAGGAAAGACGTTTGAATCCAGCAGCAGCTTTAATCCAGAAGACCAGTTTTAAGTTCTGAGTGAGAGGATGTGTTAAATCTCTGGAAGATCTGAGCTGGACGACCTGAGATTAACATCAGCTGCTGTGTGAACAGTTTGTCTTGGCCTCCACTGAGCAGAAATGTTGAGGAAGAAAAAGCTGCCTTGAATAAACTAATCTGGCTGTTTAGGGGAGAGTTTCAAATAACGTCCTGACAGAAACAGGGGTCCTTTTGTGCATTAACGGCGTTAGCAAGGAGAATCGGCTGCCCAGAGATGGCTGACAGGAAAGAAGTGTGTGCTGGAGAAGGTGGAGCAGAATGGTGGCAGTGTTTCTGCTGTCAGACAGACTGAGAAAAAAAACGCACGAAAAGTTACAGCAAGCGTTTGTAAAATCAAACAACAGAAGAGTTTCTTTACTGTTAGCAACAGGAAACAAAACAACGGAGAAATTTGTCCAAACTAGCTTTGAGTTTGGTCGTCCATCTTTCTCTGCTCTCCAAATTTAACTAGGTGATGTTTCCAGAGTTTTTTTTTTTTTTTAGGGAAAAGGAAGGTGAGGGGAGGAGCCAAAAGTGTGAAAACAGGTCCCACCCTCCATCTCATTACCTCAGAATGAGCGAAACCATCAGTTTTCTAAGAACCATATTTTTGGTTCTTGTAGTCATTATAAATTTATAACTGGTGGCATAAATGATGGAAAACAGCTTCTTTGTACAAAATGGTAAAATCTTTGGTCATAATCTGCAGTCATAATAAACTTTGATCTATAAATATATCTATAAACTACAGTATTTGGAACATTTGAACATAAAATGTAAACATAATAATAATGTTTAAACACTTAAAAACAGATGATTATGTAAATGAAATATTTTCGTGACATTTTACAGTTTCGTGTCATCTTTGCAGGGACCTGTGGGACCTCCTGGGGATTCAGGCCCAGTGGGTCGAAAGGGGTCAAAGGTAAACTCTGAAACTGGATTAATGGATCTGTTTTTGTTGAATCTCAACTAGGAGGTTCTGTGGGAAACAGAACGCGTTGTTTATCTGAAGCTCTGGTCCCAGAAAAAGCTTGGACCAACCCATCCTTGAATGTTTCAGAATTTTCTTCATATAAATAAAAATAAATCTGAAATCATTGTCTTTGGAACCAAAGATGAGCATCCAGTGTCCAGCTTCAGTCAGCAATGTTAAAACCATCTGATCAATCCAGAAGGCTTGATGTCATTTTAGACTCAGATTTAATGGACATATTGAATCAGTAACCAAATGGATTGCATCCAATCTCATCTTCGATTCAATCCCCAATTTAATGATCTACAAACAAACAGATGCATGTGGAGTTCCCCAAGGCTCCATTTTGAGCCCCCTATGTTCAACATCTACATGCTCCCACTAGCTCAGATCATGGAAACAAAACATATCTGATCATAATTAGTTTCAGCAGGGACTCTAGTCCCAGACAAAGCTTCAGTTTGAACCTCAGTCTAATTCAACTTATTTCTTCAATGTTTTTCTTCAGCTAAATATACAGGTGAAACAAAAAATATTAGAATATCATGCAAATTTTAATTATTTAACTTAAAAGGGAAACTAATAATTAGACTTATTACATGCAAAGTGAGATATTTCAAGATATTTGTTATAACTCTGATGATTAAGGCTACAACTTATTAAACCCAAATATCTAAATCTCAGAAAATAGAATATGACATGAAATCAATAAAAACGGGTTTAGAATCCAGAAATGTTGACCATCAGAAGAGTCCAGTCCTGCATATGAACCCAGGTCTTGGTTTGAGGCCTTCTGCATGGATTCCGGCCTCCATGCGGCGTGGCATGGATGTCATCAGCCTGTGGTCCTGCTGGGGTGGAATGAAGACCTGGATGCTTCAATAACAGCTTCAACTCTTCTGCATCGCTCGGTCTCATGTCTCATCCTTCTCTTGGCAAGGGTCCATAGATTTCTACGGTTCAGGTCAGGAGTCTGCTGGCCAGTCCAGCCCAGTAAGCCTTGGTCTTTGAATCAGGTTCTGGTTCTTGTGGCAATGTGGGCAGGTACCAAGTCCTGCTGGAAGATCAAGTCCGCATCTCCAACAAGCTTTTCTGCTGAAGGAAGCATGAAGTGCTGTAGAACGTCCTGGTAGACGCTGCATGGACTCTGGTGCCAGTGGACCAACACCAGATGACATGGCTCCCACATCACCACCAACTGGAAACTTCACTTCACTTTAAGAGTCTTGGATTGTTGCCTCTGCGGTCTTCCTCCAGACTCCAGGACCTGGATTTGCACACGAGATGCCAAATTTGCTCATCAGAAAAGAGCCCTTTGGACCACTGCTCAGCAGACCAGGTCATGGTTTCTTTAGTCCAGATAAGACACTGCTGACGTGTTGTGTTCAGGAGCAGCTGGACTAGAGGAAAACGACTTGTGAAGTCCAGGTCCAGGATCAGTCTGTATGGTGGCTCTGGAAGCTGGAACTCCAGCCTCAGTCCTCTCCTTGTGAAGCTCCCCCAAATCTCTGAACGGTCTTTTCCTGACCATCCTCTCCAGCTGCTTCATCCCTGCTGGTTGTTCCACCTTTTTCTTCCACACTTTTCCTTCCACTCAGCTTTTTATTGATGTTTTGATGCAGCACTCTGAGAGCGTCCAGCTTCTTCTGCAATCACCTGTTGAGGCTTTTCCTCCTTGTGGAGGGAGTCAGTGATGGTTTTCTGCAGGTCAGCAACCTTCGCTATGATGGTGGATTCTACTGAAATGAGACCGTCTAAATGCTCAGGAGTCCTTTGTTGGTTAGATTGTGTCACTTAGAGGCGACAACACCGAACCTTTTCACACTTCTACTTCTCTGAGATTTTGACTTTTGGGTTTTCATAAACTGTATAATCAGAATTATAATAAATGTTTGAAGTATCTCACTTTGCATATAATGAGTGTATATATTAGTTTACCTTTTTAAGGTGGATTACTGAAATAAAGTTTTGCGCGATATTCTCACTTTTTGAGTTTCACCTGTAAATAATCAGCAGTGTTAAAAATAATAAATGGTTCTGGTCCAAATTATAGATCTGATCTGCTGATGCCATATGAGCCACCACGGCTGCTAAGATCATCTAGGTCAAGTTTGTTTTCCACTACTAAAAGCAATTAATTTTCTGCTCCTGAACGAACTAACAGAAAATTTGAAGTCTGATTCAAACCCAGGTCTTAAAACTTCATTTGACATGACTTGACGTTAAAGAGTTTTTCTTTTTTGAGTCTTTTTCAGTGTGCGCACAGTCTCACTCACATTCTGTAACTCACTCTTCTCTCCTGGTTATTTTTAGTATATTGTGTTGCCTTATGTGTGAAATGTGCTGTAGAAATAAATGAGCCTTGCCTTGAAAATAACTGTCATGATTCTGATGTCAGATATTTCTGCTCTCGTGATTAGGGGGAACCTGGCGCTGCAGGACCTCCTGGAGAGTCTGTAAGTGCAGATATTGTACTTTACATGTTAAACCACAGATCTAAATATGTTGTCATTATTTCTGAGTTAAAAATGAAAGAGCTGCATCATCAGAAAGTTGTGTGCTTTCTCTCCTACAGGGAGTTGGAGCCGACGGGCTGGATGTGAGTACTCCATGTTGCTTTCCTTTGATTTGATGGCAGATTTCAGGCTGTTCTGTGGCTGCAGTGAGACTGTGATATGTTCAGGCTGGTAAAACGTGATGAAAATAAGTTTATCTGTAAAAATGTGAACCAGAGTTGTTTGTCACACATGTCCGGAAAAACAAGTCTAAATAATAAATATGGTATTTTTGGATTAAATTTATTTTTATTTTAACTGCAAGAGAAATTTTCTCTTGTTGAAAGTGTCACTGTTTTAAAATGATATTTAAAAGAAGACCAGGAAGAAGCACAGGTTTCTTCAAATCTGTGACTACACCAGGAGTTGGTGCTTGGTCCCATTCTGTTCACTCTGCACTTGCTCCACCTTCAAGTCATCAGTCGCTTTGGAATTTCATTGCACTGCTACGCTGCCGACACACAA
The DNA here is from genome assembly GCF_017639745.1 of Melanotaenia boesemani. NCBI lineage: Eukaryota > Metazoa > Chordata > Actinopteri > Atheriniformes > Melanotaeniidae > Melanotaenia > Melanotaenia boesemani. The sequence goes on from NC_055685.1 coordinate 2,002,305, forward strand.
CTTTATATGTAAACCAATACAAAACCGCCGTCCTCGTCTTCACCATCCTCCTCATCCTCATCATCATCCTCATCATCCTCCTGATCATCCTCATCATCGTCCTTATCATCCTCCTCATTGTCCTCCTCATCATCCTCCTCATTATCCTCATCGTCCTCATCATCATCCTCATCATCCATCCCACCCCCCTCTGTCTGTCTGGAGGACATAAACGTGTGGATGAATCACATTTTCCTACAGCTCACTAGCCCCAAAACAGAAGCAGTGTTAGTCAGCACCCCCCCCCCACCAAATTTGAACATCTACTACCTCCAATCTTGCTTTCTCTGGCCAGAATATCCCTTTTCCATCAGTAGTCACCAAGCTGGGTGTCAGGTTTGACCCTTATCTCACCTTTGAGGCTCACATTAAACACCTCTGTAAGACAGCCTTTTTCAACCTCAGAAGAATTTCTAAACTCCACAAGGCCCCTCCTTCTGGAGTTTAGAAATTCTTCTAAACTCCACAATGTGTAATAATGCATGTCCACACCTTTGTCTCCACCAGACTGGACTACTGGAAAGCACTCCTTGTCAGGATCCCCAGCAAATCCATCCAAAAACTGCAGCATATTCAGAACAGTGCTGTTAAGATCCTGATGAGAGTACAGAATATGAGCATGTCACCCCCTCCTACATTCACTACACTGGCTCCCAGTCTCTGCTCGGACTGAATTTAAGATCTGTCTTCTCACCTTCCAATGCATCCATGAAATGCCCCCCAATATCTGGCAGAACGTCTCACCCCATATACCACAGCACGATCCCTCTGCTCTTTAAACACAAGCTGTCCCCTCCCACGCAGAACCAGAACCAGGACCAGGAACGGCCCCTCACCGGTGGAACGCTCTTCCTGACAACCTCAGGGCTTCATAGACTCTGGAAAGTTTTAAAATGGGACTCAGAACCTTCCTTTTTAAGAGACATTTTCATTCTTACTGTTTTATTGCCTGTGTGTTGATGTGATTTTGTTTTTTTCATCTTCTTCATTGACTTTCTTGAAGCCCTTTGAGATTTTCGATCAATGTAAGTCCTTTACAAATAAAATGCATTATTATTATTATTATTATTATTATTATTATTATATGTTAAATATGTTTTAGTGCAAATAATGGCCAGTTGGGTCTTTGTGTAAAAATGTAGAGGATACAGTTCTATCTTTACACGGGCTTCCCGTCTGTCAAAGAACTGACTGCTGTTGGTTTACAAAGACCTGAATGGTTTAGGACCAGAATCCATTCTGGATCTTTTGGTTGGTTATGAACCAACCAGGTCATCGGGGTCAGGTCTACGTTTTGTTCCAGAGTCAGAACTAAAGATGGAGAGGCAGCGTTCATCTTTTATGCTCCTCACATGTGAAACAAACTCCCAGAAAACTGCAGGTCTGCTGACTCAGCAGTTTTACATCAGGGTTAAAAACTTTTCTGTTTGCTGCCTTTTATCAAAACAACTGTTAATTCCCCACACTGGAACTTTAATGCTTGCATTTTATTTATTTTATTTTAGCTTTTTTGTTTGTTTTATTTACTTTCTTTTATTTCTTTTAAAGTTTGTTTTTAGTGCATTTGTTATTGCTTCCTGCACCCGCTGCAGTGCTTTTAATGTTTAATGTAAAGCACTTTAAATTGTCATGGGCATGGAATGTGCTATACAAATAAATGTGCCTTGTCTGTGCTGTGCATGTACGTCCAACAGTGACTACAGGTTTGTTTTCTAACAGGGTATTCCTGGTACAGATGGGCTGCCAGGTGAACTGGGAAAAGTGGGACCACCTGTGAGTATCAGAAACTCTGATCAAATATGTTTTTATTGTGAAATGAGTTGGTTTCCCATTTTTTAAGAATAAAAAAACTTCTCTCCGACATAAACATCAAAACATGTACTAATGACGAATAAATATGTCCTCCATCTGTCATAGGGAGCAAGAGGAAGGCGAGGTCAAGCTGGTGCTGCTGGTGCCGCTGGTCCTCGGGTAAAGATCACATTTGATCTCCAGTCTGCTGTTGATGTTATTTGGGGTTCCAGTATGTTTTCATGCTTCTCTGCACTTTTTAAAAGAGAATGTTATTGATTAAACTCATACACTTTTTATAGGGACCTCCAGCTGTTTATCAGGGCGAGGAGCTGGTGAGTAGAATAATCTGCACCCATCTGTTAATAAAACGTCTTACAAGCAGTTCACGCACCAGAGGAACAGATGTTCTGTATTGCAGGGAAAGATGCTTAAACTCCACTTTCAGGTGGATTAAATAAAGCTTAATCAGACAAATTTCACCTGGAAAAAGAAATCATACAACAGAAGAGGAGCGAGGAAAGCATGACATGCAGAATCGAACCAGACTGATGATTTAAAGCAGAGTTTCTCAGGACCTACTGCCCCGCAGGTTGTGGATGTAGTTTCATCATCCTTATGGTTTTATCTTCATTACAAAATGTACATTTACCTGTGTCATGCTTCCTAAAAGCCACGGAAGACAATCTGTCCTTGACAGGTGGCGTTAGAGGCAGTAAGGCCCACTTCCCCATACAGAAGCTCAAGAGGGACATTTCACTATTGGCTACATAAAAGAATAACAATAACACATTTTATTTATAGAGTTTATATGTTTGTTCTTTGTGTCGAGTTAATGTAGGATGTGATGTAAGGTGCTGTTCTGCTGCAGAGGATAAAAGAATATAAAGAAGTTGCTAGCGCTTTGGACCATACCACCGTTAGAATTATAAAACACCTGCAGGTGAAACTCTACTAACATCAGTCTGTTGGTGGTAAATGTTTTGGTTTGGAGTCGTGATCGTCAGAAATCCCTGGTCGTGGGGCTTTTCAATGACCTCAAATAGGTGCTGTGTTTTTCAGTGTCCCAATGCCTGCCCATCAGGCCTGAGTGGACATGCTGGACTCCCCGGGATGAAGGTAAGTTCACCTTTAGTGGCACCTGAAGATTAACTGCATTTCCCATTTTCCTGCTGCTGATGTTTTACATTTTTCCTACAGGGCCACAAAGGGGCTAAAGGGGAATCAGGTGAGCCCGGACGACAAGGACACAAGGTATGTGATGATGCTGAACAGGTGATAAACAAAACAAAACTAATGCCTATATTTCAAATCTCGCCATTAATCTGCCATTATGTCCAACAGGGAGAGGAGGGTGAACAGGGACCACCTGGTGAAGTTGGCGCTCAAGGGCTACCAGTAACATAGTTCACCTTTGTCTCTAAATATAATATCTGGAGAAATATTTGGAAACAAACATATTAACTCTTCTCTATCTGCTGAGTAATTTTAGGGCCCTGGTGGATCAAGAGGCCTTCCAGGAATATTGGGCTCCAAAGGTGACAGGGTGGGTTTCAAAATAAAAAAGAGGAATCAAACCAGTCATCTGTGCAAGAAAATGAAAATTTTTTTCAGATGACAGCTCTTCATTCATGCATCTCTCCATAAACCTAACCTAGTTATGTGCCTAAAGATAAACTGGATGCAAAATTAAGATGCACAAGTAGATGAAAAAATAAATTGTAAATTTATTTATTCAACAGAAACAAGAGATTCTGGAAGAAATTCCTAGTTAAAAGAGAAAGAAAAAGTAGTTCTTTGTTCTTAGATACAAAGGAAGAAAACATGAGAAAAACAGGTTAATTTGGCTTTTTGTCTAATTCCCCAAACAGGGACCCCGTGGAAAACCTGGTGATGTGGGACCTCGGGGAATCCAGGGGTCACCAGTAAGTGATTGTCTCCTTATTCTGTGATCTTTGTTGTTTAAGACAAAATACTGATGAATAATGACATTTTTCAGGGTGATCCAGGACAGAGAGGAGTCACAGGTGAGATCGGGCCGAAGGGAGTACAGGTAAGAGCTGCAATCAGGATAAATGAGCTAAGACATGATGTAGTATATACTTCACATTTACCTTAGTTTTTCTCTTCTTCCACGCTGTTTCCACTGTAAACATTTCCACTGGGCCCAAGCTTTTATAATTCCTCTGTAATTCTTTAGGAAGTTTGTAGTTTTTACAGATTTTCTTGTTTGTTGTTTGTCAGGGTGACCAAGGACCCGTGGGAATCAGAGGAGTGCCAGGACCAAAAGGAGAGACTGTGAGCTCTACTTTACCCTATAAAAGCTGGAATTAGTTACTCATTAAATACAACTCTCTGTGTATTAATACATTATTACTTCCTAGTCTAGGCATCCATGACACCCTCGTGCTTTTCTCCACCGCCTTCCATCCTAACTTCTCTTTTTCTGTTTGTCCATCTTCCTTCTACCTTTGCACAAGTTTGTTTTGCAATAGTTTCTTTCTTTTAGTTCACAAATTTTACAATTTGGCCCAAACGTCATTATCAAAGAATATTTCTTTTCAACATCTCTACTCTAAATCCCTCTAATGTAAAAATTTTCTTATGAAATAACCTTTTTTTCAATGATAAAAGCAGCTCTTTATTCTCTCTCTCGTGTGACAGGGCCTCCCAGGTCCGGATGGTCGTGAAGGAATACCTGGGCTGCCCGGCTCCAAGGTAACCACTGTTTGCATTAACGTGTTACAAATATAGTATTAAAGTTTTCATTCTCCTGTTTGAAGCTGGAAACATGTCTGGTCTGATCTGTGCCCTGTCAGGAGCCAAACCCATCTTTAAAAATGAATTTAAACTTAAGTCCATCTGCTGATCAAATAGATTTAACTTCATTCTTAAAGAGAGCATCCATGTTTGATTATGGTATTGGTCCTAAAATAAGGGAAAGACACATTGCACAGAGTTAAAGACCCTCACAAACAAATCCAGACACACACTAAGGTTCAATAGTTCAGTACTTTATAATCTCAAGCTTTGGACCAACATTTGTGAGAATTACTGTTATAAAGTCTGAAGGAGAATGTTCCTTTTTTCCATCTCATACAATGTTTGTAAACTGGTTCTTTGTTAAAGACGCACTACAGAACTTGCAATTTTCCCAGAGATGCTCCCCCTTTCGTTGGCTAACCCGGCATCCATCTTGCATCCTACCTGTACAGTGAACCCTGTCCAGCCAGTAAAAGACAGTCTTGACTCTCTCTCTCTCTTGTTCTGTCTCTTTCTCTCTTTCTTTTCCTCTCTTCTTCCAGTAACGTCTTCCTGTGTTTTTTTGCTGAATCAGTCACGGTCACAACGGCCGGTGTGTTGATATCCGTTTGCTAGCGTGTAAAGTGAAACTTGGCTGCAACGTCATGCAGTGCCCCAGATGGAAAAGTAGTGTAGTGGGTTTTTTCAACATCGGAACTCTGGTGGGCAGCAATGGCTCCAGAAATGTGCATGACAGATGGCACTGTGCCGTCAAACGAGTCCGGAACGCTGAGTTTTAAGGTCTGAAAGTTACGTAATGTGTCTTTAGGCTACAGTTTGGCTTTCTTTCTTGCCACAAGTTTTACGCTGTCCATGTGTGAAAATGATGTTCACTGTTCCCTGAACCACTCTTTCACAATCAAATACCATCAGGGAAGATGGAAGAACCTACTCATTCTGTCACGGGAGCTGGTGTGCAGCCTCTGCAGCTTCTATAATCAGACTCATCTGCTCCACCTGAGCCTCATTACCACTCACTCGCTCCACCTGTTCTTCACCCTATTTAATCCCTATCCAGTCTCTGCTTCCCTGCCAGATGGTCACCTACTGTCCTTGTGAGAAACCTTGTACTAAAACCTTGTCTTGCTCTAGATTCCTGTTGCCGACTACTGCTGCCTCCTTTGACTCCCCGCTGCCTGATTCCCTGTCGGACTCTCCTACCTTCTGCCTGCCTGGTTGCTGACCCCTGTTTCTACTCGACCACCGATCACCGCCTCTCCAGGCGTAAATAAACTGTTCAAACTATTCCGTGTGTGTAGGCTGAATTACCGGGTCTTCCTTGAGACAAACGTTACACATTCAGTATATTCAGGTATCAGCTGACCTCATTCTTTGGACACATTATGTTTCTGAGCCTTGACCTGAACCTTGACCTGACCAACAGAAGCAACCCCAGATCACAGACACAGGCTTGTACAGTAGCACTAGGCATGATGGCTGCACCACTTCTTCTGCTTCTCTTCTTACCCTGATGCTCCATCACTCTGGAACAGGGTAAATCTGGACTCATCAGACCACATGACCTTCTTCCATGGCTCCAGAGTCCAGTCTTTTAGCTCCGTAGAAAATTGAAGCCTTTTCTCCGGTTAGCCTCACTGATTAGTGGTTTTCTTATGGCTCCACAGCTGTTCAGTCCCTTGAGTCCCTTCACATTGTTCATGTGGAAATGTTCTTACTTTCACTATTAAAAGGTAGCTGTGATTTATACACGACCACAGGTAGTTTAAAGATGAGAAGCTGCTCCCTGCTTGTTAAATAACTTGCTGCGTATGAGACATCATCCATGCAGGAATCATTAGTTATCAGGGATATAAGGCAAAACTTAATTTCTCTAATGAATACTGATTTCATCTCAGTGGTTATTTTTTGTAGGTTGAATTTTGGGATAACTCCAAAACCCGTGAAGTGGTCAGTCTCCATCAGTATTCAGCCTCTGGTCCCTGGTCCTGGACCCTTTCCTTTCAGTTTTATTGAAACATGTTTCTTTTGAGTGATTCCCTTGTGTTTGCATTTTGACGTTCTTAAAAAACATAATTATTTTCAGGGTGTACCAGGAAAAAGTGGGGCTCCAGGTGATGCTGGTCCTCAAGGACTTCATGTAAGTGACCTCTGAGCCGTTGATTCATCAGTAACAGTTTGACATTTGGGTCAGAGTTTGATCATTGGAACATTTTTCTTTGTGCAGGGTTTACCCGGATCATATGGCCAAAAAGGACACATGGGTGTGAAGGTATGAACACATCAGGATAATTTAGTACCATGTGAGATGGTGAGAGCTACATTCACCAGATGGTTCTTTTTCTCCCTCTGTTACCAGGGTAGTACAGGAGATCCAGGAGTTGTAGGACTGATGGGGTCTCCAGGGAAACAAGTAAGGGAAACAAACACATCCATCATTTTACATCGTTCTTCGCTCTGCTGTTCAGTACATTAAACACTTTGATTATAACAAGTTTAAAGTAGGAACTCTTGAAATAAACGGCACCTGAATCATCCGATCTGGTGTCTTATTTGCTTTCAGGGTGAGCGTGGCGAGCAGGGAGTGGTGGGACCCGTCGGACCCAGAGGAGGACCCGTGAGTCTGAAATCCATATGGCTGTTTTTACTTTTACCTGAGAAGAAAAACCTCCAGCAGAACCAGAACCAGGGAGACATTGAGCTCGGATGCTCAGATTTAACCTAAACTCTTCCCATTTTAGGGTGAACGTGGAGAGAGAGGACCCGATGGACCTCCAGGATCACCAGGAGCCAGGGTAAGACCTCAGAGACCATCTCTGTCCTACCAAAACAACCTCTTAACCAAACACAGAGAAATGACCACAGAGATCCTCAACCAGAGATTATGACCATTTCCTAAATCAGTAGAGGGATGTCTCCAATAAAAATCAGATATGTTTGAGGGATGGCTCAGGAGGGAGAGTGGTTGTCTAACAGTCACTGACTTCCCCACACTAAATGTAACCAGACATCTGAGACAAAGAAGTCCTGACTGGGTGGAAAAGAGCTGTTTAGTGGCAAAAAAAAAAGACTTGACAAGTAGTATTATAGAAATAAAGTCAATTTATAATTCTGAAATGCACAAATACTGAATCAAATTATATTCACTGAGATAAAAAATAAATAAAAAAGCAAAAAAGCTGAACAAAATGAAGCTGTGTGCAGGTCTAACTAACCCCACATTTCTACACACAACGCTTCATTCATTCATTAAAATGCTCGCTGCTGCGTCTGTGCTGGAAGACCACTCCAGCTTCTGGTCTAGAACTAGAACCACCCCCAGGTTTCAGTAGTTCTGCACAGTATTTCCTCCCCATCAATGCAGATGGGCTGGCTAGGTGTTTTAGATCTCCTAAAAACCACCAGCAGCTCTTTGGTCTTGGAGGTGTTCAGGAGAAGACAGCTCTTTTTACTCCAGTCTGTGAAGACCTCTACAAGGTCCCCGCACGCCCCCCCACCCCGCTGTCCACTGCTCACACAACAGCTGTATCATCTAAACACATCTGTTTGTGAGTTGGACCTAAAGTCTTATGTGTTGGGCGTGAATGTGTTGTACTGAGGTCTGGATCATGTGTAGTACATAATCCAGGATGTCGGGGACGGGGCCACGCCATACCCACAATTATTGTTGCTTATGAAAAAAACTGCATCTAAAATAAAGATATTATACTGTATATAAACATATTGAAGCATTCGCAGCATTTCATCTGAATGTTTTGCACACTATAAACCCTAATACACAGTAATAATATTATAATATATCATAATACACAATACTGCTTTTAGTAAGCTTCATTGATCTTTTAATTAAATCTGCTTTTTATTTGGGATGTTTATATGTCCTCACTGCAGTTGTTCCATCAATGAACCCCTTCCTGTTTGTTCCTCTTAGACTAAATTCATTCTGGCAGTTGGAAAAACTTTGGTAATTGATCATTTTTAATTCTGTATGTGATTGGAACAATTTTAAAATAAACCAGGTCTTTAAATGTGAGTATTTTCAGTTTGATGAACAGTTGTGAAAAAGTGAACAACAACATTTCCATCTCAGTCGTCTTACTGGAATAAACAGAAGATATAAAAGGTTAAAACAGCTGAATTTGAGTTGTGAAGTATAAAAACTGGATCCTGCTGCTGATATAATCCAGTATTTCTCATGTATTTTGTAACTCGAGCATTTTAAAAAGCTCGTGCAGAGCTGAGAGGAAAACAACAGGATTATAACAACAAGGCTGCTGAGGAAAGAGGACGTGACCGGGCAGAGAGAAGAAAAACTGCTGTCATGTGTCAACTGAGCCGAGCTCCAAGCTGCTCTGGGACCAGCTGAGACCCAGAACCAGCAGAATCAGAGTTTCTGAATCTGCCCTCCTGTCCGGAGCATATTATTCAACACTGGAATAATCAACCAGGATCTTGATCATGCTTCACTGCTGGGAAGTGGACGTGTGATGAAAGTGTCGCAGGCCGTTCTGAACTTCTGTCCTGGTAGCTAAGTCTCTAATCCAACAGAGTAGGGGCATGAATGGCTTCTTGTTATGGTGTTTTTTTTTTCAGCTCAGGGGATTTGGAGCAGGAAAAGAAGCTGAGAAGCCCTGAAAGAAACCTCTGTTTACCAGGAATGCCCACATACACCCTGACACATCTGATGGAGGCTGGGAGGCGGGGGGTGGGGGGGTTGGTTGGGGTTCAGCCTCGCTCCTCAGATGATGTGAAGCTGGAAATGTTGTTTTGATTTATTTATTTGTGGAGATATGGTTGGGTTAGGGTGGGGGAGGTTTCTCTTTTAGGCTTCACACACTTGGTTCTGTGTTCTGATTTTGTGTGTGTTTTATAGGGAAGCAAAGGGGATCCAGGCCTTCCAGGACTTCCTGGTCCTGCTGGTTATCGAGGCCAGAAGGGAGATAGGGTAAGCCACAGAAAATGATCCTGACTCAGATCACAGATCTCACTCAGATTTTTCATTTTCATCTGGACTCATAAAAACAGCATGATGATGAGGTTAGTTGGATTCAGTGTGTTTTCTGATGATCAACAAGAGTCCTGCAGGTGTAAACTTCTGTACCCACGCACTGTCCATTTATGTTAACGTAACCGTAAATAAATCAGTGGCAGCAGATTCTTCTTTTAACTCACTAGGAGGCTTCAGCCACAAAGTGACGACATTAAAGAGAGATTCAAGTAAAATATTTATTAAAATAACTCAGAATTTAATAGACAGAATTTCCTTTTTGCAAAAGTTTATAAATGAATCATTGCTTTTATCATGCAGTTTTAATAAAACAGCAGTATTTAATTTCTAGTATCTGCAGTCAGTACTCAGCTGTAATATACCAAATAATAAAGAGTCATTAATATTCATGAGCCGGTTAAAGAATTAATATCTCATCTGTGAGGCTTCTTAGTGAGTTTCAGCTCACTGCTTTCACTGCTGTAGTCACCGAGAGAGACAGACAGACAGATTTTTCTTTAATTTCATTTACATATTTACACATTTAATTTATTTGCATGTTCGTTACTACTTTCAGATCACAATAAATCTATAAACCCCAAACATTTAATACAGCTTTTCACATTATGATTGGAATAACTTTTCCAGATGTAGAAGTTGTTTTTAGTACGTGTACGTATAGATGCACAGCGTTCAGTCAACAGGTGAAATCAGTTAAAGAACTGGAATGTGGAACGTCATCCCGGCTGGTAATAGAGACTGGGCCACGTTCAGTTTGGAAATGAAAACATGGAAAGTTGCCACTGGCCAATTCTGGCATATTTACATATTACATGTCCCATTTAAATAAATTATTAGAATTTAGATTAGCAACTTAAATACGTATACATTTCCACCTGTACTGACTCGGCTCATAATACAAACTAAAGTCACATCTATTGAGTCAGAAAGATAGAAAAGATAAAACAAGTTATCCCCGTTTTGTATTTTTCTCTTGTTCCTGCTGGAGTGTCTCCAAGTCCACTAAGAGGTCATAAAACCCCCCTACGAGAGACACTGGCCCACAGTCACCCCAAGAAGTCTGATTTCATTTCCTTTTTCTATATCTATGCCATCTGGTAAATCCTTCCAGTTACCAAAACACATCATTTTGTCTTATTCCTGTTCAATGAAGGTTTGTAAAAGTGAACCCTAATTTAAATTTATTCAGTTCTGTTGTGGCATCAAGAATTAGTCATGATTCAGGCTAAAAGTACCTGGAGCTTCTGGTATTTGGCTCAGAAAATGTGAAGATGAAGAGATTGCTGCGGTCAAAACCCTGGAGCTGAAAAACTTTAGGAAACAAACTGCAACCAGCAGATAACAAAATAATTGAGCTTGTTGTGTTCAGCTGGACTCGATGTAAACGGTCAAATCTGAGTCACATTTCCCAGCAGGTTACTCTGATTTACATTAAAACACTCTGACATCATGTCTGCAGGAGAGTTTTATTTTTCTCTGTTGTCAAAATAATAATTGTTCTCCTTTTTCTCTCAGGGTTCAGTTGGTCTTGATGGTCCAAAGGGAGATCAGGTATTTTATTAGACTTAGATTTCTTCTGTTGACTTGGTTCAGACTAAAGGCCAAACATCCGCCCTCTGTCTTTACTTTAGGGACCTGCAGGTGCTGAAGGAACGCCGGGAGAAAGAGGGGACCTGGTGAGTGATGCACACCTGAAACACCTGCTTCTGATTGTTGCCATGACGGCAGATTTCTCAGCCAAGCAGTGAGACACACTGTTACGCAGTACCGCAGCATTTAGAGAAAGATTTAAACTCAGAAATTTGACTTTTTAAAAGATTAAACTATATAAGAAAATGTTTTAGCAGCATTTTACAGACATGTAATATTTACATATCTTCCATTTCAGGGTGATGAAGGAGAAGTGGGAGAGAAAGGATCGGTAACTGCATCTGAACACAATGTCATTTGTTACAGTAGATGCTATCCCACAGCAAAAAGTACTTTATTCAAGTGTTCTACAAGTACTAAGAGTACTCATTTTATACTAACACTGAGACAATTTACTGAAAGTTTACTTTTTATATACTATATTTTATATACTTAATAGTATAGTGACGTATACTTAGCTTATTCTGAAATGTATAAAGAAAAGTCTTATTAGATTAATACTACAACTTATACTTTCATACTAAAGCTTATACTTGTATTTAAGTACACTTTTAACTTCTTTCTGCCACAAAGTACTAATACTTGGTATATTTTGATCCAAGTACAGATTCCGGTCAAGTCGTTGACTCATGGTCACATTTAATTTAGCAGAATAAGAAAGTTTTTACTGCATGTTTGCTCTGAGGTATCCCCTCGTTGTAAACTCACATGTTCAAAGTTACATAATGCTGGTGTTTAAAAGTTTACAGTAAATAGTATGTGTGCTCATTATCTGTATGTTCCTAAAAGTTCAGTTTTAGTAATTATAAGTTCATAAAAATATACTCAAATAAACTAAAATGTGGACTAGAAGCATTTACCTAGTACACTAGTAGTATATAGATTATATTATATTATAGATTATAGAGTGTACTTGTACTTTTGTAAACTTAAAATGTTCCAGTTTAGCCCAAAGAAGTATTAAATTAGTATTCTATCTAGTACACTACAGGTACATGGTCTGTAGTATACTTGCTATACTTATACTCAGGTATACTTAATGAAATAAACTTCAAGTATAGTACTTTTTGCTAAGGGATAGCTTGGGATGCTGTAAGAGGAGCTATGGTGCAATGAAAGAATGAATGTATTCCTCCTGGATTAAATCTGCTCCATAGTTTGGTTGCAGTTTATCTGTGAGCTCCTACAGCTGTTGTGTTCCCGTCATCGCTAATAATGCTGATGGAGGTGGTCTGTCTTGTTACATTTCATTGTTTTCTCCTCATTTCTGTTTTTCTTTTATGTTTTTTGGCCATTCGCTGTTATTGATTGCAGTCAGGTCCACCAGGAGAGACCGGAAATAAAGGACCTGAGGGCAGCCGAGGACTGCCGGGTACAGATGGCAAGGCGGGTCAAACAGGACCACGGGGCATGCAGGGCGACATGGGGGTGCCAGGCCTGCCAGGACAGCAAGGACCAGCGGTGAGACGACTGATGTCCATTTTCAGTATGATGCACAGTATAAATGGAGGTTGCTGGTTCAGGGTGTTGATCATTGCTGCATTTTGTCCTGGACTCACCTAATGTGTCGCTGGAAGAACGCACACACATCACTGCCTCCATGACTAACAACACCATGTTGTTGTTGATCACGTGTGCGTGTGTACAGCGCACAATGTCACAGCATCTGTGACATCAGAGTCGCTTGCTGTGGATGGTAGGTGGAAATCAGTCTGTCTAATAATCATTCAAGTTTTAAAGTGATGGCAGGGAATAAAAAAAACTGTACATGTCACTTGGTAAATGGTCTGTACTTATATAGCGCTTTTATCCAAAGTGCTGTACCTATATGTCACATTCACCCACACACATTCACACACTGATGGTGGAATCATAGACTTTGTGTTACGATGAGTCAGGCAGGAATGATTACTGGACCCCAAGATGTAAACGCTGAACAACCAAACAGCAGAGAATGGTTAGCTTTTTGTAAAACTAGAGAGGCCACGATATACCAGGTGAGTAACTGGACGATCCGGTGAGGAATGAAGAAAGGTCCGGTGTTTAAGTATTGTGGTGGTTGATCGGTGGATGAGGTCCTGGTGTGAAGATCAGCCCAGGTGAGGTGATTGCTGCTACTGTGATTCTCCTGGCTGGGAACAGACATGATGTACAAGACAGACAGAGGGAGCCAGATGCACACACTAGGGCTATCCAGGATATTGTACGATTTCTAACAAATTTTCCTCTCATGGCAAGACATTGAAATTGGTCATGTTGCCATGGAGACACCCCCTTAACAAAAGTTGAAAGTCTTTACGAGGCCTCTTTAAACAGTCGCTGTTCATTTTTAGAGAAATACCAATGTTAAAAAAGAAGGTTTAACACCTTACCACCTGAATCTATGTACAATTATATAAGAACAAAATAAATACAATAAAAAAATTGTATAAAAAGGAAATACAACTGAAATAAAAATAAATTACATGTAAATACTAGATAAATTTATAAAATATAAACTTTAATGAATAATGTAGAAATAAATACATAAATAATGGTAAATGAAATAAATAAATATAATAACCTAATTAGATAAAAAAAAAAAGAATTTTAATTAAAAGGCCAGAAGTAGTTTGTAGCAACTTTGTGATCATGGTTAACTTCAAGATACATCACACCAGTTCTTCTCTATAGCACAAACAGCTTATTTTTAGTAATTTTTTAAAAGACCCACTGCTGAATTTTGTCCAATTTTCTCAGTAAGTGGCCTCCTAACGACGGCTAATCGTCTGCATCCTGCCTCTTCTCTGAGGTCTCTCCTGCCAGTAAAAGTCAGCCTGATGTTGAGTCTTATCGTATTTCTTGCTCTGGCCCTTTCGCTCTTTCTTTCCTCTCGTCCTCCTCTTCATCCTCTTGGGTTTCTTTGATGAATCAGCCGCAGTGTGCATTCAAAACGACCAGTGTGTTGATATCCAGTTGCTGCCGTGTGATACTTTGCTGTAAAGCTGCTGTGAAGTGATGCTCCAGACTGGAAAAAAAAGTAGTGACGTGTGGTTTCTCAGACTTGGGACGCTGCAGGACAGTGACGGCTACAGGAATGTCAGTGTGGCATAAAAATGACTCAGAACCAGAGCTTTAAAGTCAGAAATTTTATGTGGTGAAACTTTAGGTGAATGACTGAAAAGGTTTGTTTGTTTTGTCATAAGCCACACTCACCTTATCCAATCATTTGGAAAAGGTGAGTCCCCCTGATAAAGCCCCCCTCTGGCCCACCCGTGTAAAAGTCTAGCTCCGGCACTGGTGCCAAGTTTGGCTTGAATCTATTCATAAACTTCTCAAATTAATGTGGTCCCCTAGCTTGCTGACTTTTTTCAGATCTTTAGGAGATTGTGGTGAACGAGAATTATGAATTTCATGTAAATATCTTTAATCAACATAAAGCTAAAACCAAAAATCATAATTCAACTTACTCTGTAATGAAGCACAGATTTGATCAATCTAAATATATTTAAGGCAATAAACTTTAAAACATATTTGTTTTTGCAGGGGAAAGCACCAACAGATACACACATCAAACAAGTCTGCATGAGAGTAATGCAAGGTAAGTTCTGTCCTCTCCATCCTCGGGTACGAGGGAACACATCACTGGGGGCCAACATTAATCTGACTCAGTGTAACCCACCTCATCCTGTGTCACAGAGCAGCTGGCCCAGCTAGCAGCCAGCCTGAGCAGGCCTGAATCAGGCATCGCCGGCCTCCCCGGTCCTCCGGGCCCACCTGGACCTCCAGGCCCAAGTGGAGAGAATGGTTTCCCTGGTCACACTGGATTAAGAGGTCTTCCTGGTCTGAAGGGTCCTTCTGGAGTAATGGGTCGCAAAGGACCCAAAGGTGAGACGTCTGTGCCTCTAAGAACAGATTACAGAAGAACAGGGACGAAGACTATGGGATGCTGAACTAACGTGAGGAAAAGTTGGCCGCAGCCATTTTTACTAGTTTTCCTGCTGATTTGAGCAGCAAGTTGGAGCTTTGGTGGTGTTCAGGTGGAACAAGCAGTTCAGTTCAATCCAACTTTAGTTATACAGTGCCAGTTTAAAACAAGTCATCTTAAGTTACTTTTACAGACGCAATTCAATCCAATTACCTACAATCCAGTTATAATTTATTTATAACAAATCCATCAAATGATCCACATCAGTCCAGTTTATAATACACATATAAACCAGTTCATAAGAATAATGACCGGGCTAAAGAAACCAACAGAGCAGTGGAGAGAAAAACCTCCATCAGAACCAGAACCAGGAATGAAAAACTCCAATAAAACCAGAACCAGGAAGGAAAACCTCCATCAGAACCAGAACCAGGAATGAAAAACTCTTAATATGGACTTGACTCTTAATAAGTCTGACTTGACAAGTCTGAGGTAAAGGATGCAGTACAGTTGTCTGTATTGGGATCAGCCGTGTATTTGATGACATCAAAGCTGTTGCCACACAAAAAAATATTATCAGAAAAAAATGCACAAATAGTACGTGTTTAGTAGTAAATGTTTTAAAACTGACCAAGCAGTGCTCACAACTGCTGCTGCTATGTTCTACCTTGTAGCTGAAATTGTATGCTACAATTCAGAAAAACATTAAATAAATAAAATAAATAAAACATTGTTGCCTAAAAATGATTAAAGCCCACATTACCTCATATAAAAAATATTTAAAAACAAAACTTAAAGTTATGAGTTCTCTCCTCTGCCATCTTTCTGTTCTTTAAATTGAAACAGTACTTGGGCCACAATTAATGTTTCACAAGTAGCTACACAAGAACACAAATACAGAAACACAAATATTGAGAAACGGCCACCAGGTAAGAGTACTGTTGCTGTGGAAACGCAACAGAAGTCTGGTTTACTTGTGACTTAATTTTTTACGTCAACTCACTTTAGAAAAAGTACTGATGTCCTCCTGTCTTTTTTTGTTTTTGCTCAAGAAGTTCTTACAGAAGACACAACCACTGTTAGCACTGCTCTCTGGTACTAGCTAATGCTAGCCAGAAGCACTAGCTATGTGAACATAGTGAGTGACAGCAAATCATCTTATCAAGAAACAAAAGAGCAAAGCCAATCAGAACAGTTTAAATGGAGTGTAAGGCGGGACTTATAGCAGCAAACTTGCAGATAAAGGATTGACAGATCTCAGTTGTTTGTGCCACGGAAAATGTCCCTATCCCCCTAAAATTTACAAACAGACTATAAAACAAGGGCACTCAATGGCTGCTATCTCAGGAACTCTCGGATTGGGTTTAAAAGCAGTCAGCTCAGTCACTTTCCTTTTTTCCTGGCAACAAATCCATGTAGAAGGTGCAGAAATGACAAAAGGTAATGAGAGGTGTTTTATAATAAACTAAACCAGGGGTGTCCAAGTCCAATCCTCAAGATCTACCATCCTGCAACTTTTTTGATGCAACCCTTCTCTAACGCGCCTAAATCAAATGTCATCTGCATGTCATTCAGCTCTGCAGAGGCTGGTAACGAGCCAGTCATTTGATTCTGGTGTGTTGGAGAAGGGCTGCATCTAAAAGTTGCAGGACGGTAGATCCCGAGGATTGGACTTGGGCACCCCTGTACTAATCTGAACAGGGAGCCAGTGAAGAGAGGCAAATACTGGAGAAATATAGTCCAACCTGGATAGCAGAAATTTAGACAAGAGAGATCTGATATTTAGTGAACCACATTTATTGGTTTAATTTGACTTTTGCTGGATGTCACATTTCTGATATAAGAACTTAGATTTTTTTTTGTTTGTTTTTTTTAACTCAGTAGGTGTGCCACTAAGTCTAGAAAATCAATTGAAAACGTGCATAGGACCTGGTCTGATACAGTCTAGGTGCCAACAAACAAAAACAAACATAATAATGCCCACAGAATTACCCTGTTTTCCTTTCTTTTAATTTTCTCAGGTTCAACTGTATATTAATTAATCTAAACTGTATGTTAATGAATCTATATCCTTTGTAAAATAATTTGGTAAAGACTTGAACATCGTATGTTTTGTAGTTTTAACAGGACCTGGTCTAATACGGTTCAGGCCTAAAAAAAAAAGTGGAATCGCCCTTTATGCAAATCAGCTGGATCCAACTTCAGTATTCTCAGAAACTGTAAATACTTTCCTGTGATGTGCTTCCTTGCTTCCTCTCCTTACTTCAGCCCCTCTCTTAGAAAAGATGAGTCAAAGCAGCTGAAATTTACCATGAGAACAACTCCATGAACATCTAGGAACACCAGCTGGCCTCCTCTCTTGTCCAGGTGCATTTTAGAGACCAAGATGTCCTTTCAGATTTCTTGCAAAGACTGGTGTCCTGGTCAGAGGCAGGTGGATCGGGAGAGGTGAAAAGTGCTTTTAGATGCCAGCTTCCCCTCGTTTGCTTTCTGTGACACATTACTGCCATCTGCAGTTTCTTTAGAATTGCAACCCACTTTCTTCAGAAGCTGATTAGTGTAAAAACAAGCATGAAGTCTGAGCTAGATGTTCATTTATTTTCATCAAATGTCTGTTGTTGGTGATAATTACTGTCCTCTCTGCAGGTGACCAGGGTGACAGAGGGGACAGAGGACCCACAGCTAGAGGACATAAAGGAGAGCCAGGGATCCCTGGTCTACCAGGTAGATTTCTGAACATTGTTCATTAAATGTGATGAAAAACTGTCTGCAGGTAAATGCTGTTTGACAACGATATCAAGAGGCCTATTTTTTTTTTTTTTTTGCCTCCTGTCAGAAATTACATCCCTAAAATAAATTAAGTATAATGTCACAACTACAAGGACTGTATGTATAATATTGTTCTCAAATAAAAGCATAGGCAGGTGAGATTAATACAGTACTGTCAGAATGAAGAAATGTTTTAATGTGTCCAAGTAAATTCACCTGGAAAACAATACAAAATGTTAACAATCCTAAAAGAAAACCACATTCATTTCAGTAAAAACTAGAAGGCAGGCCAGTTCATCTAGGAATGAGTTAGGTAATCCTAGGAATGATCAAAGGAACTAATTAAGCAGTCCCAGGAAGGAGTAAAGTTGTCCAAGGAATAAGCAAAGTAATGCTCGCCATGAGTAAAGTAAGCTAGTCATAAGAATGAGTAAAGTACTTCTAGGAATGTGTGAAGTAGCCCCAGGAATAAGTAAAGTAGTCCTATGAATACCTAAAGTATACCGGGAATGAGTAATGAAGTCCTACAACTGAGAAAAGTAGTCCCTGGAATTGGAAAAGTAATTCTAGTAACGAGTAGTCCTAGGAATGAGTGAAGTAATCCTAGATATGAGTAAAGTAATACTAGAAATAAATAAAGTAATCCTGGGAATCAGTAAAGTAATCCTAGGAATCAGTAAAGTAATCCTAGAAACGAGTAAAGTAATCCTAGAAACGAGTAAAGTAATATCTGAGGAAGAACTGTGCTACTGTAGAAAGTAAAAAGTGAAGCTGAGCAGGTTTCCTGGTGTTTAATAGAGGTTTTATGCAGGTAAATATTTCAGGAAGCCATCGGCCGATGATGATGATGATGATGATGGACACCTCTATCAATGGTCAGGAGGATCCAGGGATAGCCCCACATTCACCTTAGAAACACCATGAGGGTCCAGAAAGAAGTGAAGACCAAGATAGTCTATGATAGGAAGAGTTTCTCCTTCTCTATAAAACCTCCTTCATCTCCATGGAAACCAGCAGGACCTTCATGGTTGATTTCAAACTAAGGCAGAGTCATCGGAGAACATGTTAGCAGAGTTTTTAGAGCTGGAATCAAACTTTTCACCACAAAACAGCAAAAGTAAGACATGATTTCTGATTCTGGCTGCTAGCTCCAGAGTTTCTGTCCCACAGTGATGAGACAGACGTCTTTGTAACCAGCAGAGTCTCTGCTGTCATACGACTCCTTGTTTGTGTGGTTTGTGTGAAGTGGAGAAATTAGCAGAAACTCTAAAGTGGACAGAGATGTTCTCCTGGTTTTCCTACATTCCCATATAGCTGCTTGGGGTTTGAACTGTTTGGTTTGGATGCCAGTGCTTGGTGGAGTCTTTTAGCTGAGTTTCTCCTCGTCATGTTGCTATGCTACATGTTAGCATTGCTGCTTCCAGGTGTCTGCAAACATCTTCTGTTCTGTGGGACCTCTTGCTGCTTCCTGTACAGGAGGGTCTGGAGAGAAGTGGTAAATGTAAGAGTAAATAAAAGCCAGAGGGAAGGACTGGATGACTGACTTGTATTCCCCGTTCCTGCAGGTGAGCCAGGTCGGTCGGCTTATGGTACACACGGCCAAGATGGAGAGAGGGGACCTCGTGGCGTTCCTGGTATGAACGGGGTACCCGGGCCCCCGGGTGCCCCCGGTCTAAACGGTTACTGCGAGCCATCACAGTGTGTCCTGCCCATGGTGGCGTCGCCGGTCTCTGTGAAGGACTCCAGCATGAAGGGCCCCAACGAGATGTGATAGAGGAAAAAAACTAACTGGAGGAAGACTCATAGACTGGAGGAGAATTCACAGATTTATCCATTTGGGTTTTATCACTTGGTTTGTATTTTTTAAGCCATGTTTGTGGTTAGAAGCTGATGTGGACTCCGCTTTAAATAAAAAAGCTTCAGTTTAACATTTGCTGTTCTGTAAGTTTCAAACAGTTGTTTGTATTTCTGAGACATGAAGAATTGACAGTACGAACTTACTGGCTCCTTATCTGTCCAGTCAGGCTTCGTTTAGGTTGTTTTGGTAAATATGTCAATATGCCATTTATACACTGCTGGATGCTGTTTTCTTTTAATCCACTGAACTCCCCACCCGTGACTTTTCACCTCACTGTCGGATGCGTTTGATCTTTTCTGGACCGGGAGGTTGCCATGTGTGAAATCAGTTTTTTGTGACTTCTTATTTATTATATCGAGGTTTGACGTGACATCTTCAAGTTGTACAGAGGAAATAAACACGTTTTGATAACCTCTTGCATGTTTTGTATGAACACACAGAGCTGAAAATAAATTCACTTAAAAGGATCAAATTAAAGCTAAATTCCCCTGAAAACAGCTTAAAGTTTTCTTTTTCTTTAAATCAGACGAGTGTTTGGATCAGAGGCTGCAGGTGAGAAAACCTGCTTCACCAGATCAGTTTTTAGTAGCCTACACTAACCGTCCACTATCAGGTCCAACTTCTAGTACCAGGTCGGACCCCTTTTCTCTATGGAACTTGTGTGATGAATTGAACAAGGTGTTGGAAACCTTCCTCGGGGGTTTTGCTCCATATTGACATGATGGAATCGCAGTTGCTGCACATCCATGATGAGAATCTCCCGTTCCACCACATCCCACTGCAGTGGTTGCCAACCTATTTTCCTTGAGGACCTCCTTCATGCAACTACCAAAAACTCACAAACGCCACCAAACACTGGCTTTCCTCCTGAAATCTGGAACCAGGAACATTAATCAACTTGAGGCTGATTAATGGTCTGAACTTTGTGGTGAACCCTCTGTATTTAACCTCATCAAGTCTTTTCTTTAACTTAGATTTAGATACTCATACACCTGCTTCCAGCAGAGTGTTCTTTACTTGGTTAGATGTTGTGAAGGGGGTTTTCATCACCATGGAAACAATCCCGCAAACATCCACCTGTAAGGTCCAGACCTTTTTAAGTTCCCAAGCTCACCAGTGCTTTCTTTCTCTCAGAATGTACCAAACTGTTAATTTAATCACTCCCAGGTTGGAAACAACTGCTCTACTGCACTGAGATCTGGTGACTGTGGAGGCCATTGAACTCATCGTCATTGCATAGCTGCTCTTCTTACATCAGAAGATGCTCCACTGTGGTCATAAAGGGATGGACATGGTCAGCAACAATACTCAGGTAGGCTGTGCTGGTTAAACCAGGCCACATTGGTACTAAGGGGCCCAAAGTGGGCCAAGAAAATCTCCTCTACATCAGGGGTAGCCAATGTTGGTCCTCGAGGGCACCAATCCGGCAGGTTTTCCAGATTTCCCTGCTCCAGCACACCTGACTCAAATTAAATAGATCCAACAGCCTATAAGGATCTCCACAATGACTTGTTAGTTTAAGTCAGGTGTGTTGGGGCATGGAAATCTGGAAAACCTGCCGGATTGGTGCCCTCGAGGACCAACGTTGGCTACCCCTGCTCTACATCATTAGGATGGATCCATGTTTTCATGGTGTTTCCAGCAGATTCTGAGCCTAGCATCTGAATGTGGAGCTGAAATGGAGACTCATCAGACCAGCAACGTTTCTCCATCTTCTATTGTCCAGTGTTGGTGAGTGTGTGTGAATTGTAGCCTCAGTTTCCTGTTCTTAGCTGACAGGAGGCACCCGGTGTGTCTTCTGCTGCTGTAAACCATCTGCTTCAAGGTTGGACGTGTTGTGTGTTCAGAGATGCTGTTCTGCAGACTTTGGTTGGAACCAGTGCTGGTTGGACTTCCTGTTGTCTTTCTATCATCTCCAACCAGTCTGTCCATTCTCCTCTGACCTCTGACATCAACCAGACATTCTGGTCCAGAAAACTGCTGCTCGCTGGATATTTTCTCTTCTTCAGACCGTTCTCTGTAAACCCTGGAGATGGTTGTGTGTGAAAATCCCAGTAAATACTCAGACCAACAACCATGCCACATTAAATCCCTTTTCTTCCTCATTCTGACGCTGATTAAAGTCGTCTTCACCACGTCTACATGACTAAAGCCATGTGATTGGCTGGTAAAACATTTGGGTTAAAAGAAATAAAGTGGACGGGGAGTGTCTTTAATCTGTTATTTTCTCTTATTTAAACTCTTATTAAAAATGTAGCGTCAGATAATTTGAAGTTAAAAACTTGTTTAAGTAAAATGAACCATCTGAGAAGAACGAGGCACATTCCTGTTTTTGTCTTTCAGTGTATCATTTAATGTACTCTCACAAGTTGGTGAACAGCTACAACTTTGTCGCTCACTTTACTAAATCACACATCCATCGATAGTATAAATAGCCAACCTAATAATAATAGTACACATTTTCATATACATAAAATCATCAAGTATCCAAGTCTTAAGTTACGGACATAAAATAAAAAGGCATACAAAATATCGCAGACGTTGGAAGTCCAGTTTGAAGCAAAAAAAAAAAAAAAAAAGGAAATAAAATAAAAATTGGAAAAAACAAACGGACTAAAGATCACATTTTGGACATGGCAGTTAATTAGTAAACAAAAGATTTGTTTCAAAGAAAGGAAAGTAAGCGTTCCCAGACTTTCAATTGACAAATATTGCAACAGTTAAGCAATTTATAGTAAAAATAGTTACTGAAAGGGCGTAAGTGTGTAAGACTTCCTGCACGAGACAAAGGCAACGGTTGTTTTTGTTCCGAGTAGAAAAATGAAAGACCGTTTCCAGATGCCAGAGGGAGTCGAGCTCCTGCTTCGACTGCCTTTGTTCCACTTCCATTGTAAGGCATTTATGGATGATCCATCTGATGCGGAGGAAGGCAAACCTCTTTCTAGTCACGCTTGGAACTGAACCCTAAAATTAGACAGGGTATGAACAACTGCTTGAATAGTTTACATTTTTTTCCTAAGACTTATCTTGAATATAAATGCAGCGGCCAATCAGGATCTTTGGGATGCAGACAACAGTTAACCCAACATCTTACAATGATACACGACTCAGCCTGGCCCTTCCTATCAGGGCCTTCTTCTTCTCTCCCTTCTCTGGGCGCCTCCAGAGTAAAAACATGGTTCACACAACTTTCTTTCTTTTAGACGTTTGAATTTGAGCCTGGGGAGGGAGAGGACAGGTGGGTAACCGAGCATGGTTTTCTAAAGCAAAATCTTTCAACAAAATGAACAAACAAACAAACAAACAAGCCTGCCAGGCAACAAGCTAGCGAGACGGAACCGAGCTCTTCTGCTGTGGGTGGTGGTGGGTTGGGGGGTCTGGCATGGCTCAGGGTTTGGCTCTACTGGATGCAGCAGTTATTGCGATGGCCGTTGGAATCTTTGAAGCGCAGGCGCATCTTTGGACGATATTTCTCCAGGTAGAACAGCTGTTTGCTGTTGAACGCTCCTCGACGCTTCCTGGAAGCAACACAAGCAGGTTAATTCAGCTGAGCTCATCAGTCACAGACCAAAGATCGCTTCCCCCTGGAAAGTCCGGGCCAAGAAACGAGGGAAACTGATCATTTGTGACAGACTGAGATGATGTGCTTTCATAACAGGTTTCTTTGGTATAAACTCCAGTTCCTCCCCCTGCAGCCCCACCTCTTAGACATAAGCCTCCACTTTTTAGTAGTGCTCATCTAGCAGTCCAAACTACAGGAGAGCTGTGGGCCAAAGGGGGAGGACACTGCATCAAAGGTTTCCACTGTTGCATGAACTTACTGTCGAATGAACTGGACAGCATCTTCATATTTCATTCCACACTCGATCAAAGCCAGCGCCACCAGAACAGGAGCTCTGCAGGTCGGAGCAGAAAAAACCCAGTTTAGTTCATCAGCACAAGCAACTCCACTTCCAACTCCTCCGTTTGGTTTCAGGGACAGAACCAGCGATGGGTGTATCAATACTTCGATACCTGCGAGTCAAAATATGTAGTTCAATACTTTCTAAAACATCAGACACCACCATGCTGTTAGAAAATCCGCAGTTATGATAAAAATCCATTACACAGAAGGTGTATTCCTTCCACGTCACATCACTGTAGAGGCCTACCAGATCTCATGATGACGATGTGTTTTAACATTAAAAAGATTAATTCACATTTTAATTTCTATCTCACTTTTTCAGATTAATTTTACTATCATTTAAATAACTTCTTTTTTCAAGAATCTAAGTTCAAGAGTTTTATTTTCTGTTTGATAAAGATATTAATGCAGAGACATAGCAACAAGACGCAGCCATTTCAGCTTCTACTGACATTGCAGATTTCAATCTATAAAACAGTTAAATGGTGTTGACAGACCATTAAAACCAGAGATATGATCAAATATCTTGGGCATACTTTTCAGTGTAATTTACCGCCATGTTTGGTGCAAAAAGAAACAAGAACGGCAGATTCTAACAAAAGTGCTCACAAGTAAGAAAAGAAAAAAGGCCGGCGGAAAAACAAAAAACATTTGTCCTGTTAGTAGAAAAAAAACAACATCATCCAATCAAAAAATGCCACGAAAACGTGACACATTTGGTTGCTGAGGAGGAGGAGAAGTTAAATGAGTGACCAAATTCTCCAAAAGCAGATTGAAGTGCTGCCCCCTGGTGGACTGAGGGACCAGCACACCCAGGAAATGTCCAACCTGTGATGTCCCTTCAGTCTTTTAGTGCCAGGTTCCTCAGTCCTGGTCCTCAGGGACCACTGCCCTGCATGTTTGAGGTGTTTCCTGCGGTAACACACCTGACTGAAATGAATGGCTCATTAACAGGCTTGCAAAGAACTTGAGTTCAATTAATCTGAATCAGGTGAGCTGGAATTGGAAACCTCTAAAACCAGGGTCACCTGACCTGACCTCCTGGACCAGCGTGCAGGGTTTTGATGTTTCCCTCATGCATAATGTGTCAAATACTGGGTCGTTAAGAGGCTGGTGCAGAAGCAGGGAAACATTAAAAACCTGTAGGACACTGGTCCAAGAGGTCCAGAGTTGCTGATCCCCGATATAGAACATGCAGGGCAGCATGTCCCGAGGACCAGGACTGAGAACAGAGCTTTAGTGGACAGGAACAAATCATCTTATGGTGACACCTGAGACATTTCCAGAAAAAAAAATAAATCAAGCGTTTCCTCCTCCGATTTCATGTTTCTTCTGTGATTTTAGGTCCAGTTGTTTGTCAAGATGAAAACGTCACATGTGAAGGTGATGAAAAGAAGGAATCCAAACAAGGCAGGTGACCCGTTTTAAAACGTGAAATATAAAAGGTAAACATTAAAAGTAGTCAAAAACGGCCAATTATACCCTCGACCCCTGAGGGTTAAGGAGCTAGAAGTATCTGTTTAGATGAAAAAGTGCCATAAACTAACAGTAAAGGGGAAAATGTTGGCATCAGCCGTCTTCTGAGTGAGTTAAAAGTCAACTGCGTGGAAGCTGAAAACCACGACAGCACAACACACTGACAACACTTATTTATTTCCTGAACTTCTAACATCCAATCTCTCCCATTTTTTACTTTGCACATCAAAACAGGACAGGAGGGAATTTTCTGAAGGGAAAAATCTACATTTTAACTTATTTTCCGATTCAATGCTTCTAAATTATATGGTTTATTGTTTTGAATGTTCAAACACTATAAATAAATAAATAAACTGTTACTTTTTACTAACAAAGACTCCCAGTAAGACGGCTGAAACCTCCCTCAGCGACACTCACCTCCCCAGTCCTGCCACGCAGTGCACAGCGATGCAGCAGCCGGGCTCCTCCCTGAACTTCAGCTTCAGCAGGTTCAGCCAATCATCCACAATCTGGTTGGAGGGAGGAGCTCCGTCGTCAAACGGCCAATCCTGGAGAGGGAAGAGGGAGGAAGGGGGGGATGATGTCAGCGGCCCAGTTTCTTGGAAACCAAAACAAAAGAAGCAGGAGGGCAGAACCGGCAGCGGGTAAAGAAAAATGTTGTTGTAGGGGAAGGAACACCTGGAGAGTCTTTCTTTCCTCCACAGCTGAAGCCTCGTTTGGTTTTTATTCACACTGACATGAACTTTAACTACAGGCTCAAACTTGGTGGTGACATAAGATCCAATAAAACACTGATTGAAGTGGAAAAAAAGGTTTAAATCAAACTGTTAGCAGTGCAGTATGTTTACAGTTTAACTCTCTGTATTGTACTGTCTCTTCCGATGATGGAAAAGGAAGCTGAAAGAAATGTTAGGATAAATGTTTTAAGGAAGAAATCGATAGAAATGGCCAAAAACTCACCAGAACCTGGATTCCCTCCTTCACCACCAGGGTGGCATCATACGTGGCCTCGCAGACTCTCACCACCGTGGTGACTCCATATTTCTTCAGCTCCTGCAGAGTTCCCGGATTATTTAACAAAAACGGACATAAACACTCTTCCAAACCTCTTCATCCTTCACATTTACCATTATCTGACTCACCTCGATGAACTTGCTCAGGGTGGCGTTGGTGGGATTGTGGGTAATGAGGAACCTCATGTTTTTGTAGGTGATCTCAACAGGTGCTGGTCTGTTCATTCGAGCCATTGTAACAGCGTGAAAAAAATCCAACTGTTTTCCACAGACTAAAAACACCAGTGTAAACAGTGTAACTTGGAGGGAATGTCAAACACAAATGTCCTCTGAGCTTCAACAAACCCAGAAACAACACAAAAAAAATCCTCCGATCTCCGATGAGGTTGGCAAGGCTTAGAAAATAAGAAAAATAAATTAATCTAAAGAATAAAAACAGAACGAAGGGCACGTCAAGGGCGGCAGCTGAAAGAGGGCGAGATCTTAGAAAATAACTTGAAGCCCTCTCTGCTGGAACTAAACAGGAGAAAATGAAGTTAAAAAAAAAAAGAAGGAAAAAAAAAGCTGGTTCCACCTTGATTCTGGCCAGGTGGAAGCCGATGAGGGCAGTGTGCAGCAGGTGGAGTTACCCCATCCAGGCCGAGTTGTCGCTGGTTCTGGGAGGCGTCCCGGTCCTGCCAACTTTCCGGGGTCCCTCCTGTGGCTCAAGTGCGTCGGATCGATGGCGAGTTTGGCGATTCACTCGTCTGCATAGGCAGCGTGCTGAGCCTGGCAGTAATCTCCACTGCCCTTCAGAAACTCCATAAATGTGTGACCCAGAACACCACAGAACTGCTGCAGGACAAGCAAGAACCAGTTTTAGTAAAAACATAATAAATCTTAATTTAGCTCAACATTTTAATAAAAAAAAACTTTTTTAATCGATTGAGTTGTTCTCCAGTTACATTTATTTATAGAGACAAGTTAAAAACACAAAAAGTGGACAACTGAAACGAGGACGAGTGGAAATGAACCGAACAGCTCAACACACTGAACGCCTCCTCCATGTTTTCATCCTGATCTTTGAACTTGGGATGTCGTGGTTGCTCGGGGTGAATTCCCACCAGGAGAGTTCGGGGAACTGGGTTCGACTGGGAGGGAATTGGTTGGGTTTGCTTGCACACAGTACTTTACTGAAGTGGACCAAACCGCCTGGACAACGTCATGCAGTTACAACATCTGCTCACTAGGGGGTGATGTTCCTCACAACAACCACTGACCAAGAAGAAAATCCAGCTCACTGATTGGCTGGGACTGAAAACGCAGTAAACAATGGGGAAGCAATAAATTTATTCAGTTTTGGGGTTTCTGTTTTTACTTTGTTGCTCCAACCTGATCCAGTTTTAACCAGAATCCGCGCAGTATGAGGCAGCCAGATATCCACCATGTTGATCTACACGTCCTACATCACATCCTCTCTTTGGTCAGCTGGAGGGTCCGTCTGCTTCCACACTGTCAGCGCACCAGACCCCAGTTTTTAAATCAGACCAGAGTTCACCTCCTCGGTCCGCGACAGAGTCCCAGTGAGAGTTCACACTGCTCCAAACGGACTGGACTATCAGTGGAAGTGGACCGAAGTGGACCAAACAGTGCCAGCGTGAGTACCCATAATTATAGACATACTCTTGTATCAAACACCATAATTAATCATTAAGATCTTTCACTACAAAAACATATGGACCAATCAGAAGATCGGGAATGAAAACAGTTTTACGGCATCCACGCATTACTGCTGGTTTTCGTTACAGATTAGGCGTGGTGGAGCAGGAAAGGTTTTTCCCTCCAAACAAGCGGATTAAATCATCCTTGTTGGCTCGTTTCTTGGTTATAGAAACAAATGACAGCTCGTCAGCCAGTAAGGCTTGACATATAGGTGCTCGTCATACAATTAAAATATCATCAAGCATATGATCGTTCCTATCATCAATCATAGCAAGCAAGCTAGCTAGCTAGTAATAAAGCTGTTTAGCTAGCTAGTTTATGTTCATTAAAAGATGGAAGCTGAAAGTGAGACGTCCATGTTAAGCAGCAATTCGCCTCAGAAATGACGACAATGACGAGGAGACGGATTTTCAGGTGTGTGTTTCCAGATGGACACGAAGTTCTTGGTAAACCGGAGCAGGAAACTCCTCCAGCTGCTCCTCCTCCATCTGCTCCTATTATTAAATAAGAGCTGATCTCAAACCAGATATTTTCTGTTTTTGTTGATTTAACTATTTCCAACGTGCCCTCTCTGCTGGTGGGAGTGTAGCTCACCTGTGTGTGTGCGCGTTCGGCGATGTTCACCGGACGGTACTTTATACAGAAAAACTAAACAGGAACGCTGTGCAGCGTGAGCATGATTCCAGGCCAACGCTGTAAATGACAACTCGATTCTAAAGTCTTCTTCAGGTAAAATAAAGGTTAAACAAATAAAAAAATATAGAAAATACTTTTTAAAGTCATCAGTGTGCCGTGTTATTAGTATTAGTTGTATTATTCAGTATCATGTGTGTCAAACAGCAGCTGTTCTGCTAAAGCTTGCTGCAGGTTTTTCCGGCTTTCTAAGGAAATATTCAAAGGCGTTTTTATAATCTAGTTTTCCAGAAATATCTGGCATCAAAAGATAAATAAAAGATCAACAGTGTTCATGTGATTTTACATATTTATAACATGGGGAATTAATTAACACATCATACTTGTGATAACTGTAAAATCATGGTTATCTGACAATAAAAGTACCAAGAAAATCTCTAATCATGACATACCTAAAAAGATCAGTTTAGTAAGACTGAGCCAGTCCATTTAAAACTCTAAAAGTAAGCCTTAAATCAATCCAAAAGCCAGAGAGAGAGCCAATGGATGGATACCCGGGCTAAAGAGGATTCATTCACATTTTTCAAGTCAGTTTAAATACAAGCTGCTGTTTTCTGAACTATGTGCAAAGAATGCAGAGAAGACCGGTGTTAACGGGCGGTACCAGTGAAGCAGGGCGACGCTGAGGCCTTTCTGGCTCCACTCTCACCACCAGCTCATGTTCGGTTGGATCCTGATCTTTGTTTACTGGGGAACTTTACACGGTTCTCTCAACAATGTACAACTTAAATTAGTCAAGTTGCTCCATGTGCAGCGAAGAAATGCCTTTCAGAGTCATGAAATCCAGCTGCCCTCTCCCCACTGACAGGTGGTCTATGAAGATGAACAGGTCTGAGAGAAAACGGTTTTATTTCACTGTTTTTTTTTCCTTTCTTGTACTTACTCTATGCAATCACTTCTTTTTTTGTCTTCTTGAGTTGTGGTTTAGTAGGTTAAAGACCTGAGTGTATTTTATCTTTTCCTTGTGTTAGATTGGTGCGTTTGTACACATAAAAAAAAGTCCAAACAAAATCACAAAACAATTTTGAAAACTGTTAGAAATAACCCTTCAAATATTCACAAGAGCAAATTCAATTTAAAAACCTTTTATAGAAGCTGTGACAATAACCCTTGTTATAACAATTTCTCCCTCCTTTCATAAACTCTGTGTTGACATTTCTACTAAAATTCATTGAAGGTTCTACTGGACATTAACTATCTTTTTTTTTACTTTTAAATGGCTGATGTTCACGTGTGACTCAGCTGTGTCAGTAACACTGCAGCCTCCATCTTCAGCTCCCTGACTTACTCCAGTTCTGGCTCTGATACAGATCCATGATCCTGGTAGAAACCCAAAGCTGAACAGCTACCGTGTAGTTGTAATGATTTCACCCCCACACAGAATGATTCACAGTAACAGCAGGATGAAAATCCACGCTAAGCATCCCCGCGTACCGGCCAGCATGTTGCTATGTAACATCTTATCTAATGGCTGCTGTGTATGATAGAAAGGATGTGTCATTTCTGACATCTAGGTCATATCTGAGCTCACCATGAGGCCTTCAGCTAGGCTTTAACACACACACACACACACACTGAAATGATCTCCATAAATCACTGCCGTGTGTCTTTCCGACTCGCTTCCAAGAACCAGAGGGCCCGGTTCTCTGAAAGCTTTCTCTTCTAGTTATGGTGGAAACCTGCGCTCTTCGAGCAGCTCAGATAATCCGCTGTTTCCCGGCCGAAAAGCAGCATTCAGTTAAAACAGAAAAGATGCGGTTAAATGTCTGATATAAAGCTGATGTGAATGGAAACACGATGCACGAGTCCTATTTAAACAGACGGCGTGTTTCTGCTTTAGATGGGAAGGTTTGCAGTGTCCTTTGTATGAGGATAAAACACGGCGCCATCACATCACGTCAGAGGCCTGCAGACACCGCACGTTCCTTCACCGTGAAAATGACAAAGACGAAGGAACTAGTCTGCGTCGCAAACCAACAAGATTGGCCTTTCCCCCCACATTTACCAATTACCTCAGACAAAAGCGTCCATTTTATCCGACAGAAGCTTCGAGTGAGCAGCCAGGACCAGCCCGAGCTGCGCATCCGATGCCACTTCCTAACCGTGACGAACACCGCACAAACCCTGGGTTAGCCTCCAAAACACGAAGCATTCGTGACATTCACCCCCTTATCCCAACATAAACATGCGCGTCAATGGTAACTATCAAAGTCTTGAGAATGTTGGAGATGGTTAGAGGTTCGCAGGCCGTGATTTCATCGAAGAGGAAGGTGAAGGCCAGCTGGCGAGTTAACGAAAACTGATTTACTGCACACAAACCGAGGACATGAAGATGAGAAACAAAATGGCAGCCACAAAACAAACGTTACTTACTGGGATATGCTTACTCATTGAAGATTGTAGCTTAATCATACAGCCGGTCCCCAGAAAACGGTGAAATTATTAAACGGCTCTCCACCATAAAGTCTGGTGCTGATTCTCCGAGCTGAGCCGAAGTCTGCTGATCTGCCGATACGTCACGAGCCAAAGCCGAGAGGAGCCGACGGCCACTTCCGCTCAGACCTTTCACAATCAAACAGCGGGATCAGTCAGGGAGGAAAGAACCGCTTCGATGTTGGGACATTTCTTTGTTTTAAATATACTTCTTGGTAGTAACTCTTCAGACCCGTTTATTCTCTTTTAAAACGGAGCCACATTTGTTTATATGTGCAGCAGTTGAGTCTGTGGGTTGTGCCCTGTTGACTCTTGTTTGGTGTCATTTATTGGACTGAAAGATTCAAGTCTGAGGAAAATAAAAACACATTCAATTTAACAATGTCTTAATTTAAACAAACAGGGTCCTGGGTATCATGTGGAAATCATACACAGCCAGAACAGCCTGGTACCTCCTCCTCATGCTGGTCACCAGCTTGGCCACAGAGTTCAGGCCCAGATGTGGAATCACCACTGGTCCCTACAGCTGAGATTTCTTTCAATGACAAGTCTTTTGTTTTTTCCAGTGAGGGCAGAGCCGGTCCAAGGCATTAGTGAAATAAGCAGCTGCTTGAGGCTCTCAAAATGTGCTTAAAATGTTAAGATATGTTAATTTTACTGTTCCATACAAATGGGCTGATAACCACTGATAATGTCCATTTAATCCGATGATAATATCCGAATTGGGTGGCCGCACTCATACATCACACTGCATAATGAAAAGTGCAAATTACTACCAGGCCATTTTCTGAATTTGCTACCCCAGTAAGGTTAAACACCACAGCCAGAATGACACCAGTATGATGCAAACCAATGACAAATAATTTGTTTGTTATATTTATATATGAAATGGTCAAGCACCAGTAAAAGTGAAGCACTGGTGGTGCTGGGGTAGCCATCCACCAAATTAAATGCTGGTTTTCGCCCTGACCGAAGGAGATGCCCCCAACAACCCACATTCTCAACTCTGCTGCTTGTCCTACAAATGCATTTTCCATGTAAAAGTAGCTCCAATTAAAGAAAAATAAACCAGTTTCCAACAGTACATTTATTACCAAGAAGCATTGTTACAACAAAGAAACACTCCACCAAACACTAGTTTTTATGATTTTATGCTAAGGTTATATGCAAATGAAAACAGAACTGTTGCTCAAACAAAACAACAATATCCAAAGAAAGAAAGAATACAGATGATCAGTCACATGTTCTGGTTGCAGCTGTTTGTGTGAGCAGGCACAGATCATTTCATGCCATATTTATGTTTCTGATCATGATTATGAGATTAGCAGAGGAGGAAAAACTGGTGGATGATAAATATTTGAAACTGTATATTCAGAGGTAGTCCAGGAAGATTAACAACTATGAGCATAACATTTCTACTGCATAGTTACATCTGTCCATGTTTGGTCATTTGTGGTGTTTGGTAAATCAATACAACACAACAGAAATTTGAAATATACTAAATGTTTGTTATGCGTAATACAAGAAGCTCTATAAATTCCTGGTGGATTCCTCCACCACCACCTGGATTTATGACTGGCTAACAAGCAGACCACGGGTTGTGAGACTGGAAGGTTGTGTGTCAGAGATGGTGGTCAGCAGCACTGGAGCACCACAAGGGACTGAACTCTCACCACTTCTCTTCACACTGTACACCTCAGACTTCCAATACAACTCTGAGTCCTGTCATCTGCAGAAATACTCTGATTACTCTGCAGCTGTAGGGAGTATTGGTCTAGTTGACAAGAAGCTGAGTACAGAGAAGTGGTCAGTCAGTTTGTAAGATGGAACAGAAACATTCACCTCATCTTGAATACCAACAAAACAAGAGATGATTGTTGACTTCAGGAGGAACAGGAGTAAACAAAGTACTGTTTACATCCTGGGAGAAGAGGTGGAGGTGGTGGAGGAATAGAAGTACCTCGGAGTTCAGCTGGATAACAGACTGGACTGGATATGCAACCCAGAAGCATCTGGACCAAAGAACTGAACAGACTCTACTTCTGGGGGAAGCTCAATGTCTGCACCAAGATGTTTCATATCCTCTATCAGTCTGCTGTGGAGGGCTCAGTCTGCTGCAGCATCTGTTGGGGGAGCAGAACCAGAACCAGAGTCTTAAAGAGACTGATCAAACTGATCCAGAAGTTCAGGTTCTGTTCTGGGGACTGATCCTGGAGCTGGTGTCCAGAGCAGAATGTTGCATAAGCTGCTGGACATGATGGACAATTCTTCACATCCTCTACACAACCCAATGAGGAAACAACAGTGTGTTCAGTCAGAGGCTTCTTCAGCTCCACAGTAACACAGAACGGTACCAGAGATCATTCCTGCAGCAGACGTCACATCACCCTCTGGAACTAAACAATTCCTCTCAGGGGATTGATCAAATATTTTTCATTTTCTTTTATTTATTTTTATTTCATGTTTGTACAAAACTTGAATAATGCATAACCAGCTGAAAGATATGAACAGTGGACTGGTCCAGCTGGCCTTTTTGATCCATTTGTTCCAGCTCTTTACATATCATCAGCTCTCAGGAACAGTCATGTCTGCTAAAGAACATTGTTTTGGTTTGATGTGCCGTAAATTTATCAACTTGAGATTAGATCTTTTGCTTCATTTAAACTCAAATACACTATTCTGATAAATATCATAGTCGTAACTTTCTAAAGTTTTTAAAGTAGTTTTTACTGAAAGATTTAGTTCTCCTTCTTGTATTAGTCAACATCGCAGCTTTACTTTGAATACAAATCTTCCGGTTCCGTTTTTGTACGTGATTACCTCCACCTTTACGCGTCTCTAGAAACCCCACCCTGACAAAGTGCGGTGCTTTGCCCAGACATCTCTCTGCCTGCACACTGCACAGGTCAGCTGATACCTGGTCCGGTTCAGATCACGTGGGTACGAACAGTTCTTCATCAGACCTGAGAAACACCTCCAGGATATGGTTTAAATTCATTTCACCCCCTCTGGACAAAAAGGTTAATTGATGACTCTAAATTTTCCTTAGGAGTGTGTGCGAGTGTGAATGGTTGTTTGTTCCCTATGTGTTGGCCCTGCGATGGACTGGTGACCTGTCCAGGGTGTACCTGCCTCTCACCTGCTGGGATAGACTCCAGCTCACCCACGACCGAAATGGACCAAGCGGTGCAGAGAATGAATGGACAAAAAGAATAAATAAGTAAAAATATTAATTAAGTAATCTGTCCTTTTAGTTGGGAAAATATGTTAATAAAACTGTCAACTTTATATATATATATGTGTGTGTGTGTGTGTGTGTGTGTTTGTACTGCTCAAAAAGAATAAGGGGAACACTAAAATAACATCCTAGATCCGAATGAATGAAATATTCTTATTAAACACTTTGTTCTTTACATAGTTGAATGTGCTGACAACAAAATCACACAAAATGATCAATGGAAATGAAATTTATTAACCCATGGAGGTCTGGATTTGGAGTCACACTCAAAATTAAAGTGGAAAAACACACTGCAGGCTGATCCAACTTTGATGTAATGTCCTTAAAACAAGTCAAAATGAGGCTCAGTAGTGTGTGTGTGGCCTCCACGTGCCTGTATGACCTCCCTACAACACCTGGCATGCTCCTGAGAGATTTCCTCCCAGACCTGGACTAAAGCATCCACCAACTCCTGGACAGTCTGTGGTGCAACGTGGCGTTGGTGGATGGAGACATGATGTCCCAGATGTGCTCAATTGGATTCAGGTCTGGGGAACGGGCGGACAGTCCATAGCATCAATGCTTCGTCTTTCAGGAACTGCTGACACACTCCAGCCACATGAGGTCTAGCATTGTCTTGCATTAGGAACCCAGGGCCAACCGCCCCAGCATATGGTCTCACAAGGGGTCTGAGGATCTCATCTCGGTACCTAATGGCAGTCAGGCTACCTCTGGTGAGCACATGGAGGGCTGTGCGGCCCCCCAAATAAATGCCACCCCCCACCATTACTGACCCACTGCCAAACCGGTCATGCTGGAGGACGTTCAGGCAGCAGAACATTCTCCACGGCGTCTCCAGACTCTGTCACGTCTGCCACATGTGCTCAGTGTGAACCTGCTTTCATCTGTGAAGAACACAGGGCGCCGGTGGCCAAGTTGCCAATCTTGGTGTTTTCTGGCAAATGCCAAACATTCCTCCTCCTGTTCCTCCTTGCACAAAGGCGGAGGTAGCGGTCCTGCTGGTGGGTTGTTGCCCTCCTACGGCCTCTTTCATGTCTCCTGATGTACTGGCCTGTCTCCTGGTAGTGCCTCCATGTTCTGGACACTATGTTGACACAGCAAACCTTCTTGCCACAGCTCGCATTGATGAGCCATCCTGGATGAGCTGCACTACCTGAACCACTTGTGTGGGTTGTAGACTCCGTCTCATGCTACCACTAGAGTGAAAGCACCGGCAGCATTCAAAAGTGACCAAAACATCAGCCAGAAAGCAGGAACTGAGAAGTGGACTATGGTCACCACCTGCACAACCACTCCTTTTTTGGGGGTGTCTTACTAATTTCCTATAATTTCCACCTGTTGTCTGTTCCATTTACAGCATTATCAGACAGTTCACCCCTCCGTGTCGTCCATTATTTATGATAATGAACACCTCATGGACACCTCGTCTGGCATTATCCCATATATATATATTAATATATATATATATATATATATATATATATATATATATATATATATATATGTATATATATAATTAATTGTCCCCTCACCCTCTATGGGTTGTCTCTCATCCATCCAAGCTCGGGTCCTGGGAGCTTGAGGGTTCTGTGCTATAGATATATCTATATAGATATAGATATAGCCAGCAACTGGATATCAACACACAGGCTGCTTTCAACGTGCACTGTTAGATGAGTCATGAAGGAAATATGAGTGGACATTATCAGAGAAAGAAAGGACAGGAAAGAGAGAAAGGTACAGAGCAAGAGATAAAACAAGTCAAGATAAAAACTGGTTGGAGAGAGCTAACAGTGCAGGTATGAATGATGGATCCTGGATTAGTCGTGAACAGGGGGCGCATTACTGAGAAAAATCTGCAAAAGTTCTGTTGTGTGTCTTTAAAATCTGTCAACAGAATTTAGTTTTGACATTGGAAATATCTTGAAGCCGTTTTAATCCCTGTATTTCACACATTGATTCTAACCAAAGTTAACTGATCCTGATGACTCTGCAGTTAGTGAAATATACTGAATGACTACCCCAAACCAACTTCCCCCCATTAAAAATTTCCTGGCTATGCTCCTGCAACAGAGAGTTCAGGAGGCAGGACTCAAACAATCTCAAGTTTATCTTTCCAGAGCAGAGCCTGATGATTGATTTGCGGATAGAGCTCATTTTTCCTGTAATATCATAAAGAGAGAAAGTCAGTGAAAACCTGGAGCTATGAGTTGGTTTTTGTCATCTTTAAAGAAGCACTACAGAATTGTGACAGCGATTCTAACTGGGCCCCCTAACGACGAGCAGTTCAGCATCATCTTCATCCTTTCTCTTCTCAGCCAGTAAAAGTCAGTCTCATACCTTGCTCTGTCCCTTTCTTAGATGAATCATTCATGATGTGTGTTCAAAACAGCCAGTGTTGATATCCAGTTGCTGGCGAAGCAATCTGGAAGAGAAAGTTGTGAAAAGTGACTTTTCAATCTCAGGACGCTGCAGTGCTACGACGGCTCCAGCAATGTACGTAATGAAGTTACTTTGCCATCAAAACCAGTCACACACATAAAATATTATATATTAATATTCTTTTTCACATTTACTGTGTTAAGAAGAAGGATTTCACTCAGACCGTCACCAAGAGCAACAACTGGGTGGTTTTACAGCTGATTGTTTGCAGCTCTCTGGAATAAATACTGTTGCAGGTGAATATTTCTGAAAGTCAAAGCAGAAGTGCTGAGCTCTGCACTTCCACTGTGCAACAACACAAAAGCCACAGTGAATTGTCCTCGTTGGTAGCCAATCAGCTCGAAGCAGCAGCGCTTCAGTTCCCACCAGCAGCTGGCTGCGGCCAGTTTCCAGCTGAACTCCAGCTGGTGTTGGGGGTCAGAGAGAATTTTCTAATCCATCACCATTGTACCAATTGTCTATAAAAATTCATTTGCAAGTGAAACGCTGCCTTCAAATGAGGGCTATGAAATTCTAAATCCCTGTTCATGAGTAAAAAAGACAGAAATGAATGACTCTGAAGATTTCCAGGTAACAATTGCACGTCTACTTTTTCATTTGAATTGTGATGATGTTTTTAATCCTTCTGTTTTTCTGTACCATTATAAAAGTGATTCCTTCTTCATAAACACGTTGGCATTCCTGTGATACAGAGCCATTGTGTGTTTTCCAGACA
Source organism: Melanotaenia boesemani (assembly GCF_017639745.1). Taxonomy (NCBI): domain Eukaryota; kingdom Metazoa; phylum Chordata; class Actinopteri; order Atheriniformes; family Melanotaeniidae; genus Melanotaenia; species Melanotaenia boesemani. The sequence continues at coordinate 2,039,702 of NC_055685.1, forward strand.
GGAAGCAATGACCAAACAGATGGCACAGGGATGAGCCTGGGCAAGAAGAAGGGAGTGAGGGTGACTGGAAAATATGAACCTGCGGTGGACTGGAGCGGTACAGGAGAAGGTCCATCCATAGTCCACTCTCCCACCAGCCCCCAAATACCTACAGATGCCCCCACAGTTATTTCCATCAGCCCTCTGTCTCCCAGGCCATCAGAGAAATTAGATGATCCCAAAATGGATGAAGACTCTCAGGCCAGAGTGTCCTTTAGTGAGATGGGTGTCCCCCGGCAAACGATGGAGGAGCTGAAGACCATCCTGAGGGAGAGTCCTCTGCTCAGCACGAGAGGAAAAGATGATGGAAAACCAGGAGTTCCCTTCACATACCTTCACGGAAGCAGCAGCAGTGGTGGAGGAGGACTTGGAGGACAGCAGGACGATGGAAACCCTCACAGGACATTCAGCACCTTCAGACCTCAAGCTGATGCTTCCAGAAGGGGGGCCAGGTCCAGATCCAGCACATCTATTCAGTTGCCTTCCACTATGGATTCATCCAGCTCATTCCAGTCCACTGCCAACACAAATAGGCAGCCTGGTGTGAGGACATATGCACATACAAGCAGCGGCTCCTGGGGAGGGACCGGAGACTCTCATTCAGGTCAGTGAGGCTTTGGTAAATAAAAAAAATACTTTATCGTCAACATAAACCAAGAAATACGCTGAAATAAATGGAGCTTTGCCACAAACTGGTTGATAGACTCTGGGTCCAAGGCCTTTTCAGTTTTAAAACTGTTGAATTTTGGTTTATTCTAACATTTTTTTTTATATTTTCCATTTTAATGAACTTACATTCTTAGAATTAAGTAAACTAAAGTAAAATATGTACTTCTTTTAGGTTGTTTCTCTCAGGGATTTGGTTTCTAGTTTCATAGAAATAGATCCAGTTGGTGTTTGTTCTCTTGTGGGGAAACTATCACACGGTTTCTCACCTGCTGGTAACTTTGTTTGTAATTCTGTGTTGTTGTTACTCATTGACCTGTGGAGTCACAGCAACATATTTACAGAAAGACTCATCTTAAACATCCATTTTTTACTCTAACCTCACTAAAGTGGTCTGGAGGCCAGTGGAGTGCTGAGTTAAAAGAACAGCATATTTATTTCTGTAAGACAGGATGCTCTGTGTTAGACATCAAAGGTTATCAGTGTTTTTTTGTTTGTTTTTGTGAGGTATTTCAATCTGTTTTCCACAGATAACGGAAACGAGACCATTGAGCTTTCTGGGAACCAGAGGTTTATCGCAGCCATGGAGCAGATCAAGCAGCAGATTGCCCGAGAAAACATCAACTTCGTCCGCTTTGAGGCCACCGATCTCCACGGGGTGTCAAGGTCCAAGACAGTGCCTGTCCGCTTCTTCCATGTAATGATCTGTGCTTTCAGCACATCCATAAAAAACAGATTAGACTTGCTTTCTGTCCAGTCTTTATGCTATATGCTAGGCTAATTAGCCTCTAGATATGAGTGGTTTTAAATCTTCTTCAGGGGTGGAGCTAGAGGGTGGGCCTCTGAAATCTTATTGGACACCCCAGGTGATTGACAGATCACTGGAGGAGGAGAACAGAAACATCTTACCAGACCATTATGCACCAATATCCCTCAACCAGTTTGAAGTAAATCATAAAGCAGTCATCTGTCGTTGTGTCCTTGGGCAAGACACTTAACCCTCCTTGCCTCCAGTGTTGGCATCGCTGGTGTATGAATGTGTGGATGAATGTTCGGTGATGGTCGGAGAGGGCGTAGGCGCAGACTGGCAGCCACGTTTCCGTCAGCTTGCCCCAGGGCAGCTGTGGCTACGCACGTAGCTTACCATCACCAGGTATGAGTGAGGAGTGGATGAATAATGGATTCACACAATGTAAAGCGCTTTGGGTGCCTTGAAAAGCGCTATATAAATCTAATCCATTATTATTATTATTATTATTGTTAATCCTTTAAAAATATTGACATCTGGCTGCAAATTTCTAAAAGAGATTTAGTACCTTGGAAGTACAACTACTAATGTTATGTAAGGCTAACCTGATGTTAGCATGAAGCTACGTAGCAAAGCTAATCTTGTTCTATGCTAGCGCTGGATTAGTTTTAAGATGATGTGTCATATTAAGTTTTCAGAGAGTGTATTTAGTAACACATCAACTTATGAAGATTTTGACACTGGAGCTGACAATAAACTATAAAGCTGCTGAAAGAGAACCTCAGTATCAACATTACCGGACACCCATGTATAAAAGCCTAGCTCTACCACTGGTTTTCTTATTAAAGTTTCTTCATTTAAAGTGTTTATGAGGTTAATTTTCATGTTTCAATGACAGGAGAAGGCAGTGTATGGGGTACCCATGCCAAGAAGCTACTTGGAGCTGACCCTGAGCCCAAAGAGCAACGAGGTGGACCATGCCAACACGGCTAACTTCAGCAGTGATATTCTTCTGATCCCTGACCTTTCAACCTTCAGGGTCCTACCCTGGGCTGAGCAGACAGCTCGGGTCATCTGCGACCCCTGCACCGTAACAGGAAGCCCCCTTCGCACTTCCCCTCGCCTCATTGCCAAACAGCTCCTTGGCCAGCTCCAAAGCCTGGGATTCTCCCTGCACTCGTCCTTCACCTATGAATGCTGCGTCCTGGGAGCGCCCGAGCGGATTGGACCAAAGACGCTTCTGTTTCCTGCCACCACCCTTCTCAGCAACCATGACCTGCCTATCTTCCAGCAGCTGGTGGACAGCATGTACTGCATGGGTGCAGACATAGACAGCATCGCGTCTGCAACGGGCCCCGGCCAGATAGAGATCAACTTGAGGCCGGAGTTTGGGATTTCTGCTGCTGATAGTGCTTTCACCTTCCGCACTGGCATCAAAGAAATGGCTCGCAAACACAGCTATATTGCCAGCTTTTTCACTGATGACGGTCTGTACAACGCTGGTGTGCTCTCTCACAGTCTTTGGGACGCCAACGGGCGCCGTAGCCTCTTCCACTGTGGCGAGAAGGCAGGCGACCTTTCTGAGATTGGTAGGAAATGGCTGGCTGGGCTCCTCACCCACTCTGCTGCCCTAAGCTGCTTGATGTCGCCCGGCCTCGGCTGCCGGAGCCACATCGCCAAGACCATCAAAGACCCCAAACGGATGCTGTACGCCACCTGCGGCAGCAACGACAACAGCAGCTCTTTTAACATCAAGTGTCATGGCGGGAGGGAGATGCACATTGACAACAAGCTGGGCTCGGCCATGGCCAACCCCTACATCGTACTGGCTGCTACCGTGGCTGCAGGGCTTGATGGCATCAGGAGAAACCTGAACATCGAGAGCAGTCTGAACAAGGCGCCCATCCAGCAGAAGGAGTTTGCCATCCCCGTGAAGCTTGATGACGCTCTGGAGACGCTGGCGGAGGACCACGTCATCCGCAGCGCCCTCGGAGAGCCGTTTGTTCAGTATTTCATCGCCATGAAAAAGTTTGAGATTGAAACCCAGGAACTGGATGATGAGAGGAACAAATGCCTGGAGTATTTCATTTAAACATCCTCCTTGTTTCATGATGGATGAAGCTCACCTCCACCTGCCACACAAACTGGAGGAAGAGAAACAGCTGCAAGGAAATACGTTTTTATTTTATATATAAAATGAATAGGTTACATTATTATTATTATTAATAATAATAATAATAAATATTATTATTATACAGGTTGTTCAGAGTCGTTTCAAATAAAAACATGAGAACCCCCATAGTGATGTTAGATGGTGAATTATTGTTGTCTGGACTCAACTAGTTGATTTCACCAGTTTAAAGAAAACACTTTATTAGTTCATAATAACCAGTGTCCTTACAAAGTTCAGTTCCTCACACAAAAACAAATGAAGTGAAATTCTGCAGGATTTTCTGTGGTTTTGGGAACAAATTCCTTTCATATGCTTTCCCCCTCATTGGTCTTTATTTCAGGTTTGTGAATGAGCTACTCTGGTTTCATCACAGCTGATTAAAGTTTGATTGTCTTCGTTCTCTGCAAAACTCAGGAGATATAAAACAAATCCTCCGAACGACTGTAAAAAGCAGCTAGCAGATGTTAACAGATTCAATTAAATTTAATTTTATTCACTTGGAAAACAGCCTCTGCTTTTTAAAAATGCGTTAGATCATTTCAAAAGAAAAGTATAAATTTTTTCAGAAAATTTTTATAATGAAAAATCAGTCTTTTTTTAATTAATGATCATTTCTAATTTTACACAAAACATTTTTTTTCTTATATAAGGAAAGGAAAATTCTTTGTTTAGCCTCACTTGCTAAGATAAATTTAAAATAATTTCTGACTTTTTCTGAATTCATAAAATAATTTTACAAATGAAATGTTTGATTTTTGGGGAATTAAGATCTAATTTTTTAAATCTATTAATATTTTCTGAATGAATGAAATATTCTAACAAAAGATTCTATTCGGTTTCTCTGAAGTAGTTTAATTATATTAAAAATTCTGTTATTTTTTCTAAATTAATGGGCTAATTTTACAAAAAATATATTTGTTTCTGTGAATTAAACAGAGTTCTTTTAAATCTATTATTTCATTTTGAATTTATGAGATAATTTTACAAAAAAATCAATTTGGTATTTAGAAATTAATGAGATTATGTCAAAATAAGAATAATTTTTTCTTTTTCTGAATTAATTACATCATTTTATAAGAAAATTGTTTAAAAGTTTTCTGACCTTTTAAAGATAATTTTAAAAGAAATGATGTTTTTCTGAATTTATAACAGTTAAAGAAAATCTATAACTGTTTTCTGAATTAATGAGATTTTTTTTACCTAAACTGATTAATTTTACTGAAATGATATTTATTTATTATCTTTTTTTTCTAACTTAATGAGCTCATTAAAAAAGCTTTCTATGACTTTTTCTGAATCGATAAAATAAATTAAATAATTATGAGCAAGGACGTGCTGATGATGAGGAGGATCTGCAGGGCTGGAGGCTGCAGCTTCAGGACCGTTAAATTCATTTTTCACAACAGACTTGGTGTAAGTATGAAGAGTGATGAACAGTCCAAGCTGTGTAACCCTGTACTTTTACCTGAACTCTGACTCTTTTGCTTTTGTAACACCTTGAAAACAAAGAAAGTTAACGATATGTTTAAATGACGCCTGAAAAGTGATGCTGAAAATCATCTGACACTGCAGATCAGAATGTGGCTCCAGAACTTGGAAGTAATTCAGAGTAAAATGAGGAGAAAAATATTTTTTATAGAAAAATAAATGTCAATTCAGAAAAAGGGAAAATAAGTATTAGTAAAAATGCTAATAAAAATCAGAAACAAAACTGAAATATTATTAAGTTTCTTTTGTATAATGTGTTAATATAAACAAAACATAGAAGAAGATAAATTATATTTTAAAATCTATCCAATAAATGTATAAAAACTGAAGAGATTAAAGGTAAAATTATCTTGTAAATTCAGAAAAGCTGAGTTTTTTCCCCATGTGAATACATCTGATGGTGCAACGACATAAATCCTGATTCCAGGGTGAAAGGCTGCATTTCTCTTTAGCTGTGAAGCTGAGTGAAGAATGTGACCAGTGTGGATTTTGCTGTTATAGTTGAGCCTGTTACACATAAAATAGGACCATAGAAGTTCAACTCATAAAAGATAAAAAGGAGAAAGTCTGGAGCAAGAACTTGATGAGAAAAACATTATTTTAAACATTATTACAGGATAAATAAAGAGGTAGGTGGTTTAATCCAGCCGTTCTGTCTTTGGACCAGTCCCCCCACTGAGGACTAAACCATTTAAAAGGACATGATTGAGATTATAGGAGAAAACTGTTTCCTGGGAAGGATTTATTTTTCCTGAGACTTTGCATCGCAGAGTAAACCTTCAGATACCAAAGACATCATCATCTGAATGCAGCTTACTGTAGAGCTGTGTGGGAACCAGCGTTAACAACAGGACTAAACATGAACCGGGCTTCTCCTTCTCCTACTTGTTCTTGTTGATTAGATTTCCCACTCGCTGCATGAATCGACCCAGTTTGTTGTCTGAAGCAGTTTGTGTCGGATACAGTGGATAGCCAGCCTTACTTCTTTTCAGCGAGGAGTTTCTGTCTTTGTCTGAGGCGTTTTCAGAGCTAAACAGAAGCTCATATCGGCTGTAGACTCTGTCTCTTGCGGCTTGAGAAACGGCCGCTCCTTCATTGTCCAGATTGATCTTCCTTCTGCCGAAACGTTGAGGAGTCGGTCTTGAGAACGGATCTTTCTGCTTTTCTGTCTCTGACGAGCCACTGAGTGAGTTCTGGGACCTGTGGATTTGAGGTGAATGACCTTTTTTTGTTGTTCGCTCTGCAGCAGATGTTGGCTGTTCTAGCCTGGGTGATGATCTCAGTGAGGTCCTTCTTTGGAGGGATTTTTCTTTCTTTTCAGCGGCTGCAGGTAATGAATGTACCTTCATTCTCGCGGAGTTGTTCCTCTGAAGTTCTGGTCCTGTTTGGTCCTTTTCTGTGTGATGACGATGAGCCTCGCCTGGAGCAGGACGTTCTGTAGATGATCCATTTAACATCTTTGGAGTAGTTTCAGTATCAGTGCTAACAGATGTCTCACCGTTAAGTAGAGAAACATGACTTCCTCTGTCTGGATCCAGTTGCTGCGATTCTGCAGGTATGCTTGCTTGTACAGAGTTTTCTCTTGCAGCAGCTTTTTCTGCTTTACAAACCTCTTCAATTTTGTTTCTGATAGATGAGTCTAAACTGCTAACATGAGTGTTTGATACTTCTTTCTCTTCAGGGATCTCAGTCAAAGACTCCATCACCCTTGACTGCTGCATACTGAGACCGCTGGAGTGCAAGAGAGAAAGTTTGAGTGCCGCATCAGTCAGTTTTACGTCTAAATCAGCATCTGATTTAGTCCTAGAAAGAGCTGTCTCCTGCCAGTTGTTCGTTTTCATCATCTTTCTATCTGCAGCTGTTTTGATGTCATAATGAGAAACCGAGCGATGGCCATCAGTGAGAATTTGCTCTCTCATGCCACCTTCCATTTTCAGATCGCTGTCTTCCATGTTTTGTGTATTTAGCACCAGTTCTGCCACACTCTGCCGAACATCCAGACCTCTCATTGAAGTCATACCTTTCGTTCTTTCTACAGTTGAGTACACAGACCTCAGGGACTCCTTACTTTGCCTGAGATTGGCCGTCTCCTGTAGACTGAGTCTCTTCTGCCTCGTCTCCTCCATCCTGGACTTGATGTCCCTGGACCTGCTGTGGATCAGCTGTGACTGAAGCTCATTTAAACCCATGTGACTGCTGTGTGGTGAGATCATTGGGGATATTCCGTCATATGACGCACCTAGAAGCATGTCGCTCTCGTTGAGGTATGTATCCATCTTCCATCTGTGGAGGGATGTTTCAGAATTGAATGGTATCAGATTGTGGTCCGCACCGTAGCGGGTCTGGTGCCTTAGTTGTTGCTGAGAAGCTCTGCCACCTCTCAGGTTGGATCCAGCCCTCTCAGGAGTAACAGGGATTCCAAAGTCCTTGGTTCCCATCCTCACTCGGGTCATGGAGTTCACCTTTTGCAGCTCTCCTCCATAACTGTGCCCTCTTACCAAGTTCCCTCCGTCAGGAACGTGCGACTGATGCAGCCTCTCCTGCACGCTCAACCCCCGGCTAATCATGGCGCCATTGCTAAAACTGCTGCTCTGAGCGCTCCTTAGGCCCTGCATCATTCTGGATCTCATGGGAACTTGATTAAGGGAAAGCTGGCTGGAGTTTGGACTCCTCATCACCATAGGGTCTCTGAGGTGCGGGACCGGCGGCCTCCGCTCAGACAAGACTGCAGGAACTACTGAATGAGCGTACAGTCTTCTGAACTCCTCGTCGTATGAGCCAACCAGCTGACCTGTGACAACCAGGACCATACTCAGGTTGATCTTCTCAAACGACCATGTGTAGCTTAAAAAAGACAACAGAGACAAAGTGGTCAGAGACCAACGCAGAGGAGGATCATCAACAGATTATAGATGCTGCTAATGATCAGCTCATACAGTCAGCGCTTCAATTTACAGACATCCAAATAGTTTTTACATCATGTACATTTGACATGTTTAGTGTCATACATGTTACATTCTGACATGCATACAAAGAATTTTCGCTAAACTTCTACAGGTTTAATGTAAAAAGAAACAATAACAACATCCTGTTTGTTTATCCTAAATAATTGATGTGAATGATACTGAATATGAATTTTTAATCATCAAAAATGATCATAGGTTCTATAATAATCTGTAATTTAATGAACAAAACTTGATAACCTTGATTTTTCCTGCTACATTTAATTAATAAAACATGCCTGAGAAACACCACAGAGCAGATGATTTGTCCCTACTTTAAAAAAAGGCTATATGTAGTTAAATTTAACTTCATCGAAGGACAGGACTCAGTCAGAATACAGTGTTTATGGTGAGAATCTTGTTAATAATAGCAGAAAATCAAAATAGGTTTTAGCACAGGGTGGGGCAGGACGTCCACGGCTTTTTAGTATTTGCATGAAGGGGTCCTCAAAGAAAATTGGTTGGGGACCACTGCTCTGAAAGATCCTGATGAAGAGATTTGTCAGCAGCTTCAGATACCTGCTGCTGCTCATCACTGGCTTTTTAACAGCTGATCTTTGAGACTTTCCTTGATATTTTTTTTTTACCGGAACCAACCTGTTTACTCTCTGAACTGCATGCTATGTTTTTATCTTGTTAAACATTTCCTGAATTTCTCAAGGCATTAAACTATTTCACCCTTTTCATCTCCAGAAAGATCTGCCTTTTTTCCAGACTGCATAAATAATGTGGAACAACCTCATGAAGCTCGCCTGGAAACTAAAAATCAAAACTGTTTTAAACTGTTACCAGTAATCTAATCAAATAAGAGAAACTTCACAAGATAAATCTAACACAGAAAAACTAAAGCACAAACGTTTTATTTGAGGAATCATCTGGAACACCATGTATTTACTCAGGAAAGCAAAGCACTGAGTGTAACTGGAGCTTGGATGAGACAAACCATGACGTTTTGATATACCTGCTGTGGAAACATGTAGAGGTAAGGAGGCTCACCTGTATGTTCCATACAAAACTGTCCTGCAGTCCACCAGCATGAACTTCTGCTCCAAACCTCCGTGAAACTTCATCCCGGACCGGCATTGGTACTGTTGGCCCTGAACTGTCCGAACACGAAGGTTCTGAGGTGGAAACAAACACCAAAGTCACCAAACGATTTATCACCCATCCTGCAGAAGGTCAGTTGATGGTGAGAAGTGAAACTCAGCCGGATTCATTTCTATTCTAGCACACAAAGCCTCTGATTTAATCTAGAAAATATACAACACAGGAGACAGTACAACTAGGAGGGACATGTTACAACCAGCACCAGCATGCTGGGATGGACCTTTAAAATCTACTGGCTGCATCCTAGAACATGTCAGAAAGAAAATTTCCAGATCAGGAAGCAGAGCATGATTTGACTTGTTTAAAAACCACTGCAGTGTGAGCTGGAAATGTTTCAGATTAATTGCACAAAAATAACTCAGCTCATTCAGGCTAACTGCTTTGAGATGTTAGCTGTAAGCTATGAGCTGGGATCTGTTAGCTGTAAGCTGTTAGCTGTGAGCTAGCTGCTAGTTGTGAGCTTTTAAGCTGTGAGCTGTTAGCTAGTTGTGAGATGCTAGCTGTGAGCTGTTATCTGTGAGCTGTTAGGAAAAGACACGTTTCCAGATACTTCTGCAGTATGTGAACAGTCAGTGAATCACAATGAAAACTATTTTCTTTCTAAACAAATGGAAACATTCAGTTTGGATCAATGCTGTTGGCTCATTGATCATTGATCGATGTGTTGATGCAGACTGATGGATTCTAGTCAGTGACATTTAACCTGTGGAGTGGACTCAAATCTGAAAAAGAGTCCAACATAATAAGTCCCTCATTATGTTGGAGGGACTTATTTTTAGTCCCTCAGTGGGAAAATAGCTTTGTTGCAACAGTACAGGTGCAGTAAGCAGAAACACACAGGTGATATCAAACAAGAACACACACAATATATGTGTGTGTGTTCTTGTTATATATGATGTTATATGATCTGACAGGGTGAGTATGTACAGTATAAATATGTACATAAACATGTATATAAACATGTAATCACAGTTTACATGTGTTCATTGTAAAGTCTGACAGCAGCAGGGAAGAAAGACCTGTGGTATCTCGTCTTCCCACAGTGAGGATGGATCAATCTGTCACTGAAGCTGTTCTCCAGAGCAGACAGGGCATCTTGCAGGGAGTGGGACTCATGGTCCAGCATGGATGCCAGTTTTCCAGGACCCTTTTGTCACCAACCTCCCACACTGAGTTCAGAGAACAGTGAGCTTAATTTCCTGATGACGAAAATCCACCACGACCAACATGAGCCTCATGCTGCAGTTTAAGCAGTGATCTGTCACCTTTCTATGACTTGGAGTTTAGCATTTAGGTTTTATTCCTGGCTAAAGGTTTTAATTGCATTGTTGCATCTTTATTTGTCTTTTGGTTATGCAACTAAAATATAAGTGTGACATTCATCCTCTCATCATGATGTCTCCTACTCATTCTGCCAAATTCTTAGTTAAACCTGTTAAATGTGATAGAAAACTACATTTACAGATCTACTGTGTATTCTGTCTGCATATCAGAGGACACCCAAAGATTTATATTTTAAATAATCTTGCTATATAATGTATAAAACTTAAATCACATTTTCCATTTACAAAATATACATTTTCCACTGGTTTAGCAATAATATCTAATCAGCTAATCACACGGCAGCAACTAAACACATGTAGCCATGTAGACGTGATGAAGATGACTTGCTGAAGTTCAAACTGAGCATCAAAATGAGAAAGAAAAAAGATTTAGTGGCTTTGATTGTGGCATGGTTGTTGGTCTGAGTATTTACTGGGATTTTCACACACAACCATCTCCAGGGTTTCCAGAGGATGGTCTGAAGAAGAGAAAACATCCAATGAGCAGCAGTTGTCTGGACCAGAATGTCTGGTTGATGTCAGAGGTCAGAGGAGAATGGACAGACTGGTTGGGGATTATAAAAGGAAACAGGAAGTCCAGTAAGCACTGGTTCCTACCAAAGTCTGCAGAACAGCATCTCTGAACACACAACACGTCCAACCTTGAAGCAGATGGTTTACAGCAGCAGAAGACACACCGGGTGCCTCCTGCCAGCTAAGAACAGGAAACTGAGGCTACAATTCACACACACTCACCAACACTGGACAATAGAAGATGGAGAAACGTTGCTGGTCTGATGAGTCTCCATTTCAGCTCCACATTCAGATGCTCGGCTCAGAATTTGGTGGAAACATCATGAAAACATGGATCCATCCTGCCTTGGATCAACGCTTCAGGCTGCTGCTGGTGTAATGGAGGGGGAGATTTTCATGGTCCACTTTGGGCCCCTTAGTACCAACATGGCCTGGTTTAACCAGCACAGCCTACCTGAGTATTGTTGCTGACCATGTCCATCCCTTTATGACCACAGTGGAGCATCTTCTGATGCTACTTCCAGCAGGATAATGCACCACTTTACTGTGTGTGATGCTATCATGTCAATATGGAGCAAAATCTGTGAGGAAGGTGTCCAACACCTTGTTGAATCTATCACACCAAGAATTAAGGCAGTTCTGGAGGGAAAGGGGGTCCAGCCCAGTACTAGAAGGTGGACCTGATACAGCTTCACACAAACACACAGAAACATCTACATGAATGTTATGATCCTTGGCCTGATCAAACAGGTCGTTCTTTTCTGAATCATGGCTGTAATGACTGAAGATTCTTTGTTTGTCCTGCTGGAACATCGTGCTGATACTGTCTAACAGGAAAATCCAGCTGCGTCATCATCGTCTGACTCGTGTGATGATGACGGCTCCAAACACAGGAGGAAAATAACAGAGTGTCAGTGTTTCCATCAGGGTGTGGAACCAATGTTAGACTTGTTAAAAACAGGTTGTATTTTTGTGTTAATTTGGCTTTATATCCTGGCTCACTAGCAGCCATTAAACATTTGCTGATGTTTGTTGAACCCTGCAGATACCTTGTCAGATACTCTTTTCATCAACATAAGCCACCAGCAGATAGTTTACCCACGAGTGGTGCAGATGCAAATACAGAATCTAAACAAAACTGGTTAAATTTGCAAATGCTGACAACAGTTAGAGGGTTTTTTTTTTTTACATGGAATCCATGTTCGCTAACATTTAACACACCCATGCTTTCAGTAAATCCCAGAAAATCTGATTTCTTATTTGGTCTCGAAACAAAATAGTAGATTATCGTCTAGAAAATCCCAGAATTTGAACCGACTGAAACATGAAAACCCGATTCTTTCCTGCAAATGGACTCCTCACCTTGATGTCGTGGATGTTAACGCCCACACCGTGGGACATTTTGAGGAAGCTGTTGACTTGGGAATCATCCAGAAGGATGTAGACCTTGACTCCCCTCAGTGCTGCACCCACGGTCTCCTTAAAAATGTCCACGTCGGTGAAGACGTCCATCGCTATGGCAATAACCTGGAGATGTATTGGACATGTTGACCATTAACAGAAGTTTATTTTCTTACAGTCTGAGAGAGTAAAAGGCAGATTGTAGAAATTAAGAAGTTCTTCTGGGTCATTAAATCTTAAAACTGGAAACTGAATCATTTTAAGGAGAAATTTTACAGACATTGTTATTGTATTTAAAACACGACTTATTAATAAACACGTAACCGATAGAAATCTGGATCAGAGTTTGACCCTTTTAAAATTATTTTCACATATTGAAAGTTTTGGCTGTGGAAGTCTGGACTGGAACCTCCTCATCTGGACTATAGTAGCTCTGAGCTCTGTCACATGAGGAACTTTCCAGAAGATGCAGCCATTGTAACATAGAACTGACTACTTTGCCTTGACAAGTTAGCCTTTTTAGGCCAACATCTCCATTAGGAGAAGAGGACTATTGCTCCCACCTGGCGTCTGCCACACAAACAAAAAGAAGTGTAAGGTAGGGTCTACACATTCACCAGAATCCACCAGAAAGGCCCAGCACAGGTTTTAGTTTTCTGGGTTTAATCCCAGCTAATGCCCATATTTTATTGCATTAGTATTTAATTATTTTTGTACTGGGTTAACTCGGGGTGTCGAACTTCTTTTAGTTCAGGTTCCACATTCGGCACAATCTGATCTTCAGTGGGCCGGACCAGAAAAATAAAAAAACATAATAACCTATAAATAATCAAAACTCCACATTTGTCCCTTTGTTTTACTGCAAAGAAGTTCAAGTACATTATAAAGTTGTTGACATTTAATAAACTCTTCTTTTAGAAAGAAAAAACAACCTGAAATTTTAAAGAAAATAATATTTGGCCTCATTTTATCATTTCCATTTTATTACAGCTTCCAGATCACAGTGCATCTACAAAACCACCCCACATTTAATTCCATGTGTCTGGAAGTGAAAAATCCAGTATCACGATCAGAGTAATCTTTCAGGAGCTAAAAGTTCCTTTAAATATGCATACGTGTACGTTTCCACATGTGTGTGGTAACCCTGATCACCGGAACTGATTCACCTCTATGAAGTCAGAAAGAAAGCAAAGATGGAACAAGTTTATAAATACGATTTTATTGAAATGTCCTGAAAACACAACTGCTCCAGAGTTGTGGAACAGTTTGTTATTTCACATTACAGCCACCCAGTCGGTTTCTGGTTTTAAGTCCTTGCTGACCGTACAAGCCTATTTGATAACTTCAAACTTCATCCTAATCTGATTGGCTGGATTTTAGATTTTCTTACCAAAAGGTCCGAGTGTGTGAAGGTACATGGTACGTTTTCTAATGTTCTCTTCTCTTCTACGGGTTCTCCACAGGGTTGTCGTCTCTCTCCACTGTTATACATTCTGTACACTGACGAGTGTTAATAACAGATGTATTTTGAAGTTTGCTGACGACACAACCATCGTTGGCCTTCTTGAAGGTGGTGAGACAGCACACGGGCAGGTAGTGGAGGATTTTGTAAGCTGGTGTAAAAACTCTTTCCTCCATAAAAATGTGTCTAAAACCAGAGATATGGTCATCGATTTTAGAAAGTCTCCATCAAAGCCCCGTCTGCTTTTATCAAAGCAGCTGCCATCGAGAAGGTAGACAGATATAAATATTTGGGTGCGGTTCTTGACAATAAATTAAGGTTTGAGTCTCACATTGACGTCACCTCAGAAAAGGTTCATAAGAGGTTATTCTTTTTAATAAAAATGAGGTCTTTTAATGTTTGCGGTGAAATGTCTTTTTTATAAAAGTGTAATTGAATGAGTTTTGTCTTTTTGTATTATTGCTGGTTCGGGAGCCAAAGTCTGGCCAATAAGAGACGTTTGGGTGGTTTAGTGAGAGCTGCTGGCAAAGTTTCTGGATCCCAGCAGGAGGGCCTTTCGTCCATCTTTAACCATAATGTGAGGAAGGCTCACTGAACTGCCTGAAGCTGCCTCTCCACAATGAGTTTGTTTTACTACCTTCAGGCCGTCGCTTCAGGGCCCGTTAGGGAGGACAAAGAGACTTAAAGTGTTGTTTGACCCTACTGCTGCTCACCTACTAAATGGAAATGACCACTGAGGTGACCTAGTTGTTCTCTCTGTTAGTTTTTAGCTGTGATTGTATTTATCCTATTTAATCTCATTTATTGTTCTTGGATTGTGTGTATCTCTTTTTTGACATATGCCATTGGTTCTGATTTTGTTTTTGATTGATTATAGTGATGTCTGTCTTCTGTCTGTGTTCTGGCTGCAAAACCAATGTCCCTCTGGGGACAATAAAGGATTTGAATTGAATCGAATTGAATTGAATTGAATTTAAATGAATTGAACTGAATTGAATTGAATTGAATTGAATTGAAATTAATTGAATTGAAATTAATTAAATTGAATTGAATTGAATTTAAATGAATTAAATTGAATTGAATTTAAATGAACTGAATTGAATTGAATTGAATTTAAATTAATTGAAATGAATTGAATTGAATTGAATTGAACTAAATTGAATTGAACTGAAATTAACTGAATTGAATTGAAATCAATTGAATTGAATTTAAATGAATTGAATTGAATTGAATTGAAGTGAATTGAATTAAATTGAATTGACCTGAATTGAAATGAATTGAATTGAACTAAATTGAATTGAACTGAAATGAATTGAATTGAATTGAATTTAAATGAATTGAATTGAACTGAATTGAATTGAAATGAAATGAATTGAATTGAAATGAATTGAATTGAACTGAATTGAATTGAACTAAATTGAATTGAACTGAAATGAATTGAATTGAATTGAAATGAATTGAATTGAATTAAATTGAAATGAATTAAATTGAATTGAATTGAAGTTAATTGAATTAAATTGAATTGAATTGAATTGAATTGAATTGAAATGAATTGAATTGAATTAAATTGAATTGAATTGAATTGAAATTAAATGAATTGAATTGAACTGAATTGAACTAAATTGAATTGAACTGAAATTAATTGAATTGAATTGAAATGAACTGAATTTAAATGAATTGAATTGAATTGAAGTGAATTGAATTGAATTAAATTAAATTAAATTGAATTGAATTGAATTGAATTGAATTGAATTGATTAAATTAAATTGAACTGAATTGAATTGAATTTAAATGAATTGAATTGAATTGAATTGAAATGAATTAAATTAAATTAAATTGAATTGAATTGAATTGAAATGAAATGAATTGAATTGAATTGAAATGAATTGAATTGAACTGAATTGAATTAAATTGAATTGAACTGAAATGAATTGAATTGAATTGAATTGAAATGAATTAAATTGAATTGAAATGAATTAAATTGAATTGAATTGAATTGAACTGAATTGAACTAAATTGAATTGAACTGAAATTAATTGAATTGAATTGAAATGAATTGAATTTAAATGAATTGAATTGAATTGAAGTGAATTGAATTAAATTAAATTAAATTGAATTGAATTGAATTGAATTAAATTGAATTAAATTGAATTGAATTGAATTTAAATGAATTGAATTGAACTGAAATGAATTGAATTGAATTGAATTGAATTGAACTGAATTGAATTGAATTGAATTGAATTGAAATGAAATGAATTGAATTGAACTGAATTGAATTGAATTGAACTGAAATGAATTGAATTGAATTGAAATGAATTAAATTGAATTGAATTGAAGTGAATTGAATTAAATTGAATTGAATTGAATTGAAATGAAATGAATTGAATTGAATTAAATTGAATTGAATTGAATTGAATTGAAATGAAATGAAATGAAATGAATTGAATTGAATTGAATTGAACTGAATTGAAATGATTTGCTCATGACCCACTTCTTTGCACTGGCTTTTGAACATAGCTGAGGTTAGATTTGCTTGCTTTTACTTTTTATTCTGGTTTTATGTGTTTTTTTTACTTTTTTTTTTTTACTGATTTTTATTGTCTACTGCTTCATTGTGTAGTGTTTTGTTGTAGCTATTTTATTGTTCAGCCTTTGAGCATCTGGGACTATTTAAATACACTTGAACTTGTAAATTCTACGAGTTTAGGTTCTCTGAAGAAAGAGCAGAAGTGATGTATGAAACAGTTAAAATGGACTCTGACTCTTGTCTGACCCAGTTTTACCTGTTTCAGGTGCAGCCTGGTGTGTGTTTCTGAATCGATCACAGTTGGATCTGTGGAATGAATGCGCACACACTCAGACACACTCTTGTAGTTTCTGAATGTTTGCTGAACCTGAACATTTAGGACCATCAAGCTGAGACATGTTGGCTGATTAACGTCATCCGTTTTCATTCACTGCAGTCGAGCAGACAGAAAGTCTGATCATTAACTTGAACAAAACTCAAGTTGTGACAGAAGTTTTTATTCTAAAACAACAATAATCTGCCTCAGGTGATGATTTTTTCTTGCCAGGACTTCTGCCAGCTGGAGAGTTTAATGGCTGCTGGTGTGTGTTTGATTATTTTACTGTATATTTGAATGGTTTTGTTCATAGAGCTGCTCTCTGCACCTTCTACATCTGCTGCAGCATTCGCTGCTTCTGAGCCAGCTGGGAGCAGAATCTGTCACAACTTCTGCTCTGTCTGAGGCTCCCAGAGCATTTCCAACTCAGACTCAGCACAGATGTGATTGAACACTGGCTCAGCTTCTTTCTGAGATGCTCCCGCTTGAAGGAGCTGAGCTGCACATTCGGATGCTCACTGTTTCATTTGGGATGATGTCGCCAAACCACTTTTTTATGAGGCCTATTTTTCTGCCACCTGTGTGAAATGACATCCCCAAAATAAATGTAGTATATCTACAACTACCGGGGCTGTGTGAATAATACCGGTCTGTACAGAAAGCTGAGACATGTGAGAATCAAGAAAAGTGTTACTGTGTCAGAGTAAATTCACCTGGAACACAGTAGAAAATGTAAATGGTTTACTCCTCCTAAAAGAAAACCACATTACTGTCCGTGAAAACCAGAAGATAGAAGCCCAGTTCATCTAGGAATGGGTAAAGTAATATCTGAGGAGGAACTGTGCTACAGTAGAAGGTAAAAGTGAACCTGAGCAGGTTTCCAGGTGTTTAACAGAGGTGTTACACAGGTAAAAATCTCAGGAAGCCTTTGGTTGATGATGATGATGGACACCTCTATCAGTGGTCAGAGTCAGGAGGATCCAGGGACAGCCCCACATTCACCTTAGAAACACCATGAGGGTCCAGAAAGAAGTGAAGCCCAAGATAGTCTATGATAGGAAGATTGAATCCTTCACTATAAAACCTCCTTCATCACCATGGAAACCAGCAGGCCCTTCATGGTTCATTTCAAACAAAGGCAGAATCATAGGAGAAACATTTTTTCCGTCTTTTTTTCCCTGACTCTTCACATCAAAGCGGATCAGACCCTCCATCATATTAAAGCTGTGCTTAAAACTAATTTCTTCTTGCTAGACTTTGGACCTGGGTGAGAAGAATCTGGGTATTTAGCCAGCACCACTTTTAATTTACCATTTATTTGATATTTTTACTGTTTATTCACTCTCATATTTATTGCCATTTTATAGATTTAGTGTTTTTGTACTTGTTCAGCTTGTGCTTTGATTGGTTGGATTTAATTTCCACCATTAAACTGACTTAGCATCACTTTTATTACCCTCTGGATACTTTGGCCTTCTCAGATACCCCAGCCTGTGGGATATCCGAGGATTTGTAGTTGTTTTCGTGCAACTTCACTCCATCAGTCAGATAATAACTCTGTATGACAACACTGATGGTCAGACTGCTTCACAGTTCAGTCTTGTGGACATAAAGTGTAAAGTGACAAAAATAAACTCGCAGCAGTGACATGAAAATCTAGTTTGCCAAGTTACTGACAAACGATTTAATTCCAGTGAAAGACTGCCCAGCAGAACAACTGGAGGGTGTGTATTCTGACATGCAAACTAAAATATGAGCACCACAGACTCTAATGTGAAGGTCTGAGACAAAGATGAAGCATTTTAATTCTGCTTGCTTTGCAGACACTGAAGCTGCTCCCTGGAGGTGAGACTTTAACATGTTTGGAAAAGTTACAGGATGCCTGTGAGACTCATCATCCTTTAATGGTACATCCATTCCTGCCTTTTTCAAACCTATCAGGGTCCAGATTAAACCCAAACTGTCTGCTTTTTCATTCAGATTTTGAGCTGCTGCTGAATGTTTATTTAAAGCCTTTATTTGTGATATGTACTATAGAAAAACAAAGTTTGGTTGTCACGGTAACTGAGTGCACTGAACTTTAGAACTGGTGGAGCCAGTTTTTGTACATTAATGTATACTTTGACCAAGCCCTGCAGTCTGTATGCAGGCAGAGAAATATGCAGTGATGTGTTTTCCCTTCTTTGTTCATCTCATCGTGGTGCAGAGCCCCCCCCTGATTGGATCAGCATTCAGAGCTCACCTGATGCGCCTCCTGAATCTGCCTCCGCACCACTTCTTTAATGGTCGGTGTGTTTTGTCTGGGGGGGTGAAACAGCAGGCTGATGCTGGTGTCCTTGCCCTCCAGTGCAACCTCTGGCCATCCCAGGTCCAGGTCTGGCACCTCCTCGTCCGACTCAGCTGGAAAGTAGGTAGAGGGGCTACCTTCATCTGTAACTTGCAAGCCCCTAGAATGTTCCTCCACAACCGGTAATTCAGCATTTTCCAAGATAAAGAGGATCTCCTCCTCTGACAGAAAGTGGCTGAGTTGCTCGACTCGGAGGTACTCCTCGTAGGCCTCTTTGCCTCCACAGAGCAGGGCGTAAATGGCCAGGCGGTAGGATTCCTTGTAATGTGGCTGAACGTAGACCTCATGGGCGTCCTCTGTTGGTAAGGACAGACTGGATGGACTGGACTCCATGGATGCCGAATCCCCTCTGAGTCTGTGAGCTACAGCCTTCTTCTTTACCTTCAGTGTGACATGAGACTGTTACAAGACCCACTGAGTCCCAGCTGCTTTAAAAACCCTCAGTTCTGTTTAACAGATGTGTGAATGGACTACCATGTCACCTGCTCTAACTCCTGCGAGTCATTAACATTAACATTAAAGAATTTATTAAAGATTGTAGAGATGTAATTAAAAAACTGAGGAAGTATTAAGTCAAATTAATACTTACTATAATGTTGGGAAAAGAAATCCAGGCTGTCCTGCACAATCCTGAGCCTTAAACATGTCTTTAAAGGAAAATCAAACCTGTGTGTCAGTGTTGGTTTCCTCTCCAACGTGATGTGGTGGCACACTGTGCAAACCAGCAGCCTGTTGTACCTGTCCTGTTCGCTGCACTGACAGATACTTTAAGAGGCACCGCCCACTTTGGCTCACCTGAGCTTCAGGAGCAGGATTGTTTGCATACCCAGCTGTCACGCAGTTCAAGCCTGGCTTCACCACGCATGTGCATATTTTTACTCTTTTATTGCTGCTGCAGGATCCAGACAGTAAGAAAGAGGATAAAGACGACAGGAAAAGGAAGATGAGGAAGGTTTATTAACGTCACGATGCAGTGGAGGGAAAAGAAAACAAGCCACAGACAGTTCAGACAGGAAGTGAACATTTTTATTCATGGCCTCAGTGAATTCCTTCATTATGATGTGAGAACAGTGAGATCATCTCATCATCTTTCTGACTGCACATACTCAGGTCATTTCTGCTGTATTACAACTCTGTCATGGTTTCAGCATAATTAAAGAAAATTTATGGATATTGGACACAAAACTCTGTAACCATGGTGATTGATGCTGGTGGAAGAAGCAGGTGTGTGATAAGCTGTAATCAATCATGTATGAAATAAGATGCAAGCATTCCACTGACACTGCTCAGTGGAAGGTTCAGCTTTTAAAGCCGTGAACTTTAATCTACGACGGCTTCTCTGGTTTCTTACTGGTTTTTTCCAGCCTCCACTGGTGATGAAGGGAAACGGCGACATGTTGAACGAGGTGTGGAAGCAGTTTACAGACTGGGAACCGTCTCGCCCTCAGACACCTCCATGTCCTACTTTCTGGGTGGGGTTGGAGACTTCATAAATCTGGGTGGGGTTGGAGACTTCACGCTGCGAGGTGGAGTTGGAGACTTGGGGGTGGGGGTTGGAGACTTGGGAGTTGGGGTTGGAGACTTGGGGACTGGGGTAGAACCAGGGGTGGAGGCGGGGGTCGGGCTCTTCATGGACTGCGCTGGGGTCGGGGCTTTGGACGGGGTGGGGGTCGGGGTTTTGGCGGGTGGAGCTGGGGACTTGGGCGCGGCTGCAGGCGTGGCCATTCTGGGCTGTCCCAGCTTGGGCTCTGGGATCGGTTCTCCGTGTCGGTAGACGCTGACAGTGATCTCCACGAACTCGCCACCATACTTGTTCCGAACGTTGATGCTGTACTTTCCGGAGTCTTCGGGGGTGACCTTGTTGATGACGAGGCTGGCGAACTTGCCGCCGTCAAACGTGACTTTGGTGTGCTCGGTGGAGGAGACTTCCTGCTCGTTCTTAAACCAGGTGACCTCAGGGGTGGGCTCGCCCCACACGGTGCAGGTCAGGCTCAGAGACTGGAGAGGTCAAAGGTCACTCAGACACATTACATGCTGATTTACCATCCAGATCATTACCAGATATGCATGCTTAGCTAACATTCACAATCTGAGAATATAAATTTAAACAGAATGTAATGATTTCCAGATCTCATCAATCCATATTTTATTCCCAGTATAAACAACTAATCAAATGATGAAACTGAGACATTTCACCATCTGATGGAAAATATAAGCTGATAGTGAATCTGATGCAGCAACACATCTGGAAAAAGTTGGAACAGGTGCAACAAAAGAATCAGGAGGAATCTATGTGCATGGGTAAACGAGGTCACTGCATTAAAAGCAGACATGATTCTCTACTGGAAATCACTGCATGGACTTGGCAGACTAAAGAGGAGAGGGAGCATCCAGCTAGTTATCAGGTGAAAAGCTGCATCTCTGATGGGATGGGGCTGCATTAGTGCCTATGGCGTGGGCAGCTTCCACATCTGTGAAGCTCCATCAATGCTGAAAAGTACATGAAGGTTTTAGAGCAACATCTGCTCCCATCCAGACAACGTCTCTTTCAGGGAAGGCCTTGCAGATTTCAGCAGAACCACATCCTGCATCCACCACAGCAGCATGGCTTCACAGGAGAAGAGTCCGTCTGCTGAACTGGCCTGCCTGCAGTTCAGACCTTTCACCAGTACACAACATCTGGAGCATCATGGAAGCAGGAATCCTGCAACCAACGTCCAGGACTATAGAGCAGCTAGAATCCTGCATCAGACCGGAATGGGACAACATTCCTCTCCTAAAACTCCAGAAACTGGTCTCCTCACTTTCCAGACGTTCCCAGACATGTTAGAAGAAGAGGTGATGCTACACCATGCTGAACATCACCCTGGAACTACTTTTTACACCGTGCTGAACATCACCCTGGAACTACTTTTTACACCGTGCCGAACATCACCCTGGAACTACCTTTTACACCATACTGAACATCACCCTGGAACTACTTTTTACACTGTGCCGAACATCACCCTGGAACTACTTTTTACACCGTACCGAACATCACCCTGGAACTACTTTTTACACTGTGCCGAACATCACCCTGGAACTACTTTTTACACCGTGCCGAACATCACCCTGGAACTACTTTTTACACCGTGCCGAACATCACCCTGGAACTACTTTTTTACACCGTGCCGAACATCACCCTGGAACTACTTTTTACACCGTGCCGAACATCACCCTGGAACTACTTTTTACACCGTGCCGAACAT
Source organism: Melanotaenia boesemani (assembly GCF_017639745.1). Taxonomy (NCBI): domain Eukaryota; kingdom Metazoa; phylum Chordata; class Actinopteri; order Atheriniformes; family Melanotaeniidae; genus Melanotaenia; species Melanotaenia boesemani. The sequence continues at coordinate 2,062,082 of NC_055685.1, forward strand.
CACCCTGGAACTACTTTTTACACCGTGCCGAACATCACCCTGGAACTACTTTTTACACCGTGCCGAACATCACCCTGGAACTACTTTTTACACCGTGCCGAACATCACCCTGGAATTACTTTTTACACCGTGCCGAACATCACCCTGGAACTACTTTTTACACCGTGCCGAACATCACCCTGGAACTACTTTTTACACAGTGCCGAACATCACCCTGGAACTACTTTTTACACCGTGCCGAACATCACCCTGGAACTACTTTTTACACAGTGCCGAACATCAACCTGGAACTACTTTTTCAGATGTGCTGCTGCATCAGATGCACTATCAGCTCATATTTTCTATCAGATGGTAATATGTCAGTTTCATTATCTGACATGATGTTTATTTTCTACTAGGAATATAATATGGTTTGGTGAGATTTGGAAATCATTCATTCTGTTTTTATTTACATTTTAAGCAGCGTCCGAACTTTTCAGGATTCGGGGTTGTAATAAAAAACAATTTGCAGGTTGAAGTTTCAGCATTAGTTTGTTGGGAAAGCTGCAGTGCTGCACAGCTCTGAAAGGGTTCGTATTCTAAAAACAGAGCTTGATAATTTCTCACCTTCTGTTCCATAATGGTGACCACATCAGGTAGGCCACCCACCACTCTGCCACGGTCTGAGAACACACAGAAAAAACAGGAAATAAAATGTAAAATCATCATCTTTTATCTAATACATAACAGCTTTCACATCTACTTACTCTTCTCAGCAAACGCTGCAGCTCTAAAACACAAATACAAAAAAACTCAGTATGATTCATTGGATTATAAGCGTTAAAGTAGAAAGATGCTGTAATTAAAGCTTACTTCAGTCTGAGGTACTCCTCATAGGCATCAGTGTAGGCTGCAAGAACAACGGGACTACATTAGACAAACTAAAACACACAGAGCAATAGAAATGCATGAAACAACCCAAAGAGTCAAAATGAAATGAAGCGCATGGTGTTACCTTGTCCTGAGAGGTCGAACGTCCGGGTGTGGGTGGTAACACCGTCTGAGATCTCGATGGCGTAGTGACCTTTCTCTTTATCGGACGGGTCACAGATCTGCATCCAGGCCATCTCCGCTGTGCCGCCGATCCTCATCTTCTCAGAGGAGGCGATCTTACTCTCTCTGCAGGTTTATACCACAAACATCACCAGTTCCATACGAACACACACCGACACAGACACACACACACACCCGCACACACACACACACACACACACACACACAGATCAATAATATCTAAAGTTAAAATTCACCATCACCACAGCTGAGGTTTTAACAGAAAAAAGCCATTCTCAACATGTTTCCTGGAATACAGATAAAATCTTCAGTACTCTGAAGTCTCCCTCCAATAAAACACTGAACATTTATAATGAATTTAAAACAGAGCTTCTGTTTAAAAACACTAAGTGAACACAAATCTATCAGAAATGTATGTTGCATGTGTTGCTAAATTGTTATCCAGAGATGGAAGTAAAAATAAACTTCACTTTTCTTTAAAATTGCTATGGTGGGTGCAGACAGACAGACAACAGTGATGCTGTACTTGTGCTTCCAGACGGTCTTCATCTCCTCGGTGTAGTAGTTCATGTAGCACTGCAGCCGGATGCCCTCTGGAGTACACTGCATCACCAGGTCAGAGGCAGACGCACCTGATGAGAAACATGAAAATAAAACACTGACAGCACACCGCGATACAGAGTCAGGAGAAATAAATCCTCCAGGAGAGCAGGACAGGCCTGGTGGGGGATGAAGCTCTGCGAGGTGGAGCAGCTGGTAAGCCCTGGACCCCAAAATCCCTACACTTTTTTATTTAGTTAATTATTCATGTCAGTTTTTATAAAACCCAGCCTTGATTATAGAAACCGCAGCTTCCTTCTGCATTACTTTGACTCATATGACCTATTTTTATTCTTCCTAAAATCCCCCTCTCTTAATAGTAGTAGTAGTAGCATTGTTATTACTCGTTATAGCATATTTATTACTATCTTATCTTCTTATGACCTTTGTTTTTTTTAAACTGTTTGTTTGTTATGGTTGCTTTTAAAATTATTATCATGATTATGGTAATACAGAAGTGTAAATATGTGTATGTTTTATTGTTTATCTTCTCCTGTTCAACATCATGAGGGCAGAACGATGGTCTGGCTCCGGCATTGTGCCGAACACCGAGGGGAGCTTTAAGCATCCAAGTCTCCTCTTGATAATTAAATGAGTCTGTTGCTGAATCTGCATATTACAGCTGGACCTGACAAGAGGGGTGGCAGCCAAAGAAAAGAGAGAGTAAACAGAAAAGGAAAACAGAGGTGAAGAGAAGAAAAAGGAGACAAGGATGCAGCAGGCAGCATCAGCTGTTCAATCCAACCAGGAAGAACCAGGCAACCAGCTGCAGGAAAAACAAAGCTAATAATCATTGAGAGCACCTAAAGGAAGGCAGACAAGCTGGAAAAAAATCATGAATCACAACAACTGTGTGAATATGTATTAAAAGTTAAATAATAGTAGACGTTCATGTAACATTAAATCTTTTCTGCTGTCATCTTCCTTTTCTGTCACTGTTCTTTGATTATTTCTTTTATTTTCTCCACACACTTTGAGTTGTAAATATTCACATGATGTTCAATTTAAAAAACCCCCAAAAAACAAAGATTTGAGTGTTCTTGGACTCGTGCTGCTGGAATGCACTGACATTATTCGTGCAGCTGATATTAAATATGCCAGACGAGCAGCCTGAATGCAGCATGAGGACGCTGGACTCAGCTGATTCAACCTACCAGCAATGTGGGCGATGGCGTTGATGATGTCATCAAACACTGAAAAACCAAAGAGGGAAAAAATATCAGACACTGTAAAATACGGGAAGCAAACAGCTGATTTCTTCTGGACAGAACTACGTACCCTGGCCTGAAATGTCGAACACAGACGTGTCCTTCCCTCTGTCGTCACTCAGCACGGCCTTAAACACGCCCTGATCTTTTCTGGAGAACTGAAACACAATTACAGCAGCAACAGGCAGAATGAAAGGCTTAATTGACCTTTTGTTTTACAAAATTGCTCACTTTAGAGTTTCATTTCAGCTGTTTCGTAAGTTTTCAACATGTGGAAAAAGATTTAAACAACAGCTGAGTTAGAATCTTTTCTGTTTTTGATCCACTGTTTTTTTTTGTTTCTTCGTTTCTTTGTTGTTTTTAATGTAAAACTTCATGTGGAAGCTGAAGCCTTTTAATCCCAGTCAGCATCCGACCTGATGTTTCCAGCCTCAGCTGTCAGATCATGAGGCTAAAATGATGTAAAATGAATGTATGAATAGATATAGCAGCATAAAGGTCGACCAGAAGAAGAAAGCAGAATTTATTACTAACAGAACTTTGTAGAAATAACACACAGATCAACAGTGACCAAACCTTTTCTCATCTCATCGTTCTCTCAAGTTTTGGCTTTCAGGAGAAAAAATATTGTTATTGAAACAAACACACAACAGAAACTATTTCCATGTTTCCACTTTTTCCTCATTTCCAGTTATTCCTGCTACTATTTACCTGCTATCCTCACTAAACCAACTCCAGCTCAGCTGCTTTGTGGCGCCACCGTGCATCAGAAACGTCTTCTTGGCTTTATTCCAGCCATAGAGGAGCATTATTTTTCTTCTTTTCACACACACATAGAACTTTCTGCTCACTGGTTGATCTTTGGCTGCTCCTGATTGGACGTTACCGTCAATCTAAGCTCTCTGATTGGTGGAAAGTCTGACAGGAAGTGGCTTCATCATCATGTCCAGGTCTAAATAGAGGTCTCTTAGCAACATAGTAGTGATGGTGATCTTTTTATGATGAAAATGTGATAAATAATGCTGTTATCATGGATCATTGTGGATTTACCAGATAGAGCAGTGGTCAGCAAATCCAGTCCTGAAGATCCACCATCCTGCAGGTTTCAGTGTTTCAGTTTTCTTCTGCAGCACACCTTACTCAAATCAATGGCTCACTACCAGGCTGGCGCAAGAACCTTTTCATTTGACTCAGGCCTGTTGTACTAGGAAAACACTAAAACCTGGAGGATGGTAGATCGCGAGGACCAGAGTTGGTGACCACTGACATAGAGTCTGAATAAGAAATGAACATTTTGTTTCCAGTCATGGTGAGAATGGTGACCTGGTTGGGCTCAGCTTTAAGAGGCTTTTAGGATTTTGGGTCAGACCAACGTGAATTTGAAAAGTCCAGTTTTTAAAGTGTTTTAAAGCATTTAGGGAACTTTTACACTTATTTTCAGAAGTTTGGATAAATACAAACACAGAAAGCTGAATATTACCTCAGTGTTTGAGCTTTTTCATTTTTAAATGAGGGATTTTTGTACCATAGGCAGAGGAAGAGCACAGGCTCCAGACATGACGTTGGGGGGAGTTTCTGGAACAACCTCATCATCCTCTTTGTACCAGTGGAAAGCGGTCTCCTTCTTCACGTTGGCCACCTACAAGCACATCGGGTTGTACAGCTTCACTTTAACAGCAATAAAAAGAAAAGCTTGAAGAAATATTGAATAAAAATGTGACTAAAATGCAGGTAAGTGTGATGTAAAACTCTGTTTAACACGCTGCTGTGTTACCTTGCATGCAAGCATAACAGTGCAATCCTCTGTGACGGTGAAGTAGAGATACTCGGAGAAATGTGGACCTGCAGCGAAAAGAGCAAATACGTCTCCATGTTCATCACGTTAATGTTCATTCATGAATGTGTTGGAGTGCTGTGGTTACCCTGCTTCCTGATGTGCTCCTTCCTCTGGAACTCTGCCTCCTTCAGAGCAGCTCTGAACACTGAAAGAGAAAAAGCAAAAATCAGAAATCCACTGAGAGCTTGATTGGCTGCATTTCTGTTGAGCCTCACCATCTCCCACCAGGACCAGGGAGCTCTGGTTTTTGGCCTTGCCGTCGTGGATCTGGACGGTGTATGTTCCCTCGTTGGCTCTGGTAAAAAGATCAACGGTCATCTGGATAACTCCTGTAGCCACATCATGGCTGATCTTCTGACCCTGACAAAGAAATAAGGAGCAGGTTTCCACCAGGATGAGTCTGACATGTTTTCTACCTGCTACAGCTCCGGTGAGGACTCAAACATCCGCAGCATTTACAGATTTTACCTGCCGTGACATACAGAAAAGAATCACTGAAGGACATCATGTTTGCATGCAGTCATTGGTTTGAGATGTGAACAAGTCAGACTTGGTAGTAAAATGGCAGGAAGCTGAATGTGATCGTGTTCAGTCTGTCGCTGAAGGAGAATGGAGGATGTCTGTTTGGTGGTGTCTTATATAACTTATTTAGGATTAGTATTTATAACAGCTTGATTAAAATTAAGTTGTATCAGCTAAATAACGTCACATTTTACAGTGAGAATAAATGGAAATTAATCGTGTAACAGAGAGAAGAGGAAAAAAATTCTTGCTGCTCAGACTGAAGCCAAATAAACTTTTTTTTGTTCAGTTGTTCAAGTCGCTTTAATTTCTATGGCAACACAACTAAATGAAAACAAAATGCATTTGAAGTTCAAGAGCAGGAGACAAAAAACGTAACAACACAGAGTTAAAAAGGAAAGTGTTAGAGCCGCACCCGGCGCTGCCATGGACACACTCCTGCCGTGCATCACGTAGTCGCTCTCATCCACACCTGTAATCAGTTCACAAGCAGGCTTCTTATACTCCAGCTCCACGATCACTCTTCATCAGACCTCGTTTCTACTGGACTTCCTCATTCACCTTCCTGGTTCCGACTCACCTGGTGGATCTTTGGACTCCAGTGTACCTGAATTAGTGAGATACTGCTGGAGATCACTTGTAATAAATCTTGTTAACTGCGATCTGTCTCTGTGAGGTCCTTCGATAGCAGAAGTAAAGATAAAATGCTGCAGTGAAATCTGACAGATCTTCACTGCTCTTTCATTCTGCAGTTTGATCTATTTATTTTTTGTCAGTTTTACTTCTTTCCGTGCAGCATATTGTTTCAGATGGTTGCTAAATAATTTTTATATCCTGCTCTTAAACTTTCATAAATGTGCTTCTAATCTATTTTTAGGATAAATGTTACTTTATTCAATTTAAAGTAACATTTATCCTTTAAAAAAGTGAACTAAACAGATGTTTGGTCGGCTTCAGACAAATAAATTCATTTTTCCTCCTCATCACTCTGCAGAAGAACACAAGTGATTTCCATGTGATTTCTGAACAGGCGTGTTGTCACCATATCTGGTTTATTGAGGATGTTTCTGACTGTACCATGAGCAACATGATCAGGTGATTTAGAACATGTGGAACAGCTTAATAATGTGCTACGTCGGGTGGAGTGAAAAGGTTTGTTTTAAATTAGGATTATAGATGAAGAAAATGATCCACAGGGCATGACTTCAGACTGAGACAGCTGTGAACATCGTACCTCCCCACTGGTGACCTCTTTGTCGTTAACAATGAACCTGTAGGACACGGATGGAGACAGTTTGACAGCCTGCAGCCAGAAACGCACATGACCTTTCTCCAGGATCTCATAGTTCAGGCCGTGTTTCAGAGGAACAACTGCACAAAGACAGTTAGATTATTACGAGACGAAGGATGATGTCAGAGCTGTGACGCTGAGAAACGACACTCACTTGGATGTCTGATGGCATAGCTGAGCTCCAGCATGGTGTTCAAAGCTGCAGAACAAGAACACATGAGCAACAAACATCATCACATCCTGGAAGAAGCTTAGGCCCAGAAGAATGCAAGCTGGTTAGGTGGAGAACTTTGGGACTCACCATCCTCAGTCAGACTGTGGCTGGCTGAGACTCCATCTGTGTCTGTGACGACCACCGAGTATCTGCCCAGATCATCCTTATCGGGGTTGTTAAAGGTCAGTCTGGAGCTGTGAAACACGCACAGCCACGGGAACCGTCATGTTGATTATTAACGTAAGTTATTCAGCTGAAAGTTTTTCCTAAAAACCCTGTAGTTCTGACCTGAATCTTATCTTTAAATTTCCCACATCCCTAACAGGAATTCCTCCCTCAGTCAGATTTACTATGACGATCATGGATTAGGTTTATATTTTGCTTCACTGTTGATGCCACTAAAAGCACTTACATTCGTTCCATTATTCTTCCACTCATACTTGGTAATGTATTGTAAACACATGTAAATTTCCCCAATGTGGGATCAAAAAAATCTTATCTTATCTTAGCTTAGCTTAGCTTACCTTACCTTACCTTACCTTATCATATCTTATCTTATCTTATCTTATCTTAGCTTATCTTAGCTTATCTTATCTTATCTTATCTTATCTTATCTTATCTTATCTTATCTTATCTTACCTTATCTTAGCTTATCTTAGCTTATCTTAGCTTATCTTAGCTTATCTTATCTTAGCTTACCTTATCTTAGCTTATCTTATCTTAGCTTACCTTATCTTAGCTTACCTTATCTTAGCTTAGCTTAGCTTACCTTACCTTACCTTACCTTATCATATCATATCTTATCTTATCTTATCTTATCTTAGCTTATCTCATCTTATCTTATCTTATCTTAGCTTATCTTATCTTATCTTATCTTATCTTATCTTACCTTATCTTACCTTATCTTAGCTTATCTTAGCTTATCTTAGCTTATCTTATCTTAGCTTACCTTATCTTAGCTTACCTTATCTTAGCTTAGCTTAGCTTAGCTTAGCTTACCTTATCTTAGCTTAGCTTACCTTAGCTTACCTTATCTTAGCTTATCTTATCTTATCTTATCTTAGCTTATCTTATCTTATCTTAGCTTATCTTATCTTATCTTATCTTATCTTATCTTAGCTTATCTTATCTTATCTTATCTTACCTTATCTTACCTTATCTTAGCTTATCTTAGCTTATCTTAGCTTATCTTATCTTAGCTTACCTTATCTTAGCTTAGCTTAGCTTACCTTATCTTAGCTTAGCTTACCTTATCTTAGCTTAGCTTAGCTTACCTTAGCTTACCTTATCTTAGCTTATCTTATCTTATCTTATCTTAGCTTAGCTTATCTTATCTTATCTTATCTTATCTTAGCTTATCTTATCTTATCTTAGCTTATCTTAGCTTATCTTAGCTTATCTTAGCTTATCTTATCTTATCTTATCTTATCTTATGGGCAGACTGACGGAAGTGCAAGCCAACGGGCTCTCCAACCATCACTGAAACATTCAGACGCATTCATACACCAACATGCCAACACTGGAGGCAAGGAGGGTAATGTCTTGTCCAGGGACACAACAACAAATGACTGGGGGAGTGGGATTCGAACCGCCAACCTTCTGGTTAATGGATGACCTGGTTTTCCATGTAGTTCCATCTAATCTATTCATCCTTAAAAAAATGTTGGAATGCAGCTACACATTTCTTGAAGAGATTTTGTCCCTGTGCAAGCACAACTACTAAAAGCCTATTAACCTGACGTTAGCATGAAGCTAATAGTAGCATTGTTAATCTGGTTATATGCTAGCGCTAGATTAATTCTAAGATGATGTGAGGATACTATGTCATATTAAGTTTTCAGTGAGTGTATAGGGACTAAACATCAACTCAGTTAAACATGATTTTAACACTGGAGCTGAAAATAAATGATAAAAATTCGGAAAGAAAACCTCAGTATCCACATTACTTAGCGGTGACTAAGCTAGCGCTACATAATCCAGTTTCATTTAAACAAGAAGCTAACAAAGCTGCTAGCTGGTTTTAAGGTCTTGATGCATTTTTTTGTGTTTCCACATGTGAAAACTGGGAGGGTACCCTAATATCCAACCCGACCTTTCCTGCTTTGTTGGTACCCGTCCGTTAGGGTCGAATCTAACCGACCCGACCTGAAGGGGTGGGGTTTCTCCTCCTTTGTTTCTGAGTCGTGTTTTGGTTCTACTTTAAGAAAGGCGCTGTTCTGTGATGGCGTCATGCTCTTATGTAGCTGAGGCATCTGATGCTCCACCTCTCAGGTAAGGTTACGGTTGGGTGTGGAAACGCAACAAGATTACAGTTTGCAAACCATATCTGCACTCTAACCGCCTCTATCTGTCTATCTATCTATCTATCTATCTATCTATCTATCTATCTCCACATACTGCAACCAGCTTACCTTCTATGGAACTTTGTGAACTTGTAAAACTTTCCACATCATGATCCAGATTATTCATGTTTCTTTCATGTCTCTCTAAGGTGACCACAGTTATCACAGTGTGTGTCAGAGGGAGAAACATAATAACACAATAATTTCCTTTCATTGCATATAACCCCCCCCCCCCAAAAAAAAAAGTATTGCCCACCCTCTGACCTCCCCATGTATAAAAGTCTAGCTCCATCACTGTGTTTAAAGCTTTGTGGTGTGAGTAAAATCCAGCTTACGTTCTGCCTTTTTTTGTCATGGAAACCCTGGGACAGTCACCGATGGCTTTGTAGTTCTTCGACCAGAGGAACTTTGATGTCTCAGAGATCTCACAGGCTTCAAATGACAGGAAGACGTCTCCAGTCTCCTCATCCACACCCGCCACGATCTCCTTAGTGCCTGTGAGCAGGAAAACATGTCTTCCCGTTCAAACCTAGTTTAAAGACTGAGCTGAGACACAATCTGTGTTTTTACGCTTATGTGCACAATGTGTCCTGCAGGATACAAACATTCAACACCTGTTTATCAGTGCTGGGTAGATGTAATTCATTATTATTTTAAAAGAATACAATTTTTCTTAAAAAATACCAAAAACTAATCTCCCCACAACATATAGAAATATAATGTGTTTTGGGGGATGGCAGCAACATTTACCTCATGATCATTAGATTTTTTCACATAGGCCACCATTTTGGAATTTAATATAAATATAATTGTAAATGCTGGCATAAGGTCACATGACCTGTGTACCTGATCTACCCCCTTTTTTAAGAGATTCTCTGACATCAAGTGTGGATATTTAATGCCCCGTACAGCCTGTCAAATATCCATATCCCCCAGGATACAGAACCCACTTAAGGCTTTTGAAGACATCTGAAGGTTGTGCTGCTGAGTTCTTGTTACCTGGAAGCGCCTTGGCACAGACTGGCTCAGACAGCTGGGAAGCCTTTCCAACTCCATTTGCATTGATAGCTCGAACTTTAAACACATAGCTTTCTCCTTCCACCAGTCCAGTCACCTGCAGCACAGCATGGAACATCCATGAAACATCCTCACATGCAGAAAACAACGTTGTTGTGGGGGATGGCTTTGGTAGCTCTAAAGGTCCATTTATGCTTGACGTAGAAGACGAATATGCAGAAGGACGAACAGTTACATCCGTCTTCTGGTAAAAGGGTAAATGAACTTGGACTAATATAGAGCTTTTCCAGTCAGCTTAACCACTCAAAGAGCTTCACACTACATGTCACATTCACCCATTCACACACACACACACTCATACCCTGTTAGGCAAATCGGGAGGTAACATGGGTTAAGTGTCTTGCTTAAGGACACTTGGGAAAGCCTGGAATCAATCCACCGAGCTTGGAATACAACTGCTCTTCCTCCTGAGCTACAGCCGCCCAGGGGTGACACTTCTGTGTCGGTTAAGCATGTAACTTGGTCCATTTTCAAGGAGCTTAGCTATCCGTTGCAGAGACGGAGCAAGTGCAAAGGGGCTGACATGCAACCAGGGAAAGAAACAAACCAGAGAAGAGGAGGATCAGGAAGGAAGCAAAAAAGCAGAAGAAGATTGAGGACGAGCACAACTGTAGAAATTGTGCTAGCTTTTGAAGAAAGACTATGCAAATGTTTAGTATTTGTTGGGCTGTTGGAAACAATTTTATAACGATGCATTACCGCCGCCAAACGCTGTCTGATCTCAGCTCACAGGAGTGAACTTTGAACTCAGCACTGCCCACTAGTGGAAGAACTGGCTTAATAACCATGGCAACACAAAAGATGCATGGAAGTACGAGGACAGCGACGTATGACGTTTGAAACGGAAGTTGCTATTTACATAAGTAAGGGAGCATAAATAGGTCTACACAGGAGTTTGATTTTATTCTATAGTTCTCTTACCTGCAGGTAACGATGGTTCACAGCTTCCTCGTTCAGAGTGACAAACTCAGAGGAGCCCTTCTTGGCCATGTCCACAAAGTATCCGGTGACAGCACTTGCCCCAATATAAACTGGAGCCTTCCACAGGATGACCAGAGAGTGACCCCTGACCTCACTGAAGCTCAGATCATAGGCAGGGCCTTGAGTTAAAGCATAAAAAACTGACATTTAGGACTTCAAACAAGAGGAAGTCTGAGTTTGACCTCAGTTGGTGTTAAAGGGAACATATTACATGACGTTTTTAAAAATAAGTCACTTGTGTTTGTGCAGAAAAGACCCAGAATGCCATCTGTTTGTAGCTCTTTTTGTGTCTTTAAATGTGCTGGTGTCCTCCAGAAATCCTCAGTGAGCAGCTTATAGGAGCAGCCAGTTAACGGAAACATGACCAAAACACTGTCTACTCAAAACTGTCTCTCAGTATAACCATGTCACATGCAAAAATAACCAAAATCAGAAGTTTATAAGTGTCAACAGAGGAGGTCTTGGAAAGAAAGGAAAGAAAGAAAGAAACACAGCTGAAAAGTGTGTAAACATGAAGGAAAGTGTTGCAAAGTGCTGAATTTAGGCTGATAGAGACACAGTCACCCACATGATGATTACTGGTTTCAGATCAGTCTTAAAAAATCTACATGACAGTTTCACTGTGCTAACAGTAAATATAAATGTATTTTCATGTTGATGTGGGTGCGCTGTCATTAAAAAAATAATATTCACTGGGTCCTCAGTTTTACACTACCAGTCAAAAGTTTGGACATTAGATTTACTGGGAAAGTGTGTCCAAACCTTTGACTGGTACTGTATGTGCTCTGCATGAAGACTCTCGCAACCAAATTCAGATAATTTAACAAGTTTTGTTTTATCTCTTTCAGCTGAGACACTTTATGTTCACAGTGAGCAGGATGGATCTGTGCTGCATGGATGGATCAATTCATGTCAAGACCTGAACTCAACATCACAACTTGAAGTGTGAGCCAGGAGGAAAATTAGCATTCAAACGCAACATATGGAAAAAAGAGGATAGCTTAGCACAAAAAGAAAGAAAATTTATGTTTGATAGATTATTTCACCCCTTTAATAATCTCAGTTGGTGTGTATTAATCGTGGTTGGAGACCGTGATTAGTAACCTTTACAACCAGGAACAACTTGTAAGGATGGTGCTTCTTTGGAACGAGCAACACAGCAAATTGTGTTGGGTGTGCCCCCTCAAAATATACCAAAATCCCTGCAATATTCTCTGATCACAGGTCAGGAACAGTTTCCAGGCTCTGTGCTAATTGTGCAGTCCAAAAAATCACCGTTGCTTTGCAGCCAGAACGTTCTTGGTTCAAGCCTCAACCCTTCTGTGTGGAGTTTGCATGTGCGTTGGCCCTGCGATGTACTGATGACCCGTCCTGGTGTACCTGCCGCTCACCTGCTAGGAGCTGCAGTCGGCTCCAGCTACTCTGCACTGAAATAAGTGACTATAGAAATAGACAGATGGAATACTGACTCCCAACTAAAGAATGGAAGTTGACAAAACTCTTAAAAGTGAAGCAACCCCCACCCCCACATTGTGTCAACCTGAAAAGGTACAAAACATTTTATCACCTGGAACTGAGGGTTCTATGAAGGACTAGATGTTGTAATCCCTAAAGTTAGCACTGATTCTAGTTTGGCTGCAAAAGGCTTTACCAGCGGGACACATTGTCAGTTGTGTACCTCAGCATCACGGGGTGTTTCGGCCATTTGTCACAATACACCCTCTGCTGAGGGACGGCCCACCACAGGTTGATCATGCCTGGGTGTGTGTCCCGTGGTTAGTTGTTCACCCTAACGGCCCAGGTGGTGTCATTCTTCTTCAGCCACAACCAATGGCTTGTCCTCTCAGCAGTGTGAGTCAGCTGGCAACAAAGCCCCTACACTCCACCTCCACCGGGCACACCTATATCTTCCATCCTCTATCCTCTGCCTTAGCTGCCAAGTTGTAGTAACACAGTTACTTCCTCTCATACGCTTCTTTGATGGCGTCCTCGCCAGCTTGCCTATGATGTAGGCAAGCTGGCTTTGGAATGTCTGGCAGCTTCCACCTGTCGGTGCACCTCCTCTACTACCATGGTTGGTTGTTCGGTTGCAGATGCCTTTTGCCATAGAGGTGTTACAGCGCCAAGTCCAAAGCCTCCTCTGCCCTGTTGGACATGGCCCACCACATCACAATGGAGAAGAACATATTTGGCCTGTAGCACAGCTGTGGCTGGGGTCCACTTCCTCCCTGTAACTAGAGCAGGAGACGCGCCTCTCACCACGTCTCATTTCCAGCCTCACCTTGGCACATCTGAATTCTTCGGCCAGACAAGAGAGTGGTAATGGCAGGGCTCCGTCGCTATATAGTCCGATGCTACTGAGGCATTTAGGAAGACTGAGCCGCCTCCTTACATAAGAGCAGAAGCCCAAACTGGTAACATCAGAGCTTCAGTTTCCCGGGTAGTGAAGTGTTGTCAATTTGCTTAAGGCCCTTTACTGTATCCTGCCGAAGTTGCTTAAGTTGTTGGGTGTCTTTGTGGTCTGCGTCACATCAACATCCAAGGCTCTTGATGGGCTTCTCTAGGACTGTCGAAATTGGTTCATCCATGATGTAGAACTGCTCACTTGTTAGTTGACCTTTGACATGCGTGACTTGCCTAGCTTGAATTCCATTCTTGCTCACTGGATGTTTTCCTGGAGTTTCTGAAGCAAGCGTCTTGTGCATGGTTTTATTGTTGTGATGATGGTCGTGTCATCCATGTAGGCTGTAATTGGTGGAAGACGCATGGCACTATTGGTCCTCTCGCCTCCCATTACCCAACAAGATGCCCGTATGACCAGCTCCACTGCCATGACGAATGCAAGAGTCTTTTGGGTCATTTCACATTTACAAAATTAATCCCACAGGCCAGATTGGACCCTCAGGCTGGCCAGTTTTGGCACCCCGGGCCATATGTTTGACACCCATGACTTGAGGTTCCTTACATAAATTTAGAAAGCTCCTCTTTTCTAAACTATTATATTTAGAAACTATAAGAGAACACCTTCAGGCTAACCAATGGAGCTTTTTTTTTTATTTACTTTAACCTGAATTACTTCTTTTTCATTTTAATGTCATAACTTCTCTGATGTTACATGTTTACATGCAGACATTTTGGTTTGCTTTTTGTCATTTTTGAAAATACTGTACTCAGTATTTGGGAAAATATGGGAACACTGAGAGGCATTTGGGTGGGAGGGGTAATGCTCTTATATGGTAACTGCAGCATTTAGGCCTACAGTTCTCTGATTCATATTCTCCTGAATCCATTATGTTTGGGTTTTATATAATTTGTGTTTTCTTTTGAAAATTAAAAGAAATAGCTAAAGCTGAACTTTTTGCCATTTATATAATTAAATAAAAAACTCTTGAAAATATTGATCATAAACATATTTACTGACACTAAGCCTTAAAATCTGGATGTTTGAGTTACTTTCATATCTTTCTGAATAATGGAAGAACTGGTGGTTGTGATGATGATGATGATGATGATGATGCTGTACCTGGCTCCTCCATGGTCCAAGCTTCACATTTCATGGGGGCACTGGGAGCTGATGCCAAACCAACACCAGCCAGGTTCCCAGCCTGGACTTTGAACTCGTAAAATGTTCCCTCTGTCAGGTTGTCCACCTAGACGTAAAAATAAGGAGATCAGATCCGGATTCAAGGACTTGCTATGTAAACCTGTTTTCTTAGGGAACTCACAGTGCAGATTCTCTCTGTGACGGCAGACAGGTTGACCTCCTTCCACACCAAAGTGTCAGCATCACGCTTGTCAATGTAGTAGGCGTTGACCTTGGAGCCGCCGCAGTGTTTGGGGCTTTTCCAGGCTAGAGCCATGGAGGAGCCGTCGCAGCTCAGCATGGTGATGCCATACGGAGCGCTGGGAGTGGCTGAAAGTTTCATGCTTATTAAAGATTCAGACAGTTCACAGCTGGAGACGTGATCTAAATCTTCCTGCACACGTGTCTTTCATGCATTTTGACTGAACAGTTACTGGAAGATCAGGCTGAGCATTAAGTTTCAGCACACAGGCTGGATTTAAGGTGTTTCACTCAGTAGGACAACAGAAAGGGAAAATATGTCCTCCTGTGCAGAGTTGGGGTGAAGAAAAAGGGGCCAGTGGGTCAGTATGGGGGGAAGAAATCAAACTTTTAATACATACCGTATTCCACCCCCCTGTCTAGACAGAATGATGAAATGAGACTCTGAGTGTGAGCTTTGTTCAGTTTCTGAAACATCTTTTCACTTCGGCCCACAGTTTATCACATCGAAATGATTTCTGTTTCACGGAAAATGACATCATGAAGGGGGCTCCTCTTACCGAGGGCAGGCTCCACAGCGATGGGAGAAGACTCCTGAGACTCCTCACTGAGGCCGAAGATGTTGACGGCTTGGACTCGGAAGGTGTAGGTCTCCCCCGGGATCAGACCGTGGACCACAAACCTGTAACACATCCGTTTGTTTTTAGTTACAATGAAGAATTGTAAGTATTTATTTCTATTTTTTTTATTTACCCTCTAGTTCTTGTTGCTTTTACACTAAATGTGGTTCCTAGAGGTTCTAAAAGTAGAATGGGAGGCAGAACCTATATTTATCAGACCCCTCTCTGCAGAACCAGCTCCCATTTGGCTTCAGAAAAAAGAACCAGCTCCCAGTTTGGCTTCAAGAAGCAGAACCAGCTCTCAGTTTGTCTTCAGGAAAGAGAACCAGCACCCTGCTTGGCTTTAAGAAGCAGAACCAGCTCCTAGCTTGGCTTTAAGAAGCAGAACCAGCTCCTAGCTTGGCTTCAAGAAGTAGAACCAGCTCCTAGCTTGGCTTCAAGAAGCAGAACCAGCTCCGAGCTTGGCTTCAGGAAACAGAACCAGCTCTCAGTTTGTCTTCAGGAAAGAGAACCAGCACCCAGCTTGGTTTTAAGAAGCAGAACCAGCTCCCAGCTTGGCTTCAGGAAACAGAATCAGCTCCCACTTTGGCTTCAGGAAAAGGTCCCCCTCTCTGCCTTCAGATCATCTTCAAACGTTACTTCCTGATGAATCTTATAGCAGGCTTGATGACCATGATCCATCCTTTAGTCCTGTTGCTATAGGCCGAAGCTGCTGGTGGACGTCCCATGATGCACTGGGCTCCTCTCTGCTCTCTTTACTCTCCAAGGAGAAATATCTGACGTTGTTGTCATTCATTTGTGTTTCTCTTCTTCTTTCTCAGCAGGTATCCCTGTCTCATGTAGCTCAGGGTGGAGTATTGAATAAAAAACAAACAAACATAACAGCCAGCTAAGGAAACTAATGGACTGGTTTCTTTAGCTGGTCATTATTTTTGTGAGCTGGTTTATAGGAACACAATTATCATAAACTGGACTGATGTGGATGATATGATGAAGCTTAACTGGATTATAATTGGACTACCCTGAACTGGACTGTGTCTATAAAAGTGACCTTTTAGTTGTGAATTAGTGGTGTATAAATAAAGTTAAACTGAATATAAATGCCTGCCGGGAAAGACTCTGGCTCCCCAGAGACTCTGAACAAGATCAAAAACATGTAGAAAATTGATGGAAATGTTCAAATCACTGCATTTTATTCAGGGTTAAATTTTTCAATGTTTAATAGAATTTTAAAATAATTTTTTGTTGTTTTGAACGTGTTTTAACTGTGAAATGTGCTGGATTTAACTGGTTTAGCCATTTCTTTATCTCCTGTGTTAGTCGTATGTTCTCTGGTGATTTCTCTTCATTTTTTACTATCTTAACTGGAATTCCATGACACTCCAAGAAGAAATTTACTTTCTATTTCAGAGATTCCTGGCAAAATAACATGCAGACAAAAATGAAACCATCAGGATCACCTTACAACATTTAATCCGGTCCAGAGCAAGGGTTTGTTGGTTTACCTGTTATGTTTGAAGGGTTTGTGGTTACAAGGGAACCACTCCTTGGATCCAGCCACGCGGCCATCAATGTAATATCCCACCAGATGTTTCAGATGTTTGGGAGGTTCCCACTGTACGAACACCGAGGACTTGGTGTTCCTGGTAGCGACAACCTGACCGGGAGCAGAGGGGACGCCTGTTCAAGAAAGAAGCTGCAGTCATTTTCCAAGAAATTATTTTATTTATTAACAGATTTCAGTATTTTATTAATGGAAAACCTTTTTTATATTATATAGTGTTTCACAAAAGCTAAGAATTTATATAAAATGCTTAAACATTCATTTAAATTTAAGACAGAAGAAAGGAAGGAGTCGTGTTGCTGCTGTGGCTGATCATAAAATGTGGTGATGATCTGAGACTTCTTCAGATCTGTTGGGAAGGAGGTGATGCGTGAACAGGTGAGATCAGCAGAGTGTGTTTACATATGAAACATGCAGGAATAGGGTTCAACCCATTAAGTGTGTCCGTGTCAGTGCAGCTGCTGCTTCGTTATGGAGGATTTGTTTTAATATCCCAGGAGATGATTTTTTTAATTAACAGGAAGGAGTTTCATCTCTTTAAAACTGACATGAAGACTTCATGTGTGCGTGATGATAACATCAGATAATGAAGTCATCTCCATCTCGTAGTTAGAGCACACACACGTTGAAAGGTGAATTCGAGGGAATTTTGCTTTAGCAAAGAGCTTATTAATCAATACGTACCGACTGGCAGCTCCGTACCTGCAACACACAGCCAACCACATTTAACAACACACCAGCGTTTTACATGTGTGTGTGTTCATGTTGAAGTTCTGTTCTCTCACAGAGTTTCTGATGAAATCTTCCTGCAATGGGACAGATTTGTGCTTCTGAGGGTGTAAAAGTAACACCGGACTTTTTCTTTACCTGCTGATCCTCATCTGGCGACAGACAGCAGCAACTTCCAGCAGCTCTTCCTGCAGCTGCCACAACCTGCCGCGAGTCTCCACAGCTTTCCAGAGCTGCTGGAGCTGCTGGAAGGCAGCTAACACCGCGAACGACTCAGACTGATACGTTCAGGACCACCTGGTTCATGTGGAGCTGAGGAGGTTCAGGAGGGGAAAGTCTTCCACCTCAAAGACGCTCTGTGGTCTAGGGTAGTTGTCCATGTTGGTACGAATGACACCACACACCAGCAATCCGAAATAACTAAGAAGGATTTCCGTGAACTTTTTTCTCTCCTTCGTTCCCACGGATTATCCGTGTTTGTCTCTGGCCCTATCCCAACACTTCGCCGGGGCAGTGGCAGGTTCAGCAGAATCTTGTCACTTAATACATGGCTCCAGTCCACGTGCAGATCTCTTAACATGTGTTTTATTGATAGTTTTAATCTGTTCTGGGGGCGTTCGTCTTTATTTCGCTCAGACGGTCTGCATCCCAACAAGCTTGGTAGCCGTTTGTTAGCGGCTAATCTGCAACACGCCGGGCAGGTTTTCCCACGTGATTGACTATTTACACCACACACCCCCTCAGCACATGCTTCTTCATTACCTGAAACAATAACACTCAACCGTCCCTTTAGCGCCCCCTGTAGGCCTGACGCACCACAAACGCGTCCCATAATAATTACCAACCATAACACCCTACCTGCACCATTGAGCACTGTATCCCCTGCCAGCGCCCCCTGTCAGTACCACCTGGCATCACCACCCACACCTGTGTCTCTCCCCATACAGTCAATAATCACGAACAGAACACAGATACTCAGTAAAAAGTCCCACAGAAACCCTGCTAACCTCACGTCAATACAGACACTAAACAGGCCACCAAACACACACCCGGTTTCTAAGGACACTCATCCTGGTCCCCTAAATATGGCCCTACTGAATGCCAGATCACTTTTAAATAAGTCCTTTCTTATAAATGACCTGATTTTAGACAACAGCATTGACTGTATGTTTTTAACAGAGACATGGCTCAGCACAGATGCTCCCATCACCCTAATTGAAGCATCACCACATAACTACATGTTCACACATACGGCCAGGAAAGGCAGAAAGGGTGGTGGGACAGCCTCTATCCTGTCATCTTCCATTGGTTTTAAAGACATTTCGTTTGATGAATACTCCTCTTTTGAATATCACACCATTGTTTTTAGCAGCCCACCTGTCCTTGGAGTAACAGTATATAGACCTCCTGGAAGGTGCTCATCATTCATAACAGACTTTTCAGAGCTGCTTTCAATCATTCACAACCAGTATGAGAGGATTGTTATTTTAGGTGATTTTAATTTGCACATAGATAATCAGTCAGACTCTTTCCCCCTGGACTTTTTAAATCTTTTAGACTGTATGAATTTTACCCAGCATGTCAGAGTACCTACGCACAACAAGGGCCACACATTAGACCTTGTTATTACTTATGGACTGTCTACCAACATAACATCAGTTGTTGATTTAGGTATTTCTGACCATTTCTGTGTCTTTTTTAAGGTTGAAGGTTTTATGAAACAAGCTATCCCTGAACAGACCATTAGGAAACGCTGTCTTAATGCTGAAGTGGCTGCAAACTTTACTGATCACTTTCACAGTGTCCCAGCTTTTATTTCCCCCTCATCCTGTGATTTTATTGTTAACCATTTTAACAGTAAATTAAGTGCTACCCTGGACAAAGTGGCCCCACTAAAACTGAAGAAAGTAACAACAAAACCAGCTCCTCCCTGGAAAACTGAAGATATCAAAAAGTTAAAAAGGAACTGCAGAATAGCAGAGCGGAGGTGGCGACAAAACAAACTAACAATAAATTATCAAATTCTACATGAACACTTATGTATTTACAACGAAGCTGTTAGAATATCAAGACAGGCCTACTTCTCCAAACTCATAACTGACAATAAAAACAAACCACGTGTTCTCTTCTCCACAATCAACCGCCTAATTAACCCTGTTTTTAACAATCCTGCTGATACACCCACTGATGCCAGGTTTGAAGAGTTTGCAGCCCACGTCACAGATAAAATAGAGAAAATCAGATCTGACCTGTGTCAACATCACATTGTAGATTTTAAACGGTCTGGGGCTTTGTTTACTTGTGAGGAAACACTGGAGAGTTTTGCCCAGGTTGATGCTGCAATGCTTAGGGATATTGTTTCACAGTTAAGATCTGCAACTTGTTTTTTAGATCCCATCCCTACTGCCTTTTTTAAAACTGTCTATGGCTCTTGTGAGGAGGATTTACTGAGCATTGTGAATTGCTCTCTCCAGACGGGCGTCTTCCCTTCCTCTCTAAAGACAGCCGTGGTGACCCCTGTTCTAAAGAAGAGCAATTTAGATGCCTAGGTCCTCAACAACTACAGACCAGTATCCAACCTGTCGTTTTTAAGCAAAATTTTAGAGAAATCTGTTTTTTATCAGTTAAATTATGTTTTAATCTCACACAATAAATTTGAGAAGTTTCAGTCAGGTTTTAGGACCAATCACAGCACTGAGACGGCACTGGTCAAGGTTGTGAGTGACCTTAGGCTCAATACTGACATGAAAAACTCTCTGTCTTAGTGTTGCTTGACCTCAGCGCAGCCTTTGACACAGTTGACCACACTATTCTTTTAAACAAACTCCACGACATGGTTGGCCTCACTGGTACTGTTTTTAACTGGTTTAAATCCTATCTAACAGATAGAGAGTTCTTTGTTAGCATGAAGGAATCCTCGTCCAAGAGCTATAGACTAACCTGTGGTGTACCCCAAGGCTCAGTTTTAGGCCCCACCCTTTTTAATCTTTACATGCTTCCTCTTGGTGATGTCATCAGGAGACACTAAATTTCCACAGCTATGCTGATGACACACAGTTATATGTTGCCGTGACTCCTGATGAGCACGGGCCCATTGATGCCTTGTTAGATTGTATTTTAGATATCAGAGGGTGGATGGCAGAAAACTTCTTGCAGCTCAACCAGGACAAAACAGAAGTTTTAGTGATTGGACCTGAAGCTGAGAGAGAGAAACTGGAGGCCAAACTGAAAACAGTAGCACTCAACTATTTTGATCAAGTAAAAAACCTAGGAGTGATTTTAGATGCAGATCTCAGTTTTGAGCCGCATATTAAAAACATAACTGAGACTGCTTTTTATCATCTAAAGAACATCTCCCGCATCAGGCCGTTTCTCTCTCGAGCCAGTGCAGAGACACTGATTCATGCTTTTATCACATCAAGATTAGATTACTGTAATGCTCTTCTTTCTGGTCTTCCAAAGAAGTACCTGAACCAGCTGCAGCAGAATGCAGCTGCACGTCTGTTGACAAAGACCAGAAAGAGGGCCCACATTACACCAATTTTAAAGTCTCTGCACTGGCTCCCCGTCAGCTTCAGAATTGAAGTGGGGGGGGGGGGGGGCTTGCTGCTATTGGGTTGGGGTTCTGGGGGATTTTACTATCTGTAAAGCACCTTGAGTTGCTATTTTTATGTATGAAAGGTGCTATATAAATAAAGTTTGATTTGATTTGATTTGTGGTGTAGCTGCTTTGTGAATCTCACTTTGCATCTTGCCAGTGAGCTGAGCTGCGGTCTGTCAATCATTTATGCCTGTTTATCCCCGCCCACTCTCCGCCCACTCTCCGCCCCCTGATCACCCCACATCTCCCACCCCAACCCTCGCAGTTTCTGGCATTTTCCAAATTCGGCAGTGGGTGGAGTTACGCAGAAAATAGGGGGTGGGGTGGAGTTGGTTTTTGTCTTAACTGACATTTACCAGATGAACTTCAAGAGCAAGTAAATGCAGTGTGTATGATGTTGTTCTACATCAGTACAACCATGTTCTAGATTATAAAGCAGCATTTCTACAGCCCAGTCAGCAGCCTACATGATGATCATGTTTTTCTGTTCAAACTCTTTACATTTGATGAAGAATCCATATAAGTTATAAAACCTCAAGTAATGGTGAAAATTAATTGTCCAAGATTGCTGAAGAACTCCAATAAAACTGCTGATTTAGCTCAAACTTGTTTTTATTCCATTATCACGAAGTTTGTGCAATGACTAAATATACAGGATCCTCCTGCTGCTGGAGGATCAGAGTAACGTCTATTAATAAACAGTGTGGACAAAAATACTTAAAAAGTTAAAAGTGTTGTGACTTGTTCCAGACTCCTAATTAAAAAACAAAATTTACTTAAAAAACTGAACTAAAAAATAAAGAAAATATTGACAGATTAATTTTATTTTATTTATTTATTTATTTATTCATTCATTCATTCATTCATTTATGCTGTTGTAAACATTTTAGGTTGTCTTTTTTTTTTTATATAAATTTTTGCCTTTCCCATGACATCCCTTTTTATGGCAACATCCATTACAACTATATGTACAAGGCTGATTATGCTAATTAGCGACTTCTAGCCACTTCTAGGACAGCCAATAGCTGCTTTTCTTACTGAGGAGTGGGAACAGTGCCTGGAGAGGAGCTTCAGTCCCTGAAGCTGTTTATTACCAGGAACAACATGGACCAGTCATACCATGCCCTATGGGGGATGATGGTGATAAAGTTGCCGTTCTGCTTCGACTACAAAGTGAAAATCAAATCATCAAATCTGATTTGATTTGACAGCTTCTATGTCTACTTGTTTTGTATTAGTGCGACCAGTAAGATGATTTTTTTTATGTTGTCAACTGCTGCACAAAAATATGTGAATTGTAAACATTGTAATTTCTGAATTTATTGTTCAAGTATTTATCACTAATACAGTGAAAATAAGAGGAAATGTGAATATTTGCGATGCAAGGTGATTTCAGTGTGCACCCCTAAATTTTCTGCTTGTGCTCCTAAAAATTTAAGTTAGGGGCTGCTGTGCTCTGAGCCCTGATATAAAGTCATGCTTTACTGCTGATGCAGCTAACGCTAATGCTAAGGGACAAGCCTAAAAGTTTAACCCCCTGCAATGTACAAATGAGTCCTGTGTTTTCTTTTTTATAAGTGGGGTGAAGAGCTCTGCCACGTAAATCTTTATCAACATTTTGTTGTAAATGTGCTTCTTCCACCATCTCGGTTCACTCTCAGGCTCAGAGTCTGGTTCAAACATAAATGGCTGAATTCTGTAAGCTGCTGCTCGGTTCGCTCGCCGCGCGCACCTCATTAGCATTAGTCAAACGCTTGCATGAACTCGCAAGAGACAAAGTTGTGGTATGAGCAAAGGGTCAGAACAAGCTCTATGTTTGATTTTTTTTTTTTTTTTTTGATAAGTTTTCAAAAAAATATTTAAAGACACTTAGAGGGCAGTGGATGCATGAAAAGACCAGGTGACGACACCTTTAACTATAAAACCTCTTTCATCTCCATGGAAACCAGCAGGACCTTCATGATTCATTTCAAGCAAAGGCAGAGTCATGGGAGAAACAGTAGTAGAGTTTTTAGAGCTGGAATCAAACTTTTCAACACAAAACAGCAAAAGTAAGACATGATTTCTGGTTCTGTCACATGGGATTCAGGTTTGTTCACATGTTGTGAAATTTCTGCTTGTTTTGGACAACATGTTAAGTTAGCCTGCTGTTTTCTGCACTCGTTCATGAACCTGTGCAGCCAATCCGAGTGAGACTGATGCTCAGCTGACTGAAGTATGAGTGTCCTAACAAAGTTCAATAAAAACCAAGGTTTGAATTAAACTGCTTGATTACAGCATTAGACTTACTGTCTTTAGATAAACCAACACCAGAGAAAAAAAAATCTTTTTTCTTTCAAACATAATGAGCAGATGAGCAAATGCTCTTACCATCTCCATCAACCTTCTGGATGGGCTCAGAGGGCGCCGACGCCTCGCTGGAGCCGTACAGGTTGACTGAATACACTCGGAACTGGTACTTTTGTCCATCTTGCAAATCAAAAACTGGGTAACGCGGGGAGTTGAGTTTTACTGCAGTGTTGATACGCTGCCATGCTCCAGTGCCTGCTAAGCACTGTGGGAGAGTCAGGGAGGGGGGTTGAAGGAACAGCCATCAACTTCAACAACCACAAAATATTTAACAAAGGGTTCTATGGAAGCCCATTCCTCCCACTTTTAAATTAAAATGTTGACGTAGTACCTCGTATTTATGAAATTTAAAGTCATAATTGTAACACTCCAAGTCCTTATTGAGACATAAAAAATATTATGAGATAAAAAAAAGTTAGAATTCACTTAACCTTGTGATAAACCCTAATCTTGTATTTTTGACTTTTTTGTCATAATTATTACTTTGAATTTTATTATGTATTTTATATAAAAATAATGACTTTAAACCTCACAATTATTATTTAAAATTTCCTAATTAGGACTTTTTGCCATAATTATTACTTTTATTTACTAATTATTACTTTTTTTATCATAATTTCATAATTATGACTTTGAATTTCATAATAATGACTTTTTAAATTATATTAATGAATTTCTTCTCAGAATTATCACTTTGAATCTCATAATTATAACTTTTAATCTCATTGTAATGAATCTTATCATAAATATGACTTTAAATCTCATAATTATTACTTTTTTGCCATAATTATGTCCTTTATCTCATAATTAGGACTTTGAAACTCAGAATTATGAGTGTCAGGAATGGGCTTCCATAGCATTCAGGTGAATTCTGGTGAGAAAATAATCCATCAGAAATGTAGAAATGTATCAATCTAATCAGAAGAGCTGCAGGTAAATTTATTTGTTCATCCAAGTTTATGGGAATGAGTGACGCACCTTTTCGATGACGTACCACAGCGGAGCTCGTCCGCGAGGGCTAGGAGGCATCCAGCTCAGCACCACATATGATTTGAAAATCTCTGATGCATGCACGTCGGTGGGCTCACCAGGGATAGTTACGTAGCCTAGATTGGGAGTGAACAAGTTTGAAGTGTGAAGTTTACACAGCAGCAGCTTTACAGAAGTCCCACATCCTGTTTTTATCCTGAACATCTCACACTGGACTCACAGGGTCGTTATCTCCACCAGCAGAGCAGACAAACACTGCTGATGCTCTTCTTATGGAATTTTATACAAAGTTTTTATAAATATAGTTTCAGCCTGTCAAACACGCTGAGGGGTGAGATGTGGGACTTCTACAATGAGCCATCTGTTTTCTGTTATTTAAAGGACTGATTTTATTCATTTTTAATTAGTTGTTTTGGGTTATTGGTTTGTGTTAAAGTAGAGGATGAAGAATAAATAGTTTTAATTGGGAAAAAAAGAAAAACTTTAAGTTGATTAAAGTGTGAATGGGGGAGTTTAATCAAAGTATGCACCACAAACATTAGAAAGAGAAGACGTTTGACCTTCCAGGTTTACACATTTTTTGATTTTCAGGATTTTATACTAATTCTAAGTTTCTGTCTTTTTTATAATAATTGGTAAAAAGTCCTTTTTTTAACTGATATACCTTCTGTTTGGAGGACACAGAACAGTGAAACTGTTCTCTAACTGATATGTTAATTTATTTTGGTCTAGTACAAGGCAAATTCATTTCAGACAGATATGCTGACGATAAACGTTTACACAGTCATTGTCCATTTCATTAGTATTTTTTATTAAATTCCCCTAGAAGCAAAATTCTATGTTTTTTTCCAGATTTTCTTTGTATTTGGGAGTAAATATTGAGCACTGACTGCTGAACATCTGAACATGAGTAATCGTGTTGTAACAGGCTGTAAGTGAAATCCTGACAGACGGGATCTCTGCGACGTCATCATGGCCATCACTCAATGAAGAGCCAACATTTCACACAGTGGAAAAGCATGAAATGTAGTTAATCAAAGTCAAACTGTGATTTGTAGATCTGTGGTTCTGTACCAAGGCTTCTTAAATCTGTACGGCCTGCTCTACAAATGGACATAATAAATCTTGTTTACACTGAATCGTGGAGACTGAAAGGGAGGATTCCTGCTTCACCTCAAGACCTTTTATCTTAAATCATCTTTTTAGTTAACATTTCTAGGAGCTATACTGCCTGGTCAAAGAAAAAAGCTGCCTCAAAAACAAAGGTCACACACTATTAATATTTGGTTGGACTGCCTTTAGCTTTGATTCCAGCAGCACTGGTTGGGGCATTGTTTCGATAAGCTTCTGCAATGTCACAACTTGTATTTCCACCCAGCGTTGCAGTAATTTTCCACTGGGATCTTGAATTGATGATGGGAGATTCGGACCTCCAGCACATCCCAAAAATTCTCTATGGGATTTAGGTCTGGACTCTGTGGTGTCCAATCCATGTGTGAAAATGATGTCTCCTGTTCCCTGAACTACTCTCTCACAATCTGAGTCCCATGAATCCTGGCATTGTCATCTTGGAATATGGCCGTATCATCAAGGAAATTCATTCAGTATATTGAGGTATCAGCTGACCTCATTCTTTGGATATGTTACTGAACCTAGACCTGAGCCTAGACCTGACCAACTGCAGCAACCCCAGATCATAGACTGCCCCCACAGGCTTGTACAGTAGCACCAGACATGATGGCTGCATCACTTCATCCTCCTCTCATCTTACTCTGATCTTCCCATCACTCTAGAACAGGGTAAATCTGGACTCATCAGACCACATGACCTTCTTCTATGGCTCCAGAGTCCAGTCTTTATGCTGCCTAGCAAACTGAAGCCTTTTTCTCCGGTTAGTGGTTTTCTTATGACTACACAGCTGTTCAGTCCCAATCCCTTGAGTTCCCTTAACATTGTTAATGAAATGTTGCTTTCACTATTAAGGCGGCTGGAGCTCAGTTTGCAGGGCACCCGTCTCCCATACGGGAGACACAACTTCAAATAACGAATATTAAATCCTTCCAGTTGCGTTCGCTAAATGACTGCAGAATAGAATAAACATAGCCCATGCACCTGGTCGGGCTTAGCCTGAAAGGGTGACACGGGCCTTCTCTGCTCAGCTGAAGATGCGAGGTTGACTGATTCCAGCTAGATATATTTGGACTCACCTTGATGCATGGCATGGACTCTGGAACCACTGCCCTAGAGAAGGGCTGGACTGTCTTCCATTCTGGAGTTGCTCTATGTGAGAGGCAACTGTGGGAATACTCATTGCCTCAACAACTGGGGGAGTCCCCTCTCAGAAAAAGTTTCAACTTTAAATGAGGACCTCTTCAATCCCACCAACACATCTTACGACAAGGAAGCAGAGTCGGGGGACAACGGCGTGGGTTCTCCTATCTCTGGGGCTGAGGTCGCTGAGGTAGTTATAAAGCTCCTTGTTGGCAGGACAGTCACTGACAATTTAAGTTCTCTGATTGGTAGAAATTTTGGCAGGAAGTGGCTTCTTTATCATTTTCAGATCAACATAAAGGTCTCTTAGCAACATAGTAGTGATAGCGATCTTTTTTGTTATGATGAAAATGTGATAAATAATTTTGTTATCATGGATCACTCTTTGTGGATTTACCATATAGAGCCTCTGAATAAACACTACATTTTGTGGCTGGATTGTAACCTTCTGGACGGGATATGAATGCCTGGAAAACATCCTTAGATCACCTAGGGCAAGCTATCCATCACAATTTACCCCACAAAGTTACAGTATAAACTGCACTTGGGGATGCTAGAGATCTACTGTAGTTTTAAGGGTTAAACTATGGCGTATTAAGTTATTATTTCATGATTATGATGATGATTAAAAGATGAAAAAAGATGGATGTGTTAATTTGTGGTGAGATGGTAAAGAAGTAAAACTTGAACTTCATAAATTACTGTACCTTCCAGTTCATCATTCTTGATCACTATATCATATTTCCCTTCAATTTTAATCACTGTTGCAGGAAAAGATGACAGATGAACAGATCATTAGCAACCGCTGTTCTGCTGCCGCAACGCATCATGCATTTACCTTCATCGATACCTTGCAGTCTCTCGCTCTCAGCAGCATCAATGGCCATCACCTTGTCCGACTTGCGTGACGGCCTGCTGATGCCAGCGTTGTTCACGGCTCTGACTCGGAAGTGGTAGGAATGTCCCACACGGAGGCCATGAACCGGATATTTACAGACCTTTACTGGAGCATCATTGCACTGGACCCAGTTATCAGTTCCAACCTCACGCCTACGCGACAGAACAGGAGATGACATGAGCAGGTCAGTTTCACACTTTAGAAACACAGATAATTCTAACTTGTCAAGTATTTAAAACAGATAGTAGCTGTAGCTATAACAAAAGAAAGAAAGAAAGAAAAAAAGTAAAAAAGATACAGTAAAAAATAATAATGATCACTAATTATAATTATAAAGGTTCTCATCCTACCTATCAAAAATAAAATGTGTTGTAACTAGTAGCTACAGGTTCAGATTCTCTGTTAAAATATGGTGTCCCACAGGGGTCAGTTGTGGGACCATATAGCAACCAATACTGTAGAACGGACAATAATTTGTAATAATTGTAATAAAATAAAAAACATAATAATAATTTGCGAATAATGTAATAAGTTAGTACATTATGGTCTGTAGTTATTACATTTTCAAAGTTTTTTATGCTACACCAATTGTGTAATTTATTACATTACAATTTATTACATTTTGCAAATGTAATGTGAATCTGTTCGCTTTTATGCTGATGATGCACAAGTGTATTTACCTGTTAGATCCTAGTATGCTGCATTCACTACAACACCACTTTCAACATATTAAAATTGGGTGTCTCAGGACCTTATACAACTTAATCCAGACAAAACTGAGACAGTTGTAACTGGTCCCCATCATATGACTAAAGTTCATCTATCTGCTGGTTTCCTACATACACACATAAAGCATATTGGTGCTTGGTCTGACCGAACACTTAATTTTTTTTATCATCATAGTAATATTTCTAAAATATGATCTATTTTCTCTTCCAAATAGACAGAGATCATTTTGCATGTTTTTATATCCTCATGTCTTGATGACTTCAGCAGTGTTTCAATACGTCTCAACAAAAAAATAAATTAATTGGCTTCCAATGATTCCAATATATATACATATATATATATATATATATATATATATATATATATATATATAAGCCAGAAATAGCTAAATGCAACAAAAGGCACTGTGAGGAGATCATTTGATTTATTGACCTATTTTCTTCACTGCTCATTTCTGGCCAGTTTTGTTTGATGATTGGTTTGTTTTATTTGTTTGTTTTATCTGCCTTATTGTTCATGTGTATAAGGGTCAGAGGTCCTTTAATGTAAGTCTATTAAGTGAAAACTATAAATCACAGCAAATACATTGCAGACTTCTAGTGAACTCAGTGTGAACTGCAGATTTGTACCACGTCTTCATGTTAGCTCGGCTCTATTTTAAGACTAAAGAGTGTCAGGGTGCTGACTGACCGATCCACAAAGTATCCAGTGATTGGAGCCTCATTAACGGTGTTGGGAGGTTTCCAGGCAACCAGCACATAATCCGAGTTAACGTCATACACCTTTACGCTCATTGGTGCACCGGGGGCTCCGGCTGCAGAAGGGACAGCATCTGTGGAGCCACAAAGTAGTCAATAAGAAGGTCAGTGCACTTTTTCTTGCATGACATCGGTCTGATGATGCAACACGAAGCAGAGTTACGTCACCTAAGACAAACAGGTAGGCGCTGTGCTCGGTGGTGCCATCCTTTGTGAAGATGCGGAGAGTGTAGAGACCCTCGTCATCCTTGGCCAGGTGAGGCAGAGTCAGACTGGCTGCACCTCCACCCACTGACATCTCTGCCAGCGTGCTCGCTTTCAGCAGTTTATCTTTCAGAGGAGAAGATGGAGAACAGAGTGAGGAGAGACCAACAGCAGATACAGAAAGGCTTCAGCTTCAGTGTGGCACGAGTCTAATGATGTCTCACCATCTCTGTACCACTGGGCGAGGGGTGGTACATTGGGGAGGTCGGGGACTACCACCATAGTACACTTCAGTTTGATGGAACTGCCTTCCACACCAAAACTAACCGGGAACCTGTCGAGCAGGGCGACCTCCAGCTTACTGGGATGGATCTCAGTCAGATGGGGAACTGGAAAAAGGAAACAAATTCAGCAACATCAGTGATTCTTACTTCTCTGCATGTGTATTTAGCAGAGGTTAGTGTTACCGTACTACGTACTGCAACATGACACCTCAACACAATACTTTGGAAGTTAGTGAGTTTAAGGAAACTGTGGCATTCTGTCCAGCTGCATCCTGTACGGGATAATCTTACCTAAACCAAGCTGACAGGACTCTGCAGCTCCTCCTGGTCCTGTGAGGAGAACAGATTCACTGTTAGAGAATAGCTACCATGTTGGAAAAGTCTGAATGAGACGAAGGCAGAGAGACAGAGAGGCTCACTTTTCACGGTAACTGTAGCCTTGCTGGTAGCGGTGCCATGCTGGTTGGTGGCCACTGCACTGTACTCAGCTGTGTCGCTCACAACACACCTAAAGGATTAGCCAGCACACACCAACAGCTGTCAATCATCAATTAAACCTTTACCGTACAAAAGAAGAAGAAAAAAAAATCTAAACAAAATACCAAAATACTGCTACATCGTGTGACGTGAAACCTGCTACTATCCAGTTATTCAGGCTTTATTTATACAAAACTTTTAATACAAAACTGAATGCAATGTAAAGTAATTTAAAAATGCATAAAACCAAGAAATGCCACCCTGTCCCACATCAATTCTGATGTACTAAAACAGTTATGTTCTCAACAACATTCAGAAGGAAAAAACTGAGGAAACACTGTCATGTTTCGTAGAGGGAGACAGGAAACATTAGATTTAAAATTATATTAAAACCCATAAAAGTATTCAATATTAAATGAATGAATAACAATTAATAAATAAAGATAAATGGTAAATGATAATATAAAATAAATGCATAAATAAGCATGTATGAATACAAATTAATAAATAAAATTAACTTATTACATTAAACAATATACAATACACAATATAAAACAAACAAAGGCCAGAAATATTAGTGAAAACAAGTGTCAAGAGGTTTAAGTATTAAATCAGAATGAAAACAAAATAAATAAATAAATTAGTTAAAAATTAAAATAAAAAAGCAAACAAAAGTAAATTCAAATAAATTAAAAGTACCATAAAATAATTAGCATTTACCAAAAAATAAAGATATCTAAAATATGTATATTTACAAAAAAAAAATGTAATTAATAAATAAAACATGAATAAAATCAAATTATTTTAGTTTGTTTTGGTTTTGTCTATTTCTATTTAAATATATTTAATCTTTTATATTTTGATGTTGTGGCTGCACAAAACTTGAGATTTTTGTCTAATAAACTTCACATGAAGAGTTTTTAAGGATGCCATCCCCCATCAGCCTGAGACGAGCTCCTGCAAGCTAAAAGTTGTAAGATGAACGAATATTTCTCTATGCATTGCAGATGGAGCTGCAGGTGCAGCTCTTCACGAAGACGATGGTGCTGTTCTGCAGATCTAACACCGAGGAGAGGAGAAGAAGAAATGTGACCTTCACCCCAAGCAGAACTATTTTAAGATTATCGTTTTTCTCAGCTGTGGGGGGCGTGAAGTCGGTGTCTTCCTCCTAACAGAGCTTACACTTGGATTTTTTTAAACAAATGATCAGGAAATCCATCACCTGGAGGAAATTTGGCTCAGGAGTCTCCTCGGTGACGTTGTGATGTGGAAACAGATGTACTCATTGCTTCGGAAAAAGAAAGAAGGAAGGAGAGAAGGAGGAATGGAGTGATGGGGGGTGCAGGCAGTGGGGAGGAATTCAAGGCTCGAATGACGCAAAGGTCAGCACGTTGACACCAACAGCTGTGCGGTCTTCAAGATGACGACGAGAAGCAGACTGTAACCATAGACCGACTGTAACCTGCAGGACTCTGTCGGTAGACAAAATCCATAAAAGAAGGAAGGAAGTCTGTCAGAGTAAACTTTAAATCAGAAACTTTTTCATCCTGTTATTAATCCTGCTTTCTGTTCTGTTTCCTTCTCTTTGGTTTTATTCAGTTTCAGCACATAATGTTAGCTTTCTACATGACTAAATCAGCCTCATCCAGCCATCTGGGATGTTTTATTATGTTTACTTTATTATGTTATGTTATGTTATGTTGTGTTACATATATATATATATATATATATATATATATATATATAATAAGGTTAGTATACCATATAGTCATTTTTTTTCTACAGAAAAAAATCCAGTTGTAAATTTTTATGGCTTTATTTTTATCTAATGTTAAATTGTTCATATTTTTTTCTACTTTTACTCTAACTTCTATGTGTTCATATTTGCAAATCAAGTTTTGCTACCTTGAATAATTCAAGTGTGTGAATGTGAAGAAAAAACTATGAGTATCTGTTTGTATGAGTTTAAAAAAGATTTGTATCTGTAAATAAAAAGAGAAGTTCCTTTGTAAATATCTGTTTACAGATGCAAAAGTAAACATTTCACGTTTCAAAAGTTGTAGATGCTGATTTTTGTCCTTGTCTTTACAAATGAAACTTTCTAATCAGAGAGCAGACGGCTTCATGTTCTCCAGCACAACTGAAGGGTCTTGAAGATGCAGTTTTTCTCAATGACTTGCCCCCTGAAGAAGGTTAATCCAGCATCATCTTGCATCCTGTCTGTTCTCTGGGCTCACTCGAGCCAGTAAAAGTCAGTCTGATGTTGACTCTTGCCTAACTCTTCCTCTGTCTTTTTTTCTCTTTCTTTTCCTCTCTTCCTCTGATAATGTTTTCTTGTGTTTCTTTGCTGGATCCATCACAGAGTGCATTCAAAACAATCAGCGTTTATATCTGTTTGCTAACGTGTGACGCAGCGCATAAAGCAAAACTCA
Source organism: Melanotaenia boesemani (assembly GCF_017639745.1). Classification (NCBI taxonomy): domain Eukaryota; kingdom Metazoa; phylum Chordata; class Actinopteri; order Atheriniformes; family Melanotaeniidae; genus Melanotaenia; species Melanotaenia boesemani. The sequence continues at coordinate 2,094,897 of NC_055685.1, forward strand.
GCTGCAACGTCACGAATAAAGCTCATGTGACACTGTCACAACAAATCAACATCGTAGATTTTAAAGATGGATGACGGTGCCAGAACCACCAACTTCCTAAATTCTTTTGATCATCTGTATATATTTTTTATTACAGAACACCGTAGGTAATAATGGAACCATTAACTTTCAGGACCAAAGCTCTAAGATGTTTATATTTACTTCCATGAAGTAAATTCCTCCCACTTTGGTTCTGGTTAAACTGGTGTGAATGCAGGCTGGTTCACTAAAAGCACCGAGTTTCTTTGTGTAGAACAAGTTGGTGCCAGACCCAGAGCCGTAACTGTGTAGGTTGCAAAAAGGTTCTGGACGGGGGTAGGTCGAGTGAGGCTGGAAGTCCATGGCCGTTTCCGCAGCTGGCCAGGTCCAGCTCTGTCCCTGGCAGCAGGTCCTCAGGGTCGGAGGTTCATGAAGACACAGCGAGGATGGAGAGGGAAGTGGCTGTGAAAGAACGGTATAACTTCTTGGGCTCTGGTACATCCTAACCTGTGTTGGGCATGTTATTTTTAAAAACTATTAAATTATAGTTACTAGTTACTTCTTGCAAAAAGTAACAGAGCTAGTTAGGCTGTTTATTTTAACTCTATTACTTCCATCACTGATCCTAACCATCTGTCTCCCTGAGGAGTCCACCACTAACCAGGAGCAGTTTGAGTTTTTGGAGAAGCTGGGGAGAGCTGTGGTGAGCCTCCTCCTAATGCCACTGCTGCATTAGTTGGAGGATACCATGAAATCCAAGTGTTGGTAACAGGGCACCAACTGAACAGCCGACCAAAAGAATCTGCAGCACCTGCTGCTCCGAAAACTCAGACTTGGTAATATTTGTTTATCACATTCACTCTTTTGCTGCTTTATTTGTTTTCTTCTTATTTTTTTTTTACACATTTTATAGTTGAATAACTTAACATGTATTTATAGAAAAAACCCACTTTACATTTACATTTACAAATGTGTTATTTTGTCAATAAACTGGTATTTATACAGATCAAATTCCATTAAAATAAATTTACATTTCTTGTACACAATAAGAACTGGACTTAATGAAAGAAGCTTCATTTTAATTTAATGTTTAATATTTCTAAATATGATCCAGTGATCAAAAAGGGCTTTAAGGGGAAAGGTGTGATTTCTCTCTTTTAAATTGGTACCTGAATTCTAAATGCTTGCTTTTTATCCCACAATATTATAAAATATAAGTCACAGACATAGTTGCACCATCATGTCTTTAATACCTGTTCTGTAACTACAAAAACAGATATTAAAATTATATATAATTTAACACAGACATTTTTATGTTCTACCAGCCACAGAGGACATTTTATTTTAATAAATACATGTGATGCAGTTCTCTCACTGGTTTTATATATTTATTTTAACTGTTTTCAGAAAAACGATAAGGTACAAGTAAAGCTTTGGGAACTTCTAAAGTAATTTACCCCTTCAACCCTGAATTTACCTATAATTTTTAAAAACAAAATAAATACAGGGAAAAAATCAGGAAAATAAAAAAAAGGCTAGAAAAAAAATTAAGTGCAATTTAATATTAAATAAATTAAGAATAATAATTAGATTAATTATAAATAATATAGAAATAAATACATGAACAAGTGTAATTAAAAGAAAATAAATAAAATAGGATAACTAAATAAAATAAAGGCTTGAAGTGGTTTGATGGAAATTTGCGATGCCAGGCATTAAGGGGTTAACGGTGTTTACAAACCACCAGCAGCTGGGATGCAGAGTTGTGGGTTAACGTACCTGCTAATGATCAAACTGTGGACTCCATACTTGCTCTCTATCTTGTATTTTCCTGGAGCACTCAGAGGGTCGATCGGTGCTTCTCCTTTATACCTGCAAAGCGTTCAAATCTGTAGTTCGTTACTTTTACAAACACAGGAGACTTTAGAAACTGGGAAGGCAACAGTAACCTGCTACTGGGACAAATGGAAAGAAACCTGGTCTCACCATTTCACAATGGGCCGAGGGTTTCCCTCCACAGTGCAAAAAAGCTTGACGGGGGTCTTTTCCCACACAGTGTGGGGCCGCAGGGCCACCAGGAAGTCCGGCATCTTGGGAATTTCCTCCGATTCCACCTTCTTCTTCATCATGTCCTTCACCTGCAGAGTGGGAAGTTCATCAGAGCGAACATGTTACCTGCTTACCTGCCGGAGCGTTTAACAGCAGCCTGTGGTGGATTAAACTAATTCTGTGTGCAGGGATAACATATTTTCTCCATTTTATATTTTTTAATTTTCAAATAAAATAAAGTAAACAACTTCAGTGGCACAAGAACTTTAATCTGTTGCCCACAAAATGACTTAGAAATGAAATCCTATTTTAAGCAGATGGGTCTCAATCATGTGGAAACAAACCAAAATGTAGATGAAATAAAGACATGCAGATAAAATCAACATTAAGCTACAACCAACTCGCGATGGAAAAGAAGAAGATTACAAGCTTTCTGACTAAAGAGGTTTGTGTTAGACTAAGAAACAGAAACTCAGCTTTGATCAACACAATAGATTTCATTCAGTGTTTTTAAGAATAACAGTTTATAAACATATTTTTGAATTAAAAACTGTCAGATAATCTATAGAGAATTTAAACCCACCAGGGAGGACAAACGTTTTCTTTTTCATCCTGCAGTATGAAAAATGTCTTGATCAAGAACTAACAAAACTATAAGATTGATTTATAATAAATAATCCACCAGAAACTAATTTCTTTCCTTTCTTTGCCAGTATAAACAAAGTAAACAAGTTCAGTGACACAAGTACTTTAATCGGTTGTCCACAAAGCTGCTCACCTCCTTCTGGATAGTTAGACTGTCCACTTGGGCCTTGGTGGCCATCCTTATCCTGTGGAGCTCCTGCTGAATAACAGCCAGTCCTTTCCCAACATGTGTGGTCACTCTCTGATACTCCTCAGTGTCTTCAGTTTCCCTAACAACACAAACATCCAATTATTCCATCCATAACCTTTATTTGACTGATAGATTATGAAAAACATTTAGATTTTAGCTCAACTTTGACACCTTTTGTAGAATCATCTGTTTTAAAAGCATTTGTACATCATATCTAAGTGGTTTCTAACACCATGTGAGTGGGAGCTCACCTCTGCCGGAAGGCCGGGATGGTATATGCTGGTTCTGCCATAGCCTCTGTGGCCTGGGCCTGCACCTTGCTCACCGACTTAGAGCTTGATTTCCTGTTGAGTGGGAGAGTCTGTCACCATGAAAATCCTGCCATGAGGAGTTTGCAGGTTTTAGTTTTGCAGAAGCGCTCGCTTTGGCCAAAAGAGCTCCAGATGTGCGTGCTGCTGTCTCTAATCTGAAGTAAGTAAACCAGTTTTATCCTACAACATATGCATGTTAAGGACACATAAAGCATCCAGAAAATACCTTAATGATGAGAACCCCATATAACCGTCAACTGTCTGATGGTGGTTAGTGCCACACAAATGCCTCAACAACAGATATCAGGATAATGGACAAAGACAAAAACATTGTTTAAACTGAAAGAAAAATTGATTAAATCTGCTTAGACCATCATAATTTTCCCATCCACTCAGTCTAAAGGAAATCTGAGTTAGTTCTGGCATTACTATGTATAGCTCTAAGTACTGGTCTCAGATGTAGGTCAGGTTCAAGTGTTGGCATGAGCCTTCTGACAAAAGGCAGCATGTCAGCTTTCTTCGAGACATGGTGATCAGAACTGGACAAACTGGGACATGAACTAGTTAATATCTATGAAGTAATGCAGCCTTCAACTTCAATATTGAGTTAATCGTGACGACATAGTGCAGCAGGACTGTTTAACAGCTTCAGTTTACTACCCCATCGGGTCATTACTGCTAGAAAATCATGAGAGATTCTTTATTTTTAACACTTTTTCTTTCTCTGATCTTCCAACCAGCTTTAGTCCTATAAAAAAATTACCAAATATGTAATTATTCTGATTACTTTAACCCTTGAAATGCCTGTTAAATCACAAAATGTAACTGTTTTTATGAAACAAAAACACACCAAACTGGTTATTTTCCATAAAACACGAGGCATTATTTATAAATTTTTTCATTTCTTTATTTATTTGTTTAAATCAGCCTTGTAATAAATTAAAACCTTTATTTTAATCTTTAAATAAAATCACTATCCCCACCGTTTAGAAATTTCTCATTTTTTCTCAGCAGTGACATCATGTAATCAAACTGGCATTTAAAGGCATTAAAATATTTTGAATAATTACATCTTTGGTCATTTTTATTGGAACTGAAGTTAACTGAGAAACCTGAGGGGGAAAAAAAGGAAAAATATTGATTACTAATGTTTTTATAGGGGTTTTAGAGAGAGGACTTTTTCGTCCTCTAATGACCTAAAAGGGTGGTAAATTTGTTCAGAGGGTCCTGTTGACCTTAAAGAGAAAAACACTGAATTTGAATTCCAAAAGTTTTTTAAGAGAACTTCATCATTTTCGTACAAAAATATCCTCCTCTGTGGCAAAAGACAAACAAAAATGTGGCCAAAAATTGAGGGAGAAAAGTCGAGAATGGACAAAAAAGTCTCTACAAGGGTTAAACATCCAGATATGGTGGAAAAAGTGCGGCAGCAGAGTAGATTCATAAAACACAGTCGTGTTTCTGATCAACACCTGCAGGAGCAGCAGAGCATCGATCTCTAAAGCCCCGGCACACATGGTGTCCCAGGGTTACAAAGAAACAGACTTCTGAATGATGCTGGTGGTTTTAATAAAGAATAATATAAGACTATTAATATAACAACAATGATAAGAATAATAATTTGTAACATGATCACAATCAAATCAAAAGGCACAAACAGAAGCTGCAAACGTACAGTTTTTCCTCCTTTTACACACAATATCACAACCCTTCGCTTCGCCAAGCAGCATCAGTTCCTCTGGAAACCTCTTCTAACCGGTTTTTACCTGCACAGACGTAGATCTATAAAATATAAAGCTGGTTTTCCCACTGCTTGTGACTTACGGCCCATTAAAGGTGACACTATCAGCTTCTGGTTTTTGAGTCAAACAAAATTTGAAATACACTCTCCTTGTCATCATGTACACTAATCCATCCTCGTGAATCAACTTAAATAGGGATTTGTATAACTAACCCTATTTATAAGGAAGGGCGTATCAACACTTCGATATCCATATCTACCAGTCAAAATAGTCAATTAGATATACACACAATTTTCATGACACCCAAGAATTTGGTGCATTCTTTCCATGTCTTTTGTGTCATGTGATTATGGTAGCCAATCAGATGTCATGATGCCATAATGATGATGACGCTAGTGTTAGTGATGATGTGTTTTAATCTTTTACTGCAGGTTCTTGAGCAATATGTTCTTAAAGTTTACTTAATTTAATAAATTTCAATACTAATTATCTTTTAAAAAATGATTTATTTCCATCTCATTTTTTTAAATATCGATATATGTTATCATTTTATGAACATTTATATTCATATTCATTCATTCATCCCTTGTAATAAAGATATTAATGCAAACAATTGGGGCAAAAAGCATTGCTTTCCTCGTCGATATGATGTAAAATAAAGTAAGCTGATGTACCGTGTTGAAAGAAAAGACCGTCCCTGTCAGGAAGCCACTGTTAGCATCGCTGTGTAAAAAGGTGGCCGGCTCCAGAAACCCGGGCTCAGCTCAGCTTTAAAGCTGATGTCAGAGCTGTAAGCAGACAGGTGCAGCAGCTCTATGTGTGCATGTGAGTGTGCACGGTGGCCTCTACCTGGCGAAGCAGCAGCAGCAGCTGAGCTTTACAAACGCAACAGGTACATTTCACCCTCATACCTTTCTGTCTGCTGCTTGACAACATGCTTAGTGTGATGATAGGCATAGTCAGTTTTGACTTGGCTCACATGCTTCCTCTTATACCAAGGTATGACTTTGGAAGCCATGACTGGAACACTTCAAGGAGACCTGGCTGAGAGCACCAGGGGGAGGGGGAGACCAAACCATGTTAGAAATGTTACAGAGCAGCTGACATTCTGCAGTGAATTCAGAAAAGAGTCAGTGTTTCTTCATCAGGCGTACAGTCTCCTGTAAGAAATACCTTCAGCTGGGATATTTTCTTCCACAAACTGCTGAAACACTCAAAAATAATTAATACATAAACATGTTTATCTTGCGGGAATGAACAACAGGAAAGCTTCAGCAGTGCTCCCAGCTTTAGTGATTCCACTTACAACCTTACAGAGCTCAGCTATGAATAGCCTGCAGCCGTCTGCAGATTCCAGGATCACAGACGGAGACAATTGATAAAACCAAAAAGCCAGACATGATTTAATTCAAAGCAGCGTGCAGAAAATCTGACAAACTTCCACGGCTAAGAAGACTAACATGTGATCCTGATGTCATTCCCACACTGTCTCTGTAGATAATTATATTTCTAATCAGTGTTAAAATATCTGAACACATTAACAGTTTTATCTGAGTCTTTTTAACTGACACAAATGAGTAAAAGACACTTGCTGTGTACAGATGTCCCACACTGCTGCTTACTGTGGTCCCACACCACACACATATGAAACCAGTTACTCACCTGTCCCAGGTCTGAACACAGAGAACTGCTCTGCTCTCAACTTCTAAATGTCTTTTCTACAAATGAATAATCCAACTGGACAGTAAATAAGAACAAAAGCAACTTACCCCAAGAGATTAAAACAGCGCAAAGCGGTGGCAGAACAGCCTGATGCCGCTTGGGAAGCACTTGCTGATGGTAACAAAAATATTACCCTCTCACCAGAGGAATGCTGTTCCCCTTCCACCCCATGTATGGACGCACTTAAGACTATATATAGCATTTACCCCCCGAATTTCATTCTCATTCTGCTGTTTGGAGATGGAGAGCATGCATCTGTAGATGCTTATTTAATTAATTATTTGGAATTCATTGTCTCATCCTCTGCTTTTAAGATTGTTTTTATGTTTTTAGATGCAAATACACAAAAGGGTTAAATAAGGAAAACAGAAACAGGCTGTCTGACATGAACAATATTACATGAAGGGCCAAATTACCCACCCTCATTACTGGCAGCAAAGTTGTTTTTCTAGAAAGATTAGCAGAAGACAGCTCAACGTCATATGTAACAGTATCAACCTATGTAAAGATTTTGAGATAATTTTCTGGCAGATCACAACACTTGGAGCTAAACGAGACCTTTTTAGGGTCCTGGAGACAGTCTGTCCTCCTTGGCTCAACACTTGCAGGCAGTAGTCGAGTTATTTTTACCAGCAAGTCCTCTGTTACAGTGATACCCTCAACTTCTTACTGTACAGGAGCCTCCGCCGCTATTTCTGTTCACACAAGCTCATTTAAAAGAAAGAAGGCGACTGATGACACATGGAGAAAATGCTGCTGAGTCAATGACAGGAAAAAATTGAACTGAGAAGAAGAAGCAAGCGTCCAATTTACGGCCCAGATGACCTGCAGCTGTTAAGCTGCCATTTTGTTATGTCAGAAGACAGAGCTCTGTTGAGAACACTTTTCTGACCCTGATGAAGTCCACTTTATTCTGCAGGGAAATACAGAAACTCCTTAAAACCTCTAACCATGTATTCAATCTTCTGAAGTGGAGGTTTAAACAGATAATCTGATTTTGGATTCTCCAAGAAAAATTAATAAAAAGAGACACATTGATCATCCACTTTACCAGGTCCACCTTCTAGTACCGGGTCAGACGTCTTTAATCCTGGTCTGATGGATGGAAGCAGGTGGTGAAACCTTCCTCAGAGGTTTTCTCCATATTGACATGACAGCATCACACAGTTGCTGCAGGTTTGTCGGCTGCATCCATGATGAGAATCTCCCGTTCCACCACATCCCAAAGCTGCTCTACTGGACTGAGATCTGGTGGCTGTGGAGGCCGTTGGAGTCCAGTGAACTCATCGTCATGTTCTAGAAAGCAGGTGGAGATGATCTGAGCTTTGTGACATGGTGCATTATCCTGCTGGAAGTAGCATCAGAAGATGCTCCACTGTGGTCATGAAGGGATATTGTCATGATGTTTCCAGCAGATTCTGAGCCGAGCATCTGAATGTGGAGCTGAAATGGAGACTCATCAGACCAGCAACGTTTCTCCATCTTCTATTGTCCAGTGTTGGTGAGTGTGTGTGAATTGTAGCCTCAGTTTCCTGTTCTTAGCTGACAGGAGACACCCAGTGTGGTCTTCTGCTGCTGTAGTCCATCTGCTGCCAGGCTGGACGTGTTGTGTGTTCAGAGATGCTGTTCTGCAGACCTTGGTAGGAACCAGTGCTGATTGGACTTCCTGTTGTCTTTCTGTCATCTCCAACCAGTCTGTCCATTCTCCTCTGACCTCTGACATCAACCGGACATTCTGGTCCAGACAACTGCTGCTCGCTGGATATTTTCTCTTCTTCAGACCATCTCTGTAAACCCTGGAGATGGTTGTGTGTGAAAATCCCAGTAAATACTCAGACCAACAACCATGCCACGTTCAAAGTCTCTTAAATCCCTTTTCTTCCTCATTCTGATGCTCAGTTTGAAGTTCAGTATGCTGGAAAATTCCCTTCTTCTGGATTATGTGGGTGTAGAAAAAGGATGTGTGGATTTAACTGAAACAAATTCAGCGTATAGACACAGGTAATGATTCATGAATATTCTGACAGGCTGTGTGGTACATGAGGTAAAACTGGTGGAGAACAACTTTCTAAAGACTCAGCTTGGTGTTATATTCTGTTGAATGCTGCCACCTAGTGTCTGTATACACATGACTAACATGAGTACAACTAACATGAACATATTTACTCAGCAGCTTGAAACACTTTTGGATAATAATAGAAATCTGTATTAAACATTTTACATTCAAGAAAACAAATAATCATAAAACTATAAGTAATAAAATTAAATGAAAATATATATTTTTTTTTTATTCCAGAGGGAAATTTCAGTGTAGTAGTAGGGGTTATTTATTTATTTATTTCAATAAAAACAATCATAATTAAATTTTTTTTAACCTGTCCAGCATGATACCAGCAGAATGATAGTCTGGTTGCTGTGTTGTGCTGAACAAATTTGCTTTGCCAAGAGGAGGCTTACTGGTATAAGGCTCCTCTTGATAATCTGATTCATTTGTTTATTTACTTATTTATTTATTGGTAAGTATTGTTAAGTAACTGATAAATCGTTTACTGGTGTATTATGTTTTTAAAAAGGGGCAGGTATTATACGTTTTCTTCTTCCTGCTCCTTTTCAAACATGGTTGTGCCTTAAGATGTGCTTTTGATTTGTTTAGTATATTTCTGTGTTGCTTGTGCATAGCCATGTGAGAAATAAAACTGTTAAACAGTTAATTAAAAACAATTAAACAATTTACTTACTTTGAATCATGGAGTCCATGTAATATTGCTGGACCTGACCGAAAAAGAAGGAAGACAGCAAAAAGAAGCAAAAGGGAAAGAAGAAGGAGGAGGAGACAAAAACACCACAGACAGAAGCAACGACCCTTCAATCCACATTATCACCAGACAACAAACTGTTACACCTACATGAACACACCAGAAAGTTTCCTATGGCTTTTACAGAAAAACAGAGCAGTCGGTCATTAAGAGTTCTTAAATAATAACCAAATCAAAACGAGTGACCAGCTGAGTGACTAGCTTAGCCGGTTGAGTGTACCAGTTTACCAGCTTAGTGACAGTTTACCGAGCTGAGTGACCAGTTTACCAGCTGAGTGACCAGTTTACCAGCTTAGTGACCAGTTTACCGAGCTTAGTGACCAGTTTACCGAGCTGAGTGACCAGTTTACCAGCTTAGTGACCAGTTTACCGAGCTGAGTGACCAGTTTACCAGCTGAGTGACCAGTTTACCAGCTTAGTGACCAGTTTGCCAGCTTAGTGACAGTTTACCGAGCTGAGTGACCAGTTTACCAGCTTAGTGACCAGTTTACCGAGCTGAGTGACCAGTTTACCAGCTTAGTGACCAGTTTACCGAGCTTAGTGACCAGTTTACCAGCTTAGTGACCAGTTTACCGAGCTTAGTGACCAGTTTACCAGCTTAGTGACCAGTTTATCGAGCTGAGTGACCAGTCTACCGAGCTGAGTGACCAGTTTACCAGCTTAGTGACCAGTTTACCGAGCTGAGTGACCAGTTTACCAGCTTAGTGACCAGTTTACCGAGCTGAGTGACCAGTTTACCAGCTTAGTGACCAGTTTACCAGCTTAGTGACCAGTTTATCGAGCTGAGTGACCAGTTTACCAGCTTAGCGACCAGTTTACCAGCTTAGTGACCAGTCTACCGAGCTGAGTGACCAGTTTACCAGCTTAGTGACCAGTTTACCGAGCTGAGTGACCAGTTTACCAGCTTAGCGACCAGTTTACCAGCTTAGTGACTAGTTTACCAAGCTGAGTGACCAGTTTACCAGCTTAGTGACCAGTTTACCGAGCTGAGTGACCAGTCTACCGAGCTGAGTGACCAGTTTGCCAGCTTAGTGACAGTTTACCAGCTTAGTGACCAGTTTACCAGCTTAGTGACCAGTTTACCGAGCTGAGTGACCAGTTTACCAGCTTAGTGACCAGTTTACCGAGCTTAGTGACCAGTTTACCGAGCTGAGTGACCAGTTTACCGAGCTGAGTGACCAGTTTACCAGCTTAGTGACCAGTTTACCGAGCTGAGTGACCAGTCTACCGAGCTGAGTGACCAGTTTACCGAGCTGAGTGACCAGTTTACCAGCTTAGCGACCAGTTTACCAGCTTAGTGACCAGTTTACCGAGCTGAGTGACCTGGTCGGGTATTCTGAGGGCCGCTGCCTATAAAGGTTCTCCACAACAACATGGCTGAAGCTTCCACCACCACTATACCTAAAGACAAGAAGTCGATGGGGAAGGTTCAAGCAGATGTACATCTCCTTATTTAAATTATTATTTACTTGTTTTTTTATATTTATTATTATAACTGATAGTCTGTTTTAGTATATTTTTGTTTATTTCATTTAGAGAACTAATTAAAAAAATGTTTATTTTAGTGGTTCTAGTTTTTGTAGTTCTTTATTGTTTCACATTGCTCTTAGTTGATTTAAAACCAAAAAGCCATAAAGCTGTTGACATGTGTAAAGTAAATTTTATATTGGTCTATTGAATTACTTTTAGTGGGTCTGTGACATTCAGTACCTCAGTTAGTACAATAGTACTGAATAGTACTATTATTATTATTAATAATAATAATAATAGTAGCTGAATTTATCACCATTTCAGGTTAAAAACAATAGAAGGGTGAAAAAATAGCTGGCTGATGAAGGATGCTGCGAACAACCTGCTATAACTGTGTAGAAGCTCTCTGTGAGGCCAGCAGGGAGAGCTGCTGAAAATTAATTGTAAGATTTTAAGTTTGGAAATCTGTCGTCTCCTTCCAAAACCCTTTATCACCGTCCGTTACAATCTAACAACAACTAAACGTTCTCACATGTAGTTTTCTGAGTGAAAACATGATGACAGATTAGTAAATTAAACAGGTTTACAGTAGACGTGTGAATAATCATTAATCATTCATTGTTACAGATAGTAATAAAAGGCCTCAAAACTCAAGTTTTGCTCAGGGCCCCGTGGAGGCTTGGGCCGGCCCTGGTGGGGATGATTTGCTCCGTCAGGATTTCTCTAGAGTCTATTGTCTGGAGGATGTTTGACAAACAGCTCATTCAGCAACACAAGAGAGAAGAAAAACTATCCAAGAGCAGAAGTTCTGAGAGCAGAGAAAGTGTCTGACTCTCAGGGAAAGAGACCGAGCTGGAGCGCCGGAGATTTGAACCCGCAACCCTAAACGTGAGAAGAGGAGCAGAGTTTTGAAAAGAAAACGATATATTTGAGATCAAGAAGGAACTCTTAGAGTGAGAGCAGAGTTTTGAGAGAGAACAAGATGATATTTGAGCCTGAAAACATGAAATCTTTCTCTTGAATCCAACAATTATGCTCTTGATTAAAGAGGGAAATATGTCCATATCCGCCTCATCTCCCGCTTCCACGTCCCCGACAGAAACATTTGTCTCTAAGTTTTCCCTCTGCATTCAAGTTCAGTTGCATAGACGTGTGTGTGTGTGTGTGTTTGACTTTCTACCACTTGTTGAATTCCAGTCTGCTGCCTCTGGCCCCAGCACACCGAATGTTTGCAGTAGGAACAAAAGAGATTATTGGAGCATGATAACATGATGAGCAGGAGGCGCTTCATGCTGCTTAAATATCACATTTTAGACTATTTGAGAGCAAGAGATGCAAACACTTAGAAAAGCTTTGCATTTTTTTTTCTTTTTTTTTGTTGTTTTTCTTTATTGTGTTTTTATTATAAACTAAGCAACTAAACAAATGTTTATTATTATTATTATTTATATTATTATTACATGTTTTTTTTATTCTAATAAACAAAGATTTGGTAAATCTATTCTAACAAGGTTTTTAGCAAGAAGGTACAGTTTAAGGGTCATAAGTAGTAATAATTTACATCAATGATATATGTAAAACATCTCAGTCGCTCCAATTCATCTTGTTTGCTTATGACACTACTTGCAGCAACTTTAGGAAAATGTCACCACAGAACTCAGTAAAATGAAATATTGGTTTGACAAAAACAAGCTATTACTAAACTATTAGAAGACAAAAGTCATATTTAGTACACAAGTACAGGTAGAGGTTGTTAATATAGAAGACTGAATTTTTATGGGTGATAATAGATGTTAAAATACATCTGCAATAAACCTTCTAGAAGTATTTCTATAATGGCTAAAGAGAGGAACTTTATAAACGACAAATCACTTCACACCCTGCTCATCTTACTGTGCAGAAGTTTGGGCCATGACAGAGTTCGCTGCAGCCATCATTCAAATGCTAAAGAGAACAAAAAGAATCATCCTTACAGGAAATTATCTGGGACTCACAAATCCACTATTTAAGTCCAGTTTGATCTAGTTTTATAACACTGTAGAATTTCAAAAAGCACAATTTCTATATAAAATCAGGAACAATTTATTTTCATGTCAAAAATATTTCAGGACAGAGATGGAGGTTGTAAAATGAGAATTTAAAACAACACGTTATTGCAGGAACCGTTAGTGGAGAGAAGCTATGAACAGACTGAATGTGGAGCTGAAACTACGTCCAAGCTTCACTCTATTTAAAAAGAAACATGAACCAATAAATTATTACAAGTTAGGTGGAAGAGAAGCCCGAACACCTACCTGGGATATGGCGTATGTATTAATATATATAACTTTGTATATTGGCATAATTTTTCATATACAGCTGTTTCTATACTGGGATCATGTAAATAGGCACAGATAGTTTATATATTTAGAATGTCATAAATATTTTATATGATATAATATTGATATATAATATGCAAATATAAAAAGTATTTATCTAAGTTGTCTCATATATGCAGAGGCATCCACGTCGTCCATTAATTTATAATAATAGACACCTCGTCGGCCATTATCCCGCTTATACCATAGTCCATTAAAAAAGAAAGAAAATTAAATAGATTCTTAATGCGCTAATGTTGTTTTTACCGGTAAAATCGTAAGTTTTTCACAAGAAGTGGCTGAGTGGACGATTTTGTTGTGACATGTTGCCAAGGTAACTGGTTCTAACGCAGAACCTGCAGCTCGGTTGGCCGCAGTTATGTTACGTGACGGAACCATTTCAGTGTGTGTGCAGCTCTTACAGCTTGTGTGTGTCCAGAGGATGATGCAACATTTTGCAACAGTCAAAGTCCACAGATGGTTTCCTACATGGTTCAATAAGCCTGCAGGCTGCTCTGATCTGGTGCGTCTGCAGCCCGGCGTCTGAGTTTCTGTTGCCAGGGTTACCAACTACTGTTTAGTCAGCGCAATAATTTACAGCGATAAGTCTATTTGGCCGGAACCTCTTTTATAAGTGTCCATTATCACTTTTTAATGGACACCCTCCAGCCAATCAGAATCGAGTATTCACCCAAACCATGGTATAAATACTTATATACAGTTGCAAGGAAAAGTATGTGAACCCTTACTTGGATTTCTGTAAAAATTGGTCATAAAATGTGTTCTGATCTTCATCTACAGTGTGTGCAGAATTATTAGGCAAATGAGTATTTTGACCACATCATCCTCTTTATGCATGTTGTTCTACTCCAACCAGTACAGGCTTGATATGTTTCCTTTTGTGGTGGTCAAAAGATTTCTCCGTTTCTGATTAAGCAAGCTGCATACAGCAGTAGCAGAGTTTTTTTTTTTTTTTTTTATTAATAACCATGTTTTTGACCACGCTATGTGCATTTATATATATATATATATATATATATATATATATATATATATATATGTATATATATATATATATATCACACCTGATGTGCAAAGTTGTGGTGTATGCACACAAATAAGGCTCCCCCAAAAGCACTGGTGCTTCAATCCCTGTGCAGGTGTGTTTTACTGAGTTATGGGAGAAAGTTTTAGTCTCATTCTCTCTGATACAACACCAGCTTTTTTTATGTATGAGAAAAAAGCGGGAAACATTTTAAAGTACAGATGTGTACCACTACTACTTTATAGTATTGATGTGTTGTACCACTGATTTCTTTCAGATCTAATAACAAGTAAGAGTCAGGCTGGTATCGACTATGCTGATCCAATAACAATACTTTGTACAAAACAGGTTTGGAAAATCACTCAATCAACAAAGCTTCCATTAAGGAACTGAGGCTTACTGTGTTACACAGAATGCTGACTCAAACTGAAATGACCACTAAAATACATCATTAAATTAATAAATACTACAATAATTACATAACTACATTTAAAATATTTAATGAAACATCAGTCAAAACAGGTGAAACTGAAGGAATGATTGAATTATTGTCTATATTTTTTAAAAATAATTCCAGAATTTATTCCAGTTAATGAATATTGAATGACACCCAGGCTCTGTAACGTTCTGCCAGGATAGTACCTGGATAGTACCTGCATGACACCCAGGCTCTATTACAGTCTGCTAGGATAGTACCTGGATATTACCAGGATAGTACCTCGATAGTACCTGGCATGACATCCAGGTATTGTAATGGTCTACCTGGATAGTACCTGGATAGTACCTGGCGTTACACCCCAGGTATTGTAATGGTCTACCTGGATAGTACCAGGATAGTACCTAGATGGTACTTGGCATGATACCCAGGCTCTGTAACTGTCTGCCAGAATAGTACCTGGATAGTACCTGGATAGTACCTGGCGTTACACCCAGGTATTGTAATGGTCTACCTGGATAGTACCTGGATAGTACCTGGCGTTACACCCAGGTATTGTAATGGTCTACCTGTATAGTACCTGGCGGTACACCCAGGTATTGTAATGGTCTACCTGGATAGTACCAGGATAGTACCTAGATGGTACTTGGCATGACACCCAGGCTCTGTAACTGTCTGCCAGGATAGTACCTGGATAGTACCTGGATAGTACCTGGCGTTACACCCAGGTATTGTAATGGTCTACCTGGATAGTACCTGGATAGTACCTGGCATTACACCCAGGTATTGTAATGGTCTACCTGGATAGTACCTGGATAGTACCTGGCGTTACACCCAGGTATTGTAATGGTCTACCTGGATAGTACCTAGATAGTACCTGGCGTTACACCCAGGTATTGTAATGGTCTACCTGGATAGTACCTGGATAGTACCTGGCATTACACCCAGGTATTGTAATGGTCTACCTGTATAGTACCTGGATAGTACCTGGCGTTACACCCAGGTATTGTAATGGTCTACCTGGATAGTACCTAGATGGTACTTGGCATGACACCCAGGCTCTGTAACTGTCTGCCAGGATAGTACCTGGATAGTACCTGGCGTTACACCCAGGTATTGTAATGGTCTACCTGGATAGTACCTGGATAGTACCTGGCGTTACACCCAGGTATTGTAATGGTCTACCTGGATAGTACCTGGATAGTACCTGGATAGTATCTGGTGTTACACCCAGGTATTGTAATGGTCTACCTGGATAGTACCTGGCGTTACACCCAGGTATTGTAATGATCTACCTAGATAGTACCTGGATAGTACCTGGATAGTACCTGGCGTTACACCCAGGTATTGCAATGGTCTACCTGGATAGTACCTAGATAGTACTTTGCGTTACACCCAGGTATTGCAATGGTCTACCTGGATAGTACCTAGATAGTACTTTGTGTTACACCCAGGTATTGCAATGGTCTACCTGGATAGTACCTAGATAGTACTTTGCGTTACACCCAGGCATTGTAACTGTCTACTCTGCAGGATAGATGTAAATCACTTTCCTGAAGTTCAATGAACCAGAACAGAGAAGCAGAGGTGATGATGAGGTGATTGGAGAGGAGGAAAAGGACAAGGGCTGCTAGGAAGGAGTCAGACATCACTCTGGAGCCCTTGGGTGCTACAGGAAGGTACTAAAACAGGTACTATCAGGTACTATGCAGGTACGGAGCAAAAAAAGGAGAGAACTGTTTCTGTCACTGAATTTTGGGTTAGTAATTTCCATCTCTCTGCTAGGTTTAGGCTTTTGTGCTGTTTTTGTTCCCTGCAATCTTAAAACATCCCATTTTGTTCAAATTTGCAATAATGAATATTTTATTTATTTTTATTTAACCTTTATTTAACCAGGTAAAAAAATATTTGAGAACCAGTTCTCATTTACAAACATGACCTGGCCAAGAGGCCCCAGCAGGAATAAATAACGTACATACATATAAACAGACAACTGTGCATACACAGGACCACAATGCAACAATACAATACAAATTAAAAAAGAGCAGAGTGAGTACAAATATATAAAAATGAAAGGGGGAAAGGGAGTAGAACACAGTATATAAGACAGATTTATGTGAGAGAAAAAGTAGTGGAGAAATGTTTGTATATAAGGGAGAGTCAGCATCGTCAGCAGGAACAAGTATCTACAATAATCTGTTGAAGTCTCTGTCTAAACAGAGAAACAGATATCAGAGCTGGAAGTTTGAGAGTGTTCTGCAGTGTATTCCAGTCATATGCAGCGGCAAAGTGGAAGGCGTTACGGCCGAAAACAGTGGCGGTTTTGGGAATGATGAGCTTAATAAATTCGGTTGACCTGGATGGTACCTGGATACTATCAGGAAAGTACCTGGATGGTACCTGTATCGTACCTGCATGGTTCTGGGATAGTACCTGGATGGTACCTGGATAGTACCTGCAGCATCAAAGGACGTAGCGTGACTTCTGTCTCCAGCTTGTCCCTCTCCTCCTCCTTTTCACATCACCTCATCACATCCTGTGTTCTGACTGTCAGAGGTTTAATGAAGTCTGTGGTGTTGCTGCAGCGCTTCTGTCGTCACACACATCACACAGTGAATGGAAAGAATTTGTCCCAGCAGCAATTTCTTAGTCAAAAAGACTTTAGCTCCCAAACTTGTGAATTTTTCAGCCAAATGATGGTCAACATTTACTGGTTGTTAATATTCTAACATTTGATATGTTTGATCCCGGCTGACATCATCACACAAACCAACAAAACTACAACAAAGAGAAGATCTCTGTACTAAAATAAATCAATGTGTATATGTAAAAGTTTTTATGTCAGAGGTCTTCGTAGGTCAACATAATGAGGCATTCAGCAGAGAAGGTCACCCTGAAGCAGCCATGACACCAGCAAGGGGATTCAGCTTCAGAGGGGGGTGAATGAATGTTAAGCCCTCCCTCTTCTCCCTCACGCCTCTTTCAGCTGCTCTATTGGACCGAGCATGGGGAGAGCGCAGCATAGTCAGGTCGGTCTTATCACTTATGCACTCACTGACTCATCGTTCCATACTGCTTCAGATGGGTCACGAGGGGAGAGGGATGTAGAGAATGATCGTCAGTGAGGGGAAGCCCAAAAACAGGACAAATCAAGGGGGGAGGAAGAGGGACGTCAGAGGCTGGATACGTCACTGAGCCAGCAGACATGGTTGCGGTCACGCAGAGCGAGGAGACGTAGCAGAGCTGCAGAGGGACGAGTGGGGGTTGGCTCCGAATGCAGCGTAATGCTCTGTTGCATCAGGCCTCATCAGCAATTCAGACACAGACACATTCAGACGCACTTGTTGAACAGAGAGATTCTCCATCATACCGACACTTACAAGCTCTCTTAAATCTGCCATCTAGCACAACTACTGTAGTTCCATTTATAAATGCTGAAAGTAATAACACCGTCAGTTATTCAGCTGTGTCACGGTTAAAGTCCAACCTGGACATCCAAGTTCTCAGATCTGTCCACAACCTGTTTTAGGCCTGGATGCAAGAGGGGTGTTCACGCCCGGACGCTGGACTTTGAGTGGAAACATCGGAGAGTCTCTAACAATAAACTGAGTTATCACCTGGGATTTTAACTGACAACCCATAAATAAAAAGCATGAATAGAAAGACTGAAGAGCTGTTTTGTTCTCTTTTTGGTGGTGAGTTCCTCTGCAGAGCTGCAGAAAAACGGAGGACCTTTTCTGGTTGAGGTCAGAAATGAAGGTCATTTAGCAGGAGAACCTTCCGGCAGCGTCTCTGGGTGCCATCTTGGGTGGGATGTGTTCTCCTGGAGATAAGAGACCCCAACCAGCATGTTTAACTGTAAACTGTGCAGAGATATGAGCTTCATGCTGCAGTTCCACCACGATGCTCTTCCACCGCTGATGCAGAGAAATGATGAAATCATCACGTGGTCATCCTGCCCGTCTATACGTCCACCTCTGGGTACCATGGCAACATGAGAGACGTGCTGACTGAGGGCAGGTTATCATACAGATGCAGCTTCCTCCTTCAGCTCACTCATCCCCCTCCTCCTTTTTCTCTCCTCAACACTCACTCACCACCCCCCCTCTCGTCCGCTCTTCCCCTCCTTCATGTCCTGACCTCAGCCAATCAGAGGGGCCGGTGGGGGCAGGGTGTAGCACAACCACCATTCCAGTGAAGAGCTGCTACATCTCCCTAGAGCTAACAGGGAGCTAGCAGCTGAGAGGGAGGAGGCAGAGTAAAACCGAGGCTGTGTGTCTGTGTGTGCGTGACTGCTGCCTCTCTCAGACTAGCCGGCTCGGCCACTGCTCTACTCCTGTTTCACACTTTTCCCTTTAACCTTGTGCAGCTGCTCAGCTCAGGCCTGCGCATTTCACTCCAGGGTAAACAGAGGTCAGCGTGGGGGGACAGGAGTAACAACATTAGGCTTCCTTTCCCCGACTCTCTACTCCAAACACTTGGTAGTAGCTGGCAGCTCCTGGCGGACGTGCAGGCAGGATGATAGCGGCTCAGCTTCTGGCCTACTACTTCACTGAGCTGAAAGATGATCAGCTCAAAAAGGTGAGTGAGATCAGCTTTAATCTGAGCTCCTTTTGTGTCGTGTGATGTGACAGCAGCCTGCTGGATGGCCGCAGGCGCAGGGTAAGGTTGGGATTGAGCCTCCAGGCCGGATCGGGCTGGAAGAGAAGGGTGCAACATTTTGGCGTTACAGAAGGATGAAGTCAGGGTTAAATTCTACATTTAGCTTAGGCTAATTTTTTATTTGTTTAGGGGTTAGTAGTATTTGACATGGATGTCCTTGAGAAGGGCTGTGGTCAGGGATGGTGGTGCAGACAGCTACCTCATCACCGAGGGTTTCCGGAGCACTGGTTGCCATGACATCCAAAGCAGACAGGTGGCTGAGAGGGAATTGGTAAAAGTCAGGCGATATATGATCCCTCTGGTTTCATTCCTGCCTCTACTCCCTCATCTTTATTCTCTTTTACTGAGTTTTGCACATCTGGAAAAAAGAGCAAGTACTGACCAGCAGACTCCTTGTTTGCTGCTGCAATGAGTGAAATCCAAGCTGTTTCCACCTCCTGAAACCAACCATGGGGTCAACAGAAATGGGGGTGGGGTGATGCCACACTGCAGTGGTTCAGCAGGCCACTACTAAAGTAGGTTAATGGAACTAATAACAGTCAGCACACACATTAACTAAAGAAAAAAGGTTCTGCAGCTGTATGAATCCTGGATGTGACTGATCCGTGGCAACCAGATTAAAAATGTGATCCAACTTCGCTTGAGTCAACAGGTCTATGTGTCCCAGGAGTGGGAAAACAGTAAGAAGTGAAGCCTTAAAAAGGATTTTAAAGGTTCATCTCCTCCGTCATGTTATAAATGCATGTGATGGACGGGTGACCTGTCCAGGATGTAGCCTGCTTCTCACACAGTAGCTGCTGGGACAGACTAAAGGATGGATGGAAAGTATGGTTTAAATTTGGTGAGAAATTTAGCTGAGATTATTGTTTTTATTGATATTATTTTTATTCATTCATCCATCATCTATACTGCTTCATCCCTTAAGGGTCGTGGGGAAGCTGGAGCCTAACCTAGCACTTAGCAGGTGGGAGGCAGGCACACCTGGACAGGTCACCAGTCCATCGCAGGACCAACAAAGAGAGACAAACAACCACTCACGCTCATAATCACTCCTGGGGGAAAATTTAGAGTGAACAATTAACCAAACATCATGTCTTTGGACTGTGGGAGGAAGCTGGAGTACAGTTTCTAATTCTCTTAGGTAGAAGAGGCACATTCATTAGAAAATAACCAACAAAAAGCCTTCAAGGGTTTTATTTTACTGTATAAACTTCAGATAAATGCTAAAGAAAAACTGTTTAGTTGTGTTAACAAAAACACTACCGGCGCAGCGTGGCTACAGCTCAGTGATGGATCTCTCTACGCAATCTCTCAGGTTTGGCCTGGATGAAAAACTAGAACTAGCTTCTTCCAGTTCTTGTATCCAGACGGTGCATCATCTGTGTCTGAAATGGTCTTTTAAGAGGACAACATGTTTTTCCAGCATGATAATATGCATTCCTGTTGTTTTTGGATCAACTATGGCAGATCTTCCCTGGTCTGGCTGATATCTGAAGGAAATGTTCATCAGAAGGCACTTACATGCCGAGGAACATCGGCACGTCAGCTGACCACTTCAGTTATAGTCTTGTTTGTCTTAATTGTCCCATTATTGTCACGTCTATGTGTGAATTGCGATTTAGCTAGACATCATGGGTAGAATAGAGTTAATTGCCATTTGGACAAGTTAAAATAGGCACACTGGAATTCTTGTGCGTGTCCCTGAGTCAAGTAGCAACAGACATACAACAGTAAAACAGCACTAATGAATAAAACAGTAATAAAAACACATATACACACAGAAGTGGATTTGGCCCAGAATCACACAGGTGCTGCAGGTGGTCGCTTTGAGGTTGTGTAGATTATTACACTGACTGTCCAGCAGGGCGGGTAAATGGTTCATTGTCAGGGTGAGAAAGTAAGGTTTTCCCTCTGATGTCCGGAGCCACCAGCCTTAACGCGGCTGGGAAAAGGCTGCTGTGGAAGCGGCCCTGTGAGTGATGAGGCTCTCTTTTGTTTTGTCTATGTTGAGAACAAGGTGGTTGTCCTCTCCATAGATGTGGATTCTGTAAACCAGGTAGCTGTATGCAGACTGGGTCCCTCCTCTGAAGAGGCCAAGAATGGTAGGGTCGTCTGCGTACTTAATGATGATGTTATTGTTGTCATGGGGGGAGGCACACTCATACGTGTATAGTGAGAAGAGTTTAGGGCTGAGGCAGGAGCCCTGCAGGATTCCTGTACTGACTGTGAGCTCTGCAGAGACTGTTTTTCCCATCACCACCACCCGCGGTGTGTCCGTGAGGAAGTCCAGGATCCAGTTACGGGTGAGTGTTGGTACTCCCAGGTTGGCCAGTTTCGTGGTCAGCTTTAGCGACCTGACAGCATTGAAGGCAGAGCTGTAATCCAGACTAGTAGCTGTCCGTGGGTGTTCTTACTGTCAGGTGTTGGAGGGTGGAGTGAAGTGCCAATGCCACTGCGTCGTCCACTGATCTGCTGAAACGGTAGGCAAACTGATAGGAGTCCACTGCTTCATGAACTATGGAGCTGATGTGGGTTAAGACCAACTTTTCCAGACACTTTGTGGCAGCAGGTGTGAGTGCAACAGGTCTGAGATCGTTTATTGTTATGTTTGTTTTCTTGGGGACTGGCATTATCACAGAGGACTTACAGGTGTGAGGTACAGTTTCCTGTGAGAGGGAGATGTGAAGATGTCTGTGTACACCTTTGCCAGCAGCTCTGCACGGGCCTTTAGGACTCTTGGTGACACCCGGTCTGGTCCCACAGCCTTGTGGGGGCTCACCTGTCTTGGAGCTTTGATGATCTGTGTGTGCCACCCGCAGTGCAGTCTCATCTGGGTCACAGGGAGCCTTGAAGGGGATGTCTCTTTTGTGCAAGAAAAACTCCACCTTCTTGTGAACTACAGCTGTTGTGGTTTGTGGGGTTGACATGTCTTGACTGTGAGGTTCAGGCGGTCGACATGTTCTGCTTCAGGCTCGTTTTTTCACACAATAACAGTTACAAATACTCTACGTCTTTACAATGAAATTAAAATAAGTCAGGTGTGTTTGTTTTCTTTAAATATTCCCTAACAGCCCTTCTTGGTGTTCCTCTCCTCCTCAGATCGATAAGTACCTGTACTCCATGCGTTTCTCTGACGACACGCTGAAGGACATCATGAACCGCTTCCGGAGGGAGATGGAGAGCGGACTCGAACGGGACACCAACCCCACCGCCTCGATCAAGATGCTGCCCACCTTCGTCAGGTCCATCCCTGATGGATCAGGTAAGGAGAGAAGAAAGCATCAGCTACTGTATCTGCGTGAAACATACCCTCCTAGAGTTTATGAAACTGGAGGATTTGACTGTTTTTGACAGAGAAAAAAAATGTCCCTGTTACATCACACTACTGTAAGCGTGTTAAAGCACAGTGTGCTGTGTCCTTTTTCTGTTTATAAAAATGTGCTGATGTGTTAAAATGGTCAGTCCTGTTCTGTGACATAAGCCTCTTTGTGCTCTGGATTTGGACCCAGTAGATTTGTTTTAGCTGAGAGACCAAACAGTTCGAACAGCCTGATAACAACTATATTCATCTCAGATATACAAAGTATAATCAAACTTTTATAGAAATATAGTTAACTTAATGACACAAAGGCATTTTCAAAGCATTAAAGATTCACCTGTTATTGGCCGGGGCTTTGGGTTGACGGTAAAACAACTGTAATATCTGCATGACATTACTGTATCAGCACCACTGCAAACTGTACAATCAAACACATACAAACAAACAAATGACTGGACATGACTCTACAGTCTGACCTTAACAATCACAACTCACCCTGACCTGAAAATCAAGTCTTAAACCTAAAACATCCTTTTGTATGCTGTATGTGTCTGTGTATGTGTGTGTTTATGCTGTATGTGTGTGTGTGCGATAGGATGAGTGGGAGTGTGCAAGGACATAGATGTGTATGTGGAGTCAAGAGGGATCACATGCACTTGTGCGGGAAACCTGGGTGGGCCTGGGGATGGTGTGCCGTAGGTCTGGGCTCTCCCGCTGTCCTCCTCCTCCCCCTCCATACCCCCTAGGTATGTGGGGGGTGGGTGCCTTCTGGGGTTGGTGGCGGCTCATTGGCTGTGGTCGCTGTGTGGCCCGGTCTTGGGGGACGACTGCTCTTGGCCTGTCTTGCCATGGGGGGCCTCCCGGGGAGCAGGGGTGCTTAATGGAAGTTTGCTTCCCTCTGGAGCTCTAGACCCCTCTTCTTCCCCGCTCTCTCTCTCACACACACACACAAACGTTGGGACCTGGGAGGCGTGCACGTCATGCGGGGTAGAGCGGAGGGGGCCATCCAAGAGGCCTCCTCGGCTGCACCCTGTGGAGACTCGCCTCTCAATTTTAATTACACTTAGATATCAAAACACAAGAAACACAACATCCAAACAACATCTGGGGGGCGTGTCATGCAGTGCATGGCGGGCGGGGCCACTAAGGTGGCCTCACTCCTAGCACAATGTGGTCACTGCCCCTCAGTTTTAATTGCAAACAACACGCACTTCATAAACAGTCCAGAGCGGGGAGGGGGAGGGTAACACTCACACCCCTGTTCCCCTGGGGGGGGCGGTGGTAGGTGGTTGTCCCCGATTGACTGCGCCGATGGGGACCTGCTGGCCTTAGGGGGTGCCCAGTCTGTTGCATCATCCTCTGGTCCGCCGGGGGTTACCTCTGGGCTCTTGGGGCCCTGGGCACTTCACTCAGGCCGCCCTGGATGGCCGGTGCCTGGCGGGGTTGCCAGCTGCTGATCTTGGCCGACCGGGTCTTGTGCCACGTGACTGCAGAGGGCTCTGGCTGGGGCTCTCCACTGCCACCCTCTGGGTGGGGTTGGGGTTGTTGTTAGAGCCAAGCAGAAGTTGACAGTTTAAAGTTAACAGTTTAAAGTTTCTCCCTTAAGGATGGGTAATGATTTGCGGTCTCACCCACCCTGCAGAGGACAGGATGTGGTGGTCACAGCTCTGTGTGATAAGAGTCATAAAGTGTTGTATGTGTTTCCCTGTTTGAACTTTGCGAGAACTCTGCTTGCTCTACTGCAGTGTGATAGCTGCTCAATAAAGAGACTGCACTGGGGTTGAGACTTCGGAGTTGACACCAGACACTCTCTGAGTGCTGAACCACCGTCTCTCCCCATCGCGATGAAGCTGACTTCACTCTGAGTTCTTTGTGTCTTATTTTATGATAGAAAAATACCCATCAGTTGTCTTCGGGGTGGGGTAGCTTGGGTTCATGCTCTGGGATCACTGCTTAGGACCTGGGTCTCTTGGCCACCATGGTCTGCCTCTAGCCTCTGTAGAGGCGTGGTTGCATTTGCACGTTCTCACTCACCACTCTTCATCAGTGATCACTCCTCATCCTCTGCATGCTGACACAGTCACTGAGTTGTCCAGTGGGTTTATATACTCAGAGATAATTTCTCTTTTTTTTCTGTTTGTTTGTATCTGGTTGTTGTCGTGATATGTTTGTGATATTTCTTTTTGATTTGGTTGTTATTTAAGAACTCTTAATGACTGGCAGCTCTGTTTTTCTGTAAAAGCTGTAGGAATCTTTCTGGTGTGTTTAGGTACAGGTGTAGCAGTTTGTTGTCTGGTGATAATGTCTGTTTGTAATTCTGTCTGTGGTGTTTTTGTCTCCTCTTTCTTCTTTCTTCCTTCCCTTTTGTTTCTTTTTGCTGTCTTCCTTCTTTTTCTGTCCCCTCCGGTCAGGTCCAGCAAGATTACATAGATTCCATGATTCAAAGTAAATAAATTAATTAATTAATCAGATTATCAAGGGGACCCTTTTATCCATAAGCCTTAAATTGGCAGAGTAAATTTGTTCAGCACAATACAGCAACCAGACTATCATTCTGCTGCTATGATGCTGGACAGGTTAAAAAAAAATAATAAAAACATCCTTTTGCACCTGTAGGGGCAAAATAATTGTCCCCACTTTACCATGCAGTCCCCATTACATGGTTAAAATTAATTACTGAATGTTAATATATTATAATACACTATGCTATAATATCCATCCATCCATCCGTTATCTTGACCGCTTATTCCATTTCGGGTCGCGGGTGAGCTGGAGCCTATCCCAGCATTTTAACAGGTGAGAGGCAGGGTACACCCTGGACAGGTCACCAGTCTGTCGCAGGGCCAACACAGATAGAGACAAACAACCATTCACACACACACTCACCTGCTATAATATAATATCATAAAATATAATAGAACAGAACAGAATAGGTTAGAAAAAGATATAAACCATATTTAAAATGGCTTTATCAAATATTTTTCCATTTCATAAATTTTTGGGATGATGCCAACATTTAATAATATAATCTGTAATTAGAAAACAATTACTGTTAACTGTCAACTGGATAATTGAATGAAAATCTAATTAATATCAAATCCATAAACCACTAACTTTTACGTAAAATTCTATTTATTTATTTTCTAAACCTGTAGAAAAACTGTGCACTACCAGTCAAAGGTTAGGACACATTTTTCCATTAAATCCAGTGGGAAAGTGTGTCCAAACATTTGACTGGTAGAGTAATTTCCCTTTGGGAATAAATTAAATGTTACACCATTGTAACATGCATGCATAATCTGGGATAAAACAAAGATGAATTTGACAGCCAGAACATCAGAATATTAAATCCTACTGTGATGAAATTAAAGGAGAAACAAGCTACGTGTGCAGAATTAAAGACTAAGTGGAAGATCTTTGTGCAGACTTTCTATGTTAAAGAGGAATTTATAAAATGTTTGACAATTTAATAAAGAATCCAGAGAAACGAAGTGGCTCTAAGAGCCAGACTCAAACTGTTAGAGAGCTGATAGAGCCACACAGCTTCACTCCTGCAGCTCACTTTATAAATAACTTCAAGTTATCAACAACTGCATGAGAGAGAGCAGCCAAAGAGCAAGTTGAAGCCATGTTGAAGTTACAGTGACGAGCGCTGACAGACATGATGAAAAGGATGGTCAGTAATGACGGATAACTTCCACGTTTACTTGAAGGAAAGTAAACAAAGAGAATCACGAAGACTGTGTGTAAAATTGTAGATGACCTGTAAAGATTTTAGTCTAAAATCCTCTGAATTCTGATCCAGTTTAACTTTAGTGCAGATCCTGAAAAACCCATTGCAGCTGCAGGAATGTGTCTTTAAAAAATGACTGTACACTTCTTCAGAAACCACAATAAATACTTTGGTCATGAAGGGCCACAATCAGTGGTTCAGATATCTGATTACATGACCAGCTCTGAAATAACACAACTTCATTTAACACAGCGAAAGAAAGCCAAAAGAGCCAAAGATGGAGGATTTCTGAAGTCCAGCATCTATCCTCTAAAACATCCAGCAGAGTTGCCAGAAAGCCGCTGTCTGACTGAGTGAATGTGACTCAGTCAGATGGGATTCATTGTGAAATGAGCAGGTCTGAAAAAGCAGCGCTCCTATGTGAAGCCTGGTCACATGTCATTCCACTCAGGTCAAGGAGATAAATAGCTCAATGCAGCCGACACTGTGGCCATGGTGCTACTAAATGGAGGAGGGTGTTTTCTTGGGAAGGAGGCTGTGTTATTTCACCTCCACAGATGATTCAGCTTCAGATAAACGCCTGAAAAGTTCATGTTCATTTAAAGAATAAATAGAGATAATTATGGACAGCTTTTCTGAAACACAGAAACAAAGTATTTTGTCCTGGTTTGGTTTTAGTTCGCTAGATGAGCTGGATGAGTGACGGTGATACCACTGTAGGCGCTAACTGCCTTCTCTCTGATGCAGGTAAACACAGAAAAACGGGTCATTTATCAGCGTATTATCATCACTGATGTGCAACTTCCTTCCTAACTTGACAGAAAAGGGAGACTTCATTGCTCTGGATCTTGGGGGCTCAAACTTTCGAATCCTGCGTGTCAAAGTGACCCAAGACAAGAAGCAACCGGTTCAGATGGAGAGCCAGGTCTACGAGACCCCAGACGACATCATCCATGGGAGTGGGTCACAGGTGAACACACTTATCAACTGATTTTATGTTTACCCGTGTGTTACATTAATTATGTATTAATTAAGGTATTAGATTATGTGGAAGAATTGTTCCAGGAACCAAACAGTCCCATTACATTGTGTCTCACTACATTCATATTTATGTAACTTTAATGTTGTTATTGTCTATCTACTAATTAACATACAGATGTATTAACATCAGGAGTTACGAATTCCCACGCAGATGACAAAACAGAACTAAATAAAAACTAAGTATAAAAAATTCACATTTAACAAAACTGTTTCCAATCAACAAACAAAAAACTGAGGAATTACAATCAGAGCCAGACTAAGGCGACGTTCATGCTGCAAATCTGTTTTTTTTTTTTTTAACCACAATGCAATATTTTTGCGTGGTTGTTCATATCATCATTTCAGTGTGACCTTCATCACATGTAAGTGTGAGCGGTACGTCGCCCTGAAGTGACACGCATGCCCAGAGAAAGACCGGAGGTCACGCAGTGCGTGGTGTTTACGGAAGGAAATGTGGATGTTTTTGTGCCGTTCTTCTCGTTTCTTTGACGTCAAAGTCGGGTGAAAGTCGGATGACCACTCGGACCGAGGTCACTTCGACACAGATGTGTATCCGATCTAGG
Source organism: Melanotaenia boesemani (assembly GCF_017639745.1). NCBI lineage: Eukaryota > Metazoa > Chordata > Actinopteri > Atheriniformes > Melanotaeniidae > Melanotaenia > Melanotaenia boesemani. Next base: position 2,123,016 of record NC_055685.1, read on the forward strand.
ACACATATGAAAGTGGCCTGGATTGGATGTTAAAAAAAAAAATCATATCTGTGCTGTTCAGACTGTCATTAAATAACCTGATATGAGTCAAATATGAGCAAAATTAGACTTGAGTTGCAGTGTGAACAGAGCCCAAGGTCCTAGATGCACCAACACACCTGAGTCAAATTAATGAGTCACTGTATAGAACGTGATTGGCTGTTAGAGCCACCTAATTTGACTCAGGTGTGTTGGTGCAGGGATACATTGAAAACCTGCTGGATTGCGGCCCTCATAGGACAGAATTGAGTAGCCCTGCTCTAGATCCTCGAGACTAGGTCCTAGACTCTAGATCCTCGAGGCTAGGTCCTAGACTCTAGATCCTCGAAACTAGGTCCTAGACTTTAGATCCTCGAAACTAGGTTCTAGAGACTTTTTACAACCCAATGACGTGACAAACCGGAGCTCTTTCAGACTGGCTGTCAGTGTTCACACAGGTGCTGTATTACACATCGTGTTTCAATACAGTAAAAAAAACCAAACAAAAACAAATGTAGACTAAATCATCAATCAGTTTCAGAAAGTGAAGAAGGAAGAAAAGAAGAGAAAAACATGGTGTTACACGTCCATGTTTCTAGCTGTGTGGCTATGTTGCCTGGCAACCGGTTAAATTCAGTAGAGGATTTCTTTAAGCTCAGAACCTGAACCATGTCTGTGTGAAAACACTGTGGCAGACCTCCATCATCTTCTGCTTCTTTACATTTTACATCTGAGCATGCTCCATGTCTTCTTCCCAGTTTTTGGTACTTTTCCGTGGCAGCGCTACAGCGCCACTTACAGGCCGAGTGTGGCTACTGAAGCATTTTAACTGGAATTATGTGGACCCACACCTTTCTGGAAACACTTCCTTCTGTACAAAAAGCATTTTTTTTTTTTTTTTTTTTTTTTTTTTTTTTTTTTACGAAACCAAGTAGCTTCAAAGTAGACTAAATCCAATTAGAGACAGTCTAAATGTCCTGATGTCACAGAGCCGTGTTATTCCAGAAATTCACTTTTTCTATCTTCCCTCTGACGAGCTCAGCTGTATTTAACTCTTATGCCCTGTTAAGAAACTTAGTGTCGTTGTGAGGAGGAGGAGAAGGAGGAGCATTTATTGAGATAATTTTGGCTGTGACTGCACCCTAGTCATAAAATCAGGGAGAGAAGTTTTTAAAGGAATTTTGAAATTCTTGAGCATCATCCATTTCCACTGTATTTTAACTGGTTTGCAGCCAAGACACAAGGATGTTGTAAAAGGTCACCTTAGAGGTCAGTGAGGGAGGGGTTAAGATGGGGCAGCTCTGTGATTTGGGGTAAAGCAAATATCACTATAATGAAAGTCTATGGTTAAAAATGCGAACATAATGTTTTTGATCAAGTATAAATAAAAACTTTTCACCTATTAATCAGCTTGTGAGACTAATGACATATTTGCTGATAGAATATTGAATTATAGTATTTTAAAAAAATGTTAGTGGTTTATGATCAAAACTGGCATCTTTCCTTTTCTATTGTGTTTAATTACATTATGATATACATAAATAAAACAGAACCCTTCAAAAAGAAGAACCAACCCAACGTGACATATTTAAGACATTTTGCACCATTTTATGGTAAAAACTTTGTTCAAAATCCTGTTGAACACAATCTGATACTTACCTTCTGCCTCCTAATCAATGCCAGGAAACAGACAACCACACTTTATTAATTTTGACATATCACATGGTAATAAATGTTAAACACCCCCCACCTCCAAAAAAGTTGAATGGCCAAATAAAGACACATTAAAAAATGTGTCTTTTCTTACCATTTTTTCATGTGCCATGCCTTGAAGGGTTTAAGTCCCAGTGTAGTTAACAGTCCCAGTGGAAGTTGCCTTTTAACAGGGTTAAGGTTGGTTTCTGTAAAAGTGAGTGATGCAGGCGACGTCACAGCCTGTGCTGACCTCCTGCGAACTTGAGGAGAACAGCTGGCGCTCGGATGGTAACACGATAACCAAAACACGAGCCGCTGTTTGCAGCTGAGGGATTGGCTCACGGCTCAGATTAGGACAGATGCAGTTTGATGAAATGATGCAGAGACAGCTGGTAGGAAGCGTAATACAATCTTTGAACAGGTTTGTTAGAGTCTCAGTCTGAAGTCAAAATGCTTCTTGGATTTTTCCAAAACGGGGTGATAGGTACAGCAGTTACTGTCTGAAAGATAAAGGAAGAATGTCATGTTTTCTTATTAAATCTGTCCTTGTATGCATGCATGTTTCCTGGATGTTCTAAAGTCTAAGCTTCTCTCGTCTGTCTCCAGCTCTTCGGCCACGTTGCAGAGTGCCTGGGAGACTTCATGGAGAAGCAGAAAATTAAAGATAAAAAGCTCCCTGTGGGATTTACGTTCTCCTTTCCATGCGTCCAAACCAAGCTGGATGAGGTAAACACTTTTAATCTGGTGTGTCTTAACGGGAGGAAAGTTTGTGCCTGTCAGGGCTGCTGTTTTGTCATATTCTGTTAATCTTAGCTTTACATAGTTTCTGATGCTTCACATCTCCTTGTCCTTGTTTAACAGGCTGTCTTACTGACGTGGACGAAGAAGTTTAAAGCCAGCGGAGTGGAGGGCATGGACGTTGTGAAGCTTCTAAACAAGGCCATTAAGAAACGAGGAGTGAGCTGTTTTTATGTGCCTAATAAAACTTTCCATCATTAGACTGTCGGCTGGTTTCATGTAGTGAAAGCGGATTTTGTTCTGTCAGGACTACGAAGCAGACATCATGGCAGTGGTGAACGACACAGTCGGCACGATGATGACGTGTGGATTTGACGACCAGCGCTGTGAAGTGGGAATCATTATAGGTGAAAACTAAGAGCTGATTTGATTATTTCTAATCGTTTTACTGTTAAAGTGAAAAAAATAGTTTACAAGACACATTTAACAAAACACATGCTACATTCAAAGTCACTTAAATCCCCTTTCTTCTTCATTCTGATGCTCAGTTTGCACTTCAGCCAGTCGTCCTCACCGTGTCTACATGCTGCCGTGTGATTGGCTGGTTAGATATTTGTGTCAACAGGAAGTTGGACCTTATAAAGTGGATGGGGCAGGAATGTTTATGCTTACCTATTTTTGAGTATAAACTTCCAAGACAGTCTGTCTCCTCAGACTGTTTTAATTTGCGTAAAAGGCAGAATAAATAAATAAATCCAAAACACATCATTTAACAGTACAATGAGTACAGATCTACAGGTGGGGGTTTTACAGTCTGACGCTGGCATGATTGAACACAGTCTACCTGGTGAGATCCAGGACTGAAGTCATGGCCGCTGTGCATCCTTTCAGGAACGGGAACAAACGCCTGTTACATGGAGGAGCTGCGCCACATTGACCTGGTGGAGGGGGACGAAGGCCGGATGTGCATCAACACTGAGTGGGGTGCCTTTGGGGACGACGGCTCCCTGGAAGACATACGCACAGAGTTTGACCGCGAGATTGACAGAGGCTCCATCAACCCTGGAAAGCAACTGTAAGATTATCAAAAATTTTTGTTTAGTTTAATCGCAGCACAGCTGGAAGGCATCAGTCAGTTAATTATCTGATCTAAGCAAAGGACCGTATGTGAATATGTTGGGATGCTGTAGAAAAGACTCCCTTTTGTTCTTGAACATTGCTGCCAGACACAACAAAAGAGTTGCAGGCATCACATATTCAGTGTGAGAAGCAACAGAAGTGTGTCATCATGGAATGAGTGTTGTCTGATTCCCTCTGATCAGGTTTGAGAAGATGGCGAGTGGGATGTACATGGGCGAGCTGGTTCGACTCATCCTGGTAAAGATGGCCAAAGAGGGGCTCCTGTTTGAGGGTCGGATAACACCGGAGCTCCTGACCAAAGGAAAGATCGAGACTAAGCACGTCTCTGCCATCGAGAAGTGAGTCCTGATTGTTGTAAGGCGACTGCTTTTCTTCAGATGCTTATCAGAGGACATGATTCTCATTTCAGGACTAAAGAAGGGCTGAAAAAGTGCATGGAAGTCCTGACGAGGCTCGGTGTGGAGCCTTCGGACGAAGACTGTCTGGCCGTGCAGCATGTTTGCACCATCGTGTCTTTCCGTTCGGCTAATCTCATTTCTGCCACTCTGGGAGCCATCCTCTCCCGCCTAAAGGAAAACAAAGGAGTCGCACGACTCCGCACCACTGTGGGCATCGATGGATCTCTCTACAAGATGCACCCACAGTGAGTATTAAATGGAAAGTGAAGGACACATTTATGGGTGCAAATTTGTGACAAATCTCTTCCAGTCTTTGTTTATTTTATTTTATTTTTCATTTGATGGATTTAAATAATTTGTTTTTATTTATTATTATTTTTTATATGCATTTATTAGCTATTCTAATAATTAATTGTAGTTTATTTATATTTATTTTTATGTTAATTTTTTTCCCCTTTTTTCTGTATTTATTAAGTTTTTATGTAATTGTAAATAAATTCAGGGGTGACGGGGTTAACGTGCAAAGACAAGCTAAAGACCACCATGTTGTGTCTTCTTCTTTGGCACAAGCAGACCATGTGGATGCTTGGGCACCCCGCGCCAACCGGGGGGCCCTCCCAAATGTGCGTGAAATGTCAAAACATATTGATTAAAAATAAATAGATAAAAATGGTAATAATCACAAAAACTTGATTTTTATACTGTTCAACCCGAAGCCATTTTTTGCTGCTTTTGGTCCCAGTCAAATAAAGGTATACTGACTTCCTGTCAAACTTTCCACCAATCAGAGAGCTTAAACTGATGTTAATGTTCAGTCAGGAGCAGAAAGTTCTGTGTGTGTCTGAAATAACTGGAAATGAGGAAAACGTGTAAATACAACTAAGGAAAAAAATTAAAATACCACTGCTATTTATTCTTAAATGATCATCTCTGAGTTTTACTACCAAAAATTTTACTTGTCCACAAGAAAAACTCAGGATAACAAAGCTCCGGAGGGCGAAAACTATTTTAAACTGCAAGCTCATCACTCAAGATCTGACATCAAATGACCATGAAGCACCGAAGCAAACTCAGACGGGGGTGAAGTGCACAGCGAGAACAGATGGAAACAAGCTCCTACAGGCAGGACTGGAGTTGCCTTCATCTGTGACAAGCAAACACCACCAGAACTGGACAGTAGAAGACTGGAGGGAGGTCATCTTCTCTGAGTCCATTTCTCAGCTTTGCCCAGCACCTGGTTGTTTTATACTTAGATGAAGACCTGCAGCCTCAATTCTAAAGCTTAGGTACAAAAACCGACGTACGCCAAACAGTTTTATAAAAACCAAACTCGACAGGAAAATGTTTCTACCTCCACGCAAACTCTGCCCCAGGCGTACGCACAGAATCTAGAAAACGAGAAGCTGCGACACCAACGGTCCAGAGTAAAGTCAAGGAAAAGATGAGGTGAAGAGTCTGCTGCCAACATTTACCAGTCAGTAAAAGAAAATGTGAAAAGTAAGCTTCGGTCATTCATTCAGAGATCCAGCAGAGTGGGACAGACTAAAGGTCTAGAAGTGATGCAACGCTTATGAAACACACAAGAGGTGGATTTCCTTTATTTATTTATTTATTCTTACACAATCCTTTTGTAACTGTTGTCCCAGTTTCTGTCCAGACGGTCTTTTTGTCCCACAACTCTTTGACCACATTGTTAATAGCGGTGATGGTGTCCCTCTGCACCTGCAGGACTTCCTCTGAGGACACGGCGGTGCTGCGTGGAGACTATCCTCACCCTCTTGCTGCAGCACCGCCGACCCACATGGACAAAAACCAAAGACTACATTACCAGCATCATTACTGTCATTTAGCAGACGCTTTTCTCCACAACGCTCTACTGTGGGCTGCAGCGTCTTGCCTGAGGACCCAAGTGGAAGGTGTTACTGTTCAGCCCAGTGGGATTCGAACTTCAATCTCCCGCACTGCAGACGGATGCTCTACCGACTGAACGTCTAGCCGTACGTTCGATGCCTCTGCCGTGTCTTCCCTCCTGACACTGATGACAGCATCTGCCACCTGCTGCCACTCTTCTGTCTTTCTGACACCAGTAATGCCCACGCCGTGCCCACCAGTTAAACATTTTCACGTTTGTCAACGTGGTCTGTTGGACGTGCGTGTGCAGGCTTTTATAAATCTGAAAGTAGAAGTGCGCAATATTTTCCCTTTTGTGCCACAGACGCCGCCTGTAGATTGCTTTGCTACAGTTTATAAATGAGGCCCCCAGAAAGGCCGACAAATGACAGCGTCTCACACTGACTGTTAAGCATAGAGGAGGATCAGTGATGATCAGGGGCCTTCAGCGAGAAGGGAATCGGGCAGCAGTGTCTTTGTGAAGGATGCATTAATAAAGCCACATACAAGGTTCTCCTAGAAAAACATTTACTTCCTTATGCTGAGACTGCGCTCCCCAATTCAGAGGATTATAGCAGGACAATCCTCCAGGCTACACAGGCTCGGGAGCCAAGGTCTGGATGAAGGACCATCACATCAAGAACCTGTCACGGCCAGCTCGGTCTCCAGATCTGAACCCTGCTGAAAACCTCTGGAATGACATCAAAAGAAAGATGGATGGTCACAAACCATCAAGCAAACCTGAGCAGTTTTTTTTTTTTTAAGAAAGGCTCTGGTAGGCCTCCATAACCACAGCAGATCAAACAAGATCCTGAGAAATACAGAATATTTCCTTTTATCACTTTAAAGACTCTAATGAATCTGTTCCTTTAGACCAGATGTCTCGTGCTGTGACTGCTGAGGTCCGAATGAGTGATTATCTCAACAGAACCAGTGTGTTTGATTAAACCTTCTGCTCTCTGAACAGATATGCTCGTCGCCTCCATAAGACTGTGCGGCGTTTGGTTCCAGACTCGGATGTCCGCTTCCTGTTGTCTGAGAGTGGGAGCGGGAAAGGCGCTGCCATGGTGACGGCGGTAGCGTACCGGCTAACAGAACAGGCGCGGCAGATTCAGCAGACGTTGGCAGAATTCAGGCTGAGCAAAACTCAGCTGTTAGAGGTGAAGAAGAGGATGAGGATAGAAATTGAAAGAGGTCTGAAGAAAGAATCTCACCAGGAAGCCACGGTCAAAATGCTGCCTACCTTCGTTCGAAGCACACCAGATGGAACAGGTGAGGAAAAAAACCACATCCAAGCACATCTTTCTGGTTTTAACTGTGTAGTAAAAGGCTTCAGATGTGTTGACACATTTTAAGCCTTGAAGTCACAATCTATTTCAGTTTTTAAAAGAACAATGTTTGAAAGTTCAATGACTTGATTCTCAGCTCTACAAATATCTGATGAGCAGCTTTCTGTTCAGGGATCAGAGCAGCTCGTCGCCTGATAGAAAAACGCTGGAAAGCTGCACAGCATGCGCAGCTTCCTCTGTTGGTCTCAGCAGGCTACAGCACAAAAAGGCAAACAGCAGGATGGAATTAGTTTGATAGAATAATAAATCCACTGGTTTCCTGGTAAACTAGCCGTGACTGGAGTGGTTCATTGCTTACATTCTTGATGTCACAAATAATACAGAGGTTTTTCCACTCAGCTGACACAACGTGAACTAGATTTGGTCATCTAGTGAGTTATGTAAGGCAGTGTTGTTTTTGGCAGCATCTCAGTTTTAGACGTAGTTTTAGTCGTCATGACGAAAATGCTGATTAGTTTTAGTCACGTTTTAGTCATTTATAAGTTTGATAGTTTGTCTAGTTTTAGTCTAGTTTTAGTCAAATAAAAAAAGTATTAGTTTTTAACAAATTAATTTAGGTCAATAATACGTATTAAAAAGTGGAATCAAGGCTGACAGGTTATAACAAGTATTATAATTTATAAAACAAGTTAACCTTAATGCTTTTGCATAAAAACCAGATCCATTACCAGACTGATAGCTTTAGCCGAGACTTTCCCATCAACAGGGAAGCAAAGCTGCCGTGTTTTACTTAACTGCTGTTGGGCAGAAACTTTTTATTTCTATATTTAAACTTTTTCATCAATTCATCCCCTACTTCATCATACAAAAATATAACACAAGAAAATATCTGATCTATAAGTTCAACATATAGCTCCACATTGTGAGCTTGTTGTTTGGTTATTTTCATCAATAATTACAAAATTAAAAGGAATATTTTTAGACTTAGAAGGTTTCCCAGCCAACAATAAATACTGTAATCAATTACTCCTAAAAAGCAAAGAGCAACAACATCCTGACTTTGGTAACTGTGGCTTTATTTCCGAGAATTTTCTGAAGCGAATACTCCACCCTGAACATACACATGTGCAAAATATGAGCAAAGGATGAGGAACACGTTCAATTTGACCTGGTCTGCCAGTAAATGATGATGGATTGTAGTTAAAATATGTCCATATATCGTTTCATCGCTTCCACCAAACCCCTTCATCCACACATGATTCATCTGTGTGTTATGGGATGTGTTTAACTGCTGTGTGTGTGGTTCGGCCAGCTCAGTGCGTGTGTGAGCGTGAGTGAACGTGCACGCGGAGGGAAGAAAGCTTGTAATAAAGCCGTTTCTCAGCACAAACGCTGCCTTCCTCACCTTGTTTCAGCCCGTTAACACGTGTAGAGGAGCGTAGGTTCACCCCGAAGGGAAGGCTACTTCAGCCCTGGAGAAGAAGGATCTCCCCGTTTCTTCCGACCACGGTCAGAAGAGGAAAACGGGAAAGGTTAACATAAGAATGAATAAACTGCTGCTTGTCTGTGGCGCTGCACGGCTGGTGGTGGGCGTGGCCAAGGTGCAGCAGCGTTGCTGACTGACAGGTTGGCTCACACCAGGCAGAAATGTCGTGTTTTCATGTAATCAGAGAGCCATTTTTAGCTCATCACCGTCTCGTTATCGTCATGAAAAAAGGTGCGTCAACTAAATAAATTCGTCATCGTTGACGAAAACACCACTGATGTAAGGTAACGAGTTGCACAGCTGGAGGTATCCTAGTTTGAAGAAACCTGAAAGGTTGTTTGCATGGAAGTTTTAAGAAGTCACTGCAGCATTACTCCATGTTTGAAAGCATTTCTTTGTTTATAAAAAATGATCAGATCCATATGAACGGCTGAAATCTAACTGAGTCTGAACAAATTAACAGGCCAGTTATTTTAAAGTCTCTGGAAGAAATTAATAGTATTTTGATCGTCTGTGTGGCAGCAACACTTCAGGATAAAAATAAATCCAGGATTTACAGGGGTTTCTCTACTTTTAATATACTAACATATTAAGAAGCATTGTCTCTAAAATGGCTCTTAATAGCCCCTTATTTATTTATTTTTATTTTTAACAGAAAATGGAGACTTTCTCGCCCTGGACCTTGGAGGGACAAACTTCCGTGTGCTCCTGGTAAAGATTCGCAGTGGGAAGAGGCGATCAGTTGAAATGCATAACAAAATTTATGCCATTCCCATAGAAGTTATGCAGGGCACAGGAGAAGAGGTAAGGAAGGCCAGATTTCCCATAAGAGCCCGACGTGACATATTTGTCACATACAGTTTGAGACATTTTGCTTGAATTTATGGTAGCCATAAACTTTGCTTAAAATCCTGTTGAACACAATCTGATACTTGTCTTCTGTCCCCTAATAGATACCCAGAAGCTGAAAACCATATCATAATATTTTAAACTATCACATGGTAATAAATGGTAGATATCCCCCTAAAAAATTTTATTAAAAAGTTAATTTTTTTTACATTTTGTTATAGGGCCAAATAAAGACCTCATATTTTAGAAATATAACTTTTCTTACCATTTTTTCATAGGTCGGGCCTTTATGAGTTAAACAGAAGAATGCCTGTTCCAAGTCACATTTACTTCCTAACCTTATTTTTTTATTCCTTTTAGTTACAGCAGCAACTTTAAAAAACAATTAGATGATGCTTCGATCCAAATATCAACCTGTTACGTAGAGTTCTGATTGTTCTAATTGGAACAGAAAAAGCACTTTATTCCCATTTCAATAATAGTTTTATTCTTGTTGTACAAATCCCTGTAATCACATCTCTTTGCAGCTTTTTGACCACATCGTTCACTGCATCTCGGATTTTCTAGACTACATGGGGATGAAAAGCGCTCGGCTGCCTCTCGGATTCACCTTCTCCTTCCCCTGCCATCAGACCAGTCTGGATGCAGTACGTTCCACACCAGTTCCACACCAGTTCCACACCAGCTTTCTCCAGTTCCTGCAGGAACTGCAAGACTAACACCCCAGTATGGGTTTGAGTCTGATACAGGCCACATCATGTGGGCGGAGCTTATGGGAAGCAGGAAGTGTTTAGTGAACAACTGACTTGCAGCTTGTTAGTAATGACAATAAATCTTAATATTCATTCATTATCTGAACCGCTTTGTCCATTACGGGTCGCGGGGAAGCTGGAGCCTAACCCAGCATTTAGCAGGTGGGAGGCAGGTACACCTGGCAAGGACACCAGTCCATCACAGGGCCACGTCATAATATTAACCTGTTTTATAAGCTTTTTTTTTTTTAGCAATGAAGCCATAAAACAGAACAATGTTTATGCTCCTTTTACTAGTTTTTTTTTTTTAGACATTTTCATTGTTAGGGCTTTGTTTTTGGTCCCCTTTATGAAAAATATAGTGGACCCTCTGACACCTCTACAACATTATTTAGTTTGATCTGATTTTATTTAACATTTCCTCAAATTCAGTTGACAACCGCATAGTTTTACATTCATCTTTTTATTTCCCTTCAATTTGGAGCCTTCAGTGATCTTCATAGTTTTCAGCTCTTCCGTTATTGTTTGCCTGTACTCTGCAGGGTATCCTGGTGACCTGGACAAAAGGCTTTAAGGCAACAGACTGTGAGGGAGAAGATGTAGTGGAGCTTCTCCGGGATGCGATCAAGAGGAAAGAGGTAACAACAGAAGACCGATATTTGTCAATCTCAAAATGAGCAATTCTTTACTAAAGCAGCTGCAATAGAGACGACAGCAAACATAAACAGCAACACTGCTTTAAATATATGAGTGGATGAAGAGAAGTAATGCAGTGAATGGGGACGGGCTGCATTTATTTATACGTCAATGGGTCGGGTCTAGAAAATTCCTGCTGTTCATGGGTTACACCTTCAGGGTTTCATATATTGATTTCCCCCTTTTAGATGGAGGATCCGGTAAGTACTAAGTGAGAGTAAATCCTTTGATGGCAGGTAAAGCCGTGCGGGACTGGACCAGAGCAGTGTGTGCTTATTGTTGTAAAAGCATGTACCTGAAGAGGGCTGATCCTGGATGTGGCGTCGCTCTGAAAAAGCTTGCATATTTTAGTGTGCAGCCTGTCCAGGAATGTGAGTGAATTGCATCGTGTTCAGTGTGGCATTTAAGCCATTACTGTAGGCCTGACATTAACCTTGATAATGCAGGTTAATAACGTGACTTTTACATTGTTTTAATACAAATTGAAGAGCTGATAAGTGATTTATATAAATATCTCTGAAAAAGACTTATGTTTTGTTATAGTAATCAGGGGTTTCCAGCTCCGGTCCTCGAGGGCCACAATCCTGCAGGTTTTCGACGTGTCCCTGCTCCAAAACCATCTGATTCAAATTAATGAGTCATTGTGCAAAACTTAATTGGCTGTTGGATCCATTTCATTTGAGTCAGGTGTGTTGAAGCAGCAAACATTGAAAATCTGCAGGACAGCAGCTCTCAAGGACCGACTTTGGATCTGATTACAGACATGTATCTGCATCCATATTTGGAGTTAGACAGCTCAGAAATGGGAATATTATGGAATTATCTGATGTTATACCATGGTCTGGGTGAATACTCGCTTCTAAATGGCTGGAGGGTGTCCATTAAAAAGTGATAATGGACACCTATAAAAGACGTTCCGACCAAATAGCCTTATTGCTGTAAATTATTGAGCTGAATAAATGGTAGTTGGTTACTGTGGCAACAGAAACTCACTGTGGACTTTGACTGTTTGAAACAAAACATCGCATCATCCTCTGGACACACACAAGCTGTAAGAGCTGCACACACTCTCTGAAATGTTTGTGTCACGTCTGCGGTCGACTGAGCTGCAGATTCTGTTAGAGGCGGTTACCTTGGCAACGCGTAACAATGAAATAGTCCACTCAACCGCTTCTTGTGAAAAACTTACGATTTTACCGGTAAAAAAACAACATTAACGCATTAATAATTTATTTAATATTTATTTCTTTCTTAATGGACCATGGTATAAGTGGGATAATGCCCAACGAGGTGTCTATTATCATAAATTAATGGACTTCGCGGAGGCAACGGTCCTCCGCTTCGTCTCTTAATTTGTGATAATCGTCACCTTGTCGGGCATTATCCCTTACATAACTAAATGCATGATTACTGAATGGTGAGATTTTTTTTAAAAGTGTGGCATTTAAAATCCAAATCATAAGTTTACACACACCCACCACACTCAGGTGTTTCGTTAACAAGTTTGTCATGACGTCTGTTTCATGTATGAAAGATTTATTTAGCGATGGATCAGAATTTTTCATAAAATACCCCCATCACTTTTTAGAACAAATTAGAAAATTCCCAACATTGATCATATAGGATCATTTATATTGTCAAAGTCACCTGGAGGTGGACCTGCATGTGGATTTTAAACCCTTCTTTGACCCTTAAAACTCCAAGTCATGTTTTGTTAATTTTGCTCTTGTTTTTATGTATATAAAACTGCATGTAGAATCTGGACTCTTTAAATCCCAGTGAACATCCTGACTCTGTCTTTTTAGGACAGCCTCAGTTTATGAGCCTAAAATGATGTAACATGAGTAGATATAGCAGCATAAAAATATTGGCATTGAAACAAACATAAAACAGAAACTATTTACATATTTACACTTTTTCCTCATTTCCAGTTACTATGGGTGCAAGTGCTGAAAGCATTAAGGCACACATAACTATCGCTTTGCGTTTATTCTACGATTTTATTAGACTTTTCCCACATCTGTCTCAAAACTTTGGTGTCTAACTCTGCCCACAGTTTCGACTCAATCCCCACAAAAGTTATATCAAAACGTGCACGTCGTCAAGAATGGTGCGCTTTGGTTTTTCTTTAGATAAGTCTTACAGTGTTTACATATAAAAAAAAAAGCCATTTTTTTAATCTTTTTGAAATGAATGGGATTTGGCTGAAATGAGCCAAAAACCAAGCCCACTTTAGAGACATACAGCTCAGGTATATTTTCACTTCAAAATATCATTCAAATTTAAATGAGTCACAAAAAATAAAACTTTTACTGTCCGAAATTAAATTTTCATGTCTTTTACAGTTTTGACAGAGTCACAGGTTGCATTTTAGGAAGAATCTGAAAATTACCTAAAATTGTCTCGACTCTAGCCTATGACATCTGGCCCAAAGAATTATTCTAAAAATTTCTCAAACAAGCATGTCTCACACCCAGAGTTTTCCCTGTACAAACCCAAATTATATATCAAAACAGAGGAATTTAGGTCGGCTTCGAATTAATCTAGCAGCGAAAGAGCTGGAAACAGATTTTGAGCTACGTTGCACCACGTATCACAAAGTCCAGCTCAGCTGCTTTGTGGCGCCACCGTGCATCAGAAACGTCTTCTTGGCTTTATTCCAGCCATAGAGGAGCATTATTTTTCTTCTTTTCACACACACATAGAACTTTCTGCTCACTGGTTGATCTTTGGCTGCTCCTGATTGGACGTTACCGTCAATCTAAGCTCTCTGATTGGTGGAAAGTCTGACAGGAAGCGGCTTCATCATCATGTCCAGGTCTAAATAGAGGTCTCTTAGCAACATAGCAGTGATGGTGATGTTTTTATGGTGAAATGTGAGAAATAATGCTGTTATCATGGATCCTTGTGGATTTACCAGATAGTCTCTGAATAAAAACTACATTTAGAGGCTGGATTGTAAACCTGCTGGACGGGATAGAAATGCCTGGATCACCTAAAGGGTAAACTATCCATAACCCCATTTACCCCACAGAGCTACACACTACCGCTCCTGAGACACTGATGATGACAGAAGAGAAAGCACTCGATAGCTCAGAGTTTTAAAGGTTAAACTTGCTGCCTTTTCACTCGATTTCATGAGCAATTAAAAGAAACAGAACCACATTTTCAACCAAAGACTTATTAATTCACCTGAAGGTGCTGCTTTCATCTGCTCAGACAACGTTACACGAGTTTAAAACACTGAACCAGACGTCCTGTGGCTGAGATACAAAATGTGCAAATAATGTCAAGGACAGTCAAGACACTTGTGACGAAAAAGAAAGGAAAAATAAAGGAAAATAAATAAATACACAGAAAAGGTCCAAAATCAGGGTGTTAAAGCAGTTTTAAAGAAAACAAGTTGAAATGTGATCCAAACTGAGCTGAAATTTACAAGAAGGAAAATATAAAAACTGAGTTTGTTTATGAAACATGAGTGTGTGTGTGTGTGTGTGTGCGTGCGTGCGCGTGTGTAAACTTCAGACTTTAACTGAGCTTGCACTGCAGTGTGTAACTCTGTCACGTGACCAGGTTTTCTGGTGTGGTTTGTAGGAGTTTGAGCTGGATGTGGTTGCCATAGTGAACGATACGGTGGGAACGATGATGACCTGTGCGTATGAGGAACCCACCTGTGAGGTGGGACTGATTGCAGGTGGGTTTTATCTCTGAGTGACAGTGAAAGAGTTTGGTTCAGAGCTTGTTGCTGAGATTTTGTCTCTGTGGCGGGGTTTCCTCTCAGGGACAGGAAGTAACGCCTGCTACATGGAAGAGATGAGGAACATTGAGATCGTGGAGGGAAACGAAGGCCGGATGTGTGTCAACATGGAGTGGGGGGCCTTTGGAGATAACGGCTGTCTGGATGACATCAGGACGAAGTACGACCAGGCAGTGGATGAGAACTCGCTCAACGAAGGCAAACAAAGGTCAGCATATTCAGGACAGTCAATAGAAACCACCTGATGCTCTTCGCTTGTCCTCCTCCACCTTCTGGGAAGCTAACAGTGATCTCCTCTGGTGCCTCAGATACGAGAAGATGTGCAGCGGGATGTACTTGGGTGAAATTGTCAGACAGATTTTAATCGATCTGACCAAGCGTGGCTTCCTCTTCCGAGGACAAATCTCAGAGACGCTGAAGACCAGAGGCATCTTTGAGACTAAGTTCCTGTCACAGATAGAGAGGTGAGCCAGTGCTTTTACACTTTTTACCAACGCTGAGACATCAAATGTCTGCTTCCTCAACGCTGCAAACTCCTCTTTTAGATCTAATACTCTGCCTTTATTTCTTTACTTTCTGTAACAACAGGCTACTGCAGACAAGTCTGAGCTTTTAAAAACAGCAACCAGCAGTTGTAGTACACATTACGAGACATTAATTGGCCATGTACTTGTCCTTGTCCAGCAGATGGATGCTATGAGATGATGTGATGAGAAATTCAGAAAATATTACTTAGACCAGCTTAGACAGGTGGATTAAATATTAAATCCAACAGACTGCAGCATCATATAAAGCTTCTTTCAGCACCAAAGGTGGATTTCCCCCCCCTTTTATGATTATTGATTCTAACTGAAAACATGGATCAATCATGGATCCAGTAATCAGCTGCAAGTCATTTCTCAGAAGGAATATGTGGGATTATTTCCACTATTATTTCCATTATTTCCACTTTTTCTATCCAAGATGAGTTGTATAACTGTGGTAAAGTCAGACTGTACTAACCTGGTTATTATTACTAAAGCCTGGTATACACACAACGATTTTCTATCTGGTCGAAGATAAAAAAATCTGTTTTGATCGTACTGTGTGTGGTGTGCTCGGAAATGTAATCACAGAACAACACACACATGACGATGCTGTCCAGCAACTCATCTACAATCTAGTCCTCCGAGCAGGACAAACGTTGAAACGTAGAAGAAGAACCATAGCAACAACCGGCAAAAAACATAGAAGAAGAAACATAGTAACAATCAGAAAACACAGCACACAGCATGGAAGGGGATATATAAGACGAGGGAATGATGGTGGTCTTGGGACTATTGTTAACAGAAAAAGCCAGAACTGAAAAAAATAACAGACTGGAGACGGCGTGAACACGGACTTTATTTACTTCCTTGTTCCCCAGCCAGCTCGCTCTCTGATTGGCTACATTCCGTGTCACGTCACCACCCACGCAGTCACAATGCACGAGTCGTCGGCGTGCCTCAAAAATCGGCTCTGAAATATTCCCAATTGTCGGCTACGACCCGTTTCGGAGCAGATTATCGGGACAAATCAGCTCGTAATACACCACAGACCAAATGATGATTGGACATGAAATCTCACGATGATCGGGCGTTTGCAGTCCGAGGTCGGGAAGACGCAAAATCGGGACAAAACCAGCCCAAAAATCGTTATGTGTGTACCAGGCTTAAGTGGTAAGAATATTTGGTTTGAGACTCTAAATGTGGTTTACACACTATTTCTAATCTGTTTTCCTCGAGGATCCCCTTCATGCAACTACTACAAGCTGTTACATTAAAGTGGTTTATTTATTTTTGATCGAGCATATGTTTCAAAATGTTGTTGTACAGCAGATTATGTGTGAATGAAACATCCAAATAATTATAATTTCAAAAAGAACGTAAGCAGATGCACCTCAACTCATCTGGATGGACATGGACTATCATACAGGTTCTGTACACCCAAAACCTCAGAGACCCTGTGGACTCTCTGGGGGGTCAGGGACCCCAGTTTGGGAACCACTGATTTACACTATATCCTGCTTTAATCTCTGCAAATAGAAATAAACTTTTTCAGTTTTCCTCTCCATGATGTGAACTTTTTAAAGCTCAACATCCAGAATGTAGCTCCGTTTGTTTTAGTTCAAAGAACAGATAGTTTTTCATTTAAATGTCTGATGATTGGGAAGAAATTTAGATTTTTGTGATTTGATATGAATAAAAGAGAACTTGTATTGATCTCTGAATCCAGTCAAATAGAACAAACCTGCGATTTGCATCCATTCTGAGTTAGACGCTTACAGCCATTTTCCAAAGCGTATCTTTTGTTGTATCTTGGTCAGCACTGATTCTGATCGCTGACCTCTTTCTCATGGTGGCAGTGCTGCTATTTGTCATGGCAGACATAAATATATTATGGGGGATTATCAAACAGGTGCAGATTGATTTTCACACAGCTGTAAAATGAAGGGAAACCAACAGCTACTTGGATGGAAAAACAAACATTACTGTAAAAAAAAAGAAAAAAAAACTGTTCAGCAGCTAAAACATGTAAAAACTGGGATGGTTTAAAGGGTTAAACATAGATAAGCAGCACCGCTGACAGAAAAGCAGCATGCAGTGAGTCACCTAGCAGTCAGAGGATGGGAGGGGAGGGGATGCTAATGCTTTAAGCCCACCTCATACTGCTGGAGCAGCTGAGAAGTATCCGGTGACTCTGACTGACCTCTGACTCCCGCTCCCCCTCTCCTCCTGCTCCACAGCGATCGTCTGGCGCTGCTGCAGGTCAGGGCCATCTTGCAGCAGCTGGGGCTCGACAGCACCTGCGATGACAGTATTATCGTTAAGGAGGTGTGCGGCACGGTGTCCCGCCGCGCCGCTCAGATCTGCGGAGCCGGTATGGCTGCTGTGGTGGACAAGATCCGTGAGAACAGAGGACTGGACCACCTGGACATCACAGTGGCCGTGGATGGGACGCTCTACAAGCTGCACCCACAGTAAGACCCAAGCCGCCTCAGATTTTCCTGAAGGTCAAAATGATGTAAATGGCAGAAAATCTGTTTAGTTAACATGAAAAATCTTTTCAATCATTTAAGTGAATGAAGAAAAGTGAGAGACAGAAAATGTAAAGAAAGACTAGACATGGCAGGAATGTCCACAGCAGAGGACACGAATACAGACACGAGATTAAAGTAGAACGACTTGGACCCCATCCCTCCGTCCAGTCGCCTTCATCAAAAGCATTTCTGCTAGTTTCTCCCGCCTCCTCCAACAACGATGACTAAAGACGTTAACAGATGTGTAATATGGCAAATCGATTATTGTAACAGGTCTGATGTCAGGCTTGACCTTCGTTCTGGTTCAGTGTCTTTCATATATGAACACCTAAACACACCACAGTGTGAGGCACTTCTGGTGATTTCTAGAATCCCGTTTCAGCAGAAATCCCAAACAGAATGCTGATTTTAACACAACCTGCAACAATTTCATAAATTAAACATACTTTCAGTACTACAAGGGTTGTGTGTATAATATTGTTCTCAAAAGAAGGCTGAGACATGTGAGATCACTACCGAAGTGCCAGAATCAAGATATATGTTATTGAGTCAGAGTAAATTCACCTGGAACACAGCGGAAAATGTAAATGGTTTTCTCCTCCTAAAAGAAAACCACATTACTGTCAATGGAAACCAGAGAATGGCCTCCAACTTCATCTGAGGATGAGTAAAGCCGTCCTAGAAAGAGTAATCCTAGAAACGAGTAATCCTAGAAAGAGTAATCCTAGAAACGAGTAAAGTAATCCTAGAAACGAGTAATCCTAGAAACGAGTAATCCTAGAAAGAGTAATCCTAGAAACGAGTAATCCTAGAAACGAGTAAAGTAATCCTAGAAACGAGTAATCCTAGAAACAAGTACAGTTATCCTAGAAATGAATAAAGTAATCCTAGAAACGAGTAATCCTAGAAACAAGTAAAGTAATCCTAGAAACGAGTAATCCTAGAAACGAGTAATCCTGGAAATGAGTAAAGTAATCCTAGAAATGAGTAAAGTAATCCTAGAAACGAGTAATGCTAGAAAGAGTAATCCTAGAAACGAGTAATCCTAGAAACGAGTAAAGTAATCCTAGAAAGCGTAATCCTAGAAACGAGTAATCCTAGAAAAGAGTAAAGTAGTCCCAGAAAGAGTAATCCTAGAAACGAGTAATCCTAGAAACGAGTAAAGTAATCCTAGAAACGAGTAATCCTAGAAACGAGTAAAGTAATCCTAGAAACGAGTAAAGTAATCCTAGAAACGAGTAATCCTGGAAACGAGTAATCCTAGAAACGAGTAATCCTAGAAACGAGTAATCCTAGAAACAAGTAAAGTAATCCTAGAAACGAGTAATCCTAGAAACGAGTAAAGTAATCCTAGAAACGAGTAAAGTAATCCTAGAAACTAGTAATGCTAGAAAGAGTAATCCTAGAAACAAGTAATCCTAGAAACGAGTAATCCTAGAAACGAGTAAAGTAATCCTAGAAAGAGTAATCCTAGAAACGAGTAATCCTAGAAACGAGTAAAGTAATCCTAGAAAGAGTAATCCTAAAAACGAGTAATCCTAGAAACGAGTAAAGTAATCCTAGAAACGAGTAATCCTAGAAACGAGTAAAGTAATCCTAGAAACGAGTAAAGTAATCCTAGAAACGAGTAATCCTGGAAACGAGTAATCCTAGAAAGAGTAATCCTAGAAACGAGTAATCCTAGAAACGAGTAAAGTAATCCTAGAAACGAGTAATCCTAGAAACAAGTACAGTTATCCTAGAAACGAATAAAGTAATCCTAGAAACGAGTAATCCTAGAAACAAGTAAAGTCATCCTAGAAACGAGTAATCCTAGAAACGAGTCATCCTGGAAATGAGTAAAGTAATCCTAGAAATGAGTAAAGTAATCCTAGAAATGAGTAATGCTAGAAAGAGTAATCCTAGAAACGAGTAATCCTAGAAACGAGTACAGTTATCCTAGAAACGAATAAAGTAATCCTAGAAACGAGTAATCCTAGAAACAAGTAAAGTAATCCTAGAAACGAGTAATCCTAGAAACGAGTAATCCTGGAAATGAGTAAAGTAATCCTAGAAACGAGTAAAGTAATCCTAGAAACGAGTAATGCTAGAAAGAGTAATCCTAGAAACGAGTAATCCTAGAAACGAGTAATCCTAGAAACAAGTAAAGTAATCCTAGAAAGAGTAATCCTAGAAACGAGTAATCCTAGAAACGAGTAAAGTAATCCTAGAAAGAGTAATCCTAGAAACGAGTAATCCTAGAAACGAGTAAAGTAATCCTAGAAACGAGTAATCCTAGAAACGAGTAAAGTAATCCTAGAAACGAGTAAAGTAATCCTAGAAACGAGTAATCCTGGAAACGAGTAATCCTAGAAAGAGTAATCCTAGAAACGAGTAATCCTAGAAACGAGTAAAGTAATCCTAGAAACGAGTAATCCTAGAAAGAAGTACAGTTATCCTAGAAACGAATAAAGTAATCCTAGAAACGAGTAATCCTAGAAACAAGTAAAGTCATCCTAGAAACGAGTAATCCTAGAAACGAGTCATCCTGGAAATGAGTAAAGTAATCCTAGAAATGAGTAAAGTAATCCTAGAAATGAGTAATGCTAGAAAGAGTAATCCTAGAAACGAGTAATCCTAGAAACGAGTACAGTTATCCTAGAAACGAATAAAGTAATCCTAGAAACGAGTAATCCTAGAAACAAGTAAAGTAATCCTAGAAACGAGTAATCCTAGAAACGAGTAATCCTGGAAATGAGTAAAGTAATCCTAGAAACGAGTAAAGTAATCCTAGAAACGAGTAATGCTAGAAAGAGTAATCCTAGAAACGAGTAATCCTAGAAACGAGTAATCCTAGAAACGAGTAAAGTAATCCTAGAAAGAGTAATCCTAGAAACGAGTAATCCTAGAAACGAGTAAAGTAATCCTAGAAAGAGTAATCCTAGAAACGAGTAATCCTAGAAACGAGTAAAGTAATCCTAGAAACGAGTAAAGTAATCCTAGAAACGAGTAATCCTGGAAACGAGTAATCCTAGAAACGAGTAATCCTAGAAACGAGTAATCCTAGAAACGAGTAAAGTAATCCTAGAAACGAGTAATCCTAGAAACGAGTAAAGTAATCCTAGAAACGAGTAATCCTAGAAACGAGTAATCCTAGAAACGAGTAAAGTAATCCTAGAAATGAATAAAGTAATCCTAGAAACGAGTAATCCTAGAAACGAGTAAAGTAATCCTAGAAACGAGTAATCCTAGAAACGAGTAAAGTAATCCTAGAAACGAGTAATCCTAGAAACGAGTAAAGTAATCCTAGAAACGAGTAAAGTAATCCTAGAAACGAGTAAAGTAATCCTAGAAACGAGTAATCCTAGAAACGAGTAAAGTAATCCTAGAAACGAGTAAAGTAATCCTAGAAACGAGTAAAGTAATCCTAGAAACGAGTAAAGTAATATCTGAGGAAGAACTGTGCTACAGTAGAAAGTAAAAAGTGAACCTGAGCAGGTTTCCTGGTGTTTAATAGAGGTGTTACGCAAGTAAAAATCTCAGGAAGCCATTGGCCGATGATGATGATGATGATGATGATGATGATGATGATGATGATGATGGACACCTCTATCAATGGTCAGGAGGATCCAGGGATAGCCCCACATTCACCTTAGAAACACCATGAGGGTCCAGAAAGAAGTGAAGACCAAGATAGTCTATGATAGGAAGAGTTTCTCCTTCTCTATAAAACCTCCTTCATCTCCATGGAAACCAGCAGGACCTTCATGGTTCATTTCAAACTAAGGCAGAGTCATCGGAGAACATGTTAGCAGAGTTTTTAGAGCTGGAATCAAACTTTTCACCACAAAACAGCAAAAGTAAGACATGATTTCTGATTCTGGCTGCTAGCTCCAGAGTTTCTGTCCCACAGTGATGAGACAGACGTCTGTGTAACCAGCAGAGTCTCTGCTGTCATGCACCTTGTTTGTGTGGTTTGTGTGAAGTGGAGAAATTAGCAGAAGTTCTAAAGTGGACAGAGATGTTCTCCTGGTTTTCCTACATTCCCATATAACTGCTTGGGGTTTGAACTGTTTGGTTTGGATGCCAGTGCTTGGTGGAGTCTTTTAGCTGAGTTTCTCCTCGTCATGTTGCTATGCTACATGTTAGCATTGCTGCTTCCTGGTATCTGCTGCCTCTTGTACAGGAGGGTCTGGTCACGTTTTGGACAGATTTACGTTTTTTACACAGTTTTTAAAGTTCAAAAATCCCTCTTTTTTAAAAAAATAAGCCTAAAAAATAACTTAATTCCTCACTGTACGATATATATTTTTATACTGGATTATATCTCCTTCCAGTTCATCGTCGGGCTATTTGGTAACCATGGTTTCCTGTTGCACTGTCTCCCCACAGCTTCTCTCCAATCTTCCAACAGACAGTGAAAGAACTGGCCCCCAAATGTGACGTGAATTTCACGCTGTCTGAGGACGGCAGCGGTAAAGGAGCTGCCCTCATCACCGCTGTGGGCTGCCGCCAGAGGGAGCTGGACGCCCAGCAGCAGTGAGGAGCCCTGTCCTGTTCACCCACCTGCTGCTCCACCTTCACCCGCTGAACCCATCGCCCCCTCGGTAGCCGTGACTCCACCTCTGCTCCACCTGGTCCACCTACAGCCAGAGAGACGTGCTGCCTGCACAAAGTCCACACTGAAGATGCAAATATTTATTTATACTGTCAGAGGCTTTATTATTTCCATGTTTGTACATTTTCCTCAATAGCTTGTCAATAATCTGATAAACCTAAACTCCATACCTGTGCAATATTTGTGTATTGCTAATTTTATTTTTATATGGAGGCAAATATATAACTGTATTTATATAGCTGAGGCCACTTTGAACCCCAGAGGTCATTAGAGTTTTGCACCATAGATGCAAATAAATCTGCACTTTTTCTATGAAAGCTACAACAGCAGCATTTCAATGTCATTCCCAAATGAAGGATGTCTCCTCTGCGACGTATGAAGCAGAAAACCAGCGCCAAAAGGGCTCACAGCAAAGGGTCGAATGCGAGAGTCACGGCTGTTCAGTTCCTCGTCATTTGATGTGCAACAGGCTTCCATCATGTGCTAAGCTACTAACCCATGTTTGTGTAACTGTCAGTGTTACTCACATATTCAGATAACTCTGCAGCGCCACACACCCACCGTAGAAAAAGGACAGTAATTATTGTGGATTGTTAAACTTTTTGGTGTTGTGATGAATCCCACTTTTATTCATTGTATGTGCAACAAATAAATGTTTATGGGGCCCCAGGAAAGGAGTGAAAACAGCGAGCGCTTTTGTGTGTTTTTGTGGCTGAGTATCAGTGTGTCATACGTGACGACGTGTAGCTTTCAGTGTCGGTGGGGACTGCATGCCTTGATTCCAGACAACAAAGACTGCTGGTTTGTTGGGTTTTTTTTTGTTCTTCCTCTTTCTTAGATCTATACTAATTTGTGATCAACAAAGTTTTAAAAACAGAAACTCATTAAATTATATTTTGCTGTGGAGTAAACCCTGTCTCGCTCTCTTAAATGATCCAGCAGCATGTCTGAACGTGAGAACATGGAACTTCTAGTAGAGCTTTAGAGGATCTTTAAAATGACTTCAGACCTGAACAAATCATCTGAGAAACAAACAAAAAGGACATAAAACAAACAATAAGCTGGTTGTATAAGTATGAACACCCTTAAACTAATAGTTTGCAGATTGGAGGCCATCGTTCGGTCTTCGTGGGTCGGAGCTGATCATCATGGAGATCCTGATTTCCTCTCAAACTGATTCCAGATCTGTCAGAGTGAGGACATCTTGTTCTCAGGCCTCTTGAGGTCACCCCACAGATTTTCTGATGGATTCAGGTTCTGGGTTCAGGTGGCTCCCCTGCTTTTAGTCTTTAACTGATCTGGATGTCTGTTTGGGGTCATCGTGTTAAAAGGGGAAATTTCCCTTCAGCTTTCTAACATGCCTGAAATACCCGATTCACTTGGACCAGAAGTGAATCTGGTATCTGGACCTGCTCAGAACTCAGTCCATGTTGAGTAAGGGTGCATTTACACTGGCACTGTTTGCTTCCACGGATAGTCCAGTCCAACTGGAACAGTGTGAACGTGCTTTTGGATTTTGATGTGTACCAAAGCCGCCAACTCTGGACTGCTTAAAAAAACTGGGCTTCTTAGTCTGCTTGCTAGTGAACTCTAGTCTGGTGCGCTGACAGCATGAATGCAAACGGACCATCCAGCAGACCGCAGAGACGTATGATACATGGCTGCCTCTCCTGCTGTTCATTCGGGACAGACTCTGGTGAAAACTGCATCAGGTTTTATCACTGAAGTAAAACTAGAACCCACGTGAATGGATAAATTTATTGTTGCTTGGAGAGAACAAGCTGTTTTCCGTTCCGGCCAATCAATGAGCCAGCTTTTCTTCTTTTTTGTTGGTCATCGGCTGTTTTGGGGAATATCCTCCCCTAGCAAGCAGTTGTGTAACTGCGTGACATGGTCGAAGCGGTTTGGTCTGCTTCAGTGAAGTCCAGTGTGAAACCAAACAAACACAAAGATGCAAAATTCTCCTTAATTCCCTGTCCAATAAATCCAAGTCCCCCAGATTGTGCTGGTGGGAATGCATCCTAAAGCTCCAGTTCCAGCTGAAGTGAAGCCACCCCACAGCATGATACTGCCACCATCATGCTTCACTGTGGG
The DNA here is from genome assembly GCF_017639745.1 of Melanotaenia boesemani. Taxonomy (NCBI): domain Eukaryota; kingdom Metazoa; phylum Chordata; class Actinopteri; order Atheriniformes; family Melanotaeniidae; genus Melanotaenia; species Melanotaenia boesemani. The sequence continues at coordinate 2,147,473 of NC_055685.1, forward strand.
TATGGTACTCTTCTGGTGATGTAACATGTTTTTCTCTGGGAATTGTGGCCACAAAGTCTAACCTTGGTTTCATCAGACCAGAACACATTGCCAAGGGAGACTTGATGCATTTTTTTTCTTGCAGATTGTAGTTGTTTGAAAGTCTTTCTTTGTCAGAAAAGTCTTCTGTCTTCAACCCTACCCCATATTCCAGATATATGGAGAGTACAGCAGATTACATGTAGGTCAGAACCAGAACTTCCTGCAACTCCTTCAGTGTTTCTGTAGGTCTCCCTGCAGCCTTCCTGACCAGTTTTCTCCTGTCTTGTCATCAGTTTTGGGGGGATGTCCAATTCTTTGAAACGTCCATGTTGTTGGTGACTGTTTTCACAGTGTTCCAAGGTAGATCCACAGCTGTGGACCTGCTGTTTGGACCATTCTCCTGATTGATACCTGAAAACTTTTTAGGTTATAGTTTTTTAAAATCCTGAAATTTTGTGTGAACACTCTTCATAGAGTCGATACTTAGATATCTGCTGGTGAAAATATGGTGTTCGATACTTTTTTGAGTATCAAGACACCACTATGCTGATACAGTCTATTGTGTTTTCACTTCTTAAAGAGTTTTTAGGCAATAAAATTATGCATGAAACCAGCAACAGTGTCACTTGACCATGGCAGCATATCAGGTGTCATATGACGATGTTGTGTTTTGATATTTTACTGTTATACATCATGTCCTTTAAGAAATTAAACATTATTTTTAGTCTAGTTATTCAATTATTTATAAAAAAGATTTGTTTAATCTTAAATTACTTAATATATTAATAAATTCACAGATTTTATATTACACTTGCAATAAAGATATTAGTACAGTTTCAAAAAGAACATTTTTCATATATATATACATGCCTGAGAAATTATTTGCTTGAAACATAAAATGATTAATAAACCTAATCCTGTCTGTTGTCTCTCAGAATAAGACATGTACCCCCCCCATACTTGAGCTGACAGAGCTCATAACAGACTGATTCTCGCCTTTTTGCGCCATGACACATTCCTCCACTTCACCCTGAAAAGTTACAGCTGACCAGGAGTCAGACTTTGTCCATCCGGTCTGCAGACACATTACACACATTACTGAACATATTACCTGTTATATTCATATTCATACGGCAGAAACAGAATGCTACCATAAATAAAATGTGTTCGAGGCTCTTTGTGGTTTCCTCGAAAGTGTGTGGGTGTGTAGGTGTGTTTGCATGCCTTCACGTCTCTACTGTTCGAGCTTGTTTAAAGGTAGCTATCCTCCTTTGCAAAGACTACAAGTCTGCATGTTGATCTGAGAGGTGCGCGTGCAGCAGCAGTCGGTGGTTGGGGTGGTGTTGTGTGGGAGAAACTTCGCCTCTCTTTCTGCGGCTCTTTCTGTTTCTGCATGCGTGGAAGTCTGTGCGTGTGTGTTTGCGTGCATGTGTGTTTGTTTCGAGCCTTCACCAGGTTGGGTGGGTTACATGAGGGGCTTCTCCCTGCTGCATCCATTTGACTCAAACTAACCAGCGCCGACCTGTCACCACACATTTCAGCGGTAAGCAGTCGTGACCAAACGACACGTAAAGACACCTTAACCGTAAACTTCTTGGATGTGGCGTCACTGCGCTCTAGAGGAAAAGAGGTAGCCTGCTAGCTACTGACATGCTAACTTTACTAGTTGTGTCTTTGCAATTTGCGCTAGCTTGTGTTCTAGCTTGGTTAGCAATGGGTTTAATCTAAGGGCGAGCTTTAGTCCAGCTTCGGTGCCAGTTGTCATCGTGTTAACAGCACTTTAATTTGTGTTTCGGTAGATGGAAAAAGGCCAGTTTGCATGTGCACAGTTTTGCATTTTGCGCATATTTCCGTGCGAGACAGACGGCTAAAGTCAACAGCTAACGCTAGCTAGCGTTAGCCGCCGTTAACCTGTTTGCTCGTTTCTGACGCAAATGTTGGTCAGTCAGTCATCCGCAACCTTTTCATCTTATTTTAACAGGATGCTGAAATCTGTCAGCATCTACCACCTCCATCCTCGTGAACCCCTCCTCCCTCCTTCTGTTTTTCTGCGGTAACGGTCAAATTATCTTTCGCATTGCGTTATCGGCCACCCGCTGTGCGGAACACCCGAGGAAACTGACCCAAGGTGCCGCTGGACTCGAGCGAAGCACATGCTGTTATTTGTCCTGAACAGGTGTTCCTGATGATGCACGCGACTAATTGGATGATTAACCCGTAGCTGCTCAGGTGTTAACCTCTGTCACCTTCTGTTCCAGCTGCTTTAACTGGGTTGGAAATTAAATCTGAGTAATGTTTGGGTCGTAAAGAAAATGACGATTATTAATTCATTTAATAAATTATACATCTGGCAACATGTTAGAAAATCCTGAACGATGTCAGATTTTCCTCTTAGGGGGCATTTTTTATGTGTTCTGTCTGAAGGAAGAGCAGATGCGTCATGACATTCTTTTATGTTACTGGTTGCTTTATCAGTGATCATCTGAATCATGTTCATTCTTGTTTGAATAGTTTTTTGGTGCAAACAGCCAGCTGGTCCTCTCAGATCAAGGAAGGCGTCTCCTCGCACACTTCGCCCTCAGCAGAGAAGCAGGTTGAAACCTCCGTCTGACTCATGGCCGTCTGAGCCGACACGGCCCCACCGTGGCCCATGCTCTGTATCCGTTTTCCTCCCCGTTCTCCTTATCCCTCAAGCTGACGCAAAACCCCAGACACCTACCTCCCCTTCCCCAACCCCACCCTCACTCCCACCCCGTCCCCAGCGATTCACCCCCTCCTGCCATGGTGTCCGGCACAGAGACCGTGCACTACATCCATCTGCACAATTCCAGCCAGTCGGTGCTGGAAGCCCTGCGCACACAGCGACGTGAAGGCCTCTTCTGCGATGTGACCGTGCGGATACACGACGCCTCGCTGCGTGCCCATGCCTGCGTCCTGGCAGCTGGAAGTCCCTTCTTCCAGGACAAGCTGCTGTTGGGTCACTCTGAGATATCCGTGCCGCCTCTGGTACCCGCAGAAACCGTGAAGCAGCTTGTGGATTTCATGTACAGCGGCTCGCTGGTGGTGCTGCAGTCGCAGGCCCTCTGCATCCTCACTGCTGCCAGCATCCTTCAGATCAAGACGGTCATTGACGAGTGTACCCAGATCATCTCACAGAGGAAGGCGGCAGCAGGAGCGGCAAGTGCAGCTGCGGCAGCTGCAGCGGCGGCGGCGGCTGCAGGAGGGGCCATGCTTGGAGGAGTTCTCCCAAAACAAGAAGAGCGTGGCCTGGGGAAAGGGAGGGAGAGTGGAAGCAGTGGAAGCTGTTCTGTTAGTAGCGGTAGTGGAGGTTATGCAAACTTCTCCAACTTCATGGCTGAATGTGGAGCTAATAACGTGGGTGGGGGTCTGGCAGGTGCCAGCGTTACTGTCAGTGAGAGCGGCCCCGGACCGATGGATCAAACTAACACGGTGAATCTGATGGCGCTGGGAGACATGGGCACCAGCTCCATGTGTGGCAGTGATGGGATGGGCCCTGGGGCCGGCACAATCCTCATGAAGCAGAGCTCCAGCTGCACTCAGGACGTCAGGTACAAGCTCCGAGACCTGTTGGCACAGACTGCCAACGGAGCCGGCACCGGTAACGCAGGGAACCTCTCCATGGGCTGCAGCTCCAGCGTTGGCGGCGTGGACGGCATCAGCAGGGACGGCCTCCGCGGCAACGCGACTGACCTCTCCGATGACCTGGTGGGGATGGACAGATACAGCGAGGAGGAGGACTTGGACGGAAGAGAGCGAGGAAGAGATGGAGACAGAGACAGGGTGAGCGAGCCACAGCCGCAAGCAGAGGCAGCCGATAAGACTCCAGGTAGGGGGATAAGGGGAAGGGTTGCTATGGTTACAGCTTTCAGGCATGCAGAGCTGCAACGTTTTCTGTTTCTTTTTATGCTTTTCCCTCTACTCATACTGCATTGGCGTATAACGCTGAGATGTTTCTGCACTTTGCATTGAATTTCTCGCCTCAACTTCAACAGATATTGTCTTATTGATAATCTATGGACTTCTGCATTTTGCCTGTAGGTCATTCCCCTCATTATAAGCTGTGTAACCGAGTCAGTTTGGTTGTGCTCCTACAGACTGTGTGACCACAATTTACAAATGGGATTTCTTTTCCACCTACAACTGACACGGACCTTCTTCTTTTCAGGTTCTGGGGGGAGAGGGAGTGGTGGTGAAAGATGAAGGGGTGCAGGATGCAGATGGGACCGTCTATACGCTGGAGGATGGGAGGCGAGATCAGGAGCAGGGGAGTCAGGAATCCATGGCAACCTTTGGGCAGGTACGTTAACTCAGAGGTGAAACGCTGCTGCTGAAGCTGGTGTTGATGGCTCAGAAAATAAAGAGTTAAAATGTTAATGTAAAACAGTAAAATTGGAGATATGTCGCTCACTTTTAGTGAAGATTTTAATAATTCATCAATGACTACATGCAGAAGGATTCCAGCGAGGAAACACACATCTTATACATTTTTATACAGAATGTTGATTTTAAGGATAAATTTGGCCATAATCTTAATTTTTTAACTTCCAAAGGATCTTCTGATGTTAAATGTACAATCTGCATTTCAGTCACAAGTCCTGAACTAAGTAGAAAGAGAAACACGGTGAGAGGATTTCTACCGCATCCTGCCGTACACTGCAGGACTATACGAGGAACATCTGCCACACAATCATAGGATGCAGCTTCACCTTTCACTGCAGATGAAGTCATGATGGGAATAATCTGCCCAGTTTAAGCAGTTAAAACATCGTGTTTTGCTGGGAGAGCACAGCAGGTGATCATCACTGAATCCAGCTCCTCCTGATTGATCAACTCCTCCGTCAGGTCTTTTATCTTTCCCCCATGTGATTCTTTCCTCCTACATAATCAGACATTTTTATTCATCACAATACTAAAAAAAAAAAGGTAATATATATATATATATATATATATATATATATATATATATATATATATATATATATATATATATGAGGATAAAGAGGATGATAGACGCCATACTGAGCAGATTAAGATGTCGGTGATACAGGAAAAGATTGCAGGGCTGCAATGATTAGTCAATCTCTGTTGACAATAGTCGACAATAAAAATAGTCGACTATTGTTGGCAAAGAAAAAAAAAAAAAAGTGAGACATCATCTTCTAATCCTATCTCTGCTGAGAGTTGCGCATGCGTAATAAAGTCCACCAGGGGAAAATTATGGCGGCGGACTAAGGAGCAAAATGGCGGCAGAGTACATCAAAGTCTGGGATAACTTCACATTAAACCTTATTAAATACTGGTGAGATTTGTAAAGCGGACCTTGTGTACCACGGAAGTACGTCTGCAACTCTCGAACACTTAAAAGAGGAGGCACGTCGGACTTACATAAACAACCTTATGCAAAATTTCAAAGCTGAAAGTGAAATAAGATCCATTTATAATAATCATGAGATACATAATCCGCATTGGTCGACTAGTTTTAATAGTCAAACCACGGCCAATTTTGTAGGAGTGTCCAAATGTCCAGAGAGAAAAAGGTAGGGCACTCAAAATAACCCACAATGCATCCTAAAAAGTAGTGAGCATCGACGGTCACTAGACGGGTCAGTATAGACCACAATGCATTGCGTAGAAGCTCAACATGGCGCAAAGAGGCGAAAAAGCATTTTATTGAATAAATGTTGCAACAAGGAATAAAAATAAAAATATATAACTTTGGTTTGGATTTGTAATGACATCTTAACGAGCATTGTGGTTACCATGGTGACGGCTGGTAGTCACATGGTCTGCTGCGAACTATGTAGTGTGCTATGTAGTGCAGCCCTATGTAGTAAGGAGGGGTTAGGGGGGTGGGGGGGGGGGGGGCATTCGACACAGCTTCTGATTCTGGGGAAGAATTGCTGCCACTTGAGGATGACGATGGGTCCACCTAGCAACAGTGGACAGCGATGCTTTCTGTTAGTGATGGCGGTGTGTCAGTGCACCAGAAGCAGCAGATGTTGGCCAAATCCGGCATTTACCCAGCCAAGGGCCCGGCGGCAGGACTCGGGGAATATCCAGTAGCTGAAGACTTACGCTCTGAAGAAGTCAAGTGGGACTAAACAGCTGGGCAGAATATCCATGATGAAATCCATCAAGGTGGATCAGAGAGCTTGATAGGAGAACTGGGTACTGTGGAGACTGGGATTTGACCAGTGCCGAACCCACTGATTTCTACTACATTTTACTACTGTTAGTTTAAGTTCTACTTGTTTTCTGCTTATTTTTTATTACTATTTTTACAAGAAAAAAAAACAGGATTGGGAAAAAAAAGTAAATTAATAGTGAAAGTTATGTAATCTTATATCATAAAAAAATATAACATATACAGCTTCCGTCTGGCCTCTGCCAAAGGACAGGTCAGAGGTTAAGACGGTTATTTTCAAATAATCACATTTTAAAGTTTTTTGTTGTAACACTTTAGAAGAAAAACATTGAAATATAGGAACAGTCGTGGATTCAGCAGGACGGTGTTGTGGAAAAAAGGTGTAGACGTGTTCTGTGAGACAAAAACCGTGATGAAATGTCAGATCAGTTATAGCGAGAAGCACCTTAAAATGTTCAGCTTCAGGATTTTTTTTGCCATCACCGCTGCAGTGAACACATATAGTGCGATGAGTATGATAACGTTTTATTAAAAAAAAAGAAGTAGAAAAGTTCTTTAGGGCTTGGGCAATATGCTCGATGTGTCCTGAGACGTTTTACGTAGGATATAGAAAATGGCTAACTCACGAACTTGAGTTGTCTACGCAGGTTTTTTCTTTCGAAAGCCCTCTGCTGGTCGGAGTGTAGCTCACTGTGTGCGCACGTGGCATGTAGAGACATGACGGAACGTAATTACACGTCAACATGAGAAAAGGATAAATAAAACCAGGCTGTTCAGATTTTATAATAAAAGGACTAAATATAACCCTGTTCTAGAGGAAAGGGGAACTTAGATTACTGCTGCTGTGGATCTGCTGCAGAATTAAAATAACTTAAATAATAAAATGAGATGATAATTTAATATAAATAACTGAATAAAATATATATCAGATATTAATTGAGTAATTATAGAAAATAAAAATAAACCTGATCTTGTAGGGATGGCAAGGGTTGCGATAGGGGAGCTGGGTCGTCCCTCTAATAAACTGGTCGGGAAAACACTGGTTTTTTATTAAATGTTTGGTCTTTACAATAAAAAGTTTGTTGAAAGTGAACCAATTGGCGGTGGAATGAGAGTTTACTTAAATCCTACTGGTGTTCTTTTATGCATGATCATTTTGAATATCAACAGTTACACAGTGGAGATTTAACAATGAGGTGTGTCGTGCATCAGACTAATGGCAAAGTATATCGGGACATCCAGTTAGAGGCCACATTCGCCCATTTCCCTAGTGGACATGCATTTCACAATACAGCAGCTTGGACGGGACTTCCTGAATGCACAAGCTGTTGTAGTCGTGTTGATTTATATAAATACGCTGAGTAACCTTACATTCATGTGTGTGTATATATATATATATATATATATATATATATCTATAAGGCTCTCTGGACCTTACGCAGTGGCTCTTAATACTGGCTAAAGAACTAACTAATGGTTTTAAGTATGGATATAATACCAAATGTAGACTTTCAGAAATTTTTCTGTTTTTAATGTAACACTTGCATTTGAATTTCCACAACATAATGACACTAAAAAGCACCAGTAATATGTTTTTTTAATCTATTTTTCTGAAAAAAAAATATTCTAGAAAAATAGTCTGTCTACTGCAAAGGTTTTATGTTTTCTTCATTTTAAAACTTAAAAATATAAATAAATAATGTGGATTTTTCAAAAAGAACAAATTTCTTATAATAGATATTCATTAATTATCTGTATCACTTTATCCATTTTGGGTCATGGGTAAGCTGGAGCCTGTCCCAGCATTTAACTGGTGAGAGGCAGGTACACCTGGACAGGTCAACAGTCCATTGCAGGGACAACACAGAGAGACAAACAACCACTCACTCCTAGGGAGAATTTACAGTGACCATTTAAGCTGACATGCACGTCTTTGGACGGTGAGAGGAAGTCTCCGGACAGCAGGGGAAATTCTAGTGCAACAGCTGCAGGACAGAAGTATCCGCAGTAAAAGCCACAAAATAATAAATAAAATGTTATAATATAGTATAAAAACCATGTGTAAGTAGACAGCTAGTAAGATAAAGTGACTAAAAACAGAAAGAACATACACTATTTTAGATAAGGTAAGCATGTGAGAAGATTATAGACGAGTTTCAAACTGGCTTTAAAATAGTGCAAAAGAAAGAACATAAAGTTTTTTTTTTTACCTCTGGGAGGGTATTATACTAAAACTACCAACAGTTTAAAGTGTAAAGTCTGTAAAACTTTATGATTACAGTCTTATTTCTTTGAGATTGTAAGATTTTTCTGTAAGAAAAGGAACTGGTCTACATGTGTGGAGTGAGGGACAGCTCCTTTTCTGCTCTACAAATGTCCCAACGCACCCTGGTCTCACCGCTGGTCCCTAGTTTACACCGAGACACAGCAGGTGTTTACCTTCCTCATATCTTGCTCACCTTTTCCTGTGTCCCTCTTCAGCTGGAGGCTTTCTGTGATGGCGTAGGTTTATGAATGCATAGGCAGGTCCAAGGAGAGGAGGAAGAGGGATGGCATCATTTTCCTTAACAAGCACTCAGTAAGGGGATGTATATCTTCTTTGCACCACCATCAACTTGCTGTTAACATGAAAATAAGAACTTAAAGATACTGTAAACTCACATTAGAGTGTTTCCACTTGCTCAAGGCCTGCAGCTTTCAGATCACCAGGAGAGAGAAGGTGTCATCCACTGGACAGAAGGGCAGTGGGCTTAAAGCACTGATCCTTATCTGCATATTTCTATATAGTGGTAATTACTGTATAGATAGACTGGTACGTCATTACACATACATGCATACAATGACATACTCAAACGCAGCATGCATTCTCAGGTTTTTATGTGAATTTAGTAGGGCCGGGCACGTTGAGGTGTCGTCACCTGGTCTTTCTCTTGCATCCACTGTCCTCTAAGTGTCTTGAAATAGTTTTTTGAAAACTTATTAAACAAAAGGAAAATCAACCTAGAGCTTGTTCTGAGCCTTTGCTCATACCACAACTTTGTCTCGTGAGAGTTCATGTAAGCTTTTGACTAATGTTAATGAGGGTTTGCTCTGATTGGCTGCAGGGAGGCCAGAGTTGGAAGGGGGGCTGGCCCAGTGCATGGCACAGTGCATTCCGACCTAAAAACATCCAGCAGCTTAGCTTTATGGCTGGGCAGGTCGAACCGAGGAACAGCTTACGGAATTCAGCCATTTATGTTTGAACCAACTCCGAGCCTGAGAGTGAAGATACCGAGATGGTAGAAGAAGCACATTTAGCAAGACAAAATGTTTACGCTGGCAGAGCACTTCACCACACCGTATATAAAAAGAGAAAACACGGTTCATTGTACAGTGCAGGGGGTTAAACTTTAGCCCGTCCCTTAGGCGTTAGTATTAGCATTAGCATTAGCTGCGTCAGCAGTAAAGGCATGACTTTATATCATTATATTCATTCCACGTCTAAAGTGCATGACTTCAGGTGTGGAAGAGGGGGCTGACTCATTCAAGTAGCCTTCTGTGATGACGAAATCACAGAGCAAATTAAATATCACATACACGTTGCGAGAGTTTACCTTGTTGGCGGTTTTGCTGTGAACAAAGGGGCCCAGCACGAAAACACATCCGCCGTCTTCAAAAGAAAGACTTTAGGGAAGTCCAACACCAATACAGTATGTTTTTAAACTTGGAAAAGTGCAATTTCCGGGTGATGACGTTCCGTTTAAAGTGTTATTATTATGCATAAAGTCAATTAACACGTTTATTATTTTATTGTGCTTAAACATATTTTGTTTAGTTTTTCAAGTTTAAGTCAGAGTCCATCAATACACCCAGATTTCTGGCCTGGTTGGTGGTTTTTAGGTGTATAGACTGAAGCTCTGTTGTGACTTTTAGTCTTTTCTCTTTGGCTCCAAAGACAATCACCTCAATTTTGTTTTTTGCTTGACTGGAGAAAGTTCAGACACATCCAGTTATTAATCTTCTCAATGTGCATTTACCAGAGCCTGTACGGGGGGCTCTGGTCTGCCTCTGGTGACATTGTAATTATATATCTGTGTGTCATCTGCGTAGCTATGGTAACTATTTTAGTTTTTCTTTATGACGTGTGCCAGTGGAAAGTACATGTAGATGTTAACCAGAAGAGGCCCCAGAGATGGAACCTTGGAGAACTCCACATGTAATTCTTGTCTTCTCAGATGTAAAGTTACTATATACACAAAGTACTTCCTGTTCTTTAAGTACGTTTAACCTCTCTGATGCATGAATTATAAAAGCCTTGGTCAAGATTTTTTCTGAAGTGTTTTTTTTTCATTCTCACAGAGGACATAAAAAAAGATGTTGAAGCTTTTTTGTTTCCAAAAATATGATTTTCTCATAAAGTTACAAACATGTCCACTCCAGTGGACTACATGCGCCTGAGCACTCAACTTAAAACATTGTAAACTTGCTATAAAAGTGAATTAACTTGTGTTCTATTGTAAATATACAAACACCTTTTCTTTTTCATGCTTTGAAAAAAATTTCAACAATTTTTGGGAAATTTCAACACTGTACAGGTGCTATGTTCAGGCCTGAATAAGAAAATCAATGACACTCATAGCCGTGAATCTTATGGGCTCGACACACGGGAGGCGACCAACGACAGCGGCGGCAGCAGTGCCGTGCATTACGCTCTAAGATCGCTTTTCTCCAAGAAATTTGATTGGTTATGATATTGGTGGGGATTTTGACATTTTCAAACCAGTCCCTGACGTGACAAAGTATGACAGATGGAGAGTCAGAAGATTTGCCCATATTGACAGAAATCTTGCTGTTTACTGTATAAATGAGAGACAACCCTGGGTTCATCCAGTTTACAAAATAGGTAACAGCATCGTGAATATCATCATTGATGGACCTCAAGGCTGGATCCAGATACATCCAAAACCTACATTTGGACTAATTCCTCTGGCGCCACACCGGCTGCCTTTTATTCTGCTAAAATGATCTATTCTTCCATGTTCAATAGTGTTTCCAGACTGCGCTCTATCATTGGTCAGGTCCAGGAAGCCCCTCGCTGGTTGGCAGTAGGTGCCAGGCGACAGCAACAAGAATTGAACTTTTCCTATTTCTTGTGTCGCGTCGCAAGCCCTGTGGGCACGTCTACATAAACGAGCGCAACATTACACCTGCACATATGTTGCCTGTCACTTGGCTGGAGGAGGGCAGCGATTTTTGCCTCAATACACAGGTTCGATAGAAAATGAACGGAGAAGGTGTGACGTAGCCTCCCGTGTGTCGAGCCCATTACAACCCATTACACCTGCATGTGTCAAACCATCTCCAACAGGAGAACATTACTGTGAGTCTCCACAGCTCTATAAGGATGCAGGACAGTATTACTAGCCCATATGTTGGAGATAAGTTGGAAGAAAACACTGACACTTTCGTCCCTACATCTCCAAAACATGTTCAATCTCACCTAGGCTTTATTGAAGGTTCGCAAAGCCTCCAGGCACAGTGGCACACAGCATTGCAGCAGATGTATTTAGTCTTCCATGTGCATGCAGGCATCATGACATCTGTTTGCATTTTTCACCTCAGTAAGTTGGGGGCCAGTAAAATCCTGTGCCAAACCGAATATTCTGGTAGGCCTGTTTTTTTTCTTTGCTGCGTTTGAAGTCTACAAAGTATGATAAAGTAATTATTATAGCAACACATTCTACAACTAATCTGCACAAAAATGGATATTTTAAATGAATAGCTTATACATATAACAATTATACATTTGACTTATAACCAAAGCAGTGACAAGAAACAGTGAAGCAATTATATGACTTACGTTAAAAATTATTCTGGGTGATGCATGATGTCCATTTCATTAGAACACCTGGTTAATCGTAATTTTTCTACATATTTAACATAAAAATGTCACATTCCAAACAGATAATAGCCTTCCTTAGAGCTTACTGTATATCATTATATGTTCTAGCATAGAAAGATTGGCAGGATATGCTAGCAGTGGTTGGTAGGGGTAGCTGTTTGTGGGCCATCTTGGATTGCAGAGGAAATTTACTTGCAGTTACACCGACTGACCACTGGAATTGACCTCAATAGAGTATGGCAGCATAGAGCACTCTAGAGCAGCTGTGCTCAAGTCCAGTCCTCGAGATCCACTATCCTGCAATTTTTAGATGCAACCCTTCTCCAACACACCTGAATCAAATAAATGCCTCGTTGTCTGGCCTCTGCACAGATTAATAAACATGTAGAGGAGGGGATTCAGCCATTGATACAGATGTTTTGAAGAAGGGATGCATCAAAAAGTTGCAGATAGTAGATCTTGAGGACATTAAAAAGAAAATGACTTTTTAGTAACTGTCCACTACATTGACCACTATGCACCAGCAGTACCAGAGAGGCCCAACCAGTTATGCCCTAGACATCTGAGGTAATATACATAATATAATAGTTAGTACTGGGTATCATCACAAGATTCAATTCACAACAGATTATTTCGATTTAGTTTCAATATTAAATCCAGTTCTATTTTTCATGAATTCATTTTCCATTGAATATTAAGACGTCTCAAAAAGATTCTCAATATACAATTTTTATAGAGCACAGTCCATTTACTTGACAGTCAAGATCAATGATCTGAGCGTTTATCAGATAATAGTAAGAATTTGATCTGACACTTCTACGTAGATGCTACCGACGTAGATGCAGCTTGTTTAAGCTGGGCATCTACCCATGAACGATTGTGACGCTATCGCGTAACCCCGGAGCAGGAGAAATACTCTATCTGCTCCTCACTGAAGCAGAGTGCTGAATTTGACATGGTCTCGGCAACAGAAGCTGATTTTGGACGAGAGTGACACAGACAAGCAGTTGTGTGTATATATGCTGAGGTCTCGCCGAGCCTCGTACAATGTCACACAAGAGTAAGGTCATGTCACCAGAAAAGAGGACGTATATAAAAGAATCGCTCTACAACTTTATGGATCGATATTGGATTTATTAAGTTTGAGTCAATAAATAGATTTTTTTAAACCCAGCCCTAATAATAGTGAGAGACATAACCAATGTGGCGGCTTTCAGGGGCTTGAAGAGCCTTGATCACATCTTTTTCTTCAGTCATTGGTGCAGAGATCACTGTCCTTCCTGCGACCACTTCGGAATGAGAGCTGCTGAGATGGCTGGCTGCTGCTCTCCAGAAAGCGCTCCAACATATCCAGTTCTGTATTCCACTCCGGTCACACACTAACTTAATAACTAGCATATCTGCAGGCAGATTCAGCATCTGTGGCTTTCGTTTAGCTTGAGGCTGGCCATCGCCATGAAAGAATGACACAATGGCCTCCCTCTCCTGAGCAGATGTGTAACAGCTGGGATCTGGAGAGCTGCTGGATAGCAAGTTTAGCATGTGAGCGAAACACCCAACGTGCAACTGAAACATTAACTACACAACTCGGACTATGTCTGTCACGATGATAGCTCTTGTCTAGTTAGTTCCCACTATCCTAACCAAGTACCTCAAAGTTTTCTTATCAATCATGTTCATGATCATTGAGGAAAAACAATAGTGTGTTCAGTCAAAGGCTGTGGAAGGTGCTTCTCAGTAAATCTTTGTCTTGTCAGGGGGTTCCTCACGGTTCTGTTATGGGCCCAATTCTGTTTGCATTTTCATTTTTTGGGCCAGTAACAATTTTGGTAATAAGTTCATTTAAAGGTGACTCTCCCATCTCTGAGCCCGTTACCATGCACACTGAAAATCTGACCATTACCTAATTTCTGGAGTTCTCAGATAAGTAAATCTAACCCTAACCCTCACACCTGAGGGAGCGCCTTGCCACGCCCTTGTGGTGGCCATTAAAGGTCAGGTGAACACCTATAATAAATATTCACCGATATTATTTCCATGATGGCTTTGACAACATACAAAGGTTTTATTGGTGGAGATGGCATGGTCATTACTTGTGTCAGAAAGGCCGAGGAGGGCAGCAGGTGGCAGATGCTGTCAACGCCGTGTCAGAGGGAAGACACGGCAGAGGCATCGGATGTTGCGGCTGAAATTCTCAGTCGGGAGAGCATCCGTCCTTCCATGTGGGAGACCGAAGTTCGATTCCCCCAGGGGTGAATCGCTGTAGAGAACAGCGTCTCCTATATGACAGTAAATGATGCCTAGTAATTTAGTCATTTGTTTAATTTATAAAATAAATATGTACAGATTCATCTGAGATTGGTGCCAGTTTATTGTTAAATAATATTTACTATCAGAGGAAGTCCTGCAGGTGCAAAGGGACACAATCTCGCTATTACCAGGTGGCCAAGGATGACAGAAATTAGGACAATAAAAAAATCATTGTGTTAGATAAATAAATAAAAGGAAATCCTCCTCTTGTGTGTTTCATTAGCGTAGCATCACTTCTAGACCTCCAGCCTCCAGTCTGGTCCCGCTCTGCTGGAATGAAGGACCAAAGCTACTTTTCACACTGACTGCTACATGCTGGCAGCAGACTGGCTCCTTATTTATCTCGATGTGTTTTATAACATGAAAGTTTTGTTTCACAATGACAGAACATGTTTTAGTGGTTGAGGTTCTTTTTTTTTGCCTTCCTATCCAGCATCCTAGCAGCAGAATGATAATCTGGTTGCTGTGTCGTGCTGAACAAATTTGCTTTGCCAAGGAGAGGCTTATGGGTATAATGTTCCTCTTGATAATCTGATACGTTTATTTATTTATTTACTGTTGAATTGAATTATGGAATCTATGTAATCTTGCTGGACCAGACTGGAGGGCATAGAAAAAGACGAAAGACGGCAAACAGAAGCAAAAGGGAAAGAAGAAAGAGGAGACAAAAACACCACAGACCGAAGGCAACGACCCTTCCCTTGAGGTTCTTATTAACGTCATCTCCCTTTTTCTAGAAAATCCTGTTTGTTTCTTCTTTTTTTTCTGAGCGTGGCTCTTAGGAGAATTAATGTGGAATGTGCGTCTTTATTTATTTCTGCAAACAGCTTTAATATCCAACATGTGTGAAAGGTAATAGTGGATTGTGCACAAATGTCCTCACATTTCACATCATTTCCTTGATTTATTCTGACCGTAGGTGTCACCTGGGTTAGAGCTGCATGGAGGAACATTTTCCTGTCAAGGAATGATTCAGAGATTTTGGACTATTCCATGCTCCCAACTTTGTGGGAACAGTTTGGGAATGGCTCTTTCCTGTTCCAACATGACAGTGCAACCAGTGAACAAAGAAAGGTCCATAAAAACCTGGATGAGGCGATGAGTGGAAGAACTTGATTGGCCCGCCACAGAGTCCTAATCTCAACCCGATAGAAGGCTGAGAGGCAGTCCTTCTTGTCTAACAGTCCTAAACCTTGTGGAACGACCTTCCCAGAGGAGTTGAAGCTGTTATAGCTGCAAAGAGTGGGCCACCGTCATAGTGAACTCATTTGGGTGGAGAATGGGGTTCTATTAAGTTCATACGAGAGCCAAGGCTGGTGAGCCAATACTTTCTATAGTGAATCTGGATGTTTTGAAATCTCCTCTAAAACACTTGTAAATGATAAATTCACACATTATCAGGTATAAAATGACACCAAGTAGGATTTAAATAAACTCTGCTAAATTTAACTTCACTGTGATTTTTATCTTTTAAACAAACTTTTTATTCTGAACCTGGACCTGCTCTCATAAACTTGCAAACCAATGTTTCCCCGACCGTTGTATTAGACCCGTCACCCCTAGAAAATCAAGTGTATTTTATTTACTGTTACTCAGTATCATTTGTTGCATTCAATTATTTGATGTTCCGATTTGACCTTATTGTTTGTTTGTTTTTTTTGTTTTCTGTTTTCTTCAATCTTCCACCAGATCACAACAGAAGTAATCTAGGGTTCCATTTTCACTATTTTTTAATCTTATTCTCATGTTGACGTCGTTGTCTCTACATGCCACGTGCACACACAGGTGAGCCACACCCCCACCAGCACACTGAGAGCGCACGCTGGAAATAGCTGCATCAACCACCTGTAAACCAGACAAAATATCTGCCTTTTAAATGAAAAACGTCTGCTCAGAAGAGCAGCTGCAGGAGTTTCCTGCTCCGGTGTACAAAGAAATTCGTGTCCATCTGGAAACACACCAGCTGAACAATCCGTCTCGTCATTGTCGTCATTTCTGAGGCGAATTACTGCTTAAAATGGACGAGTTGCATTCAATCTCTTACTGCTCGTAAAGTAGCTAGATAGCTAGGAGTTTTCTGGATGGGGGTAAGCTGTCTGATTGGTGTTGCGTGCGGTGAGCTTCACTCCGACCAGCGTGGACGACGCTGCTGTGATAGTTTATAAAACGTCTCGGGATACATGGAGTGTACTGGTTCTAGCCTTAAAATGTGACAAAGTCTTGATTTTCTATCATCTTCTCTAAAAACCGTCTCTGGGATTCTGGTGTTTTGTATGAGTCAGAGTTTGAGGCTTCTGCATAAAAATAGTTCAGTTCCTCAAGTCTTTTTCAACTCGGGAATATTTCGAAACTCTTGGTTTAATTGCATCTTAATTATCTCATTTGATTGTTTTCTATCTGACTGTTTGGTTTCATGTTTCAACTCGTTTCTTTTGGTCGCTACGAAGCTATTTGTTTTCATCTCGTTTTATTTATTACTGTGTAAAAATTTGGGGGCATTTTTTTTTTTTTGAAAACTGAAAAATTTAATGACATTACTGTAAATAAAGTGAGAAACTGAAATTTACCCAGAAACAAGTTTTTTTTGTTCAGATTGGATGAGATTAGAACATAATCTTTCTGTGGTCAGATGTTCCTAAAACAAAAAGAATTTGAAAGAATTTTTGTTCTCCAATTTTCTCAACTTTATCTTTAAGTGATTTTATTTGTTTGTGGTTGTTTTCAGGATTTCTATGACGAGCAGGGAGTGTTTTCAGAGAGTTTCTGGCCGCAGGAGTGAGCCCAGCTCAGACCATGGCGTTCAACCCCAGGGGACGGGTCAACAAGCCCATGACTCCACCTCCGACCACTCAGTCCTCAACAACCAGGTCGGCGCCGTGTGTCACACCTGCTCATTATAAACAGTCTCCACAGTTTACAGGAAATCAGTCTGTTCAGCTCTGTTCTCATCAAATATCTGTGATATACCAACATGATCTCTTATAAACAGGGCTGTCAAATTATTACAAAATCTTAACCAGATTAATCACAGCTTACAAATGAATTAATCATGATTTATCATAGTTTGTAACTATGCCTGAAATTTGCCTGTTTTTACTGTATTCTATCAACAGAAAAGAAGCCAATATTTACAAATATTAATTACTTTTTTTTACATTAGATGATCACTTTAGTTTAATGATCAGTTCAATATTGAATAAATCAAGCCCCTAAAAATTGACCCTTGTCCTGGCCAGTACCCCTACCTGGCCCCTCCATCAAAAACTTTACCAGACACACCCCTACATAGCTAAGTATAAATCTTTTCTACCACCCGTCAGATACTTTGTTAGAGAGGGTCCTGCTCTGATTTGTATTTTAGAGCCTGTTCATCATTTCCCTCGTCACATTCATGGCCCCTAAATGATCAGACCTGAGTCTCCAACATCTGCACAGCAACAATGAGTTAGAGAAGACGTCTCCTTGATTTCTTTGTTGTTTAACTCTGACTAGATATCTGAACCTGATCTGTCTTCATAAATGTGTGCATGGCTGTCTGATAACTAGTAGATTTTACAGATATTTCACTAGCAAACCTCATTAATACTGACAAGTTAGATGAAATAAAGGCAAATAATATTTAAACTGATAATCATTATTTGATTTATCGATTTGAATCGATTCAAATTTAATAAGATCCAATATTGATTCATAAACTTGGAGATTGATTTATTTTTTTTTTATATGTCCTCTTTTCCAGTAACTTGACCCTGCTCTTGTGTGACTTAGCGAGGCTCGGCGAAATCTTTACAAGTATGCACACAACTTGTTTCCTGTGTCGCCTCCGTCCTAAATCAGCTTCTCTTGCCGAGATGATGTCACATTCAGATGTTTTCATGCACCAGTGTGGATTACATTCCACCTGTGAAGTATTTGCACCATATTATCGCTCATATTAGCACCTAATGCTAAGATCACCAGCTCTCATATTAGCACCTAATGCTAAGATCACCAGCTCCCCATATTAGCACCTAATGCTAAGGACCCCCAGCTCCCATATTAGCACCTAATGCTAAGACCAACAGCTCCCATATTAGCACCTAATGCTAAGATCACCAGCTCCTATATTAGCACCTAATGCTAAGACCACCGGCTCTCATATTAGCACCTAATGCTAAGATCTACCAGCTCCCATATTAGCACCTAATGCTAAGACCACCGGCCTCTCATATTAGCACCTAATGCTAAGACCACCGGCTCTCATATTACACCTAATGCTAAGATCACCAGCTCTCATATTAGCACTTAATGCTAAGATCACCAGCTCCCATATTAAGCACTTAATGCTAAGATCACCAGCTCTCATATTAGCACCTAATGCTAAGATCACCAGCTCCCATATTAGCACCTAATGCTAAGATCACCAGCTCTCATATTAGCACTAATGCTAAGATCACCAGCTCCCATATTAGCACCTAATGCTAAGACACCAGCTCCCATATTAGCACCTAATGCTAAGACCACCAGCTCCCATATTAGCACCTAATGCTAAGACCACCAGCTCCCATATTAGCACCTAATGCTAAGATCACCAGCTCCTATATTAGCACCTAATGCTAAGACCACCGGCTCTCATATTAGCACCTAATGCTAAGATCACCAGCTCCCAGATTAGCACCTAATGCTAAGACCACCGGCTCTCATATTAGCACCTAATGCTAAGACCACCGGCTCTCATATAGCACCTAATGGTAAGATCACCAGCTCTCATATTAGCACTTAATGCTAAGATCACCAGCTCTCATATTAGCACCTAATGCTAAGATCACCAGCTCCATATTAGCACCTAATGCTAAGATCACCAGCTCTCATATTAGCACCTAATGCTAAGACCACCAGCTCCCATATTAGCACCTAATGCTAAGATCACCAGCTCCCATATTAGCACCTAATGCTAAGACCACCGGCTCCCATATTAGCACCTAATGCTAAGACCACCGGCTCTCATATTAGCACCTAATGCTAAGATCACCAGCTCTCATATTAGCACCTAATGCTAAGATCACCGGCTCCCATATTAGCACCTAATGCTAAGACCACCGGCTCTCATATTAGCATCTGATGCTATTTATCTGGTTTACATGACAGCATGTCATAGCTGCTCTCTGTGTCCACAGCAGTGAGCACACACACATGGACACGTGCGTACACACACAGGTTTCCGTCAGAGGACAGAGTGCGCACATCGGGAAACATGTCAACCAGCTGAGGGAAAAGTGTTGAACCCTCTCCCCAGGAAAGTGTGGGTGTTAAAGCACCCGCATCACCACAAGGTTGTGACACCCTCAAGTCCATCCATAGAGCCAGCAGAATCATCTTGTTCCCCCATGTCATAAACCAGGGATGCTGCCCATGCGTAAAAAATGTTAACGTAATTAATAACATATATTGGTTATTTTTGACATACTTAC
This sequence comes from Melanotaenia boesemani, assembly GCF_017639745.1. Classification (NCBI taxonomy): domain Eukaryota; kingdom Metazoa; phylum Chordata; class Actinopteri; order Atheriniformes; family Melanotaeniidae; genus Melanotaenia; species Melanotaenia boesemani. Next base: position 2,167,301 of record NC_055685.1, read on the forward strand.
TTATAAACAATAACTCTTAAACAGAAAACAGAGAAATGGACCAGAGTGAAGCTGAAGACGATATTATAAACTAACCACTAGAAATACTGTACAGCTTGTGGGAAAGAAATAATATTTTTGTTTTACAGGATATTCAGGAGGATGTTTGCTTTCACATTTATCTGCTAAATACCTTTCCTGTCACTCCAAGAAGGATAAACAGGAAGTGTTCAGATGATCATGCCTCACACACTCACTGACACAGTGATGGACCTGTGACTGTCCATTTATCCTCCTCTCCAGCTTCTGTTCCAGTACCCAGTGAGCCAGTCGCAGCCCGCTCCGTTCTACGTGGGAGGGCCCATGGGAGGCATGGACAACATGGCAGGAAATGAGCCCAGTCAGCAGGCTCCGCCCCCAGCACCAATGACCCCCGCCCCCACCACCTTCCACCTCCTCAATGCTCTGCAGGGCCCTCTCCTTCCTCCCAGGGATCTGAGACCTCGTTCGACTGCACGCACTGTGGCAAATCTTTACGTTCCAGGAAGAACTACAGCAAGCACATGTTCATCCACTCGGGTGAGTTTACGTTACACTGTGATTGCCTTTTTCTGCAGAAGGATACATTGAGTGTACTCGAAATATTGCCCACCCCCAGGCCATCCTTTATCTCAGTGGTTCTTAACCATGGGTCCACAGCCCATGCTTGGTCCTCGATCACCACCTAGCCACAAACGCACTGCTTGCTTAATTTTTGCATGGTGGCTAACCTTAGCAGCATTAGCTTCCCGCCATTGTTTGTGAAGCTCTGGATGGTGACTTTTTCAGGTGACATATCAAATTGGTGGTGTTGAAGGACATATGACGCAGCATCCTAACTCGCATTACTTCAACTTTCAATTAGTGCCGGCTGCTTTTTCATTATCTGCTTTTGAGCACAGTGAAAAAAGACCACACCACTGACCTTGCTTCTCTGCTTAAAAACCCCACAATGCTGTGCTGCATCACTATCATTGTGACATGTCCAAACTATTACAGCATGGCCAAACACCTAAAATGATCTAAAATGAGTCTCAATATACTGAACAGATTTCTGATCTGTTGTCAGATATCACCTGATTACCCGTCAGTACTTTGGACTCTCTTATTCAAGTATTGTGTGGCGTGTGGTGTGTGTGTGTGGTGTGTACCTGCCCCCCCCCCCCCCCCCCCCCCCCCTCAGGTCAGAAACCTCATCAGTGCTCCATCTGCTGGCGCTCCTTCTCCCTGCGGGACTACCTCCTCAAACACATGGTGGTTCATACTGGTGTCCGGGCCTTCCAGTGCACCATGTGCGGCAAGCGCTTCACCCAGAAAAGTTCTCTTAACGTCCACATGCGCACCCACCGTGCTGAGCGCACCTTCCAGTGCAATGTGTGCCACCGAGCTTTCACCCACCGCACCTTGCTGGAGCGCCACGCCCTCCAGCATGCCCACCACGCGCCCCAGGCTCCAGGCCAGGGTCAGGGCCGTGGAGCCGACATGACCTCACCTACCAAGCACAGTCCTCCAGCTATAGGAGGACCCTCAGGTATGACTGGAGCAGCTGGCATGGTTGGCAGCATGGCCAACATGCCCAGCCATGGAGCTTCCTCCACTTAAAGTTAGAGAAAGGAAAAGCAGGGGGGAGGAGGAGGAAGTTAGTGAGCCCATTCCTTGAACCAACACTTAATCGGTCCTTTTACTCTGGTGGGAAGAGCTCTTACAGGTGTACAGGTTTCAAAATTTTAGCTTCAGTCAGGGATCCTGCACAGGGCTGAAGGCCTTTAAGTTTGAAAATAATGTACATTTATAAGCGGTTTTGGATCTGTACAAACATCTTTGGAAATTTTGTGGAAAAATGCTAATAGTAGTAGCCCTACTCTAGTTTCCTGTGTTGTGACATTTGCTGCTGTGAGGATGATGTGAGGTACAGAGCAACATGCCCACCAGTCACACACATGAACAGCCATCTGAGACGTCTTGAATTTTAAATAAGGGTTCTCTGCTCTGATTGGATCGTTATCGGCTCGAATCGCCTCACAAAGAAGCTGGATAAGAAGGTCTGATCTTTTTATTGAAATGAAGAAGAGAGCCACATGGTCTTTGTTAAAGGGTGAAGCGAGAAGAGGGAAGGAGGAACTTTTAGGAGCTCTGAGATTTCATATCCAGATGAGAAGATGAGAGTTCAGAACCAGAAGTCTTTTCTGATTATAAGTTGTGTAAAAACAAGGGATTGGCAGCCATTTCTAACCCGCTGTGGCATCATTGATAACAGATAGCTCTAAAACTACCATCATCATCATTAGCACTGTTAGATGCACCGATTAAAATCAGACTGCTCTCCTTTGTCTCAGTATTACAGCTGAACAATTCGTTGATTTTAAATCAGAGTTGCAGTTTAAATTTTTCTAATTAGCAAATTGCAACGATTATTATCATAAACGGTGCCTGATCCGATAGTGTAAATCAGATCAATAACAGCAGACTGTTTAGGTTTTACTGCAAGGACAAAGTAGAAACCTGTTCTAGAGGAAGCTTCAGTGTGGTGGCCACAGGTTGCATGTTGTAGTTGGTAAATGAAGCCGTTCATATCTCAACTTTACGTCCTGGTTGCAGTATGAAGCAGTTCTTATTTACACGTCATCTCATGTGAAAATCCTCCATCTCAGGTTAGAAGCATAATTATGTGTGAACACTGAATTGGAGCTGGATTTTAAGAGATTAAATCATTTTTAGAAATTTTTTAAATCTTCAGCATTCCTCAGCGTAAGGGAGGTGAATCCGTTTAAAGCAGAAATCCTGCAGCTTCTCACTTCCTGTGTGGGAGATGGTGGTCCATGTAAGTCCTGCCGATTCACCACGCAGATGTTGTCTTTACGCTGCCTGAGTGGTTTTTATCAGATGATGCTGTGGTTGTAAAATCAGGAGGTGACTCACAGTTTTAGCTCCAATTTTACATCCTCCTCTCTGGATTTAAACACAGCTGTTTATCTGATGCATAAACGCTTCAGATGGACCATGTGGTTGGTTTCACAGAAAGTCACGATCAGAGCACCCTTATTTTAAATGTTGAATTGTATAGGAACTCTGTTTCCGAGAGGTCAGAGTCACCAAAGACAACAGGAAAATTGGGAGGGGGTGGGGCCAGGGTTTGATTCACCTTCAATTCTTTTAAATCAGGGACTATTTTCCTTTGTGTCAAACCTCTGTGAACTCAGACACGTGAGAGGTGAAGACACATTAAACACAACAAGTTGGAAAGAGGAAAACTGTCGGTACCTGCTTTCTCAGCAGGTGTTGGGACAGGCTGTGTTCCTGCACATACAAACAAAACAAGCCTGCACATGTCTGACAGACGGCCTCAGGAATCTGTTTCAGCCCACTACCATCCTACCTGAGCTATATGAGCTGTGTTTAGCATCAGTGATGTTAGAAATATGTTGGCTGCTTAAATTTATCCAAATCTGCCTCAAGATGTTAAAGCGAAATGGTAAAAAAACTAATTCACAATCAGAACATATGAGTGGAGCCGTGCGACGGACTGGTGAGCCGCCTCTCGCCTGCTAAATGCTGGGTTAGGCAGCCGCCCCCCCCGCGACCCTTCATGACGAAGCGCTACAGATAATGGATGGATGGATGAATGGAGTCATGACCTGATAAAAGGAGTCATTTTCCTTTCTAAAAATCGTCGTTGCAGATAGAATTATGAATTTTTTCTTTTGATTTTATGAATTAACATAATTTTGCTGATTTTCTGATGAACAAAATATTTTAAAGTTCTGTGAGAAGCTGTCAGCCATGTTCTCACCAGCAGGAAGTAAAGACAGAATAAAAGCTAAAGGACAGGTGTGTAGTGTCTTACAGGAGGATCTTGTAGCCACGTCTTTGTCCTCTTACTGTCGGCCTCCTCCTCAGCGATGCAGGACGATGTTGGTGGAGATTCTCAGACGTCCAGCTGACTTTGATTCAAGCTCCTACGACAATCAAGCAGTAAGAAATGGCTGCTGGTCGAGTTTCTGCAGGAACAGACGCTTTTCATTGTCAACTGTTTAATTTGAAGTTTACAAAGGAAAATGTTTCAGGTTGGGGTCAAAGTTCAGGGCAGGGATGTCGTTCTGTCACCGAACACAGCGTCAACTCTTTATCAGCTCGGCTTCATTCAGTATGTGTAACGTGATGTGTAAACCGTTTTGTAGTTGCTAAGTCGCACACAAATTTGAATCCAAAATAAATTTACACATACAATTTACAAATATGCTCAATCACACACACATTTCTTTTACCTTCATCATCGTACGTGTAGTAGTTTCATGTTCAGAAAGCCTCTTGTGCAGACAAATGATTACATACATGTGCACGAACCGCCTGATCTGCACCACCAACACTGCATTTACACACAGATCAGTTAATGAGTGCACGAAGGGTTTACAGACTCACTTTCACACATAGGTGGTGCGTTTAAGTGCTGGTAGAAAGCTGGGTCATCTGGATTTTCATTCGGTTTTCTTCTGTAATTGATTCAGAGCAGTTTACAACACGTGTGAAAAAAGTTACACACAAAGTGGTTTACAGGTTCTCCACACATGCACAGTCCTGTAATCATGTCACTTTTAATTCCTGGTCCCGTGAAGTAGCTGTTCAGTAGGAGTCCAGAAGTTTCTGGTGGATTAATTCAGCCGTCCTCGGTTGACCAGCATCTAGGACTCTGAGGCAAACGTGGAAACACTTTCAGTCCATCTTTCTTTCCTTAATTAAAAGTTGAAGGTGAACGGACCTGGCACTGGTTTGGGGGTGGTGGTGGGGGGGGGGTGGGTGGTGGGGTGGTGGGGGGGGGTTGGGTCTGATGCAGTAGGGTGGCGCTGCAGGGATGAAAGGGGGGCGGGGGGGGTTACGCACAGCAGGGTGAATTAAATTCACCGTCATCTGTCTGGACGCTTCACAACATTTTCCGGTCAGCACCAGGATCATATACCTCAAGATGGGACACTATTTTCTCATTTGGACTGTTTGCGAATCATTTCAGCATTTTTTACAAACACACACACACACACACACCAACAATTACCTCGGTGGTCCAAAGACAGGCATTAATGCTTCACGTCGTTTTAAGCTCCATCAAAGGAAGAAGCAGTGGAAACTAGAGCTCACATCGACCCGTTTCCTTTCCTCAAACCTCGCTAAAGTTCTTCTGTGTGATTCTCCTGCTTATTCACTGTACCAACGCTCACTTTGCTATTTGTTGCTTGTGACTTTATTTCTATTTTATTTCATTTTTTCTTTGGTGCAGAAATAAGCAGAACTGAAAATATCTAAGTGAAATAGCCATTCAGAGGAGGTTAAATAAGGAAGAAAAACACTGACAAATCAGACGATTATCAGGATTTTTATGGAGTCTTTGGTTGTGCCTTGTCTTTTGAACTCTGCTTAATAATAATGGAAAGTGTTGCTTAAAAATAAGAAAAACAAACATAAAAAGCTTTTCTGACAGCACTATAAAGATAATAAACCTTTCTAATGTTTTAGTAAAACTAAATGAATCTTGAAAATGTACAATCACCCCGACTTGTTTCAACAAAGCTAAACTTGTGATAATTTGAGTTATCACATTAATATTTATTACAATTTGATGTCTATGCACAATTCTTTTGCACATTATTTGGACTTTGTTGTCCCTGAAGCTTAACATTGTGTTTCTGTTTTTCTTCTTTGTTTTTGTTTTTTTTTTTTGGGGGGGGGGGGGGTTGTTCCTTTGAACACCTGAAAGGTGAAGTTTAAAGAGCTGACGTGTTCCTGCTTTCTGATCGTTGTCTTCAGTGTTTGTTGAAGCATTATTTGACACTCAGTAGGCGACTTCAGCTTCCTAAGAGCCTTCTGGTTGGGTCTCCTCTACAGATGAGCCAGTTGTGAGCTGGAGAACTTTGCGGGTGATTTAAACGATTTCACATAAAGGAAAAACATAAATTGAGATTATTTAAAGGAGTGCGTCCAGCAAAGATCCAGATTGTCTCTGCTTGGACGTCACTATAAAGACTGACATTAAATGTCCGACGTGAACGGGGAAAACATAGCTTATTTACTGGCAGCAGGCTGGGCAGCACCGTTGCTGACTAAATAATAGTTTTTCTTCAGTGTTGTGGATTTACAAAGAAAAAAAAGTTAGAGAAGCAGGACTAAAAGACCTCCAATAAGCTACGTATAAAATTTAAAGCCAAACTTTGGTGCTTTCCTTTGAAATCTTTACCTCATGTTGCCAGCAGCAGGCTGTGGTGCGGGTTGGTAAATAAGCTGTGTTGAGCTGTTTCTGAGGTTCGATGCCGCCGTTGGGGCTCTGTTGCATTTAGTCTGAGGTGGACCTTGTACAGTACTGTAATATGTGTGCTTTGAAGCCATGTCAGCGCATTGTAACATGCTGTGTTATGCCTTTATTTCTGTTTTTTTCTGTCTTGTTTTGTTGAGAGGAATGATGATTGTTTTTCTACATTAATTACTTTAACAGAAGTTAAAAATGTCAGAAAAAAGCATTCAGTCATTTTATTAAAATAATCTCTTGTCATGGTAAAACTACAAGTTTTCTGTATAATGAGACTGAAGGCATGATTTTAACTTTTTCTGAGAACTTAGATGTTGTATTCGATGAATTAATTGAATTTTAAAAAAATGAGTGATTTCAAAGATTTCTTTCTCCAAATAAAAAGTCTTGTATGGCTCCTGACCAGCTGCCTGTCTTCAGTGTGTTGTGTGTTCAGGGTGAGAACAGGATCCAAGCGTGGACGCAGAGCTGATCAGTAAAATGGTTTATAACATGCAGCTGATGAGCAGCGGCACGCGGAGGATGCGGCAGGCAGGTCGGTCAGCGTTTCTGAGAGAAGAAAACCGAATACGATAATTAGCAGGCTGAAGGAAAAGTCTGACAAAAAACATGCAGAAATGGCCAAGTGCTATTCCCACTGGGTAAACCAACAATCTGGCAATGACTGGAAGGCCAAGCCAGTGTAAAGGCTGCTGCTGATCACGGATGAGGTGCAGGTGAAGAGCCTGGTTGCCGGGGAAACAGGCACGCCCACCACAGCCACATACCAGAGATGGGACATGGACCACGACACAGTATGAAAAAAAAATAAAAAATTATGAAAAAATATTTATCTGATAACTAAATATATATAAATTACTAACAAGTACTTTATAGCATTATTGTCATGTTAACACATTATCATATAAACACATTACCATGTAAAGGCATTATCAGGTTAATGCATTTTTTTTTCACGTTAACACATCACGTTAATGCAGGGGTGCCCAAGTTCAGTCCTCAAGATGTACTATCTTGGAACTTTTAGATGCAACCCTTCTCCAATACACTTGAATCAAATGGCTCAATTCCCTCCTCCACATGTCATTCAGCTCTGCAGACACCTGGTAACGAGCCATTTATCTGATTCAGGTGTGTTGGGGAAGGGTTGCATCTAAAAGTTGCAGGATAGTAAATCGTGAGGACTGGACATGAGCACCCCTGCGTTAATGCATTTTTTCACGTTAACACCTTATCACCATAATGCATTACAACGTTAATGCATTAACATGATAATATTGCATTATTATTACTTTAACGCATTATCATCTTTTCTTTTTTTTAACCCTGTCCTGTTCAGCATCCTAACATACAGAACGCTGGTCTGTGTGCTATATTTTGCCGGACATATTTGCTCTACCAAGGCAGACATGTTATATAAATGGCTGTCCTTGATGTTTGGAATATTTTTTTATTTTTATTATATTATTATTCTTCTTTTAGACTTGATATGTCGGTGCCGAACCTGACAGGGAGACAGAGGAAGAGCTAAAAAGAGAAAAGGACATAATTGAAATGTAAAAATAAAAGTTGTGTAGGCCTAAATCACACCAGTATCCACAAAAACAATATGAACTACCACAGTACTACATGATACATAAAGAAAATAGGATAATGATGAAATCAGTCATGAAACATACCTGTAGAGAAATGTACCAACACACAAACATCATCAACATCTAATTGGAAGTTGATGGAGAGATAAGCATGTTTGTGAGCATGCACGTGTAACCATGCAACAAGGATGAAACGTGTGCTTGCAAGACCACGCCGCACCTCAAAGCATCCAGGGCGTTAACGCCTTATTACCTTAACTCATTATCATATTAACGCATTATAATATTAACGCGTTAGTTAATGCTGATAAAGCGTTTCTTTTTTTGTTGTTGTTTTTTTCAAATTTGCTTTGCCAAGGGGAGCTTTATGGGTGTAAGGCTCCTCTTCATAATCAGGATTTTTTTTTAATCTTATTTATTTATTTTGAATTATGGAGTTTATGTAATCTTGCTGGACCTGACTGTAGGGGACAGATGAAAAGGAGAATAGTGAAGAGAAATAAAAAGGAAAGTAGAAAAAAGAAAGAGGAGACAAAGATACAGTAGATAATAGCACCAAGCCTTCAATCTAAACTAACACCAGATAACCAACTGCTACACCTGTACAGAAACAGAAACAGACTCTTCAGAAGTGGGCGTGGCCTCTATGTGCCTGTATGCACTCTCTACAACATCTGGACTCTTGGATCAGGGCATCAGTCAGTCTGTGGTGGACATGGCGGCGGTGGATAGAACAAGACGTGATGTCCCAGAGGTGCTGGACTGGATTCAGGTCTGGTGAATGGGCGGGCCAGTCCATAGCATCAATGCCTTCGTCATGCAGGACCTGCTGACACACTCCAGCCCCATGAGGCTGAGCATTGTCCTGCATTAGAAGGAGCCAGGTCCCACTGCAGCAACATCTGGTCTGACAGTGGGTCTGAGAATCTCATCCCTTGGACCCTCAGGTACCTAATTACAGTCAGGGTACCTCTGGTTAGCACGTGGACGTCTATACAGCCCTGCAAGGCGATGCCTCCCCAGACCATAACTGACCCACTGCCAAACCAGTCATACTGGAGAATGTTGCAGGCAGCAGAACGTTCTCCACAAGGTTATGTAGATAAACAACAAGAGTCTGTCACATGTGCTCAGCGTAAACCTTCTCTCATCCATGAACAGCGCAGGGCGGATGTCCAATCAGCTAGTCCTGGTGATCTCTGCGCAGTGTTGGGCTGTGAGCACAGGCAAAATATCAGCACAATGCTATTCAGGGTTTATGCAATATTAATTATTTGCCAAATTAGCTGATCTGACGTTTATTTTTAGCGAGTGTTCTTCAGTCGATCTACCATTTTCCTCTGGGGAAGATAATAATAATACATTTTATTTGTGGGCGCCTTTCTTGACACTCAAGGTCACCTTACAGGTTAAAACACAAGAATAAAACAAGTCAATAAATACACTCGTAAATTAAAGGATGCATAAAACAATCAAAAAGCAGTGTGAAATATTACAGCGAGGATGCCAGTTTAAACAGATGTGTTTTGAGTTTGGATTTGAACAGTTGTGTAGAATCAGAGTTACGAAGGTCTGGGGGGAGGGAGTTCCAGAGATGAGAAGCAGAGCAGCTGAAAGCTCTGCTCCCCGTGGTAACAAGGCTGGTTGGGGGGGATGGTAAGGTGGATAGAGGAGGAGGATCTGAGGGAACGGACTGGTATGGAGACATGGAGGAGATCAGAAAGGTAGGGAGGAGCGAGGTTATGGATGGCCTTGTGGGTGAAAAGCAGGATTTTGTAGTGGATGCTGTAGGTGACGGTGAGCCAATTGAGTTGCTGCAGGTCAGGGGTGATGTGATGGGTGGATGCAGTTCTTGTGATGACCCAGGCTTCTGCATTCTGAACCAGTTGAAGTTTATGAAGTGTTTTTTGGGGAAGACCGAACAGAAGGGAGTTACAGTAGTCGAGACGGGAGGTGACAAGACTGTGAACGAGTATGGGGGCGGTGTGAGGGAGGGGCGGAGGCCGTTGATATCGTGAAGGTGAAAATATGCTGACCGGGTTATGTTATTGATATGTAATGTGAAAGATGCAGTGCTGTCAAGGATGACACCCAGACTCTTTACCAGAGGGGAGATGGAAGAATCATCAGTGGGAATGGAGAAGCTTTCAGATTTTAAAAGAGAGTTTATTTGGGGCCTACTGATAACATTTCTGTTTTGCTGCTGTTTAAGAAAGTTTGAGGTGAACCAGGACCTAATCTCTTGAAGACAATCTGTGAGGGAGGATGGTGGGAGAGTAGAGTTAGGCTTGGTGGAGAGGCAGAGCTGGGTGTCATCCGCAAAGCAATGAAAATGTATGTGGTGTTTTCTAAAAATATAACCGAGGGGGAGGAGGTAGATGGTGAACAGCAGGGGCCCAAGGACAGAGCCCTGGGGCACACCAGTGGTGACTGGGAAGTAAATGTTTTCAACTGGATGAACTGAGTGTGGCCAGAGAGGTATGATTTGAACCCGCTGAGGGGGGTGTGGGTGATGCAGATGGAGGACAGTCTAGCCAGGAGGATAGAGTGGGAAATGGTGTCGAAGGCCGCACTCAGATCAAGGAGGGTGAGAATAGATGAGAGACCAGAATCAGTTGCCAGGAGGGGGTCATTAGTGATTAAGTAATGCGGATTCGGTGCGGTGGAGTGGGCGGAAACCGGATTGAAAATGTTCATACAGATTGTTGTGGGATCCGGGGAAGGAAGGCGGGGCTCAGTGGTGGCTGACCCAGTAGCTCTAAAGGTAGACATGTAACACCACGTCCAGTCTTTTTTTTTTTTTTTTTGTTACCTGTTTCAGTTTGCTTTCTTCAGTCAGAAGCTTAGTGAATATTTGGTCTGGCATAACACATAACGTAGCACGTAATACCACACTTACAAACATTGACAGCGAGTATTGTTCAGTCGGTTTTTATTTATTTCAACTTTATCAATACAGCAGTCTGGTGTGTGAGTGAATCAGTCCTTGACCCACTGATGACGCCCCGGTTCACGACTGAGAAACTATGATTTCTTTGTGCCCGTTGGAAACGACTTCTCAGGTTCCAAAATCAACTGGTTTTTTGTTAGGCCTTAGCAAATCAGTCGGTCTCCAACTTGATTCGGGAACCAACTCTGTGCCGGTGCCCGGCCACTCTGAAAGGGCTACAGCCCAGCTAAATAAAACTCTGTTAGACCTGTAAATGGTACATGACCTTTTACTTACACAAACTTATGATAAATATGTAGTTTTCTGATAGGAAATGTGTAGTCATTCTTGATGAATTGCAATTTAATTTCTATTTTAAGGTTTGAAACTAAACAACAAAACATATACAAAAAGGATACTTTTCCTTCCATGGGATGTTGATATCTGTGGAAAATTAATTAAAAATAGAAAATCCATACTTTCCAACTTAATGACAAGAAAAATAGATCTAAAAGCAATGAAACTGATACTTTTAGTGTCATGTTATGGATGTTCAATGCAATTATTGCCAATTAAAATTGAAAGCCTGCCTAAAAAACTGCATTTATCTTAATATCTATTAACCAACATTAGTTGGTTCTTTATCATTTTTTAGCCAGTGCGCTATTTAAGAACCATTGTGGAAGGTCAAGTTGTGGACCCTGGGCCACAGAAATCACATGCAGAGGCTCCGCTTGCCAACAGGCAAATGCTTGGGGCCCCAAGCAAGAAGGGGGCCTCCGAGGGTCCAACAACTCCCCACAGCTGAACTCCCTAAAGGGGCCTCCCCTCCACTGACATGAGAGTGGGTTTATCAAAATAAAGAGAAATTATCTGTCTGGAGAAAGAAGAAAAACAGGAAGAGCAAAGGAAGACCAAGACAGAGGTAAGAAGTACAGATAATACGGAAGTTAATTTAGCTCAGAGCAGCTCAGAACATCTTCTTGATGAGTTCCTGGTTGTCACCAGGCTTTATTTAGTTATCAGCTTAAAACTGTGTCCAGATAAGATAAACAGTCATTCTGAGAAGAATTTATAGCCAAGAAATCTGGATAATGTCCCACTAAAGGTGCATGGATGGAAGTTATTTTGCATTTTGTGTACATCTGTTCACCTGATGGCTGATTTTCATCAGATATTGTTCCTTCTGTGTTTAGAAGGAAGCAGCTTCACAGCGTTAAATCATCCTGCTGACTTTTTTTACCTTTTAGTCAGTAAATCCTACCGTTTTCACCTCTGTGTCATAAATGTTTTATTTAATGTTGAAAGTTAGGCAGGTCTAATCCTCCCTATCTTTCAGCTTCTGTACAGTTTTTAAACTGATCCGGGGAGGTTTATTTTCCAGAGCAATTGGGAGATGTGTGATTCTAGCGATTTAAACCAGGTGGAGGGGGGTTTCATAGGAATTATAGAAAACAAATAGTTGATTTTGGGTAGAACCATCATTTTTATAGTGGCAACTCTCCCCATGAATGAAATGGGTAGAGATTTCCAGCTAGCAAGATCATCTTCTATAGTCTTAAGGTGAATGTGATTAAGTTTTGTTAGTTCTGAGAGCCTGGAGGGACTGATTACACCCAGCGTATCTAATGCTACCTGGATTGTAAGGTGATGCTGGGTAGATTTTGAAAGCTACAGTTGACGGGTTAGACCAGTTAATGGAGTAATCCGAGAGTGATTGAGAATTTATTAATTAGTGAGATTGTTTCAGATAGAGGGGTTTCTGAGTAGTTCTGGAAGAATAGTTAAAATGTCATCAGCATAAAGACTTATTTTATGAATTATATTTTTGGATGATTGATGCTTTTAATAGCTTGATTTTGGTCTAATCGCAGCAGCTAGCGGTTCAATAAATATAGCAGAAAGTGAGGGGGATAGTGGACAACCTTGTCTGATGCCCCTTTGTAGATTAAAACTTGGAGAGGTTTGATCATTTGTTCTGATACTCACATTAGGAGAACTATATACGATTTTTAATCCAGTAATGAAGAACGGTCAAAGCCAAATCTCTTTAAAGTAGCTAGTAAATATTCCATTTAACACAATCAAAAGCTTTCTCTGCATCTGGGTACTTTCCAGCAGGATAATGCACCATGTCACAAAGCTCAGATTATCTCCACCTGCTTTCTAGAACATTACGATGAGTTCACCTTGACTCCAACATCCTCCACAGCCACCAGATCTCAGTCCAGTAGAGCAGCTTTGGGATGTGGTGGAAACGGGAGATTCTCATCATGGATGCAGACGACAAACCTGCAGCAACTGTGTGATGCTTCATGTCAATATGAGAAAACCTCTGAGGAAGGTTTTCCACCACATGCTTCATCTATCACACGAAAATTAAAGTAGTTCTGGAGGAAAAAGGAGGTCCAACCTGGTACTAAAAGGTGGACCTAAAAATGTGGCGGATGAGTGTACATAGAAATATACAGATAGACCCCCCCCCCCCCCCCACCACCACCACCGACCCACCGCCACCCCCACCCCCCTTCTCCTCCCTTTCAGGGGCCAAATGTAAATGCTGTCTCTTTCTGAAGGGTCATAGATTTTTTTCCCTGAAGCTCTGGCTGGTGTGGCTGAACTCTGGCCAGAAGGCATCCTGTTACTCAAACAACATCTGTTCCTGCTACTCTTTTTCTCCCAGCATGCCGAGGGACATGTAGAGTCTCCCAAGGGTTGGCTTTTGTGTGGCCCATTGTCAAATTCCATCATTGTCTGTTGACGTCTGTTCCTCCAGAGTTATAAACCCATCAGAACCTGGCTCTACTGGCCAATGATTTACAATCCCTCGTTGCATGAACACAATCATCTCTGAAGTAATTAGAAAAAAAATTGGAAATTGAAAGAGTTGACCGAAGGAACAGATAAAATGTACATTGCTGTGTCTGTTTTCTGTGTTTTCAGCTAATGATGACTGAAACTTTGCTGCTGCGAGACAGAAAAGATTTAATGTCAGCCGTCAAAACTACAATTCAAGTTACCATTTAGTGAAAAGAGGACACGCTGGAAAAGCTAAACAGCCAGTGTTGGGTGTCCATTAGGCGTTCTCTACATCCATCTGAATTTTAAAGTCATGAATTACCTGACTTGTCTGTGGGAGCAGAAAGCGGTAGTGGTAAATCTAGCGTAGGGACATTGTTTTTCAGAATAGACGCCCTCTCCCGTCTCCAGGGAGACACTTTCAAACTCCTGGCATTAAGCCAACAGTGTCACATAGAAAAGCCCACCATGGGGTCGCCAGGGGAAGACAACAGATGTTACTGATTAACTTTGCTCACAGACCCTGAAAACTACTTGCAGATGGACAGAACAGAAGTTGGACGCAATTAAATTTCATGTTTAGCAATATTTATTTGGAAAAATAGTCTTCGGCTAATTACTTCATCAAAAACAGTCAAGGAAACGGTAACATTTGTACATCCCTCTTTAAATAACATTTCTTTAAAAAAATTCCCATCGAATGAGTGCCGTTTGCAAATATCATCAATAAAAAAGCAACTTAAATAATAAACATCACAAATATACATGACAACAATAAAAATAACACAAAATCCTTAAATTAACTTAAATTAAATCATACTTTTACAATCATAACATTTTCTTGTTTTTTTTTCTTTTTCTTTATTTTACAAAAGAAACAATCGTATCAAAAGCAACACTTTTTTTCTTTTATTATTATTATTATTATTATTTAATTAAGACAAAGTTTTATGTCCCAAATAAGAAAAAAGGAAGAACAATACAATGTCATGAATAGTTTGGAGGGCTTGGGCGAAGAAACGCACTCAGTAACACAGTGATCGAGTATACATACCAGTCTCCACAGGTGTGCTGATGGTGTGCACAGCCCATGCTAACAGCCTTGTGAAGAGCAAGGCCAGTATGGCCGAACATCCACCGTTTGATGCAGTTCCTTGGCGCTCAGCAACGGCGTGTGGGTTAGAGAAAAGGCCCGGGTGCAAATGTTGCAGAAAGACAAACCTGTAGCATCCTACTTTGTTCATGACGTGTTTTATTTTAACTCTCAGAAGACAGGATCATAAAAAAGTGTTTGTTTTATCTTTTTAACCCAGCACAGTTCGCCCCCCCACAGGCCGCCGCTGCCCTGCGCATAGTTACCAGTTAGGAGAACCAGCTCACTCTGAATATCAGTTAAACGTCTCAGTATCAGCAGCAGTCTCAAGTGGGACACCCCCCCTAAGGTTAGAGCAGCATCTGAAGGAGATAAAACTCTCCCATAGAGCAAATGAGCAACGGGCAGCCCATTGGTGGCTTCTGACACTGGAAAACATTTTTTAAGAAGTTGTTAGGTGCATTGGCTTGCTGATTGTGCGCAGAAAGGTGCAGAAAGTGACAACAGGACTCACCTCAGTTGCAATTATACCTTCACTCTTTCTCCTCTGACATGACAAACACAGATTTGTACTTGGTGTCCGCACACGCAGACAGTTTCTGGGCTTTCTTTTCTGATGCCATCGCTATGAAAACAAGAAAACAAAGTTAGCTAAATCATTCGGACCAGCTCAGTTACGTTTAACTCCTCAACAATGAAACATTTTACCATTTTAAACGTTTGCTCCGTTTCTCCTCAAACTCAAAAGAGTCCAGGGATTGGCACTTGTCCTCGCAGGCCGCCTCCAGCATGGCCTCTTTAGCCACCTGCTCATAGTTGACCTCGTGGACGAGTTGTAGTCTGTAGCGTGGATGTCAGGCTTTTATAGACGGTTCTTCCAGGTGAGGAGCCTTCATCTGGGTCGGCGCTGCATGAAGTCATCTTCTTTGTGATGTTTTGACGCCTGCAGGCGGCATAACGCTGATGGCCAGGTCCCTGTCGCTGCGGTGGCAGTTGTTGTCAGGTATTGATCGTCTCTCCTTCAGCTGCGCTTTTGCTTGACCACCGTGATGACTTTGGATCGGAAAAACCCGACCAGAACTGCGCACCCTGCCAGCAGCAGCAGCACAAGGGCCACGCCAGACCCAATGGCCATCCAGGGCACCTCCGACCCGCGGATGGCGGCGTGCTCTGGAAGCAAGAACTGGCAGTTTCGGCCTCCATATCCGGGGACGCAGGCACAGACATAGCGGTTGTTTCTCTCATGGCAGGTGGCTCCGTTGTGACAGGGGTTGTGTTCACAGCGGCTGATGGGGGAGCTGCAGTTGCGGCCGGTGTATCCCGGGGGGCAGGTGCAGGTGTACCCGTCGAGACCCTCTTGGCAGGTGCCGCCGTTCTGGCAGGGGTAGTCCAAGCACTCATCCCCGGTGTGGTCGCAGTTCATGCCGGTATAACCATCTGGACACTGACACAAGTACGAGTTGACCAGATCCAAGCAGCGTGCACCTACAAACACAGATGAGGCCTCGCATCAATGTCAAAGGCACATTTTACACAAACTGAGAAATAAATCCCGAAGGATCCCACCGTGGCTTACCATTAGAGCAGGGAGCAGACGTGCAGTGGTCAATCTTCTTCTCACAGTTGAAGCCAGGCGTCATCCCTGTGGGGCACTGCAGAAATATCCTCCGTCGGGGTTGTCAGCACAGCGGCCACCGTGGAACAAGGCCCCATCAGCACACGTCATGGCGCTCAGCCTCACAGTTGTTGCCGGTAGAAACCATGAGGACAGGTGCACATATATGTATTTTCTAAATCCTTATGTGAAAACAAGACAAGAAAACAGGGTTGACATGAAATTTTGTCTCACTGCAGCATATTCATATTTGCAGATGTTTCTCCAGCTTCTGTTTGGAGTCTTTGGCTGCAGACCGACTTCACCAACAAATCTGTTTTCATTCCACGTTCATCTGAAAAAGCTGAAGTTCCACTTACAGTACAGCTCCCTCCGTTGCGGCAGGGGTTTCCAGCACATTCGTTGACCTTGATCTCACAGCTGGCCCCACTGAAGCCAGGCTTGCAGGAACAGGTGTAGCTGCCCTGACCAGTGTTGCTACAAGTTGGCTCCATTCATGCGGGCTTGTGGTTGAGTGCAGTAGTTCAGATCTGGAGATGCAGCAGAACATGTGGCATTAGCCACAGGAACAACACATGGCAGGATGACAGAATCGTCCTTTGTCCTCTAGGTACATCCTCTACTTCCAGTGGTTTTTTGGTTTTCTAGCTCCTTGTCCCTGCCCCTTTCACTTTTTTTTTTTTTTCATACATTGGATGTTTTGTTAAATGAAGTGTATGAGTCAGATTTATCTTTCCAGTGAGGAAAGTCTTTTTTTCTTTTTTTACTATATCAGCAGGTTTTTTTTTTTTTTTTTTAAACAAATAATTGTAACCTCTTTCCTCATCCATCATTCACTCTTGGTCCTTACTGGAACTCCTTCTCACCTTGGTTGCAGAAGAGACCCCCCCAGCCCTCCTGACAGTTGCACTGCCAGGGCTGCTGGCAGGTCCCGTGGAGACAGCCCGGGTAACGAATACACTCATCACAGTAGCGGGCCTTGAATCCCACTCTGACCTGTTGTTGTCCAATTAGGAGGGAAACACCGGTCAGTCCACTCCACATTACCTCATGTGTCCCCGCTCATTTATTAATGCCCCAGTGAGCTGATGGGGAAAACTTACTTGCACTCTCCGGGTTTCTCACAGAAGCCGTGCTCCTCATCGCATCCGGGAAGACAGATTGCTGCACAGAAAGAGGAAGAACATTTTCAGAAACTTACAAGTTTATTATTTACTTTTTTTTCTTTTGATGATAAAAACTTTAGCAAAGTCTCAGAAACACAAGAGTGACTCCTAAACTCTTCATCTGCAAACCTAAACTCAACCTCCTGATCTCCATGAAAGATTTTTCTGCTTAACATCGTGAAGAGACAAAGGAGGGAGTGTGTGAATGTGTGCGCCTCAAAGTGTGCATACAGAGACCCCCTCAGCCCACCCCTCCACCCTCTTTTTTCTTTTTTGCTGCGGGTCAAAACTCTTTTATTCATTTTGTGTGTACACGCGCGCGCGCACGCACACCCCTCAATGTCTAGGATTGGGGCAGATAAGAGTGGACAGCTGGCGAGTGTGTTGCCAGTGCGCGACAGCTGCTCCATTGTCTCTTCTCTGCCGGCAGCTGCCCACTTCAAACAATACCTCCCCCGCCTCAGCCAATCAGCGCCCGGCCCACTCCGAGACGAACCAATCGGAAGATAGCATGTAAATTTATGGCACGCGTGAGATTATTCCCCAAAACTTTCCTTAAAATAAATCAAGTGGTCGTGTGTATGTGCGGGGAAAAGGTTGGGGAGGGGGGTTGCGCGTGGTGTTTACGCACAAGTTGTCCTCTAACTCGCACTCAGCAGGTTCTGCCTACAGACCCATGACTGAAATCAACTTTAAAGATTTCACCTAAACTCAGAAATCAGTCTGTTTCCTATCTGAAGGTTAAGGAAATTCAGAAATGAAAACATTTACGTTCCATCAGCAGATATTCAGCACACATAACCGAACTCGTAGAACTCACGCTCTGTGCAGTACTGTCCCTTCCAGCCGGCGTCGCACACGATCTCCCCGCGCTCCCCGCAGGTGAAGTGGCCGAACGCGTCATCTCTGGGGCGGCAGAACACCGAGCAGCCGTCCCCGTAGTAGTGCTCATCACATACAAAGCGGTACGAGTACTTGAGTTCGGTTCTTCCTCCGGTGTGCAGGTCCTGGGACCATTCATCTCCCACCGTCAGATGCCTCTGCGTGGTCATGGTGCTGATTACGCGTTCCGGGTTCTCTAAAAGGGACCAAAATGAATACATTAAAAACAAATAAAAACAAAAAAAGTTGAGGGGATGAAATGTGGGTGCATAAAGCTGAAGTAAACTGGAAAGGGAATGGGGGTGGGGTGGTTCCCTACCTGTAGAGAGATCGTCTTTGGAGTCGGTGTGTAACGCTTCAATGATCAGCGAGAAGGTCCCCTGGGAACACAAATGGCTTCATGAGACAGGTGGCCAGCGGAGATGTGCTGATAACATCAAGTGAAGGCCCGAGGCGATTTAGCACACCCACTGGGCTGAACGTGAACTGTCTAACGCGATCTGCTGTAACTCAACACCTGGAAACTTGCTGCGCTCTCAGCCCTGAAATTGTGCCATTTTACGCACGGATTCAACAGAAATGGCGCGAAGCCGCAGCCTTAAAGCGTGAGGTAGTGAAACTGACATGAGAGGTTGTATTTACCGGCCACGTGAAGCCGAAGTTAATCCTGATGGGGTTGGTGAACGAGCTCTCAGGGATGGCATCGGGGACCTGAAACGAGTTGGAGCCGAGGACCGGTGTCACAGCGCCCCCGTAGGTGCACGGGGGCTCCGGAGAGGCGTTGGGCTGGTAGTGCTTGAGACAGATCCTGAAGAAGGTTTTACATTCACACTGCTGCTGGAAAGAGGACGTCAGACCTCCTTTACAGCAGTTTTTGTTCCCCTGTACTCCCTTCTTGTTTAGAAATTCTTGCAACTTCAGCTCAAAAACTCCCGAGCAGAACCCCTGGGAAGGAAAGGAACTTTCAACAACTTCTGTACTGCTGCGGTGCATGTGTGGATGAGTGTGTGTTGTAATAAGAGAGGTGGTGGTGGGAGGAGGACTCTATTGACTTTATTGTTTGGAAGAAATAAAGAACTGGGAGCTTACCTGGCACATCAACATGGACATAACGGCAAGAGTCAGCAGGATGGAGTGCCCCATTTTAAATAAATAGATAATAAATAAAAAATAAATAGAGTAAAAAGTCTCGGGACTCGGCTTGTCCTCAGGGTGCCTCCTCCTGTTCAGTCCGTCTAAGAAAAATTCATTGAGCACGTTTCTGTCGCCTCACAGGGTTTTTTCTCAGCAGCTGCGGTTGTAAGCGTCGCTGCTTTCATTTATTTCCCGGGGAACAAAGAACCAAAAAAGAAAAAAATACATACAAATCCCAAACTTTTAAAACCGAAGTCACGGGAAAATATCTGAACCTGTGAGTTTGTGGCAGGTGTTTTTTTCTTCTTTAGTCCTCCGGCTCCGTTTAAACCGTTAATCCAGTGCGTTAAGAAGAGAAATGATGGATTCCTTGTTTGTTTTAGCGAGAAAGTGACAAATTTCAGTTTTTTTCTGTTTTGTTTTTGTTTTTTTGTGTGATGGTCTTGATCTAAACCAAGAACAGATTTGTCACTGGTCCAACATGCTTCCCTCTACCTCCCAAAGTCTCGCCTCACTGTGTGTCTGTCTGCAGCCAAGGCCGCCTGCAGCCTGTTTTATACGGCCTGACACATGCTATGGTAATAACATACAAGGCCCCGCCTCCTCCCCGTTTCACTTCCCAATCTGGCCGGACTGTTCACAATGGGGTCCCCAACAGCTCCCTGTTCCTGCTGGATCTCCACGCCACATACAAACTTAAGTCATATCTGTGAATAAGTTTGGGACGTAAACAAACAGCTGGAGGACAGAAACTCACCTGGATCAAAGTTCACCTCACCATATGAAAGATGATTAAAAACAAACAAATAAATAAACATTTATCAGGATTATTTCATTCTGAGCCTGAAAAAACATCATTTAAAGGTTTTGTGTTTCTCTTTTGTGTGTTTTGTGCACCTGAAGCGAGGAGCAGATTAAACGAGTATTTGTCCATCCAGCTGTTCTGGACCAACTTATTTGTTTACATGTTTGTTTATTTGTTTGTTGGGATGACGTGTAAAAGTTGTGTTAAGCTGATTCCAGCAATCTCCCTCAGAAAGAGAAAAATGTTTCCTGATGAAACTCTGACTCAGTTCATCGTTGTTCGGGCCTCCTCCTCTTCCTCAGCACCTCTACATGTCGGTGTTTGTGTCTGTGGGAAGAATGTGACGCTTTGTAAAGACTGAAAAGGCTAAAACAAAAGTGGGAGAATTCCTTGGCAGAGCTGCGTGATGAGGGAAACGAGCGGAAGCTGGACTTCTTCATTTCTTCTCTCCTTCTTCTCTCTTTGCTTACATTTTACTAAAAGGGAAGGAAAAGAAAGAAATGTGTGTTTACATGCTGAGGCCTTTGCTGTGTATGTGTGTGCGCGCGTGCAGGGACACATGCGCACCGGAGTCGATCGCGTGGCCAACAGGAGGGAGAACTTTTGTTTGTGTGTGAGTGAAGGACTAAGTTTGCTCTCTCCCCCCTCAGCTGTATGGTAATTCATCCAGCACCTGCTCTCCCCTCAATAACAGTGTGTGCGCGTGTGCCTCGGCTGTGCGCGCTCACACACACAACGCACACTCACACACTTTTCACCCACATCAAACAAAAACCAGCCGTCAGATTTATTTTTTTCTTCATACAGTTTTTAAACATGGACTGATTTTTTTCTACTTTTAAGCTAATTGTAAAATCTTTTTCGTGCACGTGTTTTGCGTGTATATGTGAGATAGGACGGTGACGCGTTCTCATGTACGTTTGCGCGTGTCTGAATAAGGAGTAAGAAGTTTTTTGTTGCTGTATAATGGTGTCTGATACAGAACGCCGGGCACGTAAGATGTTGCATCACTGTGCTCAGATATGCACGTGACGCCTTTTTGCTGTATTGTTAAATACACTCACCCACGCGCCACCCACTTCCAAAGCTTGACGCGCTTTCTCCTTTTCCTTTAAATTACCTTGGGGCAAAGGCGGGGTCAGCCAGGTTTTATGGGATGCCCATCCTGCAGGCTTTGGATGTTTCTCTTCTCCAACACACCTGATTCAAATAAAATGGCTCTCTTAACAGCTTGTTGTCTAGTTGTGCGCGAGGCTGTTCACTTATCAGTCTGATCCAGGTATGCTGTAGCAGGTGACATTCAGTACTTGCAGGACAGCGGCTCTCCACATCCGACTTTGGACACCCCTGCCCTAGAGGGTCTAATCTGGCCCACAGGATGAATTTACTAAAATATAAAAGTCACAAAGCAGACACTAACTGTATTTTCATAGTAACTGTACTTCCTAATTTGTCTACAAGGTTTGATATTTAAGGTTTAAATGTAAAATATTTCCAAGGCAGGGGGATAACCTGTTCAATCTTTTCTATCTTTCTGAGACGTGACTTCAGTGTGTAGGTGGTCAGGATTACTACACACATGTGGAAATGTACACGTATTTTCATCTAAAATAACTTTTAGCTCTAGAAAGGTTACTCTGGTCTTATTCTGACATAGTGGATTTTTAACTTCAAGATACCTGGAATTCAATGTTTACTGATGTTGTGGAAGTTGTCATGTTGTAAATTATTAAATGAGGTCAAATATTATTGAAACATCACTTATACTCCACTTGAAATTTTAGGTTCAGAATTTTTTGTTCTAAAAGTTTAATTCATTAAATGTGAACATCTTTACTTGTGCTACTTTGGACTAAAATAATCATAAATTTAAGAGTTTTTGTAGGGTGTGTTGTTATTTTGCTGGTCCAGTGGAGATCAAACTGAGAAGAATGTGGCCCCTGAACTAAAATGACTTTATTAGATTAGATTAGATTAGATTAGATTAGACTTTATTATCTCACAGTGGAGAAATTCACTTGTTACAGCAGCTCTTGTTATAGAATATCACGCAGGTTCTAGATCGTTCTGCAGCATCATCTCACCAACTGAAGACATGGGATGATATTTGTCTCTCAGGATTGTTTACATGTCACGAGGAAGATGTAAAAGTTATAAAACCACCAAACTTTGCAAAGCTAAAAGACCATGTTGAAGAAACTCTGAGAAAAACTGCTGATTTGGCTCAAACTTGTACTTTTTTCTCATCATCAGCCTGTGCAGCACTGATTAAGGACCAAACAGGATCAAACAATTGTTGATTAAAAACAAGTTTGACTGTTTGATTTAACAAATGTTGCTTTTAATTTTACATTACATGACCACTAATAATGACCACTTAAAAAAGGGGGTCTCATTTAAATTCGTGACACGTTTCTCTGTCTTTTCTAGACCCGCCTGTCTTCACGTGCTTGTTACCTGTAACTAATGCCGACAACATGACCGTCATAATTCACCTGTGACTGGAACATCCGGGTATATTTCAACTGTTCACTCACTAAAAGGCAACAGTTTGAAACGTGAAGTTTCTCAAACGTTTAGAAACGTTTGGCACCAGCATCGTTGAAATCAAGCCAGTTCCACAGTTTGCGTCATATGAACTAAACAGGCGCAAAAGAACAAGCGCAAAGCATGATGGCTGAAAGTGAAAACCGACTGCGCTTAAGGGCACTCCTTTGTCAGTCTGAACCATTTTTAGTCTCCATTTTTACACCCCCAACCTCCGAGAAGCAGGTTTTTACTTTAAAAAAAAGAAAGAAAAGTTGTGGTGAAGATGCCGCGCTGTGACTGTTTAACCTCTGCGCTACTGTAGGGGGCTGCTGTAGTTTAACTCCTGCCCACCAGTAGCTGCGCCAAACAAAAAAGGGTGACTCGGGGTCTGACTATTCATCCATTCTCTGCGCTTTAATTTCCATTGATTGTGAATGCAGGGGGGGGGGGTTCAGTGAAGGACCACGACACGCCTTCAGACGCGGACAGACCCTTACAAGCCATCTGCCACTAACTACCCCCCTCCCCTCCCCTGCACACGTTCAGAAAACGACATTTATTTCCACGCTCCCCCTGCTTTCCCCTCCCTTGTCCTCCGGCCTGAAGCGCACGTCTCCGCGCGCCTCTGTCCACCGGCTTCGTCTACACTCAACTGGAAGCATGTTAAAGGACCTGTAACGGTATGGGCCCTCCGGGGCCATATGGCGAGGGGGAAGCCCAAAGATTTTTTTCTTTTTTGGTCCCCAAAGAGGAGACACCACATGGTCACTCGTGGGAACGTAAACACGGCGCGCATCACACGATATCGATCATATAGGAGGCGTTGATTGGGGAAAGGGGCGGGAGATATTCTGGTAATCGATTAACTTTCAGTTTGTCTTTCCGTCGATACGTCATCACCGCATCTTCACCTACAGTTAGTGAAAGTGTCCTGCGGAGCCCACGGTGGTGCCATGGTGGGTAGTTCAATTCCCCGAATGAGGCAGGAGAAGAGGTTGTACACAAGCAGCTGTCATGGGTGGATGGATGGAAATGAGAGGAGGAGGAAGGGTCTGAAGGAAATAAGAGGTTATGAAGCACTTCCACGAGAGATGCTTTCACGGGCGTCTCTCCAAACTTCTTCCAAACGTGAATCCTGCTTCACGTTTGGCCTAAAATCTGAGCTGCGCTTTAATGAGCAACATTTACTTAACCCAGAAACGAGTTTCAGCTCAACTGGACCGACCCGGTTCCTGTCTGGTCCTCCTGCTTTACCTGCTGAATCCGGATCAACAGACTCTTTTGTGTCCAGATCAGATTACTGTGGCCAGCTGCTGTAGGAGGGGAGGGGGGCATAGGCCAGATCCGCGTTTCCCCGAGGGCTCTTCGGGGCTCGCGAGGCTCCCCGCGGCTTCCCACGGCTCCTCAAGCCTCCCGATCCGGGCTGCTGCTCATTTGCATACGTTGCTGTTACTGGAGACGTGCTGAGGGCCGCAGTAATTACGTGGGGGCCCAGAGACGACGCCTGTAAGTGTGTGTGTGCGTGTGAGCGAGAGAGAGAAGGTGATGGGATGTGTGTGCGCGTGTGTGCAAAGGCACTAGGGACCTAAGGGGGAGGAAAAGAATGAGCTATAGGCTGTGACCAGTCGCGTGCCAATGTTTATGAAAACACATCTGCCGCGCAGCGCACCCCGGGGTGACGCACCGCAACATGTGCGGGTCCCTATGAATAAAATCGATAATTCAACTACTGATACTGCGCGCGACACGTTACCCACAGCAATACTCCTGCTAATGCTCACATGTGTCAGCCTCAGTTGAGCAAACTATGAGCACCCAAAGCTCTGATCAGCCTCATTTATGGATCACACACAGAGGAGCAGCCACCTGAACACACCATGAAGTCCAGTAAAATTAAAATGTGTTGTTTTGTGAGGAAAGAAACTTTTCACATAAAAAAAGAGAAAGTAAACAGAAAACAGCTTGTTTTGTAACATTTTCCAGCATCATGTCTTGATCATCCTGCTGCTCTTTGCCAAGAAACATTTATGGATTTGGGTTTGCTGAAGCTTTAGATGCATTTATTGTCATAAAGAAAAGTTGTTAGAATTTAATTTTACTAAACTGAATTTTTATTTTGTGGACCACAAAGACCATAGAGCAGTACCACCTTTTTATCTGATACATATAAACATCTTTACTATGACCTCAGACTGCACGTGTGCATGACTGTTGTGTGAAGAGCTATCTTAGTGTTAAGAAATGAGCTTCATTAGCTAACACTTTAACTAAAGCTAACATGACTGTGGTCTGTGTGTGTGTGCTTGTCAGTCATGACTGATTGTGTGAGAGAGTTTTTTTTTTTATAATTTATAATCAAATTTGCCTATTTATTTGTTTGCATAACAGCTAGCCAACAAAGCTAGTTAGCAATACTTCATTGCATTGCATGTGTGTGTGGTTATGTGCACGTGTGTGCCTATTTCTATAGCTACATACTGATCAGTAGATTTTCTTGTCATTCAAAACATTCTGTTCCTTTAATGCCTTTTCATTTAGTGTGTCACTGCTGCTGGATTTACATTGAATTAATGGGACATAATCATTGAACCAGTCAATTCAATTCATATCATTGAAGCAATGGGAAGCTGTGGGTTGACAAAGCTCAGCTGTAAGAAATAAGCAGACAACACCGTCACAGTCACTCATCTAAAGGTATATATCTGTTCTAAAAGTATTATTCCTTATTTCTTAAATTTGTTTATTGAATTGCATATCAATGCTGAATCTGATGGAGGGAATGAAAGAGTGAAGAGAAGAAAATGAGACAAAGATGCAAAAGATAGAAAACAGCAACAACTGTGATCAAAAGCAAAACAGAGAAACCAGAAAACCCTCTGCTCCGCCTGTAAAGAAACTTAACAGAAAACATCCAGCTTCTGTAAGAAAAACAAAGCAGACAATCATCAGGAGCACCTCACTGAGAAAACCATGAAACATCAACCACAACACCAGCAACTATCTGAAAACACAAGTGTACTGGTGTAAAAACCCTGCAGGACAACACAGTGACTGTATGAGCGAGGTTCATGATGGACGCCTTCATTCAAAAGCAACCGAGGCCCCTCTGAGGATCAGAAGCAAAGAAGTCAGGTTCACTTTTAGTGGCTCTGGTGTTGGATGTTGACAGAAATGAGAAAATGCTGAACAATAAGAATTTGATAAGAACATCAGGTGGATCAGAAACAGTCGAGACGTAGAAAAAGCAGCAGGTTACCTTTACTAAGACCTTTATTTAATTACAGATAATATGAAGCAAAAAATATTTCATGATTTGTCTTGACTTCATTTAATTCTTTAATATACATCAGTTTCACATTTTAGTCTGTAACACCTTCAGGAATAGCTGGGATATTTACAAGGAACAAGATGATGAAGAACAACATTACAGCAGCATAACTGAGGAAGAGGAGGGTACTGGACTGAGCTGCCTGCAGTCTGAACTTGAAACAACCAGGACCCCATGTTGGACACCTGAAGATGTGTTTTCGGAAGGATGAGATGAATAAGGGATTGTGTGAAAAACCTTGACCCTCCAGTCACTAAATATTTCCCCTGAATAAACAGATGATTTGGACACATGATACAAATTTACATAAATAAAAGAAAATGAATAGTCTGAGTAAGGTAAGGTGTGGGTCTGCTACCAAGAACTGCTTCAATGAGTTTTGCTTGGATTTTATGCATTTGTAGAGATGGAATATTGTTCCAGAGGAGCCTGAGGTGTGGTGTTTTGTGATCTCAGGGGGGAAAAATCTTATTTACTATCTTATATTTGTGAATCCAAACAGATGGACTCTTCTCACTGTTTGTGATCTCTTTAGTTTAACACTTGTGTTAAGAAGAAATTTAAATCAAATGAATCAACTATAAAATGTGCTGCGCACTCTTCTCAGGGTATATTTGACGTTTAAACTTTGCACTCGTCTCCATTATCACATCTAGAGATGAATTTGTCCAGTTTATGACCAAATAAAAAGCTTCTTCACATTAAAGATTCAGTCGAGAAAACTTTTTTGGATTACTGGAGAGATCATGGTTATCAGAGTATAGATCAAGAGTAGAAAACTTTGAAGAATTCTTAAAACAACCACAAGTTGAAGCCACTGCAGACTGCTCAACTACTAAACATGTATTTCAAAAAACCCTTAAACATATCAGTTTTTCATTTTTTACAAGCAATGAAAACCCATTTATTTAAGCTTAATTTAATATACCCTGAAAAATCTGCTAGATCTGCAGCACCATCACTACTATGTTGCTAAGAGACCTCTATTTAGACCTGGACATGATGATGAAGCCACTTCCTGTCAGACTTTCCACCAATCGAGAGCTTAGATTGACGGTACGTCAATCAGGAGCAGCCAAGATCAACCAGTGAGCAGAAAGTCTATGTGTGTGTGAAAAGAAGAAAAATAATGCTCCTCTATGGCTGAATAAAGCCAAGAAGACGTTTCTGATGCACGGTGGCGCCACAAAGCAGCTGAGCTGGAGTTGGTTTAGTGAGGATAGCAGGTAATAGTAGCAGGAATAACTGGAAATGAGGAAAAGTGGAAACATGGAAATAGTTTCTGTTGTGTGTTTGTTTCAATAACAATATTTTTTCTCCTGAAAGACTTGAGAGAACGATGAGATGAGAAAAGGCTTGGTCACTGTTGGTCTGTGTGTTATTTCTACAAGTTCTGTTAGTAATAAATTCTGCTTTCTTCTTCTGGTCGACCTTTATGCTGCTACAGACGTGGACCAAATTGTTTGTACCCTTCGGTTAATGAAAGAAAAACTTACTGTGGTAACAGAAATCACTTGAATCTGACAAAAGTAATAATAAAAATGATATGAAATTTAACCAATGAAAGTCAGACGTTGCTTTTCAACCATGCCTCAACAGAATTATTAAAAAAATAAACTCAGGAAACAGGCATGGACAAAAATGATGGTTCCCTTAACTTAATATTTTGTTGCACAACCTTTTGAGGCAACGACTGCAATCCAATGATTCTTGTAACTGGTCTGCTGGAACTAGCAGAGCTGTGTGGTATTTATTGATAAAGCTGGTAGCAAAATCTTCACAGCTAAAAAAGAAGTTTCTGACAGCGACTTCCTCTGCTCTGACGTTCCCCCTCCCCTCCAGATTTCATTGGTGCGGGCCGCCAGTTGCTGGGAGAAAAAACGGGGAGAAAAACTCATGCTGCGATCACCACATCTGACAAAAATGTCTGATTAACAAGTAAAAATTACTTCCTTTAATTGCCACCTTCAACCCAAACTAAGAGTGAAAATTCTCTGAGCTGCAATAATACCACAAATCATAACTGTTTTAAATCCAGAAGGGATGGGGCACACCACTTTTTCATTGTAGTTGTTGATTTCATTTTGTTCCACCTCAGTTTAATCATTGAATTAAACTTTGAATGATGACAAAGTAAATGAAGAAGTCTATTTTCCTTCCCTTCCCACCCCTCCCGTTGCTCTAACTCTAACTCTCCCTCTCCATCTCTGCTACCACGAGCATCTGCCCAGAAATGAACAGATGTAGGCACCTGCGTCGTGGGCCCACATATGCACCGAATCCCCCCCGCCCCACCCCTTTCAGCTTCTATGGGACCCAGAGCAGATCACAATGGGGAGCGATCATAGATGCAGTAACCAAATACTGCCTATCCCCCCAGGACACTCGCTCTGTTAGCGGCATTGTCACCAGTTATATCAAGTGGCTGCACTAAACAATCTGCTGTATGACTGCTCATTTGAGACATAACTTAGTTCAGAAAGACAGAGGGGGGAGAGGGCAGGGAGCTGTGGTGGACAGAGGTGGCTGCATGGATCATTTCTGTGGCTCCAATGTGAACTTTTTTCTTGTGCAGGTTTTCCTGCACAAGAAAAAAAGTGCAGGTTTTCCTACAGACAAGGTTTGATTGAACTAGGTCCAGTCTTGGGATAAGTGGCTCTTGGACTTCTTCTTTTTTGTTTTTTGGAGGGTGTTGGGGTGGCAGGTGTTAGCTGGGGTAACAGGATGAAGGAGAGGCTTGTTGGGGCAGGGTGCATACAAGACCAGGTTACACATAAAAAGCCTTGTTTTGTTGGAGAGAAGAGGTCCAACAGCCCATCGGTGTAGCAGCAGTGGATAATGGCGCCATAATAGCCCCCATGTCCCTATCTCTCAGCTGCTGCTGGACGACAGAGGATCCACATGCACCTGTTATCTTCCCCCATTATGTCCAGCATGCGTTAACGTTCTACACCTCAGGAATGCTTCTCATCCAGAGGCCTGCCTCCTCATCCCAGGAGAGAGCTTATCCACGGTGGGATGAAGGGAGGGTGTCAGGAGCTGGAGGTGGTGGTGGGGGGGGGGGGGCACAGGAACCAGAAGAGAAGCTTTAGAGGATGAGGTGGGAGGAAAGAGAGGGAGGGAAGGTGCGTTCCTCCAAAGCTAGTGTCCTCTCTGCTCTTCAGGGGTCTGTCCAGAGAGCCCTGTCCTAAATCACTGGCCCCAGGGGGAAGGTTGTCCATTGTGAAGAGATGGCCCCTGCAAGCTGGGCTGCCAGCTGCCACTGCTGCAGCGTCATGCCCCATACACCCCCTCCACACATGTTTCCTCCATGCATCCCCACCACCTCCAGCACCATAACAATCCTAACAAAGCTTCCTGTGACCACGGGCCAGCAGAGAGCATCGGGGAGAATATGGAGGAGCCTTCTGAGAAAGGCCACAGAGCAGCAACACATTTTTACCACCAACATTAATGAAGACAAACTGAAGGCCGAGTTACAGTGCATGACTTCCTGACCCCTTATACACACTCTCACACACAGATCTTAATATGTGTGATGGTGAAACACCT
Source organism: Melanotaenia boesemani (assembly GCF_017639745.1). Lineage (NCBI taxonomy): Eukaryota > Metazoa > Chordata > Actinopteri > Atheriniformes > Melanotaeniidae > Melanotaenia > Melanotaenia boesemani. Next base: position 2,197,038 of record NC_055685.1, read on the forward strand.
ACCATGGAGTCGACATTCAAAAGAAAAAAAAGGAAGATTAACTGAAGATGCTGGGCTTGATGCTCCCAGTGAAAGACTCCCTCCTACTATCAGCTCTTCTGAGTGGAGCGTCCTACAAATCTGATCCATAAACCTTAACATCCGTACAGTGTTTCTGTCATCATGCAGACACTGTTCTGAAGCTGCTGGTGGCAAATTTCACTTCTATTTCCTTTTTTAAATGCAGCTACATGTGTAAGGAAAATGCATGTGTGGGATGAGCAGCAGAGATGAGTATGTGGGTTGAACCCATGAAAAACTTGCTAAATCTTCTCTGCTACTAACAAACAGTTGATTCTGCTGATGACTGCCTTCACTATCAGGCCAGTTGTACTGGTGTCGGCATCATGGACTAGAACCTGGACATGTGGAGGAACGTTATGTTCAGAAATGAGTCCAGATTCTGCCCACAGCAGTCAGATGGATTATAGGGTCAATGTGTGGAGAAAGACATGGAGAATGCTGCTGATTGCTGCACCAATAGAGTAACAGCTTCAGGTGGAGGCAGTGTGATAGGGAGACATCTCCCCTTACTGGAAACACAAGACTTGTCATCATTGGAGAAAATCTCAGTATAGAGAAATGTGGAGATGAGATTCTGCAACCAGTGGCACTGGCCCCCACAGAACAGGTTTACCAGAGACCACCTCCAGGATGCCTGCAGTCCTGACCTCAACCCGGTTGAACACATGTAGGATCAACTGTTGGTACCAGAGTGACCAACACAACCGCATTGGTTGACTGGTGACTGATGCTCAGGTGTCCCAACATGCCGGTGATGTTTCTGGTATGATGCTGCTGTTATGATGTCTTGGGTGGGCGCAGTTAGTGGATGTAAATCCCAATAAAAGCTCTACTTTCACCTTTGCCCCTTGACTGTTTTCAGCAGCATCCATGCTACGATTCAACCATGTTTCAAGTTTTTATGCTGACAAGTGATTGACAGGTGACGTCCTTTATCTATGAGCCAGAATGAGTCAAAATCCTGGTATGTAGGATTTGTTACAGTCAAACTAAATATAAAAGTTAGTTTCTAAGCTCACACACACACACACACACACACACACACACACACACACACACACACACACACACACACACACACACACACACACACACACACACACACACATATATATTGTTTTAAATGTACATATACCAGAGCTATATTGGGTGATGTTATGAGTTATAGGTATTGATTTTACTGCCTTATATAAATCTGTGGGTAGGTGGAGGAAGGAGGCTGCAGACTGAGCAGCAAACAGATCAGAATGACATATTGTGATGGATGGTTCCTGGGTCATGACGGAGGTCCAGGTGCAGTCTTCAGATGAGGATGATTTTCTATCGTCCCGTCATTTTCTGTCTAAAACCCTGAGAATTCCCAGAGTTACAGCAGCCTCCAGGATTTTGGAGGCACATCCAAACTGAGGCAACTGAAAACCCGCCTCTCATGCTGACAGAGGTTTATTTGCCTTACTTGGAGTATTTGTTGTTCATCTGGATCGAACATGTTGAACTGACATTCACAGACTTCTCTAAGTGTGTTTTAAGTTTTTTTTTCCACCCTGCTGCATCTCTTTGGAAGGATTTTCCCATCCATAGCCGAGGCAGGCATGCTCCTTTGTGCAGCTTCTAATGATGATTGTAATGATGGCTTGTCCATCTTTGATAAGAAACAGCACGCCCCTCATTAAAGGACCCAGGGGCCCGGTTCTCATGGCTACTGGCCCTTTCCTGGTGTTGGACAGCAGGAGAGGGGAGGCGAGACGACACCCGCGGCACACGCCTGTTGACTGAGCCACAAAGCAAAAGCGTGTGACACTCACCCCACCCCCTCCACTCTCATTGTCCTCCCCGTGGGTCCCACAGACAGGACCAATCCTGTTACCCCCCCCATCCACCATCCCTCCTCACATCCACAAGAACCACAGCACACCAGCTCTCCCCTCCATCTTTTCTCCCTGAGCTTCACAATCAGTTTTACCAATCAGCTGATCTCTCTCTTTCTCACACATCCACCGGGGTTGCCCTCACCTTACTCTCCCCCATCCCCTTCCCACCTCACCCCACTCCCTACCTGTGCAAGGTGGAAATCCATCAATGTTTGGAGAAAGGGGGTTTGTGTCACTAATTCACATGCAGACAGTATTTCTTGGAGCTGCTGGTGGAGGAGGGTGTGGCAGGTGGGTGGGATCTGCGTTTTAGAGATGCTGCATGGTGGTGATGGAGAGAAGAGGAGGAGGAAGAAGAGGAGGGGGCTGCAGCGGCTGCCGGGGTCAGGCCTGTGTGTCCTGGGAAAGTTGTGTTCTCCATTTAAATCTGCACATGTTGTGGCCTTCTGGTGGCTGCATGAATGTGCACGGTGACAGATGGCCCTGGCCCATAACTATAGAGTCCAAGGAGCCTGGTCCCTTGAGGGAGAGAGGGGAAGAGAAAGAGAGAGAGAGAGTGTGATGGAGTGAAAGAGGCAGAGGGTAAAGGGGAAGAAGAAGAAGAAGAAGAAGAAGAAGAAGAAGAGAATGCAACACTCAGCTGATCCCATCAAAAAGCGAGATGAGGGATGGAGGAAAGGCAGAGCAAAGAGAGGGAGGAGGAGGGATGCTGGTGTGTGTGTGTGTGTGTGTGTGTTTTTTTTATAATGGGGGAGGGATGGACCCTTAATCCCAAACTCTAAATTGAGTTAATGTATTTGCCTGGTCTGCATACACCAAAAGGAGGCCCAGGGTCCCCAAAGATTCTGATTAGGTGTCTAGTTTATCAGATGCTGGAGGATGGGTGGGTGTGGTGTGGGGGGTATGTTTGAACAAGAGCTGAATAGCAGCTTTGTATGTTATGTATGTGTGTGTTGATATGGGTTTGTGGCCATGGTGCCAGCTCCTGGAGCCAGTCGATGTCTCCATTCACAGATCTCTGCTGTTTCCCACTGACTTCTGCTTAATCCTGTTAGCAAGCGATGTCAGCGGCTGGTTTAAGATGATGTTTGGCAGATTTATGTCACAGACCATTTGCTCTTCTAAATCTGTTCATAAAGTTCCACTGTGTAACATTTAGAAAGACTTTTTGGCGGAAAGACAAACCTCTGAATTTTCTATTGACAAGAAATCTTGCCAAAATAAGAAAAGAAATAGTTTATATAGAGAGCGTCTAGACTTCAACATGCTTTGTGCTTTTCAAACCTGCTCCCACTTCATACTCACTTTTAGACTTTTGATCAGCAGTCTGCCGCGTCATGCTGCTTCAGTTATTGGATTTTGGGAGATAAAGCTCAGATAAGTTTAAGTTCATGTGCAAGTGTCATTCTACAGATAAAGCTGCAAGTGCAACCACCAGTCCAGAAAAGCTGGGACTACTGTCTAAAACGTAAGTAAAACCAGAATGCAATGATTTCCAGATCTCATCAACCCATATTGAACCCATAAGTAGTTCCAGAGTGATGTTCATCATGGTGTAAAAAGTAGTTCCAGAGTGATGTTCAGCATGGTGTAAAAAGTAGTTTCAGAGTGATGTTCAGTATGGTGTAAAAAGTAGTTTCAGAGTGATGTTTAGTATGGTGTAAAAAGTAGTTCCAGAGTGATGTTCAGCACGGTGTAAAAAGTAGTTTCAGAGTGATGTTCAGTATGGTGTAAAAAGTAGTTTCAGAGTGATGTTTAGTATGGTGTAAAAAGTAGTTCCAGAGTGATGTTCAGTGTGGTGTAAAAAGTAGTTCCAGAGTGATGTTCAGCACGGTGTAAAAAGTAGTTTCAGAGTGATGTTCAGTATGGTGTAAAAAGTAGTTTCAGAGTGATGTTCAGTATGGTGTAAAAAGTAGTTCCAGAGTGATGTTCAGCATGGTGTAAAAAGTAGTTCCAGAGTGATGTTCAGCACGGTGTAAAAAGTAGTTTCAGAGTGATGTTCAGTATGGTGTAAAAAGTAGTTCCAGAGTGATGTTCAGCACAGTGTAAAAAGTAGTTTCAGAGTGATGTTCAGTATGGTGTAAAAAGTAGTTTCAGAGTGATGTTTAGTATGGTGTAAAAAGTAGTTCCAGAGTGATGTTCAGCACGGTGTAAAAAGTAGTTTCAGAGTGATGTTCAGTATGGTGTAAAAAGTAGTTTCAGAGTGATGTTTAGTATGGTGTAAAAAGTAGTTCCAGAGTGATGTTCAGTATGGTGTAAAAAGTAGTTTCAGAGTGATGTTCAGTATGGTGTAAAAAGTAGTTTCAGAGTGATGTTTAGTATGGTGTAAAAAGTAGTTCCAGAGTGATGTTCAGTATGGTGTAAAAAGTAGTTCCAGAGTGATGTTCAGCACGGTGTAAAAAGTAGTTTCAGAGTGATGTTCAGCACGGTGTAAAAAGTAGTTTCAGAGTGATGTTCAGTATGGTGTAAAAAGTAGTTCCAGAGTGATGTTCAGCACGGTGTAAAAAGTAGTTTCAGAGTGATGTTCAGTATGGTGTAAAAAGTAGTTTCAGAGTGATGTTCAGTATGGTGTAAAAAGTAGTTCCAGAGTGATGTTCAGCACGGTGTAAAAAGTAGTTCCAGAGTGATGTTCAGCACGGTGTAAAAAGTAGTTTCAGAGTGATGTTCAGTATGGTGTAAAAAGTAGTTCCAGAGTGATGTTCAGCACGGTGTAAAAAGTAGTCTCAGAGTGATGTTCAGTATGGTGTAAAAAGTAGTTCCAGGGTGATGTTCAGCATGGTGTAGCATCTGTTCTTCTAACATGTATGGAAATATCTGGGAAGTGAGGAGACCAGTTGCTGGAGTTTTAGGAGAGGAATGTTGTCCCATTCTGGTCTGATGCAGGATTCTAGCTGCTCTACAGTCCTGGACCTTGTTTGCTGGATTTCTGCTTCCATGATGCTCCAGATGTTGTGTACTGGTGAAAGGTCTGAACTGCAGGCAGGCCAGTTCAGCAGACGGACTCTTCTCCTGTGCAGCCATGCTGCTGTAATAAATGCAGGATGGGTAGTGGTTTCTTCTGAAGACCCAGAAATTCAGCCTCACACAGATTTTAAGGTTTGAACAGAATATGGTTTATTGAAGCAAGAGGAGTCGCAGAGAGAACTTGGAGCCATCTGATGGAGTGTGACGGGAGGACTGTGTGGTAAAGGAATCTGCAAAACACTCCAGGCATCAAAGTATGAATCCAATATCCAGAAGCGTGGTCATCAGGGCAGGAAATTGTCATACACAGAGAGGCAGAGATAAGACTACTTATCAGGGGCAGGCAAAACTCTGTGGTCTTTCCGAGCAGGAGTCAATATCCAGATAGGCACTTTACAAGAATAAATCCGGTGTGGATCAGGCAAGAGAAATCCAAGGACATGACGGGATTGAGAACAGGAGGTCTGAAACACAAGAAAATGCTGGATCTCAACAAGGTTAGTTTTGCTGACCATCTGCCATGGAAGCACAGACTGGAGAGACTTTAAGTATGGTGAGGCACAGGTGAGGAGAGAGAACAATCAGGGAAGCCCAGGTGGAGTACATGAGCCTGATTGAAGAACTGGAGGCCCAGCAGAGCAGCAACCATGACAGGATGTGGTTCAGCATTGTCTTGCTGAAATCTGCAAGGTCTTCCCTGAAAGAGACGTTGTCTGGATGGGAGCAGATGTTGCTCTAAAACCTCCATGTACTTTTCAGCATTGATGGAGCTTCACAGATGTGGAAGCTGCCCACGCCATAGACACTAATGCAGCCCCATCCCATCAGAGATGCAGCTTTTCACCTGTCCACTGATAACAAGCTGGATGCTCCCTCTCCTCTTTAGTCTGCAGGACATGCCGTCCATGCTTTCCACAAACTAGTTCACATCTTCATCCAGGTTTCCACTTTGCCTCAGATCATTTTAACTGAGCTTTGGTCCAGAGAGGAATATGAATAAGAAAACCTTCATTAGTCCCTCAGTGGGGAAATTGTTTTGTTGCAACAGAACAAGTGCAGTAAGCAGAAGCACACAGGTGACAGCAAAAAGAACACACACACAAATAATAAATAGTAATATGTACAGTATCTGGTCTGACAGGGTGAGTATGTACAGTGTATAAGTATGCACATAAGCATGTGTTCACTGGAAAGTCTGCCAGCAGCAGGGAGGAATCACGGCCGTGTTTCTGGATCCTGTTCACCTCTGGCTTCTTCTTTGCATGATAGAGCTTTAACCTGCATTTATGGATTTCAGAGTGAGCTGTTATCATCATCTTTTTTTTCAAACACAACCCAAGACAAAGATAATAAAATAAAAATAAAACAAAAGACAACACAAGAACAATATACAATTACATAATAAACTATCAGTCTGACACATTTTTGTTCACAATTCTGATAATAACCAAATGCTAACACACTTCATGAACCTTTTCTACCAGATTCATTCAGACTTCATTTCCACCAAGATTTGAGCCAATTAATATCTACAATCACAAAAACATTTACTCCACCACATTTTTCTTTTTTGTATTTCTTTGTAAATTTATTTACATTTATGCTTTGCTTTAACTCCTCACTTAATACATTCCATTAATCCACACTGCAGAATGATATACGCATTCAACTGCATTGTTTTTTTTAAATTTAGCTGACCTTTTGGACTGTTTTTACTAAATCAGACAGTTACTATCAGCTCCCCAGCTAAATGTGGGGAAAGAAAAAGGGTTTCTGCTGCTTAGATTCACACTTAGAACAGTTTTCTGGGTATAAAAGTGGTCAGATTTTTCATTTCTCCATCCAGAATGAAGCTTTGATGTTCTCAGTTGTCAGTGTGAAGCAGTTCACTGCATGTCTATATCTGTATCCGGTGTCTTCCTCCCACTCAGCGGTGTCTTCTGGTGCCGTTTAATGCATGGCAACACATTCAGCCTCCCACACATGCACACTCAGTGCTGCTGTCACAACACGCTGTCGATATGCAGCCTCCTGCAGAGGTGACACACTTCACGCAGAGGCGGCAGCTGAGCTTTTTCTCTTTTTGCTCACCTTGTCGGTGATAACATGAAGACTTTGCTTTATTTCTCTTAGACAATATCTGATAGATTTAATGTTTCTGTAGATTTACTGTCTTCCAGGCCATGGTAATCCTAACTGCTTGAATAGAAAAAAAAATCTTATTTCTTTTTTGGTAATGTCTTGTCTTAGGCAGTAAGGGTATGCACCATGTTATTCCACATTTACAATCCATGGAATCCACATAGAATCAGATGCCAGCAATTTAAGTTTCTTTGAATTCAGATTATATTAAATTGTGCTGAACTTACAATATTATATATATATATATATATATTATATATATATATATATATATATATATATATATAATATTTTAAAGGTAGGTTAAATGGTAAATACTTACATTTTATGATTATTTTCATTGTTAATTGTTTTTCATTTTCAAGAATAATTTCTAAATATTTTTGGATTTAGATTATAAAACTAATAAAACTACAGACTTGTATCTGCCCTGTGTGTATCTTAAAGCAGGTAAAACAGATGATGGTTTCCCTCCTCCACTGTGTTCCCTGCAGGTTGCTCTCCCTCCGCTGAAGTTTGAATCTATTTTTAACTCCAGGCTTGTTTTCTCTCCATGTGGAAGCATCAGAACCTGCAGCTCAGTGACAGACGATGATTCATCTGTGACATGAAGTCCTGCTACTTCAGTCTCCAGCAAACATAATCCAACCACAGGAGGGCCTCAGAGCACCTCCTCATCTCTCCTGAAGGAACCTGGAAAAACAAGTCAGTCATTCATCTAACAAGATACAGAGGTTATCCATAATGCTTAACTTGTGTGCTACTATCATTAAACTGTTAATAATTTAGCAGACGAAACCCATTTTATGTATTGTTTCTCCACCTGCGAAGATTTATTTGAAAACTTTCCTTCTGCATAAGTTATGGTCATTTTCTAAGAATTAACAACAAAAATATTTACATTAAAATAATGAACAAAAACAGATAAATGAAAACAAACACGCTGTTTTGACCCTTTTTCAGAAAAGGACTAAAACATCTTCCACATTTATACCAATCTGGATGTTTAAAGTATTTTCATCTTTAAATCGGTTAAAGTTGGAGAGGAACTGTGTATTTGGCTGTGTGGGATAAAGGATTCCTGTAAGCTCGGTTCATTTCACTTGGAAATCTCTGGAGCTTCATATGGCGCTGCTCTCAGTAAGCCTCTTAGGACGCACGACCACAACAGATGTAGGGAGAATGCCAATCAGGAGCTCCTGCTGAGCGGAGAAACTCGACGGCTGCGCCACCGCCTGCTCCAGATCTCTCCAGGTCCACAGAAAACCCACCTGAACACCGTCTGAGTTCAGAGTCTGCAGCTGCAGGGAAGATGATGCCAGCAGGAGGTGTCCGGAGGATCTGAACTGACAGGAAGTCAGAAGAAAAACAATCTCTCCGCAGGAGGAGACATGCTGCCCCAGGATGTCAGGAAGCAGAAACCCGGCCGGGTGTCGGATCCGTTTGGGGGAAGTGGGGACGGCCCTCAGGTTCCGCCTCGACGCTTTAGGAACCGGGACTTTCCTGTGAGCGCGAAGCGCCGGAGGTCCGGTTCCGCGCCTGAGCGCAAGGTGAACTGCGTCCTGGTTGGAGACGGAGCGGTGGGGAAGACCAGTCTGGTCGTCAGCTACACCACCAACGGATATCCCACCGAATATGTCCCCACAGCGTACGACAACTTCACCGGTAATCTCCAACTTCACCGCGGCTGATTCTGAGCTACTTTTACGCACGAGACAGTTTGGTTCCGGTCTGATTTTACTGACACAGAACTCTAAGTCCTGGTCAGATGTACTCTTCTGTCATTGAAACGGGTGCAGATCAGGCCAGAAACGTGTGTTTTGCTCTTTGCAGTGATGGTTGTGGTGGACGGGAAACCGGTGAGGGTGCAGCTGTGCGACACGGCCGGACAGGTGAGCTTTTCTTGGTTTCTCTGAAAACACGAACACAGCTGTTGCAGCTGTGTTTAATCTCTGACACGGTCACTGCTTCATGATGAGAAACAGTTTACATTTACTCTCTTTATCCCAACTACTGCCACCGAGACAGAAGTGGGGGCTGGTTGACGGATCGGTTAATGTAAGTGATCAATACGTAATTATTGGTCTTTGCTCCCATGTTGAAGGTTTTCCTGGTGTCGCCTGCCCCCTACAGCCTTCCTTCAGCCTAATTAACTCTGAAAGCCGCTAGCGCCCCCTGCAGGAATTAAAACAGTCCTGCTTGTGTCTCGAGATTCTCAGCTTCATCCTCTGTCCCATCATCATCCTCTCCTTCATAAAAGTAAACTCCTGCATGGATTTAGTGATGTAACAGTCAACCCTCTTCACACTGATTTCACCACTTTCTAAACAAATAGTTCCCAGAGACTGATCCTTCATGGGAGCACCAGACAAACTGGCTGATCTTGTTCACAATCTACCAGAAACTAATTCAGGGACGTCCGGGTCCAGTCCTCAAGGGCCACTATCCTGCAGATTTTAAGATGTTAACCTGCTTAAACACACCTGGCTGAAATTAAAGGCTCATTAACAGGCTTGTGTAGAATCTGACAAGCTGTTGGGGAGTTTATTTTGGCCTGGGAAGCTTCCAAACCTGGCCTGGATTTGGATATTCCTACTAATTCAAGCATTAACTGTCTGATTTAAAGAAAAAATGTTTTATTATTTTTATGGATTTTTAATCCAGATTAAGTTCTAGACTACATAAACAGACAGATTAAAAACTTTACTTTATTCATAGAAAAATGAATAAGCTTTGTTTTCAGATGAAATCTTAATCAGGTCTAAATCAGAACCTGCTCTGATGTAACCAGCCAGGTTTGGATTTTTTCCCCATTTTTTGGCCCTAACAAATAATTAAAGACGAAGACAATGTGAGCTTCAGCTGAAAAAATCAATTATTAGATCTTTGAGATATTCTGCAAACATCACTCTGTGTCCAGTGAGAAGAAGGAACTGAATCTGAAGGTGAACTTTTAAAGCTGAGTTATTTTCCTTGGGTGAGCTGACAGAATCAGATCTCCACCCTGTGAAGCGAGCTGGTATCTCTGAGCTGCGGTCTTTGTTTTCTTCATGCAGGACGAGCTGGAGCGTCTCCGGCCGCTGTGCTACAAGAACGCTGACGTCTTCCTCCTCTGCTACAGCGTGGTCCGTCCCTGTTCCTTCCGAAACCTGACCGACAAATGGCTTCCCGAGATCCGCCAGCACTGTCCTGGTGCACCCCTTATCCTGGTCGGCACCCAGCTGGACCTGAGAGAAGATGTCCAGGTGCTGATCCACCTGGCGCAGAACCAGCAGCGGCCGGTGGGAACTGAAGAGGGCCAGCGGCTGGCCCAAGAGCTCGGGGCCGTGAGTTTTGCGGAGTGCTCAGCTCTGACTCAGAAGAACCTGAAGGACACTTTTGATTCGGCCATACTGGCCAGCTTCCAGCAGACGGTCTGTCCCAGTGTCCAGCAGCAGAAGCTGACCCTGAGGAAGAAGACTCCTGATAAGATCAGGAGCCTCTCAGAAACCTGGTGGAGGAAGATCAACTGTCTGGTGGGAGATCAGAGCTGTGAATTTAGTTAAAGCTGCACCGTTTTCACCACACAGGGTGATGCAATGAGGACCAGATGGAGTCAGTCATGTTGTTTGTTATGAACTTTGTTTCATCATATCTGTAGATATTTATTTCAAATAGAAATTTATTTATTTATTCTTATTTTCACTGTCTGCATTGATCATGTTACTAAAATTTATTACTCCTGCACATGTGAGTTTTTCTTCTGTAAACTCTGTAAACTGTAAGCTCCTTCGCTCCAACACCTTATCTTTGACAGGACAAACACGGGAGATGCTGGAGTTTTAATCCAGATCAGGTGCTGCTGGCTGGGATCCTCCTGACCAGCAGCCGCAACGCTGCGTCTTTACCTCAGAAATCAGTTCTGAAATCAGGCAGTGAGAAATGAAGGATATCCTAAATCTAAGCTGAAGATCTCAACATAGCTAAACTTTCCTCTCTGATTCTGCTGAAGTCTCCTCTAATAGAAGCAGACAGGACCACCTGGACTGGATTAGACCAACATATGGAGCCAGATTTCCTCCTGTGTAGGCATCACACCTCAAGAAGCAAGAACAGCTGATTGCTCTACTTTCACAGATTTATTTAATCTGCAACCTAAATAGAAACAAACAAAAATACTCCATGAACTGTGCTGGAGCACGCTTAGCTCATCTTTTACTAACGTTTAACCAAATCTTTACTTTAAACCAAACCTCACCGATGAAAGGTTCAGACTGAAGACTTTACTCAACCAAACTAGGCCATGAGACTGTGTTCGTTTTAAATGAATATACCCCCCCCCCCCCCCCCCCCACACACACACACACACATTTTTACATTTTAGTTATTCACACTTAACCAAAATAATGTTATAGCTTAAATTATACCTAATGTGCAGTCAATCTATTAACATTTATAATATTTTACACAATGTCTGATCTATTTACTGAATTTAAAGTTTTGTTTTTTTTTATTTTCTCATTCATGCTGTTCCACAAATTCATTCCACAGCCAACTGTGCACATGCTCTTCCACCTTCAGTTAGTTAAGCATGACCAACCATGAATGCTGCTATTCAACAAAAAAACTTCCTTATCCTACAAACAGCAGAAATTAAATCAGAAAATCGGTTTTGGCCTCTTCATCGTGGGCAGCAAAATTTTAAGAATGTTCTGTGAAGCGTCCAGCTTTTGCTCATCCTTTTCAAAAACGTTTTGAGTATGCTTTGTACAAATCCTCCTAGTTTAAATCATTGCATTGATGCTATGGCTGCATATTTGAATTACTTGGAAAAACAAAATGACAGGAAGAGAAGGTGTGAAGAAATTAATAAAAAATTAATTAATAAAATAATATTAAGCGTAGTGTTATTTTATGGCTTGCAAAAGATGTAAACAGGCAAAGCCAGGAAATTCAAACAAACCAATCACAGAACGGCTGCGTGACGCCTACGTTTGACAACCAGCCAATGGGCGTTGATGTGGGCGGTGCCTCGAGGGTAACAGCGGAGGATTCAAACCGAACATGGCTGCGGGGAAAGATGTCGATGAGAACGCTCATAATAGAAGGTAAAAATGAACAGATGCTACTGATGTTACGTGTTTGTTAATATTTACATAGACGGAAAGTTAAGCTTCCTCTGAAAGAAAAAATGAACTCGCACGATTATCTAAACTGATTAACAAACGTCATGTTATGTCAGACAAACTTCATGAGAAGCTAAACATGCGCAACGTTAGCTTCGGATACGCGTTAGTTTGGCCGCATTTTGGTACTATCTGAATATTCTGCCTAAAATATAGCTTACGTTTGGAGGACCTCTTTTCTTCCTTTGACCCACGTTAGCTCTGCATTTTTACATTTGTTCGAGCAACAGTAATGGCATTCTTGATGCATTTAAATGGAGCTAACATGGAAACACCGTTTATATGCAGAAACACAACAAAATGCTCCACCGACACGTCAGATGGTTGCACTTAGTTTCCTGGTCCTGATGGATTGGATTTTCATGGGCACTTGCTGTCATAACTGAATTGGACTACATCCTAAAATGTGGTTATTAACTATCTTCTTAATTTTACATTAATAACAATATGCTGTTAAGGTCTAAATGTGTGTGTGTGTGTGTGTGTGTGTTCCATCAGAGGAACAGTGTGCAGTATGGTGATCAATCAGGAGGACTCTGCAGGCGGCTCTCGTGCTGGCCGACCGCCTGTCATCTTCAACCCAGACTTCTTCGTGGAGAAGCTCCGTCATGAGAACCCTGATGTGTTCCTGGAGCTTGTGCTCAGTAATATTACTCGTCTCATTGATCTTCCTGGTACAGAGTTTTCCCAGCTCCTGGGTGAGGAGGGCCCCAAAACCCCAACAGGTGGAAATGGAGGATTTTTCCGTTCCTTCAACTTCCTCAGACGCAAAGGTCAGAGATCAACACGGTTTCCAGTTAGGTTCGGATATTTTGTAAAAGTGGCTCCTTTGTCCACAAGGAAACACACATGTTGTGTTGATAAGCAGAACAAATGTGTTGTTGTCTGGCTGAGCAAAGTGTTAACCAACTTAATCTCTTTGTGTGTCTGATGTATAATTTTGGTCAGAGTAGCTTTTGCTGTGGTCACCCTCTCCCATCTGTTCTGTTTGCAGATAAAGGGATTGTGTTTGGAAGCCCTCTGACGGAGAACTGCATTGCCCAGATCTATCAGCTTATCGAGTACCTCAGCAAAAGTGAGTTATTGAATAAAATCTACTCATTTCTAAGTCTTTGCATCCTGATTTCTCAGGAATTTAAACAGCATAATGAAATCAAAAATATTCATCCCAGAGGGAAATGACAATGTTGTAGTAAGTTTTCCTTCTATTTTTTTTTAAACAAAGCACAAACAAAAATTAAAGGGGTAGTGCACCCAAAAATGTGTTTTTTGAGCTGTAAAAAACTTAGTCTCACTTAATTGTGATGAAAACCATATATACTGTTGATAAATTAGTATTTCTTAAATTTCTTTATAAAATGGGATTTTGTGGGTAAAAAGTGGCTCATAATGCCCCTTATAGGATGAAACTGGGCTTTGTTTTTTTGTGACATAGGTTATCTATTTTTTTTTAAATCCCCGCAGCCCCTTCCTCCAGATGCAGGTAGGCGGGGCTTCACCTCACCCACCAGCGCATATGAAGGGATGTGAACTTCTCTGGTGTAGATCTGCTAGTTTCAGACTTCTGTTCTTTAAGAGTTTCTGATGAAATATTCCTGCAATGGGATGGATTTGTGCTTCTGAGGGTGTAAAAGTAAGACCCGACTTTATTTTTTACCTGCTGATCCTCATCTGGTGACAGACAGCAGCTCAAATCGTAGCAGCAGCAACTTCCTGCAGCTGCCACAACCTGCTGTGAGTCTCCACAGCTTTCCAGAGCTGCTGGAGCTGCTGACAGGCAGCTAACAGCTCAGACTGATGCACTTCAGGACCACCTGGTTCATGTGTAGCTGAGGAGGTTCAGGAGGGGAAAGTCTTCCACCTCAAAGACGCTCTGTGGCGTAGCTGCTTTGTGAATCTCGCTTTGCATCTTGCCAGTGAGCTGAGCTGCTGTCTGTCAATCATTTCTGCCTGTGCATCCCGACCCGCCCGCTCTGATCACCCCACACCTCCCACCCCAACCCTTGCAGTTTCTGGCATTTTCCAAATATGGCAGTGGGTGGAGTTACATTTAATGTTTCAGAGGGTGATGGCTGCAGACAGGAATGATCTCCTGTATCTTTCTGTCTTGCATTGGACTTGATAAAGCCTGATGATCAGTTAAATCATCATTGATAATGCCATAAATAAATAATACCAGCACTTTGATGATGGCAGCGGTCCTTCAGCCAGACGATGGGAGCAGGTTGATCCTAAGAGCTTTGTAAATTTTTATTAAATTATATTTGATTTAACTTTATTTGTATAGCATTAACTTGTAAAAATGTCATTTTTAGGCATTTCTTCAGATACTATTACTAATTAGAGTCCAATTCTAATCCAGATATATCAAATCCATCCTAAGATCCACATCAGTTCAATTTATAATAAATGTTCTCATATAAACCAGTTCCTAAAATAATGACCAACAAAGAAAAGCCTCCATCACAACCAAGAAGGAAAACCTCCATCAGAACCAGAACCAGAAAGGAAAACCTCCATCAGAACCAGGAAGTATGGCCATCTTCCAGGACTGGTTGGGTGTGGAGAGGACAGGAAAGAGGGATCAACTAGCAGCAGAACTCTAATCCAGGGATTCCTGCTGAGAAAGAAGAAGAGAAACACAAATTAATGAACAACATCAGATGTTTTTACATGGAGACCAAAGAGAGTGGAGAGGAGCCCAGTGCATCATGGGATGTCCCCCAGCAGAGAGGAGCCCAGTGCATCATGGGATGTCCCCCAGCAGAGAGGAGCCCAGTGCATCATGGGATGTCCTCCAGCAGAGAGGAGCCCAGTGCATCATGGGATGTCCCCCAGCAGCCTCGGCTTATAGCAGCAGGACTAAAGGATGGATCAGGGTACTGCTTCCTGAAGCCAAACTGGGAGCTGGTTCCACAGAGAGGGTCTGATAACTAAAGGTTCTGCCTCCCATTCTCCTTTTAGAACCTCTAGGAACCAGCTATGAACCTGCTGTCTGAGAGTGAAGCTCTGATGGGAAAATCTTTAAGATCCATGGGATCTCGGTCACTACGAGTTTTATATGTGAGGAGAGGAAATTAAAATTCTATTCTGGATTTAACAGGAAGCTGATGAAGAGAAGATAAAACTGGAGAAAAATGATCTCTGATGATAGTTCTCATCAGAACCCTCGTTGATGTGTTTTGGATCAGATGGAGGGTTTTCAGGACATTTCTGGGACAGAACAATAATCAGGAATGTTGTACTGGAATCCAGTGTAGTACCATCCAGAGTAATTTCACAGCTGGACAGAGTCTTGCCGAGACATTCAGGTCCAGATGAAACTACCTTGGTCTGTCTGACTTTAGAAGGAGAACATTGAGTCTCTCAGGTCTTAATGTCTCTCAGACATCTTTGTAATCGGACCCACTGGTTGGTTTTCATTTATGTTTCTCTTCATTTCTTTATTTTTTATTCTACCATTCTTTATATTTACTGAACATCAAGTTGTTCAACCTTTTTGTATATGAGTTCTCCGACGTTTGACGTTTCCATCTTTCAGAGGCATTTTATAAAACTTTAAATCATAATTTTTGGATGAGTCTTGATTATTTGAGTGAGGATGCAGGATCAGAGACCTCAGTACCCACATCGCAAGCAAGCACAGTCTGTTCCTGTAAACTGTGTATGTAATAAAACCAAGAGCCTTTTCCTTATGTAGTCCTACTGTTATATTGTCTTTAATCAACCACATATTTGCATTCATGTACATACATTAAGACTATGTTCAGACTGCAGCCTAAAGAGACCCAAATCCGATTTTTTTCCCCTATGTGACCTGTATCTAATCTTTTCATAACAGTCTGAACGACACAGATCTGATTTTTTCAAATGCGACCCAGGCCGCTTGGATATGTGGTCCTAAATCCGATACGTGTCTGAACGTCCAGGTCGCATTAATCCGACCTACACGACATAGATACATAAAGGTTCTGCTCGTCATACGAACATTGTTTATGAACTCTTATCTGTAAAGGCTCACATCACTCTCCACCACTCCATACCCACGTTTCTCTGTGCAGACGTTGCTGCTGCTGCTCCACAAAAAGCCATGGCCACAAATCTGGCTCTCCTCTTTTGTAATCTCCTTATTAAAACGATGCCATTGAAAACGTGCTGGCTACAGTTGGACAATAACTTTAAAACAGCCCAAGGGCAAGCAAGACACCAAACCCCTAATTGCGCCTGATGGGTCGTGGTTAAGTGCCTTGCATGGCAGCTTCCGCCATCAGTGTGTGCATGTCAATGTGTGTGTGAATGTGTTTGTGAATGTGACGTACATGTAAAGCGCTTTGGATAAAAGTGCTATATAAGTACAAACCATTTACTTTGTGCAATTCTGCAGCTGAAGTGTCTTTACTTAGATTAATTATTATAATTACTGACAACATAAATCATCCTTTCAGATGATCATTGTGCAGGAGTTACAGTAGAAACCATGAGCAATGAAATCAATGAAGAAAGAGGCTATCTTTGAACCCTGAGTAATCCTTAGGGTCATAGTAATCACACACCTTCACGCCCTCACTTATAACCCTCCTGAGTGCATTTTCTTCCACTGGGATGTGACCACTTAACATACCACAAATTTCTATGTTCCTCATTAACCAGAATTAAAAAGGACAAAAATGACTTGATTGTTTAGAGTTCTGTAGAATCTAACATGTTTCACGTTTTCTTTCCTGGACTGCTTCCTGCTCAGACCTGCATGTGGTGGGGTTGTTCCGGGTGCCTGGGAACAGTGTTCGGCAGCAGGCCTTAAAGGAGCTGCTCAACAGTGGAGCTGATGTCGACCTGGAGTCTGGAGACTTTCACCCCAACGACGTGGCCACGCTGCTGAAGACGTTCCTGGGAGAGCTGCCGGAGCCCCTGCTGACGCACAGACACTTCCACGTCCACCTCAAGATAGCTGGTAGGAGCACACACAGTCATCAAAACATTTTCTAAAATCCTGAGCTGCTTATATTTTAAAGAGGTTTTAACCCTTTTTCCAGACATGACTCTGTTTGATGAGCAGGGCAACAAAACCACAGTTCCCAACAAGGAGCGTCAGGTTGAGGCCCTGCAGCTCCTCTTCCTGCTGTTACCGCAGGCCAACCGCTCGCTTCTCAAACTGCTGCTGGACCTCCTCTACCACACCGCCAAGCTGCAGGACAAGAACAAGATGTCCGCCTTCAACCTGGCCCTCATGTTCGCCCCGCATGTCCTCTGGCCCAAACATGTAGGACTGCACATTTATAACCACAGATCAGGAAACAGCGTCTGCAGTCATGACAGAAAAGTTTAATTTAGCTCCAGTTTGGATAGTTTAGGCCAACTGGAAGCCAAAATTCAACATTTCAGTCTCTTTACAAGCTGGAATTGGTTTATTTATGAACTACTTTTCTCTCCTGTTTTAGATGACCGCTGCTGACCTGAAAGACAATCTGAAGAAACTGAACAACAGCATGGCCTTCCTCATCAAACACTCACAGAAACTCTTCAGGGTGATTATTCACCACACACACACCACTCATTTCCTCATATTCAGCACATTTTTCTTACATTTTAGATGAAAATGAACATAAAACACTATTAACATAACTGTTAACCACATACAGGTCAAATAAAATGTTAAATCGAGATATTAAGTTTAAATGTTTAAATCTAAATGTCATATATGTAAATATTAAATCTTAAAACTCTCAATTTAAAGTTTCAAATTTAGACATACGATTTAACATTTATATATAACATTAGATTTAGATTTAATGTGATATTTGACCTGTAATATAGGACTAAACTATTAATCGTTTTAAAATCAAAATCATCATTTAGAACATTGCAACTGGCAAATTACAAGGAGAGCGATTACTGTTCATGTTAGATAACGTGTGATCCAGGATTCACACCTGCAGCGTCCACGGTTTCACAGCGTCCACGGTTTCACAGCGTCCACGGTTTCACAGCGTCCACGTTTTACAGCGTCCACGGTTTACAGCGTCCACGTTTTACAGCGTCCACGTTTTACAGCGTCCACGGTTTCACAGCGTCCACGGTTTACAGCGTCCACGGTTTACAGCGTCCACGGTTCACAGCGTCCACGGTTTCACAGCGTCCACGTTTTACAGCGTCCACGGTTTACAGCGTCCACGGTTTCACAGCGTCCACGGTTTCACAGCGTCCACGGTTTCACAGCGCCCACGGTTTACAGCGCCCACGTTTTACAGCGTCCACGTTTTACAGCGTCCACGGTTTCACAGCGTCCACGGTTTACAGCGTCCACGTTTTACAGCGTCCACGGTTTACAGCGTCCACGTTTTACAGCGTCCACGTTTTACAGCGTCCACGTTTTACAGCGTCCACGTTTTACAGCGTCCACGTTTTACAGCGTTCACGGTTTACAGCGTCCACGTTTTACAGCGTTCACGTTTTACAGCGTCCACGTTTTACAGCGTTCACGTTTTACAGCGTCCACGTTTTACAGCGTCCACGGTTTACAGCGTCCACGGTTTACAGCGTCCACGGTTCACAGCGTCCACGGTTCACAGCGTCCACGGTTCACAGCGTCCACGGTTTACAGCGTCCACGTTTTACAGCGTCCACGTTTTACAGCGTCCACGGTTTACAGCGTCCACGGTTTACAGCGTTCACGGTTTACAGCGTCCACGTTTTACAGCGTCCACGGTTTACAGCGTCCACGTTTTACAGCGTCCACGGTTTACAGCGTCCACGGTTTACAGCGTCCACGGTTTACAGCGTCCACGGTTTACAGCGTCCACGTTTTACAGCGTCCACGATTTACAGCGTCCACGTTTTACAGCGTCCACGTTTTACAGCGTCCACGATTTACAGCGTCCACGATTTACAGCGTCCACGTTTTACAGCGTCCACGTTTTACAGCGTCCACGGTTTACAGCGTCCACGGTTTACAGCGTCCACGTTTTACAGCGTCCACGGTTTACAGCGTCCACGGTTTACAGCTGTGTATGTATATTTACACGTGACAGCTACACGCAGCTGTGAAGTCATGTCTTCAGACAACATCATGGATTCATTTTCCAAAAAGGACTAAAATGCTGAGACAAGAAACAGGGTTCTGAACAGTCCAACTTCTGAAATGTCCCAATGAAGAGAAAAAAGACGGTTTTACTGAATGGACTTGTAAATAAAGTTCAGATCTCAGATAACGTGTCGAACTACGAAATTCCTACAGTGACGTAGATCCAGCTTGTCCTGATGGACATGAAGTCTCAGCATCTTCACCTCGCTGGGAGAGTTTAGAAAAAACAGGATTTCTGTCTGTTTTCCAGCCTCACGAAGACATCTGTTCTCTGTCTGCTGGCTGGAGTGTGTTCGCCTGTATGAGTGCACGTGTCATATTTAGATCTTGTAAAAATCCTCCATCTCAGGTTAGAAACATATTTGATGCATGAACACTGAACCAAAGCTGGAATTAAAAACATTTAATCACTATTTGTCAGAAAAATCACAATTGGATTTTTTTTTCCAGGTCATGTTAAAGTTGTTTTAAGTTTAAATGTAGGAAAATGTGCTGAACACCTGGAAAATTACATCAATAGTGAAAATGTGTCAGCTACAACTTTTAAACAAAATGTTTAGACTTTGCAACCCATAGCACGTCTGACGCTTCCCGTTTTCTTCAGGCTCCGGTTTACTTGCGGGAATACGCCAGAGTGCACTTCACTGGGACCAAGGCTCTGAAGACCAAGGTTAGTAGAGGCAGACGGTGGAGCTTTTCATGTTTATTACTTCCAAATATGATCCAGTGACCCAAAAGGGCCATAAGGTGAATTTTTTTTCTTTGGTAAGCTGTGAGGGTTAAATGTTTGCTTTGATTCTTACTAGGTCATAAATGAAACCTTAGTCACAGATGAACGTCTTTCAGTCTACTCCCCTTTAAAGACCAGCAGCAGCGCTGAAGGTGATGAATTCATCTGCTCTCTGATTGGACAGTTTCATTTGTCACAATTTCTAGAGGGGGTCAAAATAAATTCCCAGCTGCAACGTGAAAGATTTGTATGCAGCTTTTTGCTTTGCATCTGTGAATAAAGTTTCCAAAAACTTTTTTTTATTACAAATATCATATTTACATTCTTTCAGGTTATTTCTCAGTCGGGTTGTTTTCCACAAGATGACAAAGCTTTACGCAAAACTACAAGCTCTGAAGTTACGTGTGAACATTCATTTACAAAAACAGTCTTCATAGCTCACTTTCCACCATGGAGTCTGGCTCGGGATGGGATGGTGAACCCTGGCCTCTGTTGCGTTTCCACAGCCACCCCTACCCTTACCTGGAAGGTGACATAGAAGCAGGACAGCAGTAGAGGCATCAGCTACAAAACAGCTTCTTTATGGCATGTGGCTTTAAAAATCTGCAAAACTTCCACAGTGCATCTTAAAACAAGAAGCGATCCACTGTATATGTAATCCAAGAGCTGTTCCTGCTTTGCTCTTATTGCCGGCCTCATGGGAAGTGATGGTTCTTCCAACCAGTCAGTGGATTGCAGTGTGCCAAGCTCCACCCTTCAGGGTTGGATCAGCAAGATTTGGACCACATTGGAATGGATCCCATGAAAAGTAGAATGGCTTAGATCGGATATTTTGGAACTTATCCCAGTTTTTGCCTGTGGAATTAGAAAAAAAACGAGTCAGACCCCTTGATAGAACCAGGTCATGTGACTCTGATCTGGTCCCATAGAACACGCCCACCAGCGGGTGAAGCTAGTTTGGTTTTCATTTTCTTGTTTTGGTCTGACTGGCTGTGTGCTTTCTCAGGATGATCTGGAGCTGCTGGCAGGCTGCAGCTCTCCTGCTCAGCAGGCGGCGTTGCCTCTGAAGAGGTCGGCCGTTCTGGGCCTCGGCTCCCAGGAGCCGTGCCCGTCTCCAGGTCAACAATACACAGAAGAAGCCTTGAAGGAGCTCTTCAGACATGTTCACCACAACATGCCCGACTCTGCCAAGAAGAAAAAACTCGTCCGACAGGTTGACTTTATCCTGTTTTTCTGATCTCCATAGATGTAACGTCTCTTCCTCTTCAGATGAGTCTTCAGTGTCTTTATTGAAATCTTTAGCTGCTGTTCTGTTCTTTGTGTGCAGTTAGTCAAACAGACGACCTCGGGAGCTCCCAGCGAGGACCGTCAGGTCTCTACGGCTCCCAGCAAAAAACACCCACGTTCCCGCTCCTTTGGTGGCCTCATCAAGGTACTGAAGGCCTGACAGGGAGGAGAAAAGTAATGTCTGAGGCAGTAAACTAGGTCCTCATGTTAGACTATTGATAACGTCAGAGCATTGAAGCAGGATGGAGCAGTTTTAGCTAGGAGTTATAAACCAACCTGAAAAACTCCCACGTTACCAGGTTTGCAGTCTGAAACACTGATACTTCGAACTTTACGAACTTGTTTTGTACATGTTGCTATGGTAACAGCGCCGAGCTCGAGGTGAGCAGCTGACAGCAGAGAGGAGGGTCAGACACATCTCCCCCGATGCCGTGACCAGAGCTGGAAGAAAAGCTGATAAAGAGAATGTGGTGAGTCGCCATTTTCCCTCCATCCGCCACAAGCTCAGAGCTTTGTTCAGGACAAGAACTCAGAGAACTTCTTCTGTGTTCAGGTGGACAGCCCGTTAAACGTTCCTGTGATGGGGAAAGCAGGACTGGTTGTAAAAAACCCAGATTTTACTTTTCACAAGGAGAAAGGCTTAAAAGTTTCTAAGGTATGTAAGACAAACAAATGTTTCATTTATACCAGAAAAATCTCAAATGAAGAGTAAAAACTTCCAAGTTTCCCTCAATTATAATCAGTCGCTTCTCCACCAGGTCAAAATGGCTTTTTCTTTTTTATTTATAATCTAAAACCAGTTTATAGGAGCAGTGTGTAGATTTTAATGACATCTAATGTTTAAAAATGGCTTCATTCATTCAGAGCTTATCCTGTTTGATCCCCAGATTCTGTCTCTTCTACTGTTTCTAGTTTTATCTCAGATGAAATCAGCCAGACAGCTGAAATCTAGGAGGAATGTTTAGTTTTGATGCTTTGATGTTTTGATGAGATTTTCTTACACCTACCTGCACCTCCACCCGCCTCTTTAACGTCTGCCTGCCCTGACAACCACAAACATCTGACTCTACGCTGGTGTTTGGGTTGTGGGTGTGTGGAAACACTGAACAACACGACTTCACGTTGAATTTGACGTGAAGAAACGATTATAATCGAGTCCACACTCGTGTACGGGAGCTTGGTCTGAGAATCAGCAGGAAGTTCAAGCGACCCGGGAACCTTTGAGTTCCTGTTTGCATTTCTGATGAAGGTTTGGGTCAGATGTCGGTTGGATGATGAAGCTCTTCTTCCTCTCAACAGGAGTCTCCATCAGCGTACAGGATGTGTTTCTCTCCGGCTCAGGAGGTCTCGCGGTAAAACCCAACGCCCCCCTCAGATCTCAGACCGGACTTGGGCAGTATTAACATTATTATTATTATTAATATTATTATTTCTCGCATGTATTTTTATGGTTTCAGTGTAGTCGGTCTGTTTCTAACTGTGACTAATCTGCAGTAGCTGGAACCAGTTCAGCTAAACCAGCAGCAGAACCTGTTTCCTGTCCATCTGCAGGACCAACGGTCACTGATCCCAAAGCTTTTATCTCCAAAAACTAGACTTTAGAGATGGTGCCCCCATCTCCTTCAGGACAGGACGTCCACAGGGAAGCCCTCAGAGGCTCACAGGGTTCTGGTTTTGGTTTGGTTTCACTGGTTCTGAGCTGGTTTATAACGTGTTACTGTCAGAGACGAGAAAAGTGATGATGTGGTCCTGCAGGCTGCTGCAGGACCAGTTTACATGTTGTACAGCATGTGTGTGTTTTTGTGTGTTTATTGGGAGCTGTGATGACTTATTTTTATTTCTGGTAGGTTATGTTGCGTCTCCATGGTTACTGGATGTGTCAGCTGCTGATCCAGTCAGCTAAGCATCAATTAATGAATTAATTTAGATTTCTCTTTGTTAATCTGTCATGTAAATTTTCTGATTGTTTTGTGGGATTAGGATTATTGTTACGCTTTAGATTTTTTTAACTTTATTACTTCAGTTTCATGATAAAGGGGGAGTCATTACTGAATCATTTAGTGGTTCACAGCCGTTAAATTAAAGCGATGAAGGTTTTATTTAAAGAAAGATGTGTCGAAGGTGGAAGTGAAAGTTATTAAACCGAGCAGCGGTCTGTCAGACCTGATCTGTGTGTGTTTGGTTTAACTGGGAGGCAGAATGAAGAGAGGAACAGCTGAAAAACATAAAAATCTTTCATGATTAAAAGCCGACAGCTTGCAGATCTTTGGTTTTACTGAGTTCTGCTTGGAAATGCTGTTTGCGCTGTACTCGGCTGTATGTCCCTGATCTGATTCAGGGAAGAACTGGTTTTAACGTGTTCTGTAACGCTCCTTTAAGCTTTTTTTCTGATCGTTTCTGAGAATATTTAAAGGCGTTTCTGTGTTGTGGGAGCAGGTGCAGCGGACCCAGATTTCCTCATCTGCTTCCTTCGTTCAGCTGGAAATCTGTTACCGCTGCATCCGGTTCTGAAGGTACTGAGGAAGTTGTACGGATGGGTGGCTGAAGCGCTGAACGTCGCTGATGAACACTAAAAGTTGTGGCCTCCTGTTGATTGATGGTTTTATATGAGCCCGGCTGGATTCTCAGCAGGAAAATGTTATTTTCATGTCCTCTTCTTTCAGCATCTCCATCCTCTTCATGTCTCTGCTGTTTGTGAAGGCAGGTTGGATTCTGTCGTATTTACTGTGATTTTTAAGCTCTGAGCTCAGATGGGAGCTGTTATGTTGTGTGTGTGTGACGTGAGGTACGAAGCACTCCCGCTGCTGAGGTTTACACTGCCGCAGCAGCAGGACACGTCATGGTTTTTAAATGTAAGTTCAGCTGCACCTTATTACCTTGCTTTTGAGACAAACAGGTCACTCCTGACTTCTTGTTCAGACAGAACTTTTCCAGCATGATGTTGAACTCATCTGTGATTTTTGTGGTTTAAACTGTGGTTACTTTTTTGTAATTTGCTGTAAAGTAAGCTAACCATGTATGTTGGATTCCTTGGCAAACCATCTGCTTTGGATTAAACCTTTTTATATCTGACCAGTGTTTGAGGTTTTTGTATTTAATCTGTATTTCTGCACCCTGCACCCGACACAGAAAGTTGCAGGAGGTTGTTCCTGCCACAGTCAACCCTTCTGGAAAAAACAACCTAGATTATTATTTTTTTTTAACTAATAATGATTTATAAAAGAAAAATCAAACCGACAAACATGAAAGATTTCCCTTCACGGACTGATAAAAGTATTTTGTCATTTCATTATATTTATCAGCACCTTGGCGTCTTTGCAGTACTCGCTTTTGTCCACTAGGTGGTGCTGTTGGACTGTGTAGAAATCGGATTAATACTCAAAACCCATTTAGTTTTTATTTTTTCTCTCTGTTTTACAGGGATGTTAGACTAATTTAAATTCAGGGGCCAGATTCAACAGTTTGATCTCCCGGGGGCCGGACCAGTAAAATAACGGTTTTAATTAATAAAAAATGTTTTCCTTTGTTTTACTGCAAAGACGCACATCATCAAGATCTTAATGAACTATCCTCTTTAGAAAACATGAACAGCTGGAAATTTCTGGAGAACAATAAACACAATTTTAACAGCAAATTGCCTCAGTTTCATATTTACATATTTTATTGCGTTACATGTTTACATTTGTTATAATTCTGATTATTATACAGTTTACGAAAACCCAAAAGTCAAAATCTCAGAGAAGTAGAAGTGTGAAAAGGTTCGGTGTTGTCGCCTCTAAGTGACACAATCTAACCAGCAAAGGACTCCTGAGCATTTAGACGGTCTCATTTCAGTAGAATCCACCATCATAGCGAAGGTTGCTGACCTGCAGAAAACCATCACTGACTCCCTCCACAAGGAGGAAAAGCCTCAACAGGTGATTGCAGAAGAAGCTGGACGCTCTCAGAGTGCTGCATCAAAACATCAATAAAAAGCTGAGTGGAAGGAAAAGTGTGGAAGAAAAAGGTGGAACAACCAGCAGGGATGAAGCAGCTGGAGAGGATGGCCAGGAAAAGGGAAGCTTCACAAGGAGAGGACTGAGGCTGGAGTTCCAGCTTCCAGAGCCACCACACAGACTGATCCTGGACCTGGACTTCACAAGTCGTTTTCCTCTAGTCCAGCTGCTCCTGAACACAACACGTCAGCAGTGTCTTATCTGGACTAAAGAAACCATGACCTGGTCTGCTGAGCAGTGGTCCAAAGGGCTCTTTTCTGATGAGCAAATTTGGCATCTCGTGTGCAAATCCAGGTCCTGGAGTCTGGAGGAAGACCGCCGAGGCAACAATCCAAGACTCTTAAAGGTCCCATATTATACACTTTATTCCCAATCTGAGACCATTCATTAATATCTAAATGAAATATTTCCGCCATGGTATGGACAAATCGACCCTCAGTTTGAGTGCAGCGGCTTCTCTTCACCTCCCTCTTTTTAGCAGCTTCAGAAATGTGCCGTTTATGGTGGGCGGAACCCTGGTGGAGCAGCTCAGCTGTTGGCTCCGCCCATCGCATCGCCCGTCATGAGGTGATTGACAGGTTAATATATTTTCAAGCTATCAGACTAATAAGGCCGAAACGATAAAATAACTGCCAGCTCTTACCTCTCCAGCTGTGTCACGGACAGTTGGTATTGAACCTGGCTTCAGCTTCAAACGGTTGGCGAAGCCTGCTTTCCATGCCCCCATGTTGTGGAAACAGTCCTCTTTGAAATGCTGGCCACAGACATGCAAAACCTTTGGAAGTTTTCCGGGTACATTTCCTCCAAAAATAAAATTAATCCACTCAGTCCTCATGGGTTCAGTGGATGGAAGTAAAAAAACGTTTTCGTGTTCATTTATGCAGCCACAAACAGAACAGTGCTTCTGTCGCTTAGCCATGTCCGCTAACGAGGGTTGCCGAAGAGGGAAAAACACTGGGCGCTAGGTGATTTTTAGAGGGCGGGCTTTGAGAGCCGGTAGACGGGTCCATCGCTCTGTGGGGAGTGGTTATTGTCCCTTATGACGTCATAACGTACACGCTTTCAAACAAGCTCATTTCAGCGCTTACTTCCCTAGAGGTGGAGCAGGGGGGAGAGAGAGCGCCTGAAAGAGTTTCACACTTACGGGTCTCCTACACATGCGGGGGGACCAGTATGACTGTTCCAAAACCATTAAAAAGTGAATTTTGCATAATATGGGACCTTTAAAGTGAAGTGAAGTTTCCAGTTGGTGGTGATGTGGGAGCCATGTCATCTGGTGTTGGTCCACTGGCACCAGAGTCCATGCAGCGTCTACCAGGACGTTCTACAGCACTTCATGCTTCCTTCAGCAGAAAAGCTTGTTGGAGATGCGGACTTGATCTTCCAGCAGGACTTGGTACCTGCCTGTTACGGCCCCTGGCCTGTTGGATTGGCCTCCGGCCTGTCACTCCAGACTTGGATATGCAAATGCTGCTGAGCCAGTGCTGCCTCGGGATTGGCTGTGGACCAGAAGCTGCAGTTCCTCCCCTCCGCCTCACCGATTGGTCGCTACTGCTCCCGCTCATCCCAGCTGGAAATCATTGAGTGATGCCTCGCCCTTAAATAGGAGGACCTGTCATTATTCATGGCAGCTGTGTCACTAGGACACAGTTTGCCTGTGTTGGGTTCTCTGTATGGTTTGTTAAGAGTTTAACATTTGAGTGGTTCTTTGAGCTATTTGTATAGTTTGTGTGTCTGAGGACACTTGGTTTTTCTTTGAACCTTAGATTCTGACTGGACTGTTAAACAGACGGATTGCTTATTGATTGTTTAAATAGACTGATTGTTAGGGAGTTTTCTCATTAGGAGAAACTCCCCTCCCTTTGTTGTTTAGGATTGTTTGTTTAGTTATATTGACTTTGTTTGACTCTATCGTTTCTTGTTTGGTTAAGTTTCCTTTGTGTTTATGTGTAGGCGAGTTATAATTTGCCGCCGGTTTAGCGTGCGTTTTCCTTTTATAGGACATCTTTTGTTTATTGTTATATTTTACCTGAAAAGGACATTTTAAGTTTTGTACATATCGAACATTTTGAAAATAAATTATTGTTATTTTTTAAATTGAAACCGGCTTGTTGTGTTACTCAACCCCTTCCACCCCTAGACCAGAAGGGGTCCGTAACACTGCCCACATTGCCACAAGAACCAGAACCTGATTCAAAGACCAAGGCTTACTGGGCTGGACTGGCCAGCAGTCTCCTGACCTGAACCGTAGAAATCTATGGACCCTTGCCAAGAGAAGGATGAGACATGAGACCGAGCGATGCAGAAGAGTTGAAGCTGTTATTGAAGCATCCAGGTCTTCATTCCACCCCAGCAGGACCGCAGGCTGATGACATCCATGCCACGCCGCATGGAGGCCGGAATCCATGCAGAAGGCCTCAAACCAAGACCTGGGTTCATATGCAGGACTGGACTCTTCTGATGGTCAACATTTCTGGATTCTAAACCCGTTTTTATTGATTTCATGTCATATTCTATTTTCTGAGATTTAGATATTTGGGTTTAATAAGTTGTAGCCTTAATCATCAGAGTTATAACAAATATCTTGAAATATCTCACTTTGCATGTAATAAGTCTAATTATTAGTTTCCCTTTTAAGTTAAATAATTAAAATTTGCATGATATTCTAATATTTTTTGTTTCACCTGTATATTTAGCTGAAGAAAAACATTGAAGAAATAAGTATTAATTAGACTGAGGTTCAAACTGAAGCTTTGTCTGGGACTAGAGTCCCTGCTGAAACTAATTATGATCAGATATGTTTTGTTTCCATGATCTGAGCTAGTGGGAGCATGTAGATGTTGAACATAGGGGGCTCAAAATGGAGCCTTGGGGAACTCCACATGCATCTGTTTGTTTGTAGATCATTAAATTGGGGATTGAATCGAAGATGAGATTGGATGCAATCCATTTGGTCACTGATTCAATATGTCCATTAAATCTGAGTCTAAAATGACATCAAGCCTTCTGGATTGATCAGATGGTTTTAACATTGCTGACTGAAGCTGGACACTGGATGCTCATCTTTGGTTCCAAAGACAATGATTTCAGATTTATTTTTATTTATATGAAGAAAATTCTGAAACATTCAAGGATGGGTTGGTCCAAGCTTTTTCTGGGACCAGAGCTTCAGATAAACAATGCGTTCTGTTTCCCACAGAACCTCCTAGTTGAGATTCAACAAAAACAGATCCATTAATCCAGTTTCAGAGTTTACCTTTGATCCCTTTCGACCCACTGGGCCTGAATCCCCAGGAGGTCCCACAGGTCCCTGCAAAGATGACACGAAACTCTAAAATGTCACGAAAATATTTCATTTACATAATCATCTGTTTTTAAGTCTTTAAACATTATTATTATGTTTACATTTTATGTCCAAATGTTCCAAATACTGTAGTTTATGGATATATTTATAGATCAAAGTTTATTATGACTGCAGATTATGACCAAAGATTTTACCATTTTGTACAAAGAAGCTGTTTTCCATCATTTATGCCACCAGCTATAAATTTATAATGACTACAAGAACCAAAAAATGGTTCTTAGAAAACTGATGGTTTCGCTCATTCTGAGGTAATGAGATAGAGGGTGGGACCTGTTTTCACACTTTTGGCTCCTCCCCTCACCTTCCTTTTCCCTAAAAAAAAAAAAAACTCTGGAAACATCACCTAGTTAAATTTGGAGAGCAGAGAAAGATGGACGACCAAACTCAAAGCTAGTTTGGACAAATTTCTCCGTTGTTTTGTTTCCTTTGCTAACAGTAAAGAAACTCTTCTGTTGTTTGATTTTACAAACGCTTGCTGTAACTTTTCGTGCGTTTTTTTTCTCAGTCTGTCTGACAGCAGAAACACTGCCACCATTCTGCTCCACCTTCTCCAGCACACACTTCTTTCCTGTCAGCCATCTCTGGGCAGCCGATTCTCCTTGCTAACGCCGTTCATGCACAAAAGGACCCCTGTTTCTGTCAGGACGTTATTTGAAACTCTCCCCTAAACAGCCAGATTGGTTTATTCAAGGCAGCTTTTTCTTCCTCAACATTTCTGCTCAGTGGAGGCCAAGACAAACTGTTCACACAGCAGCTGATGTTAATCTCAGGTCGTCCAGCTCAGATCTTCCAGAGATTTAACACATCCTCTCACTCAGAACTTAAAACTGGTCTTCTGGATTAAAGCTGCTGCTGGATTCAAACGTCTTTCCTCGGTTTGTGGAGCAGAAATAAATCAGCTGCATGAGCTGGAAGAGTGTCTCTGTTTTACTCACATCTGCGCCTGGAAGGCCTGGCGCTCCAGGAGTCCCATCTTTACCGTTGTCTCCATCAGGTCCCTGAAAGCAAAAGAATCAGCTTTAGCACAGTTTATTTTAACTAATAAACCCCAAAGTTAGTTTTTTACTTGGGGAAAAACAAAGAAAAAACAACAAAATAAAGCTAGCTCACCAGTCCTCCAACCACTGTGGAGTCTTCTCCTCGATCCCCCTGCAGACACATTTAAAGGATGTTGAAATGACAGCAGTAGTCATGGAAACACTGGTTTGTTTCAGTGTTTAAGATATTTCTTTCAGGTTTCTTCACAAAACAAAATGAATGCTTGATGCAGCCAGATGTTTCTAAACTTCTGGTTCAGACTGTCTCCTGTAGATCTTTCAGGCCAACCAAAAGCTAACGGATGTTCTGGTGGTCAAGCAGTTACGGTGACGCATCCTCTCATTTCCTGTCATCTCTCTGGTGATGGGTTACAGGAACCAAACACACAATAAATGGTTTCCAATAAGTGTGTTGAGTGCTGATGCAGTCATGTTACTGTTCGCAGTTCACAGAGATGGTTTAACCACAGGACCTCTGCGATTGGATGAAACACACCTAAAAACAAGCTCTGAAGAAGAGAGAACATCATGCAGACTCACATCAATTCCATCCACTCATGGCACGCCGCCTGGGCCGGGAGGTCCCGGGGGGCCTCTGGGTCCAACCGGGCCCCTCTTTAAAACAAGCACAAAAATAAGTTTTTAACTTTTTTTTCCTCTGAAATCCATCTCTGAACATCGTGCTGCTGCTGCTGATGTGAGGGGCTGTTCACACAGAGAGCCATTGTCTGCAAGATGTCAAGACCAAGGTCATGAAAGCAAGCCTGGTTTCTCATTACAATCCATCAGGTCCCTAATAACAGCATGTGTTCAGATTACTGCTGCTGTCTGGAGCTTATTGCTGCCAGCTGCGTGTGCTGCCAAAGCAGCTTTTTAGATGAACATCCAAAACAGTCAAAAACACTTTTTAATTAGGTGGGGAAAAAAAATGCTAATTCTGCCTGAATTCCATTTGTTTCTAACAGTCACGCAGCTTATAGCACTTCTAAAGCAGGATATTAAAAATATTGGATTTAATAAATTACTTAAAAGGCTCTAACTACATGTAGTTTTCACAGGTATCATATCAGGAAAAATAAGAACGACGAGGCTGATTTACTTCAGCTTATTTCTGAGCAGCTCAGACAAGCTGAACAACAGGAATATAAAATATAACACAAAAGAACACTGATAAAACTATAAATCAAAGCTAAATATTAACCTCACACTTATTAAATGTTCTATTATAATGCTGCAGAGGAAATAAAACCCAAAAAAGATCCACAGAGGGAAGGAAAACTACACCTATCTCTTACCTGAGCCGAGCAAATCAGCAAGATCTGCAACAAA
Source organism: Melanotaenia boesemani (assembly GCF_017639745.1). Taxonomy (NCBI): domain Eukaryota; kingdom Metazoa; phylum Chordata; class Actinopteri; order Atheriniformes; family Melanotaeniidae; genus Melanotaenia; species Melanotaenia boesemani. Next base: position 2,228,066 of record NC_055685.1, read on the forward strand.
AGAACCAACAAAGACTCCTGACAGGTCCTGGATGGAGCCATGGTCTTCCCACTGACCCTGGAAGATGCTAAAATTCCCTTTTCCCAGATTAAGCAGGGCTCTCAGACAGTCCGCCTGCCAGTGTCCCCCCGACTGAAGCCCCACTGCCTGCTGGAAGGAGACGTTGTAAGAGAGCCCTGATTATCCTTGAGAAGCTGATCCAAGGAGGAGGAGTTCTCTGTACTGGCAATGGTGTGGGATACTTCTGTCTTTAAAAGCTGGAAGACAAAAAGAAATAAATTAATAAAACCCAGCCTTGACTGTCACTTAATTACTGTTTTTTTTATTGCATTATGATCATTAAATATAATTTTTTTTTCTTTACTTTTTCTAAACTTGGGGCATGCTTATAGCTCACCAGACTTTGATAAGGATTTCAACAACATCTCATGATCCACAGGTAAAACTTGTTCTGTTTTCATTCAGGTAAGTAGCAGAAACTAATTTATCTCATCTCCAAAATGAACAAACTTTATCCACTTTTTAAGACAGGAGCTGCAAACATGAATGCAGTAATCTATGTCTGCCAACTGGGCAGAAACAATCATAAAAAAATTAATAATAAATACAAAATTTGCTTAATGATTACATAGACATGATACTGTATATTAGATAAACAATCATTTGTAAATTATGATGAAAAAGCATGAAATTTACTGACATATCATAATATCTGATTAAATTTATTTTATTTTATTTTATTAAAAGTGATCACATGACAATTTTATTCTAGATGAGCTTCAATTAATTTTTAAATGCTGAACAAAAGTTGTTGTGTTTTGTGTCCTCCAGTCCGACAGATGGCGGTAGTTAGTGTATGAACTAACGTCAATAAAGTTAAACAAAGAAGAAGAAGAAAAAACCCGGATGTTAGTTGTTTACGTAGTCAGGCGCCGTTTTCAAACGGCTGTTGCCCTGGTTACTGTTGTAGTATGATTTGTTTCCTCTAGTTCTGTAAGATTAATTGATGTCATGTATATATGGAATGTACTATTTTCCCTGGGCGGAAGGATATGTGTGGACCGTTGGTCCCGGGGAGACCTTTCAGAATTGAAGTGCTCTCTTGAGGTGGCAAGAGAAATAAACACCTGTCCCGCAGAGTTGATCCCTCTCCGTGTGCTGAGTTTCCCACGTCCATCTATGGACTTGTAACACCCATCAACAACGCAAGAATAGACGCGTTACACTGGTGGCAGCAGTTTGTGGACTTACCAGCATCTAAAGAGGTAGAATTTTACTCTGGGACAAGCTAACGTCAGTGCGGCGCTTCCTAAGCTAACGGCACTGATAACGGAAAACAACAACGTAACGGACTTATCTTCAATCACATTTTGCTTCAACTTTAACGCTGTGGATCTGTGGATACTACATTTTACTGAGTCTACTCTTGCTGCTGCACAAGGCTAAAGCATAGAGTAAGTTCAGATCTGCGACAAGCGGGGTAGTTAACAGAAAATAACGGCAACTTTTGGTCACAGCGGTTAGCACATACTGGAGATAAAAGACGATGGCAAGTAATTTTTGGAATGAACTGCCTTTTCATTCGGGAAATCACACCATCCCTCAGTATCGTCAAATCTTTATGGGGGACGGAAAGGAGGATTTTTCACGATGGTGCCGCCGTTTTGAAGTAACGGTAAGCGCAAACCCCGATGCTGATGAGGACAGTTTAGCAAAGCTGTTACCGACGTGCTTGGGTGGCGCAGCTTTCAGTTATTGGGACAGTTTACCAGAGATAACAAAGTCAGACTTTAAAGCCACTAAAGAGAAGCTTAAAAGTGTTTTTGGACAAACAGCTTATTTGTCCATTTTTCAGAGCTACATTAATGCCCGAAGTCGCAAGCCAGGAGAAGTTTTACCCGTTTTTGCCGCAGAAATCACTCGCCTTGTGGATGATGCTTTTCCCACTTACGGTGATGAGGCAAAGAATGGAGAGAAATTTAGACGTTTTATTGCTGGACTGGACCCATACCTACAACTTCGCTGTCATGAACAGGGTGTAAAAACACTGGAGGAGGGTCTTCAGTTTGCCATGCAGATAGAGGCTGCTCATCAGGCTAGTAAGATGTTTGCTGCTCCTGGTCAAACGCAGTTTTTTTCTACCAGCCCAGTTTACCCCATGTCATCTGTGGCACCTACACTTCAGGATGCACCCGCTCCACTGGGCGTCAACTCAGCAAACGCTGATGAGATGAAAAAAATATTAAAGACTATTGAAACGCTTTCGGACAAAGTTGAGCGACTACAGCTGGCAGTGGACTGCCAGGGGCACCAGAAACACGACTCTGGATTTCGTCGTAGGAGCTACACTCCCGAGGGACGGCATGGTGATCGTAACGCTGATGGCTATTATGGATCTTCACCAAGACGCAGAGACTCCTATGACCGCAACCGTAGCTCCCGCCGGACATCTCGACATGAGGAGGAGGAATATCGTCATCACAACGATCAACGCACACAGTCTGGATCATCTGAACGCTTCGCACATGACTACGACACTTCACACAGAGACAACACTAATCGTGGTCGCTCTCCAGACCGCTTTGAAGGTGGTCGCTTCTGACGCTCTCCCAGTCCTGGGTGTGTACGCTTTCAGTCTCCATCACATCGAAGGTCAAGTCAGGTAAACTACCAGTAGCTGACAATGGGAGCCGATTGCCAGCTACTGACTTTGCTCGGGCTCACAAAGGCAACGACCATGAATTCAAAACAGCTACAAGTGACCTTACATTTATGATGGATGTAGAGAAAAGATATGTTTCAGTTGTTATTGAAGACACTTTAGTGCATGCATTTGTTGACACTGGAGCCGACGTCTCTGTCATTAGTGAAGACTTTAGGATGAAAACTTCTGCTCTACATAAAAAGCCAGTAGTGAAACAATTCATCCCTCTCACAGGAGTCACAGGTGACTCACTTGACTCTGTAGGCTCTATTTCAGTTAATTTAAGCATTGCACATAAACTCATGACTCATACACTCCAAGTTGTCAGAAACTGTACCAAGCCAGTCATCTTAGGTTGGGACTTTCTGGTTGCCAATGGTATCATCGTGGATGCTCGAAACATGACTCTGGATAAAGAAGGCAAAACTGTACCACTGGTTAGTCCACGTCGATATGTTCCAGGCATAACTGATGTCTCAGTTTCCTCCACAGTGACTATACCGGCTATGTCTGAGAGGGTCATCACCGCTACTCTAGATGCACCTCTCAAAGGATTTTTACCAAATGGCTATACAGGTGTGTTTGAACCTCATTACACGGACCAAACTGATGCAGGTTTTGCATGGACAATAGCAAGAGTAGAAAGAGGGTCTACTTTGGTTAAGGTAGCTAATCTCTCCCACAGTGAAGTCAAGTTATATGAAGGTACAAAAGTTGGAAGTTTTCATGCTCTCACTGAAGATGGACAGAGTGAGTTTATCGTTATGGATAATTCAGTTTGTAATGTTAATATTCCCACACCCTACACTTTAAAGCCAGTAATTATCCCAGATGTAACAAACCCAAATCTGACACAAACTCAGCAGAAACAGCTGAAGGACACTTTAACTTCTTTTGCTGATGTGTTTAGTCAACACTCACATGACTTTGGCAGAATTGATTTAGTCACCCACAAAATTACCACAGATTGTACTATACCAGTCTCACAAAGGGCCTATCGCACCTCTCCTGCATTGAAAGCTGAAATTCACCGTCAAATTGAAGCTCTGAAAGCACAGGACTTGATAGAGGACAGTACAAGCCCCTGGGCGAGTCCGGTGGTTATGGTGAAAAAAAAAGATGGCACATACAGATTTTGTGTTGACTTCAGAAAACTCAACTTAGTCACTGTTACTGATTCACATCCATTACCAAGAGTCGATGATAGTTTGGATGCGCTCTCTGGCTATCAGTACTTCTCCACAATGGACATGTCAAGTGGGTACTGGCAAGTACAAATGGATCCTGCAGATAGACACAAGACTGCGTTTACAACAGGTGATGGCCTGTATCAATTTAAGGTCATGCCCATGGGACTTCAAAATTCACCACCAACATTTCAGAGACTCATGGAACTGGTTTTGGGAGGACTTCACTGGACAACCTGTGTAATTTATCTGGATGATATAATCTGCATGGGAAAAAACTTGATCATCTTCAAAACCTCACTGACATTCTCAGTCGTTTTAGACAAGCAGGTTTAAAACTAAACCCTAAGAAATGTGATTTTTGCAAAACGACAGTTAAGTACATGGGACATGTTGTGTCTCGTGAAGGACTGACTCTGGATCCAGCTAATAGTGCGCGCATTCATAATTGGCCTGTGCCTCGTTCAACAACTGAGGTACGTGCATTTTTGGGACTTTGTTCGTACTACAGACGTTTTGTGCACAGATATGCCTTCATTGCACAACCTCTTCACAGACTGACAGAAAAGCAAGTTGTGTTTGAGTGGACTGAGGACTGTTCAGGTGCTTTTCAGACCTTAAAGGAGGCACTCACTTCACCTCCAATAATGGCATTATAGAGGCTAAGACTTACTTAAAGCCCCTGGAGTGTTGCCGTGTCGGGCACCTGTATTGACGCGCCGTTGCTACGTATGTGTCTTCATACTACAAGAAAAATCCCGTTCCATATGCCGTTTGAATTATATTTATTCTTACCACATTGTTCTTATTTTCTTTACAAGTACTCAAACCCATTCGCGCATACATGCGGTCAAAACTGTGTGCGTTCACCTTCTCACCGACAACCTCAATTACTCACAGGTGCGTTCCCCTTATGAAGATGATACACATTGTAAACACTGCCACCCTGTGGACAAACATCTTTCTATTTGCATAGTGGCTCCTACACACCGGCCCCTAATTGTAATGGCTAGTAGACATAACAATTCCAAAACAACAAATAAAGAGCCACGAGTATTAGAATTCTATACATTGATTATAACCAAAACATTCAGGTACTTAATCATAAATAATTTACATATCAATGGGGTCGTGCAAAAGACAAAGTTTAGTCACGGGTCTTTCAATGATGTTCGTCTTTGTCTGCAGACGAACTGAACGTACTAGTCCTTTCTTATCAGGGAAGACCTCCAAAACTCTTCCTAGTGGCCAAGAGCCACGTGGGGCGGAGGGATCCATGATGATTACAATGTCTCCAGGTTTGAGATTGTTTCTCACTTGGTTCCACTTCTGCCTTTCTTGCAGTAAAGGTAGGTATTCCCGTATCCATCTTTTCCAGAAGAGGTTTGAGATGTACTGGACCTGCTTCCATCTTTTCCTGATGTACATGTCATGCTCTTCAAACAATCCTGGCGGCAAAGATGGCTTTCCTTTTAAAAGCAAGATGTGATTTGGTGTAAGTGGTTCAAGGTCTCTTGGATCGTCTGACAGTTTGGTGATGGGCCGATCATTTAAAATGGCTTCCGCTTCACAGATAACTGTATGGAATCCATCATCATCTAGTTTTTGCTGCCGAAGAACCGCGTTAAGGATTCTTCGCACCATGCGGATTAATCGCTCCCATATGCCACCAAAATGTGATCCTGCTGGAGGATTAAAGCTCCATTTGATACCTTTTTGTTGTAGCATTCCTTCGATCCGTGTATGATTCAAGGATGAAAGTGCTTCTCTAAGTTCACGGTCTGCTCCCACGAAGTTGGTACCATTATCTGACTGGATATGAGAGACTTGACCTCTTCTGCAGATGAATCTACGTAATGCATTGATGCAAGCATCCGTATCCAAGGAGTTAGCCACTTCCAAATGAACTGCTCGACTTGATAAGCAGGTGAATATCACGCCATAGCGCTTGACTGTACTTCTTCCTCTTCGCACCTCTATTGGCCCAAAGTAGTCAACGCCCACGTTGGTAAATGGGGGATGGTCAGGAAGAATCCTTTCCTTTGGCAAGTCAGCCATCTTCTGTACCATCATCCGGGCATTATTTCTTTTACAGATACAACATTCACTCACAATCCGTCTCACAGCTGAACTGGCACCTGTAATCCAGTATTTCCTCCTCAGTGTGGACAACATGTGGTTACGACCACTATGGCCAAGCCTTTGGTGAATGTCCTTTAAAATAAGAGTGCTGATGTATTGATCCTTAGATAAAATCAATGGATGTTTGGTTTCCTCTGGTAGAGAGCCTTTAGCAAGTCGTCCTCCAACTCTTAGAAGCCCATCCTCTAGACAAGGGTCAAGCTTAAAGAGAACACTTTGTCTGCTCACACCTTTCCCACAGGACAAATCCACAATCTCATTGCCAAATCTTTTCTTCTGACAGTATTGAACAATGGCAACCTCAGCATCACTCATATCCTCTGTTGACAAAGCTTGTATTCTGGTTAAGCCAATGTTCTGCTTGGATGTAATAGAAGCCTCTGGATCTCCTTTCTGCCGAATCTTGCTCAGAAGTGTGCCTTTTACTTTGAGAAACCAAGCCACTGATACTTTCAGTTTCCTCCAATCTGAAAAGAAGGAGATGAGACGATTTGTAGCATCCTGTGAGCTCTCCATAGTGACTGCATTCACCACAACTTCCTTTTTGACCTCCAGGTCATCTGGTTCCATCGGGGTATCCATTATGTTAGCTGGCCACTCCTCCTCTGTTTCATACAGAAACTTTGGACCAGCTATCCACCTGCAACGGTTAATGAAGCCTGCCGCCTTTACACCTCGTGATGCTTCGTCTGCTGGATTTTCCTTAGAACTGATGTATCGCCACTGAGAAAGGTTAGTTGCTCCTCTTATAGTAGATATTCGATTTGCCACAAATACATGGAAGCGCTTGTCCTCATTCTTTATGTACTTAAGTACAGATGTGCTGTCTATCCAAAAGATAGACTCCTGCAGTGGGATCCGCAGCTCCTCCTTCAGCATCAGATCAACTCGAGCCGCCAAAACAGCCGCAGTCAGTTCTAAACGAGGGATGGTAATCGTTTTTAGGGGAGTTACTCTGGCCTTGCCAACCAAGAATGCAACATGAGTGTGGCCTTTCCTGTTTTGCATCCTTAGGTAAGTAACTGCTCCATATCCTGATTCACTAGCATCTGAAAAGTGATGAAGTTGGGCATGCACAATGTCTCCAAAACCTTTTGGTTTAATGCACCTCTCAATTTTAAACTCAGACAGAGTGTTCAGCTCTTCCAACCAACTAATCCATGGCTTCAAGATGTCTTGTGGCACAATATCGTCCCATCCAAATTTCCTCCTACAAAGTTCTTGCAACAAGATCTTGGCTGGTAATAGGACGGGTGCAATAAAGCCGAATGGATCGTATACTGAACTTGACACAGATAACATTCCACGTCTGGTATGTGACCTTTGATGAGCCTTCATTTTGAATTGGAAGGTATCTGTCTCGATACACCATTGTAGGCCAAGAGCTCGCTCAACCGGAAGCTGGTCTCTGTCCAAATTGAAGCTTTTCAGATCTTGAGCTCTGTGCTCTTCAGGCAAGGATTGCAATACAGAACGGTTGTTACTGATCCACTTTGTGAGAGTAAATCCTCCTCTTTCACAAAGAGCAGTTAAGTTCTTTATCATTTGGATGGCTTCCTCCACAGATGCCACACTTTTCAAACAGTCATCCACATAAAAGTTTTCCTTCACTGTTTGGATTACTTCTGATGAAAAGTCTGCCATATTGTCATCGGCCGTTCTTCTCAGAGCATAGATGGCACAGCTTGGAGAAGACACGGCACCAAACAAATGAACAGTCATGCGGAACTCAACCACATCCTTGGTCAAATTTCCGTTTGGCCACCACAAGAATCTCAAAAAGTCTCTATCTTCTTCTGGGACTTTAACTTGATGAAACATTGCTTGGATATCCCCCATGACTGCCACAGGTTCACGTCGAAATCTTAGGAGGACTCCAAGCAATGTACTGTTAAGGTTAGGGCCTTGCAAGAGATTCTGGTTCAATGATGTTCCCTTAAATGTAGCTGCGCAATCAAACACCACTCTTAAGGTTTTCTTCTTTGGATGGTAGATGCCATGGTGAGGAATATACCACACCCCGCTACTGCCGCCAACCTGCTGCGGGGTAGGTACTTCCTCCGCATAACCTTTACTGATCAATTCATTAAGGCATGCACTGTACTCTTCAAAGAAGTGTTTATCATTCAGAAATTTCCTTTTCAAACTAAGCAACCTTTGCTTTGCTACAGAGAAGTTATTAGGAAGGAACACGTCATCCTTTTTAAAGGGCAGTTTTAGAGTGTAACGGCTGTCCTTATGCACTGCAGATCCTTCAACAGTTTCCATAAACTTCATATCCTCTCTTGATAGCCCCTTTTCTTCAGTAGGTTTTTCGGGAAAATCATTATTGTATTGATCGCTCAACATTTTCTCCAGCCTGCACACGGAAATCCTGTTAACTGTAGCCTTACAGCATCCAGATTTTGAACTGCCGTCTCCCTGCAGAGGACCATTAACGACCCATCCAAGTGCTGTTCTTATAGCAAATGGACCGTCTCCACAGCTGTTGATAACCTCCCAAGGCTCCAGCATCTTGTGTGCGTTGCTTCCAATCAACAGATCAACTGTAGCCTCTATATTGGGAACTTTAACATTAGCTAAATATGGCCATTTATCCAAATCTCCTTTGGTCACAATGTTGTCAACACTTACTGGCATTTTCTTCTGTGTGAGGATTTCTGGGAGCTCATAAAAGAAGTTGTCATCAATTGCGGACACTTCCAATCCTGAAACCGCATATGCTGGCACCATGCTTTCCTGGCCCATAGTGTGCAAAAGGAACTGAGTTTTTCTTCCTGAAAGATTAAGCCTTCTCATTAGGTACTCTGTACAAAACGTGGCAGAGCTGCCGGGATCCAAAAATGCATAAGTTTGCACCACCGTGTCTCCTTTAGACGCCTTGACTTGGACTGGTAAAATGGATAGCAAACATTGATCTCTTCCGGCCCCTGTATGGCCACACGTCTTAGGGGTTAAAGTTGGTACAAATGCCCCTGACTCCTTAGCATCTTCTGTGTTGAGATTGACTGAAGGTTTCTGATTGATATGAAGGACGGAGGGATGTTTCTGACCACAACTCCTACAGGTCAGACGTTTCTCACAGCTCTGACTAATATGCCCATTACATAAACAGCCGAAGCACAGTCCTTTGTCTTTCAGAACTTTCAGTTTGTCTCTATGTTTCAGTCCTTTAAATTGGTGACACTGTTCCAATGAGTGTTTCTGCGCACAAAATGCACAAACCAGTGATAGCAAGGCAGACCTCTGTCTGTTTATAGTTTCTGGTTCCACAGATGCAACGGTCATGGCGAAACTCTTTCCTTTAATTCCGTTTTCTGAATAAGACCTTGGCTTAGTAGTATTTCTGTGTCCACTTGTTCCAAATGAGAGAGGTTTAATATCTCCATATAATGGATCTGACAAGATCCTGACATGTCTCTCAATTAACTTAACCAGATCCTTAAACAGAGCTCTGCGTCCCGTTTCCTCCATGATGTCATATGCAGTGGTTCTCCATCTTTCTCTGAGCTTGTATGGCAGTTTAGACATAATGGTCCTCATATTACTTGGCATGTCCAACTCTTGCATATACTCTAATTCTTCCATTACATTGCAGCAACTCCGTAGAAAAAGAGCATAAGCTTGCAAGCTGTTGACGTCCTCTGTTTTTATTTCAGGCCAAGACAACCCTTTCTCCATATATGCCACAGAAATTCTGTATTTACTGCCGAAGTTTTCCTGCAGGAGTTGCTTTGCTTTTGCGTAGCCATACTCAGGTGTCATATGTAGGCAGCTACGCACAAGCTCTCTTGGCTGACCTCGGGTAAACTGCTCCAGATAATACAAGCAATCAGCTTTACTTGCCTTTTCTTCCACTCCTTGTTCAAATGCTCTGATGAACGTTATAAACTGAAGAGGGTCTCCGTTGAACAAGGGGATCTCTCGTAGCGGCAGTGCTGCTAAACGTCGTTGTTGAATGAGTGCTGTTGTTATCTCATTTTGTTTCTGCATCACTGTGAGAAAATCTCCAGGCTGACTTTGTCCCGTTTGTTGCGCTATAGGTCCAGATGCTTTCAATGTTGCTGTTTGACCTTCCATATCCAAAATGTTCTGATGATTTTGCCTTTCTGAAACGATATGTTCCTTTGGTCTAACTGCATTGTGCTGATGAGCATTTTTACTCGTCATGTCAGCTGGAAATGAATGTCCGGCAGTCAGTGACCAGTCCTGGGTTCTCCGTGGTTTGCTCAAAGATGCAGGATTAAACTCCTTTGCCAGTGGGTCCAGTGTGATTGCTGGTGCTGATTCCGTTATTCCTCTTTCAAAATAAGAGTTCATAGCATTTGAAGCTTTTGAACGACTTTGTTTATCAGAGGCCTGTAGCACAGACAGTTTAGCTGCAGTTTCCTCCATCAAAGCCTCCAGTTCTTGTTGTTCCTTTTTTCTTTTAAGATGTAATTCTTCCTCCTCCAGAGCATGCCTTTTCTTTAAAGCTGCCATACGAGCAAGAAGTGCAGCTTTCTCTGCCTCTGCCACAATCCTTGCAGAGGAAGTAGTACTTATTTTGCCAGTATGCCCACTTGACTGTTTACTGGCCACATTGGAGACACTGTCCTCTGGATTGATTTCATCATCATCATCACGTTTGTCATTACCCTCATTTGTTAGTATATTTTGTTCAACACCTGACAACCACATTTTTACCACAGAAATAAATTCATGATTAAACATCATTTTGGCTTTAAACCACACATCATGTTTTTCTTGTTCTTCTTTTGGCAAAATCTGCATCACAGAATCATGAACACCCTTTACATCATTACATATTTGGACAAATTCATCAAAGGCAGACGTGACTTTAAGTTTGTCACCAACAACCCGCATGAGCTCTTGTATTTTTTCTCTAAAGTTACTTGCCTTTTGTAACTTTGCTTTTCTATCTGCCTGTAGACGCTCGATCTTCTCAGCTAAAGCTTTAGGTGTCAGTTTTATAACCCGTTTACTTTTGTCCTGTCGCGCATCAGCGCCAATCACATTCACAATCTTGCCTGAAACTATTGACAGGCTGTTTGCCTCTCCAGACCCGTCGACAGTTTCATGCGCCTCCATAGTTCATTCATTGAGTTGACCACAGCTGATGACGTACATGTTGATCCAACCCCCAGTACCAATGCATTGGATTTTACGTGCACGGAAACATGAATGGCCATTCAATGATTTTGTAGCGCTACACATACCTCGTTGGGCGCCTTAATGTGAACAATTCCTTTTGCGACTCCATCCCGGTTGGTAGATAATCCTCCGGTGCCACTGTAGACATCCTCCGAGCCAAGGAACCGTAACTCCAGAACAGCTCCCTCGTCTACTTCTCATCCTGGACTCCGGAAGTAAGTTTTAAATCCATAAATTCCCAACGCGCTGCACAACAGTCCATTACGTCTGTAGATCCTCTTTGCATCACCCTATAACGCACAGTTTTGACTTAAATATAGAGGCTAAGACTTACTTAAAGCCCCTGGAGTGTTGCCGTGTCGGGCACCTGTATTGACGCGCCGTTGCTACGTATGTGTCTTCATACTACAAGAAAAATCCCGTTCCATATGCCGTTTGAATTATATTTATTCTTACCACATTGTTCTTATTTTCTTTACAAGTACTCAAACCCATTCGCGCATACATGCGGTCAAAACTGTGTGCGTTCACCTTCTCACCGACAACCTCAATTACTCACAGGTGCGTTCCCCTTATGAAGATGATACACATTGTAAACACTGCCACCCTGTGGACAAACATCTTTCTATTTGCATAGTGGCTCCTACAGGCATTTCCAAACTTTGACCAGCCATTCATATTGAGCACAGATGCATCTAATTTTGCAGTGGGTTCAGTGCTTTCTCAAATTCAAAATGGACAAGAAAGGGTGGTAGCATATGCAAGTCATGTACTTTCAAGAAGTGAAAGGAAATGGTCTGTATATGATAAAGAACTGTATGCTATTGTGTGGTCAGTTAGGCACTTTAGACATTACCTGAGTTGTAACCCTTTCAGCATCATTACTGACCATCGCCCTCTGCTCAGTTTAAGGAAAATGGACATCACTCATGATCCTACAGGACGCCGTGGTCGTTGGGCATTGGAACTAGACCCCTACCAATGGACAATCATTCACAAAGAAGGAAAGAAGCACACAAATGCGGACGCTATGTCACGGATACCAGTTTTAACACCCAACTTGACAAAGATGACTGTTTCACCCTTTCCTCCTCACAGTCACTCTCATAATACTACCACAAACAAACAGACTAATGTACCACCTCAAGTGTGTTTTGTGGAAAGTGACAATATAAAGGTTACTACAGGTATTACCACATTACCACAGATCTTTTCTATTAACAATGATAATACTGTATTGGCGCAACTTTCTGATCCGGTTCTTTCAGAAGTGTATAGCTGGGTACAAAAGAAAAAACGTCCGTTTTTGAGACAGGTCAAAGGTAAAACTCAGAGTTTCAGTCATCCAACCAGTGGTGACACTACCGGCCATAAAGAAAACGGATGTCGTGGCCAGGTAAGTTTGAAACCCGGTAATGAAGGATTTAGATTTGGAAAAGCTTGTTTAGCACAGACCTGAATGAGCTTGATGGGGCCAGTACCAGAAGACCTCAGGGGCCGCGAGGGTTCATAAGGTAAAAGAAAGATAAGAAGGCCCAAGACCATTAAGACATTTAAAAACCATTAAGAGAACCTTAACCTGTCCTCAGGAGCACCAGAGGAGGATCAAACCCTCAGATCCATCTGCTGAAGTGGTGTCCTTACGTGGAACCCCAAATCAGTGGCTCTGTACCGTCATCTGCTGGACCTTTAACTTGATTCATTGGTTTAATTTATTGTGCTTATTTTTTTGTCCCTGCAGGTATTTTGAGCACAAACAATTCTGGGACAAGTTTAAACCTCCTGGAGAGAGTGACAGAAGATCTATCCGCTCGGAGATTAAGGCAAGAAAACACGTCTGCAGTGCAATCTGTTTAAAGAATGGCTGACTCGGACTCTTTGTTCATGTTTAGGTGCCGTCAGACTTACTTAATCTCTCGGGATCGATGAGGTTGGAGGGCAGCAGTAAGTTTGGAGGCAGCGTTTTTTCACCGGAGAACGAAGAGGAGAACTGAAGAGAGGAAGAGGCCAAGAACATTTAACTTTATGAGCTGTAAAATAAATTAATGTGCTTTTGATTACCTCATCAGGGCATTTAAAACCACCTGCAGAATATTTGTGTCTGTGTTATTACTGTGTCCGCCTCACATCAGCTTCAGCTGAGCTGTTTACTGGTTTACTGTCCTCACAGCCAGAACCGAACCAGTTCCACATGTCTGAATCTGCTGCGACTTCCAATTATTTTAATTCAAGGTTGACAAGGTTTCTGTTTGTCACTGAGATTTGTTCACGTAAACCTACAGCTGTTTCATTTTAAATTGTTTGCAAACAAAGCTAGACGTTTTTATTCTTTTATATATTTTGTTTGACTTTAGCTCATCACTTTTATTTCATCTGAGCCTTTACGACTTAGTATGCTGTCTCTGAATGTATTTTCCAGCCTGACAAGCTTGTTGATGAATGGAGCTGACGCCTGAAAATATTCTTTATCTGCGACCCAGATTCATCATCACTGTACTTTCAGGAGGAAACCAGCAGTTAGCTTAAACAACATGGATCACTCACCCTTTTAGCGACTCGTAGCGACTAGTTAAGTGCTTTAACTAATGTATTGTATTGTTTTCTATCATGTATGCTAAACTTAAAACTAAAAGAATCAAAAGTCAAAATCTTTCCAGTGTCATCAAGGATATGTATCACTGACCAGATACCTTGATCAAGCCAGTTCTTGTAAAATAAAAATTTCTTCCTAAATAATACACATCGGGAGTTCCAGATTGGGGTGTTGTGGGGACTATAGTTGTGCTTAAATATAATTTTCGGGAGAAGTGTGCTATGACTTTTCTCGTACAAAAGTCTGGCGGTTCTCGAGTAAATCGCAATAAACCGCGGTTTTTTGGATTCGTGTTTTCCCATAGGAATGAATGGGATTTGGCTCAGATCAGCCAGAAAAACATAGGTCACTTTGGAAGCCTACAGCTCACCCATACATTCACCTAGAAACACCATTTAAAGTTTAAATGGGTCACGAAAGATAAATCTATCACTGGTCTGAAGGGCATTTTCATATCTTTTATAGTTTCATCAAAATCACTGTTTAGGTTTTAGTAAAAAAATGTGAAGCTGCTGTCACTCTCCCCTCACTCTAGCTTTTGCTTCTACAAGACATGCTTAAACAAAGTTCTCTCACGGCCAGAGTTTTTGCTTTACAGACACAATTTTTACATCAAAACGTAGGTTTTTAAGTTGGCTTTAATTTATCAGGCGCTCAGTTTGGGTAGGACATACAGATTTGGAGCTACAGAGCTTGGAAAGACACAAAAGGTGTGTCCCAATTCAGGGTCTGCACACTTCGAAGTGCGCAGACCCTGAATTGGGACACACCCAAAGTCTTCTCTCCCCACTCAGAATCCCCATTGACTCTGACTGAGAAGCAACCATGTTTTAAAACTGCTGCCATTTCAGTTCTGTTTGCAGTACGGTGACTTATATCCTCGTGTTCCTCAAAGCCTCCTGCACCTAACGGTGAAAGAATTATTTTAATATGTATTACGGTTTGCTTTCAGCAGCAAGAAGTTCGGAGGCTTGCACACTGTGACTTCACAGTTCTCTACAGCTGCCTCTGTCAGTGTGTGTGCGTGTGTATGTGTAAGTTGAGCCCCTAGATGTGTGCCTGTCTGCTGCCTCGTGAGCAGAGGTGGGGTTGGTTGCCATGGAAGCGCTCTCAGCTGCTGTCATTCTGCAGATTGCCACTGTTTAGCCCTTTCATACCTGTCAATCTGCAGATTTTGCAATCATGCAGAGATTAAACTTTTTTTTTCTCTATGACTTTTCATCATGGACACATCTAGATGTCCAGGTGTTGTCAACACCATACCCCCCCCCCCCCCCCCCACCCCCGGACACAGTAAGTTACTCTAACTCTGGACTGGGTTGAGCAAAGAACTTGAAAGTTGCCAGTTTTATTAAAAGTCCCTATCTAAACATTTTTGCACATGAACAATGACTACAGCGCCACCTAGTGGTCACCTGATTTCTGCAGCTTGTCAGATCACGCTGATATTTGACAGTTTTAATCTGACTACCGATCCGAGCACTACTGTACACGCTTGGCGACTGCAGCGCCACCTAGTGGCCGTACGGGATTTTCATGGCATTACATTCACGGGCAGGTTTGCATCCATTTCGTGCCGTCTCCGCCGCGGTGGCTGGCTCCCTCGCGGTTGCTGCGCGGCTGGCGCGCCGGGGGGCGGCAGCGCAACAGGCGCATTGGCACCCATCAAAATTTCTTTGAAATTTTCTAGTTGTTTTTGTGTCGCTTGCATTTTTTGGTTTGTATTATCACACTGGGTGGCAGTAAAGAGGCGCATCAGGTGTAATAAATGACAGCCACAGGTGATGTGGGGTTTTTCTAATTAGCCTGGGTCTGGAAGAATGACACAGTTTTTACCGCTATCACATTTTTATTATTGGCACTTTTTATTTCAATCATAAATGTGACCCATTATCAACACATACTATAACATAGCTTGGAAAATGAACGGGAACTTCACCCAACTTGGACAGCGGCTTTTGGATTGTTTATGGAAGCGCGTTACAAACGGATCTCTCCCCTCACCCAGCTGAGTGGCTGAAGGCCATAGTCACTACAACGGATTTAACTGGAATGTTGTGAATAACTGTCTGAGAGGAATCATGTATTGGTAATAATTCACATTTTTTAAAGGTCCCATATTTTGCAAAATTCACTTTTTAATGGTTTTGGAACAGTCATACTGGTCCCCCCGCATGTGTAGGAGACCCGTAAGTGTGAAACTCTTTCAGGCGCTCTCTCTCCCCCCTGCTCCACCTCTAGGGAAGTAAGAGCTGAATTGAGCGAGTTTGAAAGCGTGTACGTTATGACGTCATAAGGGACAATAACCACTCCCCACAGAGCGATGGACCCGTCTACCGGCTCTCAAAGCCCGCCCTCTAAAAATCACCTAGCGCCCAGTGTTTATCCTTTTCGGCAACCCTCGTTAGCGGACATGGCTAAGCGACAGAAGCACTGTTCTGTTTGTGGCTGCATAAATGAACACGAAAACGTTTTTTTACTTCCATCCACTGAACCCACGAGGACTGAGTGGATTAATTTTATTTTTGGAGGAAATGTACCTGGAAAACTTCCAAAGGTTTTGCATGTCTGTGGCCAGCATTTCAAAGAGGACTGTTTCCACAACATGGGGGCATGGAAAGCAGGCTTCGCCAACCGTTTGAAGCTGAAGCCAGGTTCAATACCAACTGTCCGTGACACAGCTGGAGAGGTAAGAGCTGGCAGTTATTTTATCGTTTCAGCCTTATTAGTCTGATAGCTTGAAAATATATTAGCACTGTTGTAAATGTAGCCAAGTCACTGTTTCTACTGTTTGTATCCGGTGCCATTGTGCATCAGATTGATGAGCGTAGCTAGCTGTGTTCTCCGTGCGTCACGGTTTGGGTCGGTAATGGGGGCTTCAGGAATGGGTTCCGGTGTTCCGGCGTTTGTTTATCCTTCACTACGCTGTAATCAGTGTCTAGTTACCGCTAAGGCCTAACCTGTCAATCACCTCATGACGGGCGATGCGATGGGCGGCGCCAACAGCTGAGCTGCTCCACCAGGGTTCCGCCCACCATAAACGGCACATTTCTGAAGCTGCTAAAAAGAGGGAGGTGAAGAGAAGCCGCTGCACTCAAACTGAGGGTCGATTTGTCCATACCATGGCGGAAATATTTCATTTAGATATTAATGAATGGTCTCAGATTGGGAATAAAGTGTATAATATGGGACCTTTAAGATTTAGCTTCAAACCTGAGGTCTTGGAATAACAGTCAATTGATTGAAGGATTTCTGGTATTTGACAGCTGTTCTTCATGAATATGGCTGTATCATCAGCTAGCTGGGTAATATCCAGCTGTTTGCCTAAAATATTAAGTTTACCAAAGTCTTAATGTTTTATATGGATTGATAACAGTTCTGTTTCAGCGATGAAAAGTAAAGGAAAAATGGATCAACTTTGTTTAATTCATTTGTTGACGGAGAATCTAGAAGAGATGCCATATGGTAGTGAAATTACACTGTTTGTATATTTGTAAAGAGTTCTGATTAAATTTATAAATTTGGGTCCAAAACCAAAAGAATCTAAAGTGCGAAACATAAATTCATGTTCAAGAGTATTGAAGGCTTTAAAGAAATCTAAGAACAATATAAAGCTTTCTTCATCAATTAAATAATTATAATCTAGCAGATCAAGTACCATTGAGGAGGATTGGATTGTAGTGGTGATTCTGAAATGCTGATTGAAATCTATGGAGCCATTCCTCTTCCACAGGATTCAAATCACCAGCAACTATTAGTTTATATATATATATATATATATATATATATATATATATATATTTATATAATTTCTTGAGAATTGGGACAAAATTTACAATTTAAACCCAAGTTTATATAATAAAATCAATAAACCAATCATGATTTAAATACTTAAAAAGTTAAATTGGAAGGAACTGTGTATACCTTATTTTTTCCACATATTTTTAATATTTTTTGTGAAATTTTGCTTAAATGTTTGGTCTGTGGTCAGAAAGGTCATGTTATTTTATTTGTCCTCAGCAAGAGTTCCAAGAATTGATCACTTTAAAAAACCCTTTAACTCAAGAATTGTACATACATACATGCATACACATCAAATTAAAAAAGAAAGGTTGTAGATATATGCAAACGCTAATACAACAGATCATTATTTTTATTATTTTATTTCATACACTTACACATTCTCAGACACACACCCACATGCATACTGATTTTTTCTACAATCCTCAGAGAAATAATAAAGGTGATGCTCATATATGGAGTTATATTTATAATATGAATAATATAAAATATAAATAAATAAAAATAAAGGAATAAGTTAAAAAAAACAAAAAAAGAAAAACACTCATTAAAAAATGGATTGCCTAAATTAAACATTTACCAAAATAAGCCCAAGCCCTCTTGCCATTTTGATTCAAAATAAAGAACCCTCATTTACTTTTGATGTGAAGCCCAACAAGTAATGAACCTGATAAAGGTACCAAAGAACACATTACCAATATAAAACAGACCTTTTTAAACACAACGTCAAAGAAAATAAAATAAACATAGAATTCAACACCAGAGAAATTTGTACGAGTATGTACTGAAGGGCTCATTCAAAAGGAAGCGTTTCTAAAAGTGTGTTTTATAATAATGTAGAGGGGACTTCATTGTGTTAGTGAAATATTAGGATTACATGAGAAATTGTCATGACACTAACTTTGCAAAGATGGTCAGGAAAATTGAAAATGGATGGTATCACTCGTTCCTTTAAACCTGTAAAAGTCCTCTGGTTAAAATGACGGCTGCAGACCGTAATATTTCTGTTCTGTTGGCAGTATTTCTTTTAGCCTACAGGAATCAAGGAGACAACACATATGCATCCATCACGTTGTATGTATTTTTTTATTAACGCTTCCGTCCCATAGAATGCATCTGCCACTAGATCTAAACATGCCCTGGATGTTGCATCCCCTTTCTTTTATAACAAATAACTAAATCAACTTTATCAAGCTGTGACAATGTGAAGCAATATGTTCAAACATGTAAGCAACCTTCAAAACAAACTCAGTCACAGAATAGATAACCCATATTTTTTAGGTAGTGCATTATTTTCATCACAAAATAAAAATAACATAAAAGTTCGAGTTGTGTCGTTCCAGGCAGATGCTGCACGATCCGACCAGTTCCTCTGTTTTCCCATTCCAGGCCAGAACAAAACATCTCTCACCCTTTCAGACTTTTCCATCCCCAAGTGTCCAGCATGTATACATGACAACATGTCAGCTCTGAGTGAGTGTGGTATGATTATTTTCTCTCCCTTTAACAGGACACCATTTGCTCATACCGGCGGTTCCAATATTCAGTGATGGCAGGTGGGCATTTTTTGTTGTTTTGCCATCCTGACTGGATAACTCACCTCAACATTGACAGTCTCCTCCATGAGCCGCCACCTTATCGTGGTGGAGGAGTTTGTGCGTCCTGACAATCCTAGCAGCTATGTTGTCGGGGGCGTATGCCCCTGGTAGGGTCACCCATGGCAAACAGGTGTCTTGAGAAGGGACCAGACAAAGTGTGGCTCAGATGACCCTTATAATGATGAAAAAACAAGGACCAAGGTTTCCCTTGCCTGGATGTGGGTCACCGGGGCCCCCCTCTGGAGCCAGGCCTGGAGGTGGGGCATGGAGGCGAGCGCCTGGTGACCAGGCCTTTGCCCATGGGGCCCGGTCGGGCTCAGCCCGAAAGGGAGATATGGGCCTCTCCTCCCGTGGGCTCACCACCTGCAGGAGGGGCCATAGGGGTCGGGTGCATTGTGAGCTGGGCGGCTGCCAGAGGCGGGGACCCTAGTGGTCTGATCCTCAGCTGCACAAGCTAGCTCTAGGGATGTGGAATGTCACCTCTCTGGTGGGGAAGGAGCCTGAGCTGGTGCACGAGGTTGAGCGGTTCCGGCTAGATATAGTTGGACTCATCTCGACGCATGGCTTAGGCTCTGGAACCACTGGCCTCGAGAGGGGCTGGACCTTCTTCCATTCTGGAGTTGCTCCCGGTGAGAGGCGCCAAGCAGGTGTGGGCATGCTCATTGCCCCCCAACTTGGCGCCTGTACGTTGAGGTTTACCCCGGTGGACGAAAGGGTAGCCTCCCTCCGCCTTCGGGTGGGGGGACGGGTCCTGACTGTTGTTTGTGCTTATGCGCCAAATAGCAGTTCAGAGTACCCACCCTTTTTGGAGTCCTTGGGGGGGGGGTGTTGGAGAGCACTCCTTCTGGGGACTCCCTCGTTCTGCTGGGGGACTTCAATGCTCACATTGGCAATGACAGTGAGACCTGGAGGGGCATGATTGGGAGGAACGGCCCCCCTGATCTGAATCCGAGTGGTGTTTTGTTGTTGGACTTCTGTGCTCATCATGGATTGTCCATAACAAACACCTTGTTCAGACATAAGAGTGTCCACATGTGCACTTGGCACCAGGACACTCTAGGCCGCAGTTCGATGATCGACTTTGTAGTCGTGTCGTCGGACTTGCGGCCGCATGTCCTGGACACTCGGGTGAAGAGAGAAATAGAGCTGTCACCTGATCACCACCTGATCTCCAGATGGTGTGGGAGGATGCCAGTCAGGCCTGGCAGACCCAAGTGTGTTGTGAGGGTCTGCTGGGAACGTCTGGCAGAGCCCCCTGTCAGAAAGAGTTTCAACTCCCATCTCCGGCAGAGCGTCAACCATGTCCTGGGTGAGGCAGGGGACATTGAGTCCGAATGGGCTGTGTTCCGTGCTTCTATTGTTGAGGCGGCCAGCCGCAGCTGTGGCCGTAAGGTCGTTGGTGCCTGTCGTGGCGGTAACCCCCGAACTCGTTTTTTTTTTATTTTTTTTTTTTATTCCTTTATTTAACCAGGATAAAAACTCATTGAGATTAAAAATCTCTTTTGCAAGAGTGTCCTGGCCAAGCAGGAGCAGCACAGTTACAACAATGGGTTACAACAACATACTTCCACACATTCACACATAATAAATACAATACAAGATCAATACAAACAAAATTAACTAAAACAATTACAGGCAAAAGATTTAGTTTCAAATTCAGTTAAGAACGACTTAAAAGTGTTGAGTGACACTAAGTCTTTTAGTTTAAGGTCTTTCTGTAGGTCATTCCAATGGTAAGGTGCAGCAAACTTGAAAGCCTTTTTCCCCAGATCAGTGCGAACGTGGGGCACAGAGAACAGAAGCAAGTCCTGAGAGCGCAGACTATAGCTGCTATCACTCCTCATCTCAACGAGATTATTGAGGTATGGGGGAAGCAGCCCAAGGATGGATTTATAAATTAAAAGATACCAATGCTTCATTCTCCGGAATGACAAGGAAGACCAACCCACCCGAGTGTACAAAAGACAATGATGGGTCAATGACTTAGAATTCGTTATAAAACGCAATGCCCCATGATAAACAGAATCCAAGGCATGTAAAGTATCAAAGGAAGCGTTCATATAAATAACATCCCCATAATCAAGAACAGACATAAAAGTAGCAGAAACAAGTTTCTTTTTACCTTCGAAAGATAAGCAAGATTTGATTCGAAAATAAAAGCCCAATTTCAATTTCAATCTTTGGACTAGTTTCTGAACATGAGGTTTAAATGATAAACAACTATCGAGTAAAATACCGAGGTATTTGTATTGTGTAACTAGTTCAATTTGATGACCATCATTTGATTTAATGGGATGTAAGTGTAGAAGATTTGCTCTGGATTTAGTAAAAAGCATGTATTTGGTCTTTTCTGAGTTTAAAACAAGTTTTAAGTGGTAAAAAGTTTCTTGTAATTGATTAAAAGCTATTTGAAGTTGAGATTGTGCTTGCTCAGGAGAAGGTGCTGAGGGGTATAAAACTGTGTCATCTGCATACATGTGTAAATTAGCATTTTTTATATTTCTTTCTAAAAAGCTAATATAAATAGTAAAAAGAAGTGGTCCAAGGATAGAGCCCTGCGGTACACCTGAGGTCACTTTTGAGAAATTGGATTTTTGTTCCTGGAACCTGACACACTGCGATCTGTCAGACAGATAATTTTCAAACCAACCTACGGTATGATCTGATATGCCAATGTTACGAAGCGTTTGTAAAAGGACAGAGTGATCTACTGTATCGAAAGCTTTGGAGAGGTCGATGAAGAGTACTGCACAGTAGTGTTTGTTGTCTAACGATTCAATAATATCATTTAAAATTTTGAGAGCTGCAGTTGTTGTGCTATGCCGCTTTCTAAAACCAGACTGGGACGTGGGTAAAATATTTGCAGTGGTCAGGAATTTCTTAAGCTGCGTGTTTATTAAAGATTCCAGGACTTTAGACAGGACACACAATTTTGATATTGGACGGTAGTTGTTCAAATCTGTCGGGTCACCTCCCTTAAACAGAGGTAAAACATGAGCTGATTTCCAGATTCGCGGAATTGTATTTGTGGCCAGGGACAAGTTAAAAATATATGTCAATGACGGAGCAATAAAATCTGCTGCGAGTTTTAAGAAATAGGGTTCTAGACCATCAGGGCCTGCTGCTTTGGTTATATCCAATTTCTTGAGGGTACGTGATACCTCAAAGATGGTAAACGGCTGAAAAACAAAATTATGTTTTGAGGCTTCATAATTTATTGCTGAGGGAAAGTGTAAGTCCTGTGAGTGATTGAGGGAACTGAACAAAGAACCAGAAGCAATAAAATGGTCATTAAAACATGTCAACATCTCGTCCTTATCTGTGATGCTTTGAGAGTTTTTCACTATGCTGGTTGGTAGTTGAACGCCTAAGCTATTGTCGGAAAGGGACTTTATTGTTTTCCAAAATTTTAATGGATTATTTAGGTTTTCAGTTGTTTGTTTAATAAAATGATCAGACTTGGACTTTCTTATTTCAACTGTACATTTGTTGCGTAGTTTCCTGAATGTAAGCCAATCAACAGCATTGTCGGTTTGTCTTGCTCGTGCCCATGCTACATTACGTTCATGCAACAGGTCAGCCAAGTGAGAAGTAAACCATGCATTGATACGGCTTTTTACTTTATAGTGCCTGATTGGTGTGTGCTTATTGATTATTTTTATAAATCCACTGTAAAAATAGCTCCAGGCAAATTCAGTGTCATTAATCATAGTTATTCTGTCCCATTCAAATTCATAGAGATCATGGAAAAAACCTTGCTCAGAAAACTGTTTTGTATTACGTTTTGTAATAATGTGTGGCCTGGTTTTTGGTATTTTTGTGTTCCGAGAGGTTGCTATGACACAGTGGTCACTAATATCATTAGCAAATACAGCCGCCGGGGAGTATTTTGAGGGTGTGTTAGTCAGAATCAGGTCTATCAAGGAAGGCTTTTCAGGAAACTTTGGGTTTGGTCTTGTGGGAGCATTTACAAGTTGAAACAGATTTAAAGAATCACAATATGATTTAAGATCATTTGAGACCGGCTGGAGCCAATTCCAGTTTAAGTCCCCAATGATTACAGTTTCTTTGTTATTCAAAGATGATA
This sequence comes from Melanotaenia boesemani, assembly GCF_017639745.1. Classification (NCBI taxonomy): domain Eukaryota; kingdom Metazoa; phylum Chordata; class Actinopteri; order Atheriniformes; family Melanotaeniidae; genus Melanotaenia; species Melanotaenia boesemani. The sequence goes on from NC_055685.1 coordinate 2,251,332, forward strand.
GCAGTTCAAACAAGGAAGAAAGAGCACTGCTATCAGCCGAGGGCATTCTGTAACAGCCAACTACAGTAATATGTAGGGAATCAGAAACCTCGAGATCAAGAGCTAAAAGTTCAAATTTCTTTGTCAATGATTGTGACAAAATGACATTTACTTTGTACTTTGATTTAACAAAAATGGCTACACCGCCCCCTCTTTTTAGCCGGTCAGTTCTGAAGACATTGTAACCTTTTATGAGTATGTCATTATCTGGGATTGACTTATTTAACCAAGTCTCAGAGACAACTATTATATCTGCGTCAGTTGAGACTGCCCAAATGTGCATCATATCCATTTTTACCAACAGACTTCTTACATTCAAGTGGATGATGCCAAGACCAATTCTAGATTTAAACTCAGCAGGGGTACTAAAAACAGGGGAATCTGGTCCAGGGTTTGGTGGGACATTTCCAGAGATTAATAACAATAAAAATATCAAGCGTTTTAGAAATTGTGTTTTTTTGTGCGATACATTTGTAGATTCTATGGATGGAAATACTCTTGAGACAAATATTGAGCTTATAACAAAATTCTCTTGAAGGGCCATTACACTGCTCAAATACAACAAATCAGTGGAATCTACGTGAAGATACAAAGGCAAATAAAATAGACGTGGTGCACAGACTGATGCCCTCGTTCCTCCCCGGATTGTACACTAGGGGAATGTATTCACTGGACGGGAGTTATTTATCCCGCTGAGTCCAATGCCAAAGTCACAAATGGAGGATACAGTTAATGTCCCTAGGACCAATAATAATGGCAATTTTGCCCTTGTCATTATAAAACACGTAGAATAGTAATATACAGGGTGCAGGAAACGTAGAATAGGAAGGTGCAGGATCCGTTTTTCTCTTTTGAATCCAGTCCGGGTTTTCCGTTCCCAGCTCGGATGCCGTTTCAGCGTGATGTCACACGTAAGCAGGAAGACTTACCAATGTCGCTTTATGAGAAGAATTTCAGTCCCATCAAAGAACAACACATGGCCCGATTTACGCTCTGCTTTGAGCGGAGCCACTAGCTATCACCATGGGAGCGGGATGATGAGCGGGTGCTTTACTGATGAAGAATCAGGCCCATCAAACAGAGGCGGCATGCCAGGACTCCAGTGACGACCGCTGGCTACTCTTCATCAGTAGATCCTAGTGCCAGTACTTCATCGGTGGAGACCAGGATGGCCAGCATGAACAAAAAGTGAGATCCACGAATTCCACTGTCAACACAAAAGTTCATAGATTGCATAGAAGGCACTTCCCAGCACGCCACCACCAACAGGGGGCAAGCCTCAGGAGCCAAACAATCAGCCCCTCGATTCAAGATCAATAATCCAGGAGTAAGCGCACAATTAGATTGAGAATCACACAGAAAGTACACGTCAGCACCAAAAGTAGCCGAGCCACCTCAGCACTTGTGAAACGTAATACTCGTTATACTCGTACAAACTCATTCATTCACCAGACGTGCTGCTCAGACGAGGTTGAGTGCCGCCATCTTGCTTGGGCTGTAATTGTCGTTGGTGGACACCGGCAGTAAGGGATGCCGTCAAGCTGAAGAAGGAGTCCTATCAGGCCTTTTTGGCCTGTGGGACTACAGAGGCAGCTGATGGGTATCGGCGGGCTAAGCGGAGCGCAGCTTCGGCGGTCGCTAAGGCAAAAGATCGGGCATGGGAGGAGTTTGGAGAGGCCATGGAGAATGACTTCCGGACAGCTTTGAGGAGATTCTGGTCCACAATCCGGCGGCTCAGGAGGGGAAAGCAGAAGCTCCGTCAACACTGTGTACAGTGGGGATGGGGGGCTGCTGACCTTGACTCAAGACGTTGTGAGGCGGTGGGGGGAATACTTCGAAGACCTCCTTAATCCCACCAACACGTCTTCTGATGAGGAAGCAGAGTCTGGGGTAGCTGGTGCTGGCTCGCCTATCTCTGGGGCTGAGGTCGCTGAGGTGGTTAAAAAGCTCCTTGGTGGCAGGGCCCCGGGGGTGGATGAGGTCCGCCCAGAGTTCCTTAAGGCTCTGGATGCTGTAGGGCTGTCTTGGTTGACACGCCTCTGAAGCATTGCGTGGACATCGGGGACAGTCCCCCTGGACTGACAGACTGGGGTGGTGGTCCCCCTCTTCAAAAAGGGGGACCGGAGGGTGTGCTCCAACTACAGGGGGATCACACTCCTCAGCCTCCCTGGTGAGGTCTATTCAGGGGTGCTGGAGAGGAGGGTCCGTCAGATAGTCGAACCTCGGATTGAGGAGGAGCAGTGTGGTTTTCGTCCCGGCCGTGGAACAGTGGACCAGCTCTACACCCTCTTCGGGGTCTTTGAGGGGGCATGGGAGTTTGCCCAAGAAGGCATTCGACCGTGTTCCCCGGGGACTCCTGTGGGGGGTACTCTGGGAGTATGGAGTGCTGGACTCGCTTGTAAGAGCTGTCCAGTCCCTGTACGACCGGCGTCAGAGCTTGGTCCACATTGCCAGCAGTAAATCAGAATCGTTTCCAGTGCGGGTTGGACTCCGCCAAGGCTGTCCTCTGTCACCGATTCTGTTCATAACTTTTATGGGCAGAATTTCTAGGCACAGCCGAGGTGTGGAGGGGATCCGGTTCGGTGGCCTCAGGATTGGGTCTCTACTCTTTGCGGATGACGTGGTTCTGTTGGCTTCATTGGGCCGTGATCTTCAGCACTCACTGGAGCGATTCACAGCCGAGTGTGAAGCGGCTGGGATGAGAATCAGCACCTCCAAGTCCGAGACCATGGTCCTCAGCCGGAAAAGGGTGGAGTGCTCTCTCTGGGTCTGCGATAGGGTCCTGCCCCAAGTGGAGGAGTTTACGTATCTCGGGGTCTTGTTCACGAGTGAGGGAAGGATGGAACGGGAGATCGACAGGCGGATCGGTGCGGCGTCCGCAGTGATGCGGACTCTGCCTCGGTCTGTCGTGGTGAAGAGGGAGCTGAGCCAAAAGGCAAAGCTCTCGATTTACCGGTCGATCTACAATCCTACCCTCACCTATGGTCATGAGCTGTGGGTAATGACCGTAAGAACGAGATCGCGAATACAAGCGGCCGAAATGAGTTTCCTCCGCAGGGTGGTCGGGCTCTCCCTTAGAGATAGGGTGAGAAACTCGGTGATCGGCGAGGGGCTCAGAATAGAGCCACTGCTCCTCCACATCGAGAGGAGCCAGATGAGGTGGCTCGGGCATCTGGTTAGGATGCCTCCCGGACGCTTCCCCTGGTGAGGTGTTCCGGGCACGTCCCACTGGAAAGAGGCCCCGGGGCAGACCCAGGACACGCTGGATGAACTAAATCTCTCGGCTGGCCTGGGAACGCCTCGGGATCCCTCCGAATGAGCTGGTGAATGTGGCCGGGGAGAGGGAAGTCTGGGTTTCCCTGCTTAGGCAGCTGTCCCCGCGACCCGACTCCGGATAAGCGGAAGAAAATGGATGGATGGATGGAACATTGACAGTCGTTCATCTTGTGCTGTTGCAGCTCTGATTTCTGACATTTTCTGGTCACTCACAGGGGGGAATTACTGATCACTGTGTGTATTTGCAAGTCCATCCCTTCACACAGTGAGTGATCGTTGCATTCAAGTGGTTTTCTGGATAGGGTGTCCGCAACAGGGATATGGTTCCCTGGTTTGTGTATGATGATGATGTCATACCTCTGGAGCTGTAATATGATGCGGTGGAGTTGGGGCGGTACAGCCACAAGTGGTTTGCGCATGATTGATTCCAAAGGCTTGTGGTCAGACTCGACAGTCACTTGTCCCACGAAGGTACTGGTGGAACCGCTTACACTAAAAACAGCTCCTTCTCTATTTGGGCATAATTTCTCTCAGTGTCGTTTAGGGCTTTGGACGCATATGCCACTGGCTTTTCATCCTGAAGCAGGACTGCCCCTAAACCACACTTGGAGGTGTCAACCTGCAGTTTCACCTTTTTTTTTTTTTTTAACCTTTATTTAACCAGGTAAAAACGTTTGAGAACCAGATCCTTAGTGTGATTGAAGTATATGAGAACAGGACCTGGCTCCTGTGTCAAAAGATCTTTCACAAACTCATTGTTTTCTTTCAGCAACTGGCGCAGTGGGTCTGTTGCCTCTGAGAGTTGGGGGGCGAACTTGGAGAGGTAAGTGACCATGGTCTCCAGCTCTGATTTGCTGTGTGGAGGGGGCATTTCTCTGATCGCCTTAACCTTATTAGGATCGGGCCAGATGCCTTTTCGGGTCAGCACATACCCAAAATAGCTCGCTTCGGACACACAGCTGATGCTTTTGTCCTTGTTCAGCTTTATTCCCTTCTCCCTGGTTCTCTCCAGTACAGCACGCAAGTTGGTGTTGTGCTCCTCTTCTGTGCGGCCGCAAACCAGGATGTCGTCCACGATTGCAGCAATACCGGGGAGCGCCTCATAGGCTTCGACTCTTCTCTGAAACTCATCCTGTGCAGAAACTATTCAAAAAGGGAGTCTCTTGAACCGGTACCTGCCATATATGGTATTGAAAATGGTTAGAATTGACGACTGTTCACTGAGTTTTATTGCCTAGTATTCAGATCTAGCATCTAGTACACTGAAGTACTGTGCCCCAGCTAGTCTCAGTGTGATGTTGTTGAGGGTAGGCAAGGGGTAATGGGGTCTCTGGATTGCTTCATTTAGTGGTCGGGGGTCTAGACACACCCTAAGTTCCTGTGTTTTGGGCTTTTCCACCACCACTAATGTGTTTACCCATTCGGTCGGTTCTGTTACCTTCTGGATTATGTCTGCCTTTCCATGTCGTCAAGTTCTGCTTTGAGCCGGCTGCGCAGGGTGTTTAGGATGTGGCAAGGCGGGCACACAACTGGAATAGCTGAGGGTTTTAGCTGGAAGCTGCATTCTCCTGGAAATAGACCAATGCCCTCAAATACGTCAGCAAACTCTTTCAGAATGTTAGTGTGTCCTGTGTCCTACAACTGATTATTTTGAAATCCAGTGAGATAATTTTCTGCTTTTACCGGCAGGTCAGCTTGCAGATCCCCTCCGTTTTCAGTACGAGTCCACCAAATGCTATGAGCATGCTGTCTGTTGGGCGTAGAGGTGCGTTTCCAAACACGTGGTGGAATGTGCTAGTCGGTATTATATTAGCCTGAGCACCAGTGTCCACTTTGAAATTCAGTTTGTTTCTCTCTTTCCCCTAACTCAACTTCTGCATGTGCCTGTTCTTTATCCGTGTTTTCGTGACATGTAATAACGGAATCGATGAACAGTTCTTCTGACTGCTGCACATCAGCATCCACAATAGCATGCACTTTTTTAGGTCTGTATTTCTCTTTTGGTATTGCATTTGTGTCTTGCACATCTTAGCAAAGTGGTTAGGTATCATACACTTATTGCATTAGTGTCCCTTTGCTGGACAGTCCTCCGTGTGGCCGTGATGTCTCCCACATGCTCTGCATTCTTTTCCCAGATTAGTGTTGGTGTCACTATTGTGGCTGGTAGTTTTGCATTTACGATGAGATGGGCTTGGGTTGGATGACTTCTTGCTTATTGTATGAGCAGAATGAATAGATGTGTTGGCAGTGGGGCTGACCATTATCGTTAATTGCTGCTGTGATAACTCATGTGATCTCACAATGTCTATTGCTTTTTCTAGTGTTAAGTCTGGGCCTTGACACAGTAGCTTCTCACATATGGGGGTATTTTTCTATCTTTAATCAAGAGCGCAATTGTTTGCTTTGAGAGCAAGATTTCTGGTTTTCACACTCAAATATCATCCTGCTCGCTCTCAAAACTCTGATCTCACACTCAGAAAGTCCCTCTTGCTTTCAAATATATCGTTCTTCCTTTCAAAACTCTGCGCTCAGACTTGGTCTCTTTCCCTCACACTCAGACCCTTTCTCTGCGCACTCAAAATAGAGATGTGACGTTCATGAACGAATCGATTCTTTTGAACGGCTCTTTTAAATAAACGATGGGAACCGATTCGCAACTGTGAGCCGTTCATTTGTGAACCATTCTTTTTATATACAATTTTTTTACACTGCCTTCATCAAATGAAATCAAATAAAACTTTATTTATAAAGCACTTTTCATGCCATATGCAACACAAAGTTCTTTACATGATTAAAAACATAAGAATAAAAACACTCAATGAATCTTTCACACAGTCACACGCACACACGTATACACACACACACCAAGCCCAACCCCACCCCACCCCCCTTCCAGCTAAAAATGAATGAATGAATAAATAAGTAAATAAGACGTCGTACAGTTTAGTAACATGAAAATAAAATAAATAACATTTGTGACATCATAGAAGTCTGATGTCCAACACACTCCATTCATGTGAAGCATCTATGGACAGAGAGTATTCTTTGGAAACAAATACTGTGAGTTCTATCCAAAACATTTACTGGAATTTGCACTGACTACTCAGGTTTATCCTTTTTTAATCTATATTTTTCCTATAATTTTTTAATCTTGCATAGTAGATTTAATATAGGTACATATTTTGATTGTTTGTCATTCTTATATATTGTGAAATTTTGTAAGATACTGTGAGAACGAGCCAGTCTTTTGAATGGCTCTTTGAAAGGAACGGCTCCTCAAGATCCGGCTCCTTTCAAAGAGCCAAAAATCCCATCTCTAACTCAAAACTTCTGCTCTTGGATATTTTCCCCTCTCTCTTGGGTTGCAGAAAGAGCTGTCTGTCAAACCTCCTCCAGCCAATAGAATACGAGCTAATTCGAGCAACTCGTCCTCACCTTCTTCAGGGTGCGCTTGTTTTACTTGACACAGTGACTCCACACTCTTAGTCCACATTTTGTTTGAATATAAACTATTTAGTAGTGACTAATTATCATTTTATGTTTTGTATAACAGTTTCTCATTAATAAAACAAATAAGTTGTTTCTGATAGTTTTCTACATTGTGCAGTGTAATAATAATGATTAGCAAAGAAAACTCAACATGTTACGTTTCTGTCAGAGGGGGCGGGGCCATTTTCAAAACTCAACATATTCCGACCGCAAAGGCTCATAGGAGATGCAGATTCAGCTGAAATTTAACCTTTTTTTTTTATTGCTGTGCTATAAATTTGAGTTTTCTGCTTCAATTCATGTGTCATGTTAACAAGTAGACAATGTCATAAAGTTCTGCCCTCTTTGAGTTTTAAATTTGGCACCATGAATGCAAAGGACAGTACAGGAAAGGAAACCACCACCAGCATCTAGTTTTATACTGTATAATGATTAAAGTAAAGAATAGTAAAATAGTAAAATATGTAAACACAAATTATGTCTCCCCGTGTCCACCCCACGGCATGAACACGAACAAACGACTCCTCTACTGAAAGCTCACATCTCACAGATTCACAGCTGGAAGTTTCATCTCGCTACGACCAAGATTCACCAAACCAGAGGCAGAAGAATTTATTTAATAAAATATTTATTATTTAGACTTGTTTTTCCGGACATGTGTGACAAACAACTCTGGTTCACATTTTTACAGATAAACTTATTTTCATCACGTTTTACCAGCCTGAACGTATCACAGTCTCACTGCAGCCACAGAACAGCCTGAAATCTGCCATCAAATCAAAGGAAAGCAACATGGAGTACTCACATCCAGCCCGTCGGCTCCAACTCCCTGTAGGAGAGAAAGCACACAACTTTCTGATGATGCAGCTCTTTCATTTTTAACTCAGAAATAATGACAACATATTTAGATCTGTGGTTTAACATGTAAAGTACAATATCTGCACTTACAGACTCTCCAGGAGGTCCTGCAGCGCCAGGTTCCCCCTAATCACGAGAGCAGAAATATCTGACATCAGAATCATGACAGTTATTTTCAAGGCAAGGCTCATTTATTTCTACAGCACATTTCACACATAAGGCAACACAATATACTAAAAATAACCAGGAGAACCATGCAGAGAGAAGAGTGAGTTACAGAATGTGAGTGAGACTGTGCGCACACTGAAAAAGACTCAAAAAAGAAAAACTCTTTAACGTCAAGTCATGTCAAATGAAGTTTTAAGACCTGGGTTTGAATCAGACTTCAAATTTTCTGTTAGTTCGTTCAGGAGCAGAAAATTAAATGCTTTTAGTAGTGGAAAACAAACTTGACCTAGATGATCTTAGCAGCCGTGGTGGCTCATATGGCATCAGCAGATCAGATCTATAATTTGGACCAGAACCATTTATTATTTTTAACACTGCTGATTATTTACAGGTGAAACTCAAAAAGTGAGAATATCGCGCAAAACTTTATTTCAGTAATCCACCTTAAAAAGGTAAACTAATATATACACTCATTATATGCAAAGTGAGATACTTCAAACATTTATTATAATTCTGATTATACAGTTTATGAAAACCCAAAAGTCAAAATCTCAGAGAAGCAGAAGTGTGAAAAGGTTCGGTGTTGTCGCCTCTAAGTGACACAATCTAACCAACAAAGGACTCCTGAGCATTTAGACGGTCTCATTTCAGTAGAATCCACCATCATAGCGAAGGTTGCTGACCTGCAGAAAACCATCACTGACTCCCTCCACAAGGAGGAAAAGCCTCAACAGGTGATTGCAGAAGAAGCTGGACGCTCTCAGAGTGCTGCATCAAAACATCAATAAAAAGCTGAGTGGAAGGAAAAGTGTGGAAGAAAAAGGTGGAACAACCAGCAGGGATGAAGCAGCTGGAGAGGATGGTCAGGAAAAGACCGTTCAGAGATTTGGGGGAGCTTCACAAGGAGAGGACTGAGGCTGGAGTTCCAGCTTCCAGAGCCACCACACAGACTGATCCTGGACCTGGACTTCACAAGTCGTTTTCCTCTAGTCCAGCTGCTCCTGAACACAACACGTCAGCAGTGTCTTATCTGGACTAAAGAAACCATGACCTGGTCTGCTGAGCAGTGGTCCAAAGGGCTCTTTTCTGATGAGCAAATTTGGCATCTCGTGTGCTGTAATAGTTTCATACTGTCAGACCTGTTGGTGCCAGTTCCGAGCACGCCGGCTTGGTAAACGGTCATGGCTCTTCAGTGCTGTTTGAGCAGAAAAAGGCTTTCGTCTGAGTTGGTAACTCAGCTGAAGGAAACTGCATGAGGCCTGCTGACGTTACAGAGGTGTCTGTGTTTATATAAACGTATGGATGCTGCAGTGGTCTGTGAGATGCGTTCGGATTCAAACCTTCGGTCAGCTGGGTTGGGAGTGATCATGTTCTTTCCAGGTATTCCAGTTTGAAGAGCATCTTTTGTTCACTGGTGATTCTGAATGAGCCAACGGTACAAATGCAAAAATGCAGTCTGATTCTAGGAAGTGGTTGGATGGACTGTGCTGGACATGAACGAGGAAATTCTAAGATTTAACTGAAAAGAACATCTGATTTGCGGAGGTCATGCTAATTCATTATTGCATGAAGGTTTTTTTATGTTATTGTTTATTTTTAGTGTTGAGGAAGGTGTGTGTGTGTGTGTGTGTAAGATGGTTAGAGCACTTTTGAAAGTAAATATCTGCACATAAAGTAGAAATGATAAAACTAAATCTGTCATTTGGTTCCAAGGACTTTAAAGTGCAGAAGAAATACAAATTCTGATTTTTTTTTATTACTTAACAATCACTTGGATGATAAAAAAAGTTCATTTACTTTTTTTCCTCCATAGAGGTTCCTCATCGTTGTCTGGCTGACACATTATTTAACATCTATGATGTAATTCAGAGCAGTTGTCATATTAACGAGGATTTCTCTGCAGTTCCAGTTTGGGTTTTGAAAACATTCATGAGGAAGTTTGCACCCAGACGTTTTCTGATTTGATGCTTCTGATCTTGTCTGCTATTCCATCCTCTGTTGTCGGTGGTATGAACAGGAAAATCTGACATGTCTGAAACAAAAGCATCTGCTTTGTCCTCCTAAAAATCAATTCAGATGCGTCTGTAGACCCCCCCCCCCCCCCCCCCCCCCCCCCACTCCCACGCCTACCTCAAAGAACCATTATAGCCCCAGAAATAACAGGGTCTAACTCCCCTGGAAATGTCAACATCTTGTCCCTTTCTTTGTTGCAGTTCATGTCCAAAGGAGTTGTTCAGTTCAGCAGCACAAAGAAGCCGCCGGGCTCTGCTGGCTGGTTTGTTTCCATCACTTCTGAAGCACGCCTGGTAAAATGAACCTGCCTTGCAGAGTCTGCAGGGAGAAGACAAAATGAGGAATAATCACTCATGTAAGGTGGCAAATTAAAAGGTGGATGGGCTTCTCCCCTTCAGCTGCAAACAAGGGGAAATGATCAGTTGGTCAGAGGAGATTTTATGTTTCAGCATAACTTCATCTTAAAAATCAGTCGGTTTGTGGCTGCTCTAATATTTCAGACCAAACCAATTTCTCAGTTTCTAAAGCTGAAAGCTGACTGAAATTAAATCAAAATTTAAAAACAATTTTGTCACATTTTTTTTGTCTTGTGCCTCTATAATGTATTTTTTTTTAACCCTTAAGAGAGCTTTAAACAAATTCACAGGTTTTATTCTATGTACAAAAAATGTCCCGATGGCAAAAACTGCTGTAAAAATATTATGTATTAGTATTTTTTCCACTTTAAATAAGTCAGTCTTTCAAATCAACTTCAGGCTGAAATATACATATCAAATAATTATAATTTGTACCTTTAAAGCCTTTAAACGACTATTTGTTTAGAAAACTCAGTTTTTTGAAATGATAAAACTAAAGTAATTCTTATTAAATGCTTTGCATGCTTTGAAAATGAAAAAATCTGATGGACAAAAATATAAAAAGAAAACAGAAGGAAGGCTAATTGTCCAAAATTAAATCTCAACATAAAGAATGCATTTGTTTATTATAGGATAATGGTTTTCACTGGGTCATTTTTCGTCCTTAGGATTAAATGTGTACGTTTTCGTGTAGCTTAGCCATTTAAGGTAATTAAAGGAACTGACATCAAAATTATAAAATTATCTTAAAAAAGAAAAGAAAAGAATATCTTTTGGGAAATTTCAGCATAGCTAGAAGGGGATGTCATGTAAGAGTTAATCAGGTAAACTGAATTGGTTACCAGAAAATAACACAACACCTTCTGTGTCAATCACTAGCAGCAGATTTGTAGTTTTGGTGTGTTTTCTTCTCTTTATGTCTGTCAGCTCAGATTTTGTGCCCTCTTCTCTCTCTCCTTGGAAATGTGGCGATGACAGAAGCTGAAGCCAAGGTTTCTGTGGAGATTTGGTGGCAAAGAAAAATCCCAGCAAGGCTGCATTTGAATTTCAAAGCCTCACCAGTGAATTCATAATAGACCTGTGTGTAAGCTCTGTGGCAGCTTATGGTATTCCAGATATGCCATGACCCCCCCGTCCCACCCCAGCCTAAGTTCTTGCAGAGTCGTGACAAAAAATATATTATTTGAATCACATCAGAACTTCTTTTATAGTTTCTTCTCCCCACAAACACTTTCTTCTCTGAAGTTTCCCAGTTGGATGCTTCAGGGTGATCACGACTTGCTCTCCCCTTCCTCCTCCTCCCTCTTTTTCTCCCTCCGCAGCATGTCCGTGGAGTCCTGGGCTCTTTTCTTCCCTGAGGGAGGCGAGTGCATGTGGGCGAGAGCGATGAAGAGAGAGAGAGAGAGCGAGAGAGAGGCTGCTGTCACTGGAGGTGGCGGCTCCTGCTCCTGCTGCCTCTGAATAGATGTGAGTTCACCCTGGGTGCTGCTGTGTGGGTGTGTTGGGGTGGACGGGGGTTCAGCGTGGGAGGAGTCTCGGTGCTGTTATTTGTAAAAGCTTTTGATGGATGATTACTCTGTGTGTGAGATAGAAGCAGCAGCGAGGAACCCCCCCTCGCCTCTTTTTTTCTAGTGGCTCACTGTTCGCTGCACAATGACTCAATGAAAAGTGGAGGGAGAGGCGAGCACACTGTACGGCTGCAGAGAAGAAGAGAAGTGAAGGAGCTCTGAACAAGAGGATATACTTGCCTTTCTTTTCTCTGTCTGGGATCAAGTGGCAGCGGTTCAGGTCCAGTTGAACTTCACTGACTGCAGCCTGTGAAAGCATTTCTTCTTGTTTCTGTCCACTTCTGAAAGAAGGTAGAAGCGTCTGGTCCCACCCCCCCCCCAGGCAGAAGGAAGCTGGTATCTGCAGGAGAGCAGGATGCCTGCTGGGAGAGGAAGGGATGGATCCGGGTCAGGACACCGTGGGGTGAGGGCAGCAGCAGCAACCTGGGGTCAGACTTTACATTCTGGGATGCGGACCCTGCTGGCGTGGGGTGTTCTGGTGGTCCTGGCAGGGCAGGGAGGTGCAGAAGCGTGTCCCAGTCCCTGCAGCTGCCTGGGGAATACGGTGGACTGCCATGGCCTGGGTCTGCACTCTGTACCCAAAAACATCCCCAGAGGGACAGAGAGGCTGTAAGTACTCAATCATTCACGTTTTTTCTTTTCTTTTTTTTTTTTGTGATGATGAGGGGAATCCTTCCAAGTGACTACACATGAAAACAGACATTCCTGTGTTTGTTATGCAAGTGAAACTAGATACAGAGGAGGTCTTCGACTCAGATATAGACATCACTGCCTCTGTGAGCAGATTTTATGTTGTGTATGTGATAATTGTGCTTAGTTCAGGCCAGCAGTCCATTTGACTTAATTTCTCTCTCACACTCTTTGACTCTCAGTTGCTGCTCTGCAGCCTCATTTTATGCTGTATGTTGCATGAGATCTGTGCAGTCCATAACAGACCAACATGACAAGGAGAAACTCAACTAAAAGACTCCACCAAGCACTGGCATCCAAACCAAACACAGTTCAAACCCCAGCAGTTATAATGGAATGTAAGAAAACCAGGAGAACATCTCTGTCCACCTTAGAGCTTCTGCTAATTTCTTCACTTCAAGCAAACAAGGAGTCGCATGAAAGCAGAGACTCTGCTGGTCCCAGAGACGTCTGTCTCATCACTGTGGGACAGAAACTCTGGAGCTAGCAGCCAGAACCAGAAACCAGGTCTTACTGTTTTGTGGTGAAAAGTTTGATTCCAGCTCTAAAAACTCTGCTAACATGTTCTCCAATGACTCTGCCTTAGTTTGTAATGAACCATGAAGGTCCTGCTGGTTTCCATGGAGATGAAGCAGGTTTTATAGTGAAGGAGTAACTCTTCCTATCATAGACTATCTTGGTCTTCACTTCTTTCTGGACCCTCATGGTGTTTCTAAGGTGAATGTGGAGCTATCCCTGGATCCTCCTGACCATTGATAGAGGTGTCCATCATCATCATCATCATCATCATCATCCTCCTCCTCCTCATCATCATCATTCCTGAGATATTTACCTGCATAAAACCTCTATTAAAAAAACCTGGAAACATGCTCAGGTTCACTTTTTACTTTCTACTGTAGCACAGTTCTTCCTCAGATATTACTTTACTCATTCCTAGTATTACTTTACTCATTCCTAGTATTACTTTACTCATTCCTAGTATTACTCTACTCATTCCTAGGATTACTTTACTTATTCCTAGGATTACTTTACTCATTCTTAGCATTACTTTACTCATTCCTAGGATTACTCTACTCATTCCTAGCATTACTTTACTCATTCCTAGTATTACTTTACTCATTCCTAGTATTACTTTACTCATTCCTAGTATTACTCTACTCATTCCTAGGATTACTTTACTCATTCTTAGCATTACTTTACTCATTCCTATGATTACTCTACTCATTCCTAGGATTACTTTACTCATTCCTAGGATTACTCTACTCATTCCTAGGATTACTTTACTCATTCCTAGTATTACTTTACTCATTCCTAGGATTACTTTACTCATTCCTAGTATTATTTTACTCATTCCTAGTATTACTCTACTCATTCCTAGGATTACTTTACTTATTCCTAGTATTACTTTACTCATTCCTAGTATTACTCTACTCATTCCTAGGATTACTCTACTCATTCCTAGGATTACTTTACTCATTCCAATGATTACTTTACTTATTCCTAGTATTGCTCTACTCATTCCTAGGATTACTTTACTCATTCCTATGACTACTTTACTCATTCCTAGGACTACTTTACTTATACCTAGTATAACTTTACTCATTCCTAGGATTACTTTACTCATTCCTCGTATTACTATACTTATTCCTAGGATTATTTGACTCCTTCCTAGGATTATTCTACTCCTTCCTAGTATTACTTTACTAATTCCTATAATTACTTTACTCATTCCTAGTATAACTTTACTCATTCCTAGGATTACTTTACTCATTCCTAGTATTACTTTACTCATTTCTAGGATTACTTTACTCATTCCTAGTATTACTTTTCTCATTCCTAGTATTACTCTTCTCATTCCTAGGATTGCTTTACTCATTCCTAGGATTACTTTACTCATTCCTAGGATTACTCCACTCATTCCTAGGATTACTTTACTCATTCCAAGGATTACTTTACTTATTCCTAGTATTACTCTACTCATTCCTAGGATCACTCTACTCATTCCTACGACTACTTTACACATTCCTAGGATTACTTTACTCATTCCTAGTATTACTCTACTCATTCCTAGGATTACTTTACTTATTCTTAGCATTACTTTACTCATTCCTAGTATTACTTTACTCATTCCTAGTATTACTCTACTCATTCCTAGGATTACTTTACTCATTCATAGTATTACTGCACTCATTCCCAGGACTACTTTACTTATACCTAGTATAACTTTACTCATTCCTAGGATTACTTTACTCATTCCCCGCATTACTATACTTATTCCTAGGATTATTTGACTCCTTCCTAGGATTATTCTACTCCTTCCTAGTATTACTTTACTAATTCGTATAATTACTTTACTCATTCCTAGTATAACTTTACTCATTCCTAGGATTACTTTACTCATTGCTAGTATTACTTTACTTATTCCTAGGATTATCTGACTCCTTCCTAGGATTATTCTACTCCTTCCTAGTATTGCTTTACTCATTCCTATAATTACTTTACTCATTCCAATGACTACTTTACTCATTCCTGGTATTACTTTACTCATTCCTAGATTTACTTTACTCATTTCTAGTATTACTTTACTCATTCCTAGTATTACTCTACTCATTCCTAGGATTACTTTACTTATTCTTAGCATTACTTTACTCATTCCTAGTATTACTTCACTCATTCCTAGTATTACTCTACTCATTCCTAGGATTACTTGACTTATTCCTAGTATTACTTTACTCATTTCTAGGATTACTCTACTCATTCCTAGGATTACTTTACTTATTCTTAGCATTACTTTACTCTTTCCTAGTATTACTTTACTCATTCCTAGTATTACTTTACTCATTCCTAGTATCCCTCTACTCATTCCTGGGATTACTTTACTTATTCCTAGGATTACTCTACTCATTCCTAGGATTACTTTCCCCATTCCTACGACTACTTTACTCATTCCTAGGATTACTTTACTCATTCCTAGTATTACTATACTCATTCCTAGGATTACTTAACTCATTCCTAGTATTACTTTACTCATTTCTAGTATTACTCTACTCATTCCTAGGATTACTTTACTTATTCCTATAATTACTTCACTCATTCCAATGACTACTTTACTCATTCCTGGTATTACTTTACTCATTCCTAGGATTACTTTACTCATTCTTAGCATTACTTTACTCATTCCTAGTATTACTTCACTCATTCCTAGCATTACTTTACTCATTCCTAGTAGTACTCTACTCATTCCTAGGATTACTTTACTCATTCCTAGTATTACTCTACTCATTCCTAGGATTACTTTACTTATTCCTAGGATTACTTTACTCATTCTTAGCATTACTTTACTCATTCCTAGGATTACTCTACTCATTCCTAGCATTACTTTACTCATTCCTAGTATTACTTTACTCATTCCTAGTATTACTTTACTCATTCCTAGTATTACTCTACTCATTCCTAGGATTACTTTACTCATTCTTAGCATTACTTTACTCATTCCTATGATTACTCTACTCATTCCTAGGAGTACTTTACTCATTCCTAGGATTACTCTACTCATTCCTAGGATTACTTTACTCATTCCTAGTATTACTTTACTCATTCCTAGGATTACTTTACTCATTCCTAGTATTATTTTACTCATTCCTAGTATTACTCTACTCATTCCTAGGATTACTTTACTTATTCCTAGTATTACTTTACTCATTCCTAGTATTACTCTACTCATTCCTAGGATTACTCTACTCATTCCTAGGATTACTCTACTCATTCCTAGGATTACTTTACTTATTCCTAGTATTACTTTACTCATTCCTAGTATTACTCTACTCATTCCTAGAATTACTTTACTTATTCTTAGCATTACTTTACTCATTCCTAGTATTAATTTAGTCATTCCTAGGATTACTTTACTCATTTCTAGTATTACTCTACTCATTCCTAGGATTACTTTACTTATTCCTAGGATTACTTTACTCATTCCTAGTATTACTTTACTCATTCCTAGGATTACTCTACTCATTCCTTGGATTACTTTACTCATTCCTAGGATTACTTTACTCATTCCTAGTATTACTTTACTCATTCCTAGGATTACTTTACTCATTCCTAGTATTACTTTAGTCATTCCTAGTATTACTCTACTCATTCCTAGGATTACTTTACTTATTCCTAGTATTACTTTACTCATTCCTAGTATTACTCTACTCATTCCTAGGATTACTCTACTCATTCCTAGGATTACTTTACTCATTCCAATGATTACTTTACTTATTCCTAGTATTGCTCTACTCATTCCTAGGATTACTTTACTCATTCCTATGACTACTTTACTCATTCCCAGGACTACTTTACTTATACCTAGTATAACTTTACTCATTCCTAGGATTACTTTACTCATTCCTCGTATTACTATAGTTATTCCTAGGATTATTTGACTCCTTCCTAGGATTATTCTACTCATTCCTAGTATTACTCTACTCATTCCTAGGATTACTTTACTCATTCCTAGTATTACTTCACTCATTCCTAGTATTACTTTACTTATTCTTAGCATTACTTTACTCATTCCTAGTATTACTTTACTCATTCCTAGTATTACTTTACTCATTTCTAGTATTACTCTACTCATTCCTAGGATTACTTTACTTATTCCTAGTATTACTTCACTCATTCCTAGTATTACTCTACTCATTCCTAGAATTACTTTACTTATTCTTAGCATTACTTTACTCATTCCTAGTATTACTTTACTCATTCCTAGTATTGCTTTACTCATTTCTAGCATTACTTTACTCATTCCTAGTATTACTTTACTCATTCCTAGGATTACTCTACTCATTCCTAGGATTACTTTACTCATTCCAAGGATTACTTTACTTATTCCTAGTATTACTCTACTCATTCCTAGGATTACTTCACTCATTCCTACGACTACTTTACTCATTCCTAGGATTACTTTACTCATTCCTAGTATTACTCTACTCATTCCTAGGATTACTTTCCTTATTCTTAGCATTACTTTACTCATTCCTAGTATTACTTTACTCATTCCTAGTATTACTTTACTCATTCCTAGTATTACTCTACTCATTCCTTGGATTACTTTACTCATTCATAGTATTACTGCACTCATTCCCAGGACTACTTTACTTATACCTAGTATAACTTTACTTATTCCTAGGATTACTTTACTCATTCCTCGCATTACTATACTTATTCCTAGGATTATTTGACTCCTTCCTATGATTATTCTACTCCTTCCTAGTATTACTTTACTAATTCCTATAATAACTTTACTCATTCCTAGTATTACTTTACTCATTCCTAGGATTACTCTACTCATTCCTAGGATTACTTTACTCATTCCAAGGATTACTTTACTTATTCCTAGTATTACTCTACTCATTCCTAGGATTACTTCACTCATTCCTACGACTACTTTACTCATTCCTAGGATTACTTTACTCATTCCTAGTATTACTCTACTCATTCCTAGGATTACTTTCCTTATTCTTAGCATTACTTTACTCATTCCTAGTATTACTCTACTCATTCCTAGGATTACTTTACTTATTCTTAGCATTACTTTACTCATTCCAACTATTACTTTACTCATTCCTAGTATTACTTTACTCATTCCTAGTATTACTCTACTCATTCCTAGGATTACTTTACTTATTCCTAGGATTACTTTACTTATTCCTAGTATTACTTCACTCATTCCTAGGATTACTTTACTTATTCTTAGCATTACTTTACTCATTCCTAGTATTACTTTACTCATTCCTAGTATTACTCTACTCATTCCTAGGATTACTCTACTCATTCCTAGGATTACTTTACTCATTCCAATGATTACTTTACTTATTCCTAGTATTGCTCTACTCATTCCTAGGATTACTTTACTCATTCCTATGACTACTTTACTCATTCCCAGGATTACTTTACTTATACCTAGTATAACTTCACTCATTCCTAGGATTACTTTACTCATTCCTTGTATTACTATACTTATTCCTAGGATTATTTGACTCCTTCCTAGGATTATTCTACTCCTTCCTAGTATTACTTTACTAATTCCTATAATGACTTTACTCATTCCTAGTATAACTTTACTCATTCCTAGGATTACTTTACTCATTCCTAGTATTACTTTTCTTATTCCTAGGATTACTTTACTCATTCCTAGTATTACTTTTCTCATTCCTAGTATTACTCTTCTCATTCCTAGGATTACTTTACTTATTCCTAGTATTACTTTACTCATTCCTAGTATTACTCTACTCATTCCTAGGATTACTTCACTTATTCTTAGCATTACTTTACTCATTCCTAGTATTACTTTACTTGTTCCTAGTATTACTTTACTCATTCCTAGTATTACTCTACTCATTCCTAGGATTACTTTACTCATTCTTAGCATTACTTTACTCATTCCTAGTATTACTTCACTCATTCCTAGTATTACTTTACTCATTCCTAGTATTACTCTACTCATTCCTAGGATTACTATACTTATTCCTAGGATTATTTGACTCCTTCCTAGGATTATTCTACTCCTTCCTAGTATTACTTTACTAATTCCTATAATTACTTTGCTCATTCCTAGTATAACTTTACTCATTCCTAGGATTACTTTACTCATTCCTAGTATTACTTTACTCATTTCTAGGATTACTTTACTCATTCCTAGTATTACTTTTCTCATTCCTAGTATTACTCTTCTCATTCCTAGGATTACTTGACTTATTCTTAGCATTACTTTACTCATTCCTAGTATTACTTTACTTGTTCCTAGTATTACTTTACTCATTCCTAGTATTACTCTACTCATTCCTAGGATTACTTTACTCATTCTGAGCATTACTTTACTCATTCCTAGTATTACTTCACTCATTCCTAGTATTACTTTACTCATTCCTAGTATTACTTTACTCATTCCTCGTATTACTATACTTATTCCTAGGATTATTTGACTCCTTCCTAGGATTATTCTACTCCTTCCTAGTATTACTTTACTAATTCCTATAATTACTTTACTCATTCCTAGTATAACTTTACTCATTCCTAGGATTACTTTACTCATTCCTAGTATTACTTTACTCATTTCTAGGATTACTTTACTCATTCCTAGTATTACTTTTCTCATTCCTAGTATTACTCTTCTCATTCCTAGGATTGCTTTACTCATTCCTAGGATTACTTTACTCATTCCTAGTATTACTCTACTCATTCCTAGGATTACTTCACTTATTCTTAGCATTACTTTACTCATTCCTAGTATTACTTTACTTATTCCTAGTATTACTTTACTTATTCCTAGTATTACTTTACTCATTCCTAGTATTACTCTACTCATTCCTAGAATTACTTTACTTATTCTTAGCATTACTTTACTCATTCCTAGTATTAATTTACTCATTCCTAGGATTACTTTACTCATTTCTAGTATTACTCTACTCATTCCTAGGATTACTTTACTTATTCCTAGGATTACTTTACTCATTCCTAGTATTACTTTACTCATTCCTAGGATTACTCTACTCATTCCTTGGATTACTTTACTCATTCCTAGGATTACTTTACTCATTCCTAGTATTACTTTACTCATTCCTAGGATTACTTTACTCATTCCTAGTATTACTTTAGTCATTCCTAGTATTACTCTACTCATTCCTAGGATTACTTTACTTATTCCTAGTATTACTTTACTCATGCCTAGTATTACTCTACTCATTCCTAGGATTACTCTACTCATTCCTAGGATTACTTTACTCATTCCAATGATTACTTTACTTATTCCTAGTATTGCTCTACTCATTCCTAGGATTACTTTACTCATTCCTATGACTACTTTACTCATTCCCAGGACTACTTTACTTATACCTAGTATAACTTTACTCATTCCTAGGATTACTTTACTCATTCCTCGTATTACTATACTTATTCCTAGGATTATTTGACTCCTTCCTAGGATTATTCTACTCATTCCTAGTATTACTCTACTCATTCCTAGGATTACTTTACTCATTCCTAGTATTACTTCACTCATTCCTAGTATTACTTTACTTATTCTTAGCATTACTTTACTCATTCCTAGTATTACTTTACTCATTCCTAGTATTACTTTACTCATTTCTAGTATTACTCTACTCATTCCTAGGATTACTTTACTTATTCCTAGTATTACTTTACTCATTCCTAGTATTACTCTACTCATTCCTAGAATTACTTTACTTATTCTTAGCATTACTTTACTCATTCCTAGTATTACTTTACTCATTCCTAGTATTACTTCACTCATTTCTAGCATTACTTTACTCATTCCTAGTATTACTTTACTCATTCCTAGGATTACTCTACTCATTCCTAGGATTACTTTACTCATTCCAAGGATTACTTTACTTATTCCTAGTATTACTCTACTCATTCCTAGGATTACTTCACTCATTCCTACGACTACTTTACTCATTCCTAGGATTACTTTACTCATTCCTAGTATTACTCTACTCATTCCTAGGATTACTTTCCTTATTCTTAGCATTACTTTACTCATTCCTAGTATTACTTTACTCATTCCTAGTATTACTTTACTCATTCCTAGTATTACTCTACTCATTCCTTGGATTACTTTACTCATTCATAGTATTACTGCACTCATTCCCAGGACTACTTTACTTATACCTAGTATAACTTTACTTATTCCTAGGATTACTTTACTCATTCCTCGCATTACTATACTTATTCCTAGGATTATTTGACTCCTTCCTATGATTATTCTACTCCTTCCTAATATTACTTCACTAATTCCTATAATTACTTTACTCATTCCTAGTATAACTTTACTCATTCCTAGGATTACTTTACTCATTCCTAGTATTACTTTACTTATTCCTAGGATTATCTGACTCCTTCCTAGGATTATTCTACTCCTTCCTAGTATTGCTTTACTCATTCCTATAATTACTTTACTCATTCCAATGACTACTTTACTCATTCCTGGTATTACTTTACTCATTCCTAGATTTACTTTACTCATTTCTAGTATTACTTTACTCATTCCTAGTATTACTCTACTCATTCCTAGGATTACTTTACTTATTCTTAGCATTACTTTACTCATTCCAACTATTACTTTACTCATTCCTAGTATTACTTTACTCATTCCTAGTATTACTCTACTCATTCCTAGGATTACTTTACTTATTCCTAGGATTACTTTACTTATTCCTAGTATTACTTCACTCATTCCTAGGATTACTTTAGTTATTCTTAGCATTACTTTACTCATTCCTAGTATTACTTTACTCATTCCTAGTATTACTCTACTCATTCCTAGGATTACTCTACTCATTCCTAGGATTACTTTACTCATTCCAATGATTACTTTACTTATTCCTAGTATTGCTCTACTCATTCCTAGGATTACTTTACTCATTCCTATGACTACTTTACTCATTCCCAGGATTACTTTACTTATACCTAGTATAACTTCACTCATTCCTAGGATTACTTTACTCATTCCTTGTATTACTATACTTATTCCTAGGATTATTTGACTCCTTCCTAGGATTATTCTACTCCTTCCTAGTATTACTTTACTAATTCCTATAATGACTTTACTCATTCCTAGTATAACTTTACTCATTCCTAGGATTACTTTACTCATTCCTAGTATTACTTTTCTTATTCCTAGGATTACTTTACTCATTCCTAGTATTACTTTTCTCATTCCTAGTATTACTCTTCTCATTCCTAGGATTACTTCACTTATTCCTAGTATTACTTTACTCATTCCTAGTATTACTCTACTCATTCCTAGGATTACTTCACTTATTCTTAGCATTACTTTACTCATTCCTAGTATTACTTTACTTGTTCCTAGTATTACTTTACTCATTCCTAGTATTACTCTACTCATTCCTAGGATTACTTTACTCATTCTTAGCATTACTTTACTCATTCCTAGTATTACTTCACTCATTCCTAGTATTACTTTACTCATTCCTAGTATTACTCTACTCATTCCTAGGATTACTTTACTTATTCCTAGGATTACTTTACTCATTCCTAGGATTACTTTACTCATTCTTAGCATTACTTTACTCATTCCTAGTATTACTTCACTCATTCCTAGTATTACTTTACTCATTCCTAGTATTACTTTACTCATTCCTAGGATTACTTTACTCATTCCTGCGACTACTTTACTCATTCCTAGGATTACTTTACTCATTCCTAGTATTACTCTACTCATTCCTAGGATTACTTTACTCATTCCTAGTATTACTTTACTCATTCCTAGTATTACTCTACTCATTCCTAGGATTACTTTACTTATTCCTAGTATTACTTCACTCATTCCTAGTATTACTCTACTCATTCCTAGGATTACTTTACTTATTCTTAGCATTACTTTACTCATTCCTAGTATTACTCTACTCATTCCTTGTATTACTTTACTCATTCCTAGTATTACTCTACTCATTCGTAGGATTACTTTACTTATTCCTAGTATTACTTTACTCATTCCTAGTATTACTTTACTCATTCCTATTATTACTCTACTCATTCCTAGGATTACTTTACTCATGCTTAGCATTACTTTACTCATTCCTAGTATTACTTTACTCATTCCTAGGATTACTCCACTCATTCCTAGGATTACTTTACTCATTCCAAGGATTACTTTACTTATTCCTAGTATTACTCTACTCATTCCTAGGATCACTCTACTCATTCCTACGACTACTTTACTCATTCCTAGGATTACTTTACTCATTCCTAGTATTACTCTACTCATTCCTAGGATTACTTTACTTATTCTTAGCATTACTTTACTCATTCCTAGTATTACTTTACTCATTCCTAGTATTACTCTACTCATTCCTAGGATTACTTTACTCATTCATAGTATTACTGCACTCATTCCCAGGACTACTTTACTTATACCTAGTATAACTTTACTCATTCCTAGGATTACTTGACTCCTTCCTAGGATTATTCTACTCCTTCCTAGTATTACTTTACTAATTCGTATAATTACTTTACTCATTCCTAGTATAACTTTACTCATTCCTAGGATTACTTTACTCATTCCTAGTATTACTTTACTTATTCCTAGGATTATCTGACTCCTTACTAGGATTATTCTACTCCTTCCTAGTATTGCTTTACTCATTCCTATATAATTACTTTACTCATTCCAATGACTACTTTACTCATTCCTGGTATTACTTTACTCATTCCTAGATTTACTTTACTCATTTCTAGTATTACTTTACTCATTCCTAGTATTACTCTACTCATTCCTAGGATTACTTTACTTATTCTTAGCATTACTTTACTCATTCCTAGTATTACTTTACTCATTCCTAGTATTACTTCACTCATTCCTAGTATTACTCTACTCATTCCTAGGATTACTTGACTTATTCCTAGTATTACTTTACTCATTCCTAGGATTACTCTACTCATTCCTAGGATTACTTTACTTATTCTTAGCATTACTTTACTCTTTCCTAGTATTACTTTACTCATTCCTAGTATTACTTTACTCATTCCTAGTATCCCTCTACTCATTCCTGGGATTACTTTACTTATTCTTAGGATTACTCTACTCATTCCTAGGATTACTTTCCCCATTCCTACGACTACTTTACTCATTCCTAGGATTACTTTACTCATTCCTAGTATTACTATACTCATTCCTAGGATTACTTAACTCATTCCTAGTATTACTTTACTCATTTCTAGTATTACTCTACTCATTCCTAGGATTACTTTACTTATTCCTATAATTACTTCACTCATTCCAATGACTACTTTACTCATTCCTGGTATTACTTTACTCATTCCTAGGATTACTTTACTCATTCTTAGCATTACTTTACTCATTCCTAGTATTACTTCACTCATTCCTAGCATTACTTTACTCATTCCTAGTAGTACTCTACTCATTCCTAGGATTACTTTACTTATTCCCAGGATTACTTTACTCATTCCTAGTATTACTTTACTCATTCCTAGGATTACTTTACTCATTCCTAGGATTACTTTACCCATTCCTAGGATTACTTTACTTATTCCTAGGATTACTCTACTCATTCCTAGGATTACTTTACTCATTCCTACAACTACTTTACTCATTCCTAGGATTACTTTACTCATTCCTAGTATTACTCTACTCATTCCTAGGATTACTTCACTTATTCTTAGCATTACTTTACTCATTCCTAGTATTACTTTACTCATTCCTAGTATTACTCTACTCATTCCTAGTATTACTCTACTCATTCCTAGTAGTACTCTACTCATTCCTAGGATTACTTTACTTATTCCCAGGATTACTTTACTCATTCCTAGTATTACTTTACTCATTCCTAGGATTACTTTACTCATTCCTAGTATTACTCTACTCATTCCTAGGATTACTTTACTTATTCCTAGGATTACTCTACTCATTCCTAGGATTACTTTACTCATTCCTACAACTACTTTACTCATTCCTAGGATTACTTTACTCATTCCTAGTATTACTCTACTCATTCCTAGGATTACTTCACTTATTCTTAGCATTACTTTACTCATTCCTAGTATTACTTTACTCATTCCTAGTATTACTCTACTCATTCCTAGTATTACTCTACTCATTCCTAGGATTACTTTACTCATTCCTACAACTACTTCACTCATTCCTAGGATTACTTTACTCATTTCTAGTATTACTCTACTCATTCCTAGGATTACTTTACTCATTCCTAGTATTACTTTACTCATTCCTAGGATTACTCTACTCATTCCTAGGATTACTTCACTCATTCTTAGCATTACTTTACTTATTCCTAGTATCACTTTACTCATTCCTAGGATTACTCTACTCATTCCTAGGATTACTTTACTCATTCCAAGGATTACTCTTGTTATTCCTAGTATTACTCTACTCATTCCTAGAATTACTTTACTCATTCCTACGACTACTTTACTCATTCCTAGGATTACTTTACTCATTCCTAGGATTACTTTACTCATTCCTAGGATTACTTTACTCATTCCTAGTATTACTCTACTCATTCCTAGGATTACTTTACTCATTCATAGTATTACTGCACTCATTCCCAGGACTACTTTACTTATACCTAGTATAACTTTACTCATTCCTAGGATTACTTTACTCATTCCTCGTATTACTATACTTATTCCTAGGATTATTTGACTCCTTCCTAGGATTTTTCTACTCCTTCCTAGTATTACTTCACTAATTCCTATAATTACTTTACTCATTCCTAGTATAACTTCACTCATTCCTAGGATTACTTTACTCATTCCTAGTATTACTTTACTTATTCCTAGGATTATCTGACTCCTTCCTAGGATTATTCTACTCCTTCCCAGTATTGCTTTACTCATTCCTATAATTACTTTACTCATTCCAATGACTACTTTACTCATTCCTGGTATTACTTTACTCATTCCTAGATTTACTTTACTCATTTCTAGTAGTACTTTACTCATTCCTATGATTTTTTTACTCTTTTCTAGGATTATTCCACTCTGTCATAGTATTACTTTACTCATTGCTAGATTTACTTTACTCATTCCTAGTATTACTTTACTCATTCCTATGATTATTTTACTCTTTCCTAGGATTATTCCACTCTGTCATAGTATTACTTTACTCATTCCTAGTATTACTTTACTCATTCCTAGGTTCATTTTACTTTTTCCGACGCCTTTTCATGTCTGACCTCCCTCGCAGATTTCTGCTTCAGCTGCTGCTTTTCAGTCACATGACCAGAGTTAATGACAAACCGTGTTTTTGTCTTGTTTTTTCTGAATTTCTTTACTGTTGTGAGACATCACTGTCTCTAAGAATAAACACTCACTGTTTGAGTGTAATGAAGTGAAGCTGCTAGAACTGCTTGTAACTGGGACCTTAGATGATGCAACTGGTGACAAAAATGAGAGGAAGAACCCAAACAATCCACCCCGCATGCAAAATAATAACTGATGGTGATTTTTCTGACCACCATCTCCCTCTGTCCTGTATGTTCTGTATGTTGGTGTGGGGTGAACATGTATGTATTTGTACATGCTCAGTGTTGTGTTTATTTCAGGTCCTAGAGTGCAGAGTATGAATAATTGATGACTGTCAGGGGTGCAGGCAGAGATACATTATCCTTCCTTCTTTTTGGTTTACTGTAGCGTGGAGGATGTTTTCTGCTCTAAGGCTCACAGCTTTATGATCAGGGATAGAGGCAAGGGCTCCTGGTCTGAGAGAAATGGCCTGGAAAAAGCTCTGAGCCTACAGACCCACTTTTCTAGATGAAGTGGGAACATGTCGCTCTGCAGAGTCAATAGAGTAAATAGCCCAAATAAGGTTAAATAAAAATCATTTTTGGGATCAGTTTAATTAACTTTAGCATATTGGAAAAGTTCAAGTAAGTCCAGAGGATTGGAGAGAAATCCATGTCTGACAGTCATTTGTCTTTTTAGTCTAAAAACAAAGCTACCTAGTGCTCAGCTGGCTAAAAGAGTCCTGTTTCTGGAATAAATTACAGAGACTAGACTGATATTAACCTGATCAAAGTTTGATATTAATGAAGGCAGATGTTCTCTCCTGAAGTACAACAGATGAAGAAGCAGCAGTTGTTGTTTAAAATAAATATTTTTCTGCCTTTGTTTTTTTTTTTTTTGTACAAGAGGACCTGATTTATTAATCAAAATCTGAGACACACTTTGATCAAAACACCACAGAGATACAACACTTTAGTTTCCATTATATCACTGTTCACAGCTGCTGGGTTTACGCCACGGTAGGAAATATCTAATCAACCAATCACATGGCAGCAACTCAACAGTCACGTAGACATGGTGAAGATGACTTGCTAAAGTTCAAACTAAGCATCAGAATGAGGAAGAAAAAAGATTTAGTGGCTTAGAATGTGGCATGGTTGTTGGTCTGAGTATTTACTGGGATTTTCACACACAACCATCTCCAGGGGTTCCAGAGATGGTCTGAAGAAGAGAAAATATCCAGCGAGCAGCAGTTGTCTGGACCAAAATGTCTGGTTGATGTCAGAGGTCAGAGGAGAATGGACAGACTGGTTGGAGATGATAGAAAGACAACAGGAAGTCCAATCAGCACTGGTTCCAACCAAGAATTAAGGCAGTTCTGGAAGAAAAAGAGGGTCCAACCTGGTACTAGAAGGTGGACCTGATAATGTGGATGGTGGGTGTATATTTGAATGCAAATTATGTTTAATAATCCTTGAAGCACATTTTCAGCGTATGAAAGATCAGACAGTTTCTAAGCCGAGAGCTCACATTAACACACACAGCAGAAACACCAGAAATATACTTGACAGGCAAATTTATTTCAAACAGAGGAAATATACAAGAAGTCGTATGAGATGTGAGGAGCTCTTGACTCAGTGACCATGGCCCAGCAAAATGAACATAAATCTATGATGGAGAACAGCTGATTATACCTACTGACTCAGTAGGACATCAGCGACATCCAGGACTAGATGGGAACCAGTATGTAGTTCAGGAGGTTCACTTCAGAGACCAGGTCCAGTTCTTATCAATGTGGATAAATTAAACAACAGATCAGCTCTTACTACCCTGCAGATTTTATTAGCTGGTCTTATTAAAGTTTAACTCAGGTCTCCTGTTTCACTTCAATCCAAACAGGATGCTGTCTTCTTCAGCTTCCATTACTGTCTCAGCGATTGCGCGAACACCACCATATGTGATCTTGAGGGTTGTGGCTCAAAAGTTTGGGAACCATTGATCTAGAGAGTAAACATGAGAAACCTCTGAACATAAATGTTCCATGTGGAATCCATCAACGCACCATGTTTCTGTAATGTAGAGGAGTTTTCTACCTCTGTAGAATATTGTTCATGCTTTAAATCTACCTGTCCTCTCAGCAGTCACAATCATCGTGACTAATTTGAGAGACATCATTGGTTATTAAAGACAGCAGAAGTATTTCAAAAATCGCTGTTTATCAAGGAAATTGCCTCAGGTGCCAGAATCCATCTTATTAATGCCGCCCTGATATTGTCGTAACTGTAGAAACTAAAACCTGAAGCCTGCATGTTGAGCAGATTAAGTGGTGAAATTATGGCGAAAGCAGCCTTTATTTCTAACCCCAACGCTGGCCCTTCTGTGAATCGGCCCTCTGGGGATGATTCTGAAGCTCCTGATTACCCACAGTGGTGGAGGAGTTATCTTTGTACAGACGTCCATAACAAATGAAGACACATAAAGGGGTTTTTGCAGTGAGAGCACAGGATTCCAGACTCAGGCGGATTGCAGTGTTTGCTGTGTTAAACTTTCTGAGCGGGCCCAGCAACGAGACGGGGCGTGCTGTAGCGGTCTCTGTATGTGAGGTGTTAGCTCAACCAGTTCAACCAGTCCTCCCTGAACTCTGGGAAAGTCTCATGCACTGAGCCTCACTGTGATTTCAGATGGCGGATGCAACACATTACTCCTGCACACGTCTGCACGTTATTAATTAAAAACAAGGAAGTAGATTGGATGACGTATGTGTGCCAGGTGAAGTAGAGGAGGACTGTGATTGGGTAAAGTTGCATTAATGTTGCAGTGATTGGACAATGACATGCAGAATTCCCAAGGATTGGCTGAATTTGTGTAAATAGTTGCAGCTGCAACATTGCAAGTTCCTGGAGTGACTGGATAATGTCCTCTTGTGTTTCTTTGATGAATCAGCCACGGTGCAGGTTGAAAATGGCCAGTGTGTTGATATCCAGTTGCTAGCGTGTGACGTTGTGCTGTAAATCATATGAAGCTGTCACCTGATCCTCTGGGCTGGAAAAAACGTAATAAAGTGCATTTTCTCAGCCCAAGGGAGTTGCAGGGCAACAGCACCTTCAGGAATGTAGATAACAAATGTCACAGTGCCACCAAAATGAGTCAGAAACAGAGTTTTAAGGTAAGAAAGTAATTCAGCGATTTAAAGCAGGGATCTCAAACTCCTCCAGGGTCTCTATTCTGCAGGTTTTATGTGTTTCCCTACTTCAAGACTTCTGACTCAAAGTAATCTTTAACATTTATTGCAGAACTTAACAACAAGCTGTTGGAGCCATTTAATTTAAATCAGGTGTGTTGGAGCAGGAACCATCTGAAACCTGCAGGATGGTGGCCCTCGATGGCCAGGATTTGTAATATCTGCTTCTAAGAAATATTTATTTAGGAAGTGATTGGAAATTTTGCTCAAAATTTGGGGTGATATTGATGGATGATTAAACCATAAACTTCCCTTCACAATCCTGATCTCCAGGTCTACAACTCTTAATGTTTTCCTTCTATTTGACGAGGAAAACAAGAACAAGTCTTGTTAAAAAACACCAAAAAAGAGGCAAATGTTTTAGTCCCTAAACTAACATTCCTTAATGTCTAACGAGTTCCAACCAGAACAAAAACTGGGTTCCTATTCGCCACATTTTTGTTTAGTTTTCTCCCTGAAGTTTCACCAGACATCCAGGAATTTTCCAACTATAGATATAAAATACTTGTAAATATGAATATCTGATTTCTGTCAAACATACAAATAGAGAATTTATAATCTAATCAAATATGTAAATAAATATGGATTCAAGTTAGAAAATACTTCCAGTTGAATATCAGATTGTTGTGATAAATGCAGGCAGATGATCTTATTTTAATCTCTCAGATGAATTTGGAGGTTTGCTTTGAAAAACCAGCTAAATAAAAGTAATTTAGTCAGACTTTACTTATATTTATTTACATTTGCAGACAAATAATATTATTAGTGATTGTTGGAAATGTGTTCCAATAAATATGTTGTTATAAAAAGATGTTGGAATTTATTTTCTGGTAAAGGTCACTGAGTCATGTTTTGTATTGAACCTGCTGCCTGTCTGCGAACTTTTTCTACACACTTATAACATGCAGAATGAACGTCACCTTAAAACTCATAGGTAATTACTGAATTCAGTGCCTCAAATAATTATAATTATATTATTATCATTATTATAAATAATGGAAAATTTGATATCTCGTTTATAGTGACCAAATTTTCACGGTTAACAATATTCTCCTGATATTTTGTAAGTGTTGTAAAATGTAAGAAAAAATAGATACGTTGAAATAATTTCACTAAATCTTGTAACTTCCTTTTCATACTAAAATGTTAACAAAGTCTTATATTAAAATGAAACTTTCACATTAAAAAGGGGCAAGAGATTGGCACAGCAACAGAAATATTTATTAACCAATTAACCAAATATGTAAAAAATTACAGGAATGAAGCTTATTCGTCAGGTGCATTTTTGCAATCTGCTAAATATGTAAACGTATTGAGCGTGATGAACAGTGAAGCTGATGTATGGTACACCAGCTGCACTTCCACTGGTCCAGAGGTCAGAGGTTGCAGCAACAAAGTGCCTTCAGTTAGACTCTTCATTTCATTAGCCTTGACCTCAGTATATAACTTGGGGATTCGTGTTTTGGAGACTAAAGTGTGTGATGGCACTCTGTATTGTGGCACGGCTACTTTCATCAGCCTCAAGAAACCTGGCCTCTCACCAGTTCTGAATGGCATCATGTCTTTGGCGATGAAATATGAAATAGCAGCAGTGAGGTCTTGTGCATTTCTAGATTCAGGTGCATAAGCTGATTATTTCCTGACGGCCTCCTCAAATGTTTGTAACTTTGAGCCTGAACCAGTACTTGTGCTTGCAATGACCCATGTCTGGGCAAGGGAAACCTGGATCCATTGTTTTTACTCATCATAGGGGTCTGTTGAGCCACACTTTGTCTGGTCCTAGAGACCTGTTTGCCATGGGTGACCCTACCAGGGGCATAAAGCCCCCAACAACATAGCTCTTCAGAATGAATGAAGTTGAGATTTAATTTAGCTGTTTCTTTTTTTTCTTTTTTCTGTGAGGGCCCTAGCACCCCTCTTAAAATGGTTTAATCCACACCTGTACAGTCTGTTTAGCCGAGTTACACAGAGAGCGCAGTAAGACAACCAGAAGAAAAATTCATGTATTTCCTGAAGAAGGTGAAGTTTGGATATCAGAAAGGAAAAGAAAAAAAAAGCATACTGTAAGAAAATGAAGTGAGGGGCAGCTCACTTTCCTAATACCAGAACCAGTTAATGAAAATAAGGTAGCGTCAGATCCAAGTCCAGCTCAGTCTAAAAGTTGGAGTTGGATGCAGAGAAGTTGTCTGTTGGTCTATCACACACCAGACCCAAAACAAATACTCCTATTCTCATTATTGGAGCTATGTCCCAGTAAGCTGTCCCAGTAGCAGCTTACTGGGAACATGTAAACACAGTCAGTGTGACCTTCTGACCTGTGTTGTTCAGTCTGTCCTCACACCATCCTGTGGACTCAGGCAGACCCTGCAGCACGGAGGAGTGACTCATTAAGCAGATGTTGGGTAAAGGTCTTGTTGCCTAATTAGCATGTAAAGTGATCTGAGTGTGTGTGTGTGTGTGTGTGTGTGTGTGTGTGTGTGCGTGAATGTGTGTGGAATGCTAGCCACCGGGGTAAAGAGTCAGTTCTGTGTGGGTGAAACAGTGTGTGTGCAAAATTCCCTAGGAGACAGTCAGCAATAACAGGGTCATTTATCAAGGTGACTGCACCAGTCAAACTAAACACACTTTCCTATGGGATCGCCATGGCAACACTGAAAAATTGATGCCCTTTGGGTTCTGTTGAGTCTGGTTATTTAAGGAAAAAAAAGGTGTGACAACAAAAAGGATGCTCAAGATTATTTAAGAAAAGCTTATGTTTACACTTATTGTTTTAGAACTAAAAACACCAAAGCAGTTTCACTCTCTCAGAAGACACCAGAACTCACAAGTGGGATTACTACCAATAAGAATATGGTGCTAAAAATATTCCTAGATCTAGGAACAACCATAGAGGAACTCATTGATTCTTTTAGTATTTTTATGGATTTTTTTTATGAAAATACCAAACCACAACATTCGCTCAACATTCTGTTTTCCAAAATAAATAAATAAAAAAAAAACAGAGAAACTTTTGCTCTGAACACATTTGAAATGATCTTTAGTAGATTTTTTACAACATTACATGATCCCCTTATTTTCTTCAGAACTGCCTTAATTCAAGGTGGTGGAAACCTTCCTTGGAGGTTTTCTCCATATTGACATAACAGCATCACACAGTTGCTGCATCCATGATGAGAATCTCCCGTTCCACCACATCCCAAAGCTACTCTACTGGACTGAGATCTGGTGGCTGTGGAGGCCGTTGGAGTCCAGTGAACTCATCGTCATGTTCTAGAAAGCAGGTGGAGATGATCTGAGCTTTGTGACATGGTGCATTATCCTGCTGGAAGTAGCATCAGAAGATGCTCCACTGTGGTCATAAAGGGATGGACATGGTCAGCAACAATACTCAGGTAGACTGTGCTGGTTAAACCAGGCCACGTTGGTACTAAGGGGCCCAAAGTGGACCAAGAAAATCTCCCCCCACCATCACACCAGCAGCAGCCTGAAGCGTTGATCCAAGGCAGGATGGATCCATGTTTTCATGATGTTTCCAGCAGATTCTGAGTCTAGCATCTGAATGTGGAGCTGAAATGGAAACTCATCAGACCAGCAACGTTTCTCCATCTTCTATTGTCCAGTGTTGGTGAGTGTGTGTGAATTGTAGCCTCAGTTTCCTGTTCTTAGCTGGCAGGAGGCACCCGGTGTGTCTTCTGCTGCTGTAGACCATCTGCTTCAAGGCTGGTCATGTTGTGTGTTCAGAGATGCTGTTCTGCAGACTTTGGTTGGAACCAGTGCTGATTGGACTTCCTGTTGTCTTTCTATCATCTCCAACCAGTCTGTCCATTCTCCTCTGACCTCTGACATCAACCAGACATTCTGGTCCAGACAACTGCTGCTCGCTGGATATTTTCTCTTCTTCAGACCATCTGTAAACCCTGGAGATGGTTGTGTGTGAAAATCCCAGTAGATCATCAGTTTCTGAAACACTCAGATAAGTCTGTTTTCTGACTCCTAAACTTCTGCACTTTTTATGAGTTTTATGGAGGGAGAAGTAACTGGAATCTGGTTTACTCAAAACATGCAATGATGCAGTGGTGTTATATAGCCGGTAAACCATCCATTTCCTCAGTGTCTCATGTCAACCTCACACTGATGTTTACTCAGTGAAGTCAAGAAGCAAAAGTTAAACATGATTAAAACCACTGGACAAATTTTGATAAAATAAATATGTCTCTAATATGTACGCTTACAACACATGAAGTGGTCCTAAAACTGGAATCTGGGCCAGAAATGAAGACCTGATGTGAATTATAATAATTACTCAAGGTCACATAAAGTGATGTACTTAGAGCAATATACTTTTCTTTCAACATGTTATCTTTTTTGTTGTCATGTTCCATCCATCCCTCGCTCTTCTTCTAAATTACACACAGATACACACTCTTACATCTACACACACCTCCTCTTTCAGTTTCATTACTGGCGACTGCACCTCAGCTTTTCCCTCAGCCTCTTTTCTCTCCCTGCCCATCTCTTATAATCATCTGAAGTCCCCTGAGGCCCCTCAGTGGGAAAGATGCTGCTAATGAAGTGTCATTAGACCTGAGTGTGTGTGTGTGTGTGTGTGTGTGTGTGTGTGTGTGTGTGTTTGTGTTGGTGTTGCTGCTAATATTAGTCACATCCTCTGTGCTGCAACTGGGGAGAGAGACGACGGATGAGGGGAATGAACAGGAGAGAAAAGGAGAAAAAGAGTAAAAATAAGAAAGTAGAAAAAGGAGAAATGTAGAGAATTTGTTTTTAAGCAGAATGTAATTATGAATGCAAGCTGGCATATACGTATAAGATGAAATATCAGCAGGGCCGGCTGGAGCCTTTTCAAGCCCCAAGCAGAATTTGATTTGAAGGCTCCCGTTAGACCACCCCAGCACCACCAGGGCTTCACTTTTACTGGTGCTCAATCATTTCATACACTGTAAATATTACACACCCACTCATTTGAATTGTGTGCACTTGATTTGCATCATACTGGTGTCATTCTGGCTGTGGTTTATAACCTTACTGGGGTAGAAAATTCAGAAAAATAGTCAAGTGTTACTTGCATTTTTTAGTATGCAGATTGATGTATGCATGTGGCATCCTGAACTTGTATTTAAAAACAGGAAAATACAGTAGACTTATTTAGAATAAACAAGTTAACCATTTTAATTTTTGCTTTTAGAATTTGGATCAGAGGTACAACAATGTGCAAAAATACAATATTCCAGGACAAAATAGCTTAAAACTGCAGCTAACTTGTTCTTGACTTCTTATGGTGGTGAACCTCAAACATTCTCCACAGCTCTGCTGCAGAAAAAACTGCATGAACTGAATGACAGAGGCAGCAGGAATGAATTAAACTACTATTAGTACTGGCACACAATCATGATTATGATAGTATAAAACTAAGACTGGACCACTGCAACTCCTTGTACTGTTGCATGGATCAATCTTCTGTCTTCGTCTCCAGCTGGTCCAAAATGCTGCTGCTCGTTTGCTGACTGGTACAAAACGGAGGGAACATATAACTCCTGTTTCTTACAGCATGCAATTCAAAATCCTGCTTTTTTGAACGGCTGTCAGCTGTTTCTGACCTGTCTGAACTCCTATTTATTCATGTTCCAGCAATATCCACAAGATCCCGCTCCCAGCTGATGTTATCCTTTCCAAGGATAAATTTAAGTCTGACTGAGCCTTTTCTGTGGCAGGTCCCAGAGTCTGGAACAACCTCCCTCTAAGTGTTAGATCTCCACAATCAGTGGAACATTTTAAATCCCCCTTAAGGACACATTTTTATCGACTTCATCACAAGTTGAAATATTGTTCTCTTTTTAACTGTCCCAGCCATTGTTGTCTTAGTATTTTAAATTTGTTTTAATTTCCCTATTGTATTGTTTTATTTTATTGCTCTGTTATTATGCACTTTATTTTATTTTAGATGTATTGTAGTTTGTAAAGCACTTTGGGCAACATGACCTGTTGGAAATGTGCTTTATAAATAAACCTGACCTGAATTTATGTGTGTATTTTCAATTATCTCTTAATTATTCAATTATACATATTTTTATCTTTTCTTTATTATTATTATTAGTTTAAATGAAGATAATAAAAGATAATAAAATAATAAACTTAGGTTCAGGATCAGGGTCACGCCTCAACCACACCTCTAATCATTCGAGGCTGGGTTGACTTACCCAGACAATCCTGATAAACTACTTTGAAGTTGGCTACCTACTCGGTAATTGTCCATCTTGATCAGTGGACTCTCAGATAAAAGGGGCGGAGTTTGCAACATCTGACCAATCGCAGACATAGAGAACTTTGCAGAGCAGCTACTTTACCATTGAGGAGGAGGCAATTATTTTTTAGTAATATGAAGAATTCAAACACATCATCCAGGCCAAAAGCAACACTGTTGCTGCAGCAACAGCCAGGAAGGTTTGCTGGCAGAAAATTGCAGACTTCTGAAATTTTTTAATATTTATCAGACAATATGAACGAACAGCACTCTTACAGATCAATAATTCTACATATAATAATGATCTTTCTGATCGATCTGTGTAACTAACTAACTAAATACATGGTCTTCTGTTCTGATAGGATTTATAGGTTTTATAAATTCAGCCTGCGGTAGCACGTTTTGACAGAACACTGATTCTGTTTCAGGCACTTTGCATCCTCACTGAGAGCCACTGCATAAAGAGACAGAGCAGCTAAAACCTTTAGGATATAATAAAACAGACAAACGATGACCTGAAGTCCTCAGTAATGTTGACAAGCTCTCGGTTTGAGGAAGCACTTGTCTTTGGTTGGTTTTCAGTCTCTGAACTCACTCCAACCAGCTCGACATCCTCATGCCCCTACTGGTAAAACCAAAACTAAAATACTATTTTCCAGTGGAGTTCAAATTACAGACACCCAGTCATGTGATGTTTTAGAACTGGATCTTTGCTGTATTATTCTGAGCGCACATTTATTCCTCTGCCATTTTCCTGAAGGTTCCCGCCATCAAGCACAGACGCTGAGTTGGTTAGCAGATTAAAATCACTCATGGCCATATGCCTGCTCATCTGTAGCTAACAGCTCTGGTAGGGTTGTGGTTCCAGTTTAGAATATCTTTAGTATGAAAAACTCATGCTAAATGCTGGAATGGTGAGGAGGTGAAGGAAAGAACGGTAGTGGATTTCTCTTTAATAAACACAGCGATTCAGCCGAGTGTGTGTCTGATATGTATTTGCTGGTCCGCGTCCACGTGATTTACTGTAAGTTGCCCCCCTGCTGCTTCTCCTTCCCCGTCAGATGTAACGGTGCGGAGCGTGAGCCGAGCACATCAACGGCCTCGCTGCCCACTCAGGCTGTGATCGTGAATGTGTGTGTGAGACGCGTTCTGCTTTAATGAGCTATTGTTTGGCAGAGTCGCCACTCAAGGGGAGTCTGTCGCTTAGCTGACCCCTGACCCAGCCATGCTGCACAAAACTCAATTAAGCACGCTTCATCTGGGCTGCATCTCCACCCGCTCCATCTCCTCACAGAAACACCACTCCTGTGGGTATTTTGCAATTAGCAGCTCTGTGTTTTTCTGAGCCTCCACACAGTTTAACTGTCAGGGTAATTTCACACATATCCAGGGAGTGGTTCTGGACCCCCCACCATGATCCATCTTCTTTCTTCACTCCATCTCCTGTAGCCAATCACCTACTTCTGACCCCCTTTCTTTGTCTTTGAGCAACGTCCTCCTCCATCTTTAATCCTTAAGACTTAAAAAAAAATATTTGTAGCATCAAACTGTTCCAACACGACACATGATTCTGTTCAGGTTCAACATTCATTAGGATTCAGTCGCCTTTCTTGTGTATGAATAGACAGAGGAAAAAGGTAAATATCACTAAATAGGTGTCTCTAACAGACAAGGATGGTCCTTTTAGCCTGGCACCCACTCCGGAGTCAGCAGTCCAAGAGTTGTCATGGTCTATGTCAGGGATCCTCAATCCTGGTCCTTGAGGGCCGGGGTCCTGCAGGTTTTCGAAGTGTCCCTGATGCAACCCCTTGGTTTCTTTTTTACCTTGCCAGTTCATTGTAGTTTTCATGTCTTGTAGTCTCCATGTCATGCCACAGTCTTGCCTCGTGTTGTGATTTTGTAAAGTTAGTTTT
The DNA here is from genome assembly GCF_017639745.1 of Melanotaenia boesemani. NCBI lineage: Eukaryota > Metazoa > Chordata > Actinopteri > Atheriniformes > Melanotaeniidae > Melanotaenia > Melanotaenia boesemani. The sequence continues at coordinate 2,288,993 of NC_055685.1, forward strand.
TTTTAACCAGAATCACGGTGATGGGGGTGAAAAGACAAAGTGAACAACTGAACAACAGATCCATAACAATCGATCTTTGATACGTTAACTGAAACTGTTGCAGTTGCGTGGAACTGCTCTCATCAGTTCATCAAACGCTGGCCTCTCCTCAGTAGTAAAGGGCATCATATCCCCACTATGAAGTAGGTCAAAGATTTAGCAGTGGCTCACCCTGACATGCATCGTCCACGCTCGCTTGCAGACTGTGTTAACTGACCTGAATCTCTGGTTCCCCCTCACTGCTTCATGTGTCCTAACACACAACCCAGGACAGAATATTCTGTCAGATTTAATATAAATGCTTTAACTGAATATTGTGAAGTTATGTCTGCTGCAGGAATGACCTCCTGTACCGTTCTGTGTTACTGTGGAGCTGAAGAAGCCTCTGACTGAACACACTGTTGTTTCCTCATTGGGTTGTGTAGAGGATGTGAAGAATTGTCCATCATGTCCAGCAGCTTATGCAACATTCTGCTCTGGACACCAGCTCCAGGATCAGTCCCCAGAACAGAACCTGAAATTCAGGATCAGTTTGATCAGTCTCTTTAAGACTCTGGTTCTGGTTCTGCTCCCCCAACAGATGCTGCAGCAGACTGAGCCCTCCACAGCAGACTGATAGAGGATATGAAACATCTTGGTGCAGACATTGAGCTTCCCCCAGAAGTAGAGTCTGTTCAGTTCTTTGGTCCAGATGCTTCTGGGTTGCATATCCAGTCCAGTCTGTTATCCAGCTGAACTCCGAGGTACTTCTATTCCTCCACCACCTCCACCTCTTCTCCCAGGATGTAAACAGTACTTTGTTTACTCCTGTTCCACCAGGAATTTATAGAGCTTCTCACATTACAGCTGAACTGTATTGAAAACACTTGCGAAATCAAAGAACATGATCCTCCAAGTGCATCCTGAGTGGTCCAGATAAGAGTGCGCTTTCTGAAGCAGGTAGATCAGTTTTTCTCAATCCCAGTCCTCAAGTACCACTGCCCTGCATGTTTTAGATGTTTTCCTACTCCAACACACCTGATTCAGATTAATGGATTCATTTCAGCCATGTGTGTTAACGTACAGAAACATCTAAAACTTGCAGCACACCGGCCCTCAAGGTTCAGGATTGAGCATCCCTGCTCAAAAACATGCATGTCAGTGGTACTTGAGGACTGGAATTAAGAAACACTGAGCATGTAGGTTTGTTATAAAGGTTATTCCAATTATTTGAAGGTAAATTATATTTTTAAGTATTTGTTTCCTAGTACTCCGAATCTGAATCTGAGCTGTCTTGGCATCACTCATGGATGATATTTTTGTATTTCAGAGGGTGAACATTAGATCTGGTTTACACAAACCTTCCATGACATGCACCATCCCTTTGTTTTTCTGTCCTTAAACAGGACAACACAAAGTCAGGCTCCACCCTTTACAGAAGTAGTACAGGAACATGACACTCCACACACACAAACACACACTCATATGCACATGTGCAGGTGCATGCACACGGCTCGTTTTACTCCTCCAACCACAAGCCTCATGGGAAGAGTGACATCATTCCCTCCCTTTCTTCATAGCTGTCAATCGAAGCAGACAATGAGGTCACAGGGTTAAAGCTCTCCAGCTTAAAGCAGCTTCTACATCCATGTTGGAAAGAATGCCCGGCTAAGAATGATATCAGATAACACACAGTGACAGTGGTTTACATTTTACACAAAGTCCAGACACTTCCCAGAATCCTGCACCTGAAAGGACTGGGAATAACGCTGCAGTAAAGAATGAGTGAAAACTAAGAATAACCTCAGAGTAAAAACAATATGCTTTACAGATGAGACATTTTCAGGTGTTAACTGTTAATTTTAAAACACTTTGAATTGTCTTGTACATGAAATGTGCTATACAAATAAATTTGCCTTGCTTTGCCTTAACTGGTTAACAAGCTGAAACTGCAAATGACCTCCTTATCTGACATGGAGAAAAATCTCCACCAGAACCAGAACCATGGAGAGAAACCTCCACCAGAACCAGAACCATGGAGAGAAACCTCCACCAGAACCAGAACCAGGGAGGGAAACCTCCACCAGAACCAGAAAGGAAAATCTCCACCAGAACCAGAAACATGGAGGGAAACCTCCACCAGAACCAGGGAAGGAAACCTCCACCAGAACCAGAACCAGGGAGGGAAACCTCCACCAGAACCAGGGAAGGAAACCTCCACCAGAACCAGAACCAGGGAGGGAAACCTCCACCAGAACCAGGAAGGAAAATTTCCACCAGAACCAGAACCATGGAGGGAAACCTCCACCAGAACCAGAACCAGAACCAGGGAGGGAAATCTCCACCAGAACCAGGGAAGAAAACCTCCACCAGAACCAGAACCAGGGAGGGAAACCTCTACCAGAACCAGGGAAGGAAACCTCCACCAGAACCATGGAAGGAAACCTCCACCAGAACCAGAAAGGAAAATCTCCACCAGAACCAGAACCATGGAGGGAAAGCTCCACCAGAACCAGGAAGGAAAATCTCCACCAGAACCAGAACCATGGAGGGAAAGCTCCACCAGAACCAGAACCAGGGAGGGAACCTCCACCAGAACCAGGAAGGAAAATCTCCACCAGAACCAGAACCATGGAGGGAAACCTCCACCAGAACCAGAACCAGGGAGGGAAATCTCCACCAGAACCAGAACCAGGGAGGGAAACCTCCACCAGAACCAGAAAGGAAAATCTCCACCAGAACCAGAACCAGGGAAGGAAACCTCCACCAGAACCAAGGAGAACGGCCATCAGACTGGACTGTGTTATTGTGATGTCATATTAAATCGACTCACTGGATAATAATTCGGTATTCGCTGATATCACTAAATCTGTCACAATATGATTAAGAAAAACTTCAAGCTCCAAAAATGAGACGATATCACCGCTGATCTGAAACATCCATTTCTATTCATACTAAATCACAAGAAACAGCTAAAACATTAAGAACCTGATTTTCTTCCTGATCAACCAGACGGTAAACGAACGCCGATCTGGATGTTGAGTGTTAAAATGTTCACATCGTGGAAAAGAAAACTATATCTTTTATGTAGATCAATGACATCGGCTTGTTGATAACTGAATCTATATATTGATCGTTGTTTTTGTCTAATTTTCTGTTGCTCTGTTTGTTTTTCAGAGATCTGAATGGAAACAACCTGACCGTCATCACCAAGACAGACTTCTCTGGGCTCAAACATCTGCGGGTCCTGTGAGTTTCAGCCATGCTTACAGTTAAAACAAAATTTCTTTAGACTAGAAATAAATAAATGAAACTCTGCTTGTTAGAACAGATCAATAAACAACACACATTTCATGGAGGTGTGTGTCTTAACTTAACTGAATCATACGTTTCTGTCATTGCTGTCTGGCTCATTGTTGACAGAGCAGCCTGTTGTATATGTAAAAAAGATTCTTTCTCACAATTCTTTGCTGTTTTTAGGTCTAGTAGGAATGTGGGAATCCTACCTTTGGTGCCCTTTAAAGCCCAAGGGCACAGAAAAATGCTTCGGCTCAGCGGAGACACATGAGACACCCAAAGGTGCTTGTTGGGTGTCAGTGTCAGTCAGGTTTAGGAGGAGGGGGAGGGGCTTATCTGTGACTTCCTGACCTGGCAACACTGAGAGGCAAGACGAGCGATGGCTTCCTGTGTTAGCCTGAGGATTAGGCATTTGCCGGGTGTCAGTGATAGATGTGCAGTGTTAACAGGAAGCCATGACATCTCTGCAGGCCTGTTTAAAACAGATTAACAGATTAACAGCCCTTCGGGAGCCCAGGGCCCTCTGCTGTCAGGAGGGTATCGACAGAGGAGGGCTTTCCCAGAAACGCAGATCCCAGCAGCCATTATGTAGAAAACATGTCACAAGACATTATGTCCTCGAATTCATTAAAGAAAGCATGAAATGTGTTCTGTAATTCTTTATTCTAAATGTTTTGATAAATTATTCCAGTTATCATGGTTGTTTCACAACACCAAATCCAAAAGAGGCTGGGATGCTTTCTAAAATTTAAATAAAAACAGAATCTAATGATTTGTAAGGCTCATCAACACATATTTTATTCCCAGTAAGAGATAAACAACATATCTGATGATGAAACTGAAACAGTTTATCATCTGATGGAAAAATATGAGCTGATAGTGAATCTGATGGCAGCAACACGTCTGGAAAAAGTAGTTCCAGGGTGGTGTTCAGCACGGTGTAAAAAGTAGTTCCAGGGTGATGTTCAGCACGGTTCCAGGGTGATGTTCAGCACGGTGTAAAAAGTAGTTCCAGGGTGATGTTCGGCACGGTGTAAAAAGTAATTCCAGGGTGATGTTCGGCACGGTGTAAAAAGTAGTTCCAGGGTGATGTTCGGCACGGTGTAAAAAGTAGTTCCAGGGTGATGTTCGGCACGGTGTAAAAAGTAGTTCCAGGGTGATGTTCGGCACGGTGGAAAAGTAGTTCCAGGGTGATGTTCAGCACGGTGTAAAGAGTAGTTCCAGGGTGATGTTCAGCATGGTGTAAAAAGTAGTTCCAGGGTGATGTTCGGCACGGTGTAAAAAGTAGTTCCAGGGTGATGTTCGGCATGGTGTAAAAAGTAGTTCCAGGGTGATGTTCGGCACGGTGTAAAAAGTAGTTCCAGGGTGATGTTCGGCACGGTGTAAAAAGTAGTTCCAGGGTGATGTTCAGCACGATGGAAAAAGTAGTTCCAGGGTGATGTTCAGCACCGAGAAAAAAGTAGTTCCAGCGTGATGTTCAGCACCGTGGAAAAAGTAGTTCCAGGGTGATGTTCGGCACGGTGTAAAAAGTAGTTCCAGGGTGATGTTCGGCACGGTGTAAAAAGTAGTTCCAGGGTGATGTTCGGCACGGTTTAAAAAGTAGTTCCAGGGTGATGTTCGGCACGGTGTAAAAAGTAGTTCCAGGGTGATGTTCAGCACCGTGGAAAAAGTAGTTCCAGGGTGGTGTAAAAAGTAGCTTGAGGGTGATGTTCGGCACGGTGTAAAAAGTAGTTCCAGGGTGATGTTCGGCACCGTGGAAAAAGTAGTCCCAGGGTGATGTTCGGCACGGTGGAAAAGTAGTTCCAGGGTGATGTTCGGCACGGTGGAAAAGTAGTTCCAGGGTGATATTCAGCATGGTGTATAAAGTATTTCCAGGTTGATGTTCGGCATGGTGCGAAAAGTAGTTCCAGGGTGATGTTCAGCATGGTGTAAAAAGTAGTTCCAGGTTGATGTTCGGCATGGTGCGAAAATTAGTTCCAGGGTGGTGTTCAGCATGGTGTAGCATCTCTTCTTCTAACATGTTTGGAAACGTCTGGGAAGTGAGGAGACCAGTTGCTGGAGTTTTAGGAGAGGAATGTTGTCCAATTCTGGTCTGATGCAGGATTCTAGCTGCTCTATAGTCCTGGATGTTGGTTGCTGGGTTTCTGCTTCCATGGTGCTCCAGATGTTGTGTACTGGTGAAAGGTCTGAACTGCAGGCAGGCCAGTTCAGCAGCCGGACTCTTCTCCTGTGAAGCCATGCTGCTGTGATGGATGCAGGATGTGGTTCAGCATTGTTTTGCTGAAATCTGCAAGGCCTTCCCTGAAAGAGACGTTGTCTGGATGGGAGCTTTAACCTGCGTTTATGGATTTCAAGATAAACTGTGTTAACAGTGATTTCTGGAAGTCTTCCTGAGTCTATGTCGTAATTTCCAGTAGAAAATCATGTCTGGTTTTAATCCAGGTCTGCCTGAGGACCCCAAGATCTCCAGCATCCAGCCTTTTCCCATGCACACAGAGATTCCTCCTGATTCTCTGAATCTAATCTGATATTATATACTGTAGCCAGTATACGTCTTTACAATTTTACATTGAGAAACTTTTTTTTAAAATTGTTACATAATTTTTAGATCCAGCTTGTCTCAGATTGGTGAACCTCTGTCCAGCTTTCCTTCTGAGAGACTCTGCCTCTCTGAAATACTCCTTTTATACTCAGTCATGTTACTGACTTATTGTCGGTTAACCTGATCAGTTGTCAAATGCTCCACCATGTGTTTCTGGTTTGTACCAGTTACTTTTCCAGCCTTTTGTTGCTCCTGTTCCAACTTTTTACAGACTTGTTGCTGCCATCAGGTTTAAAATGAGCTCATAAAATGGTAAAATCTCTCAGTTTCACATTTGCTGATATTGGTTGTTTATTCTGTGAATCTTGATTCTTAATACAAGAACTGAAGATGTTTTATGTGATCTGATGGCTGAGTTTTCAGAGTCAGGTCATATTTTTATTTTTCATGCTCAATTTCCTCTTCTTGCAGTCACCTGATGGAGAACCAGATCAGCATCGTTGAAAGAGGAGCTTTCGATGAGCTGAAGGAACTGGAAAGACTGTAAGAACACAATGCAATATAAACTCATTCACATATTTATAAATAACGAAGATTCAGATTCTCTCTAAGTTGACTCAGATTTGACATTTCTCTCATCTCTGTCTCTACAGTCGCCTCAACAGAAACCGTCTCAGCCAACTTCCAGAGCTGCTCTTTCAGAAGAATGAAGCTCTGTCTCGACTGTGAGTACAGCTGCAAAGCTCTGCATACTCTCTGTATGAGCCCTTTACCTCTGGAATTGGAATCTGTATTTCCTCATCATACTGTGTCTATAGACAAATTTCTGTGCAACATCATCACAGAAGTGTGTGTCTGCCACAGAAAGCAGTGCTCAGCCTGGTTTGTTTGGTGAAAACACTCCTAAACAGAAAAACAAGGTGGTTGAAGGGGATAACCTTTTGACAACAGAAGGAGCAGAGTGAAGTCCAGCGAGTCCCAAAGCCAGCAAGCTCACTTAATGTCTGAAAATGCAAAGATTTATCTTGTAACGGAGAAAATATTTAAATATGCCTTCAGAGATTCACCTGCCTGCACGTTTTCTGTGGTGAAAATATTCTTCATACTTGGAAACCTGAGACGGCGGCTAGAACTGATTTAGCTAACTTCCTACTAGCTTGGATGCTCTAGTTATATTCACCTCAAAGCTTCTCTACACTTAAATAGTGACAATAAACGAATATTGAATTAAACTGCTCCTGACAACGAAAGGTTCGAGGTGTCTGGAGTTGATCATTAATGCTGCAGGTTGTAGCATCACCATCATGCTGCTGATGCTGTAATTATAGCTTTTAAATGTTGAACATGTACATGTGTGAAGTGAGTTTTGTCCGGTCCCAGGCAGTGGCGGCTCCTGAGAAATTAGTCAGGGGGGGCAATTGTTATGACAAAGGTTACCTGTTCAAATCGCAGTACCTCTGTAAACTAAATACCACGTGCTAGAGACAGCCTATGGAGCCTTCATTAATATAATTACTTTTGCTATTCAGTGGAAGATAAACTAAATGGATTATCAAGAGTAGAAATATCATCAATTTCCTTCAAACAGGGAGAGATAAATGTTTTACCATAAATAAAGAAGGTATAGAACACAATATAATTCTAAAACACAATTTATTTACAGTTTGTGATTTAAGACAACATTTATAAAGTGCAAGATCAACATGAATGCAGTAATAAAGAGTATATGAACACTTATATTAAATTCCTGTATGTATTTGCAGAAACGTGTTTGGTTATTTGTACAGATTGGCTAATCACTAGTTGAAATTACTTAAAGTGTAAATAAAAACAGCGAACTAACCAAGAGACAACAGCAAACAGCAAAAAGACAGAAACCAGATACATAAGCTCAACTTTTTACTGTAACAGAAGCAGAACTATGGGATCCCAGAAGTGGTTTGTCACATAAAGACTAAACAGAAAGACACCATCAAGGTTCAACCTGATTTAAATGCAGCTGAGATGCAAAATACATGAAACAGCCAGATTTAAACTGAGTGAATTTTCAAAGCTTTTTTCTATCATGTTAAACTTTCTTTGGCTATTGTAGAAAGCGGAGAACATCCTTCCTTTGAATTACTACACGTGAAATCTATTAAATGACCCAGAACAAACATGAACACTAATAAACATATTGACATAAAAACATAAATGAAAAGGTTATCATGAACAAATACCATCCACAGTGAAAGGATTGTATGTGTCGTCTCAGAGAGAAACAACCCCGTACGTAGCCTTTATCCTGTAACCCGAGGATCCCCAACTCCGGTCCTCCTGAGCTACCGTCCTGCACCTTCCCTGCTGCAGCACACTGGACTCAAATAAAATGGGTCTCCAACAGTTTGTTGTCAAGTTCTACATAAGTCTGTTAATGACCCATTAACTTGAGTCAGGTGTGTTGCTGGAGGGAAACGTCTAAAACCTGCAGGATGGTAGCTCATGAGGACTGGAGATCTCAGCTGACTTCACCCATCAGGCTTCGGTTTAAGCACATAAAAGTCACAACATTATCATGATACTAACATTTAATGATACTAACATTTAGCCTTATAAGATCAGATAAGATAAGATAAATAACTCTTGCTGAAGTCCAGCATGCTCCTTACTAGCTCCCTTTCCATGGAAGCATGGCCAGTGCATTGAGACGCTCCTGGCCCGTTGCATTCTGTAGGGATGTCTTGATTTTTTTTTTAATGTTAAGAAACACGTCTCTGCTTCAGCTGTTGTCATGGGAATGGTTATCAAGACGTTCAACAGAGCCAGAGTCTCAGAAAATGTGTCCTGGAGGTTGTATCTCAGCAGATCCCGTCTTAATGCTCTAAACTCAGTTCTCATAAATAAGAGCCAGTCTGTCTCGAGCTTTTGCTTGTTCAACATGGGGAATGTCCTCACAGCGGCATTCAGAGCCACAATGGTAAATGTGCAGCAATGCTGCTCAAACATCTGTGCTTCTAGCAGTGTGGCACTCACAAGGTTTTCGTTGAAGGAGAAGCTCTCTGATGTCAGTCAAGATTGTGAAACAGACTTCTTTACAGAGTCTCTGCTTCTCGTCTCCCAAAGCTCTCCTTGGTCTTGTGGCTCCTGTAGCTTCTTGCTATAGCTCTACAACTTTTATCATTATGACAAAGATTTCTATTGAGAAGAATGATCATGATCTGATCTTACCATGTTGCATGCAAACTGCATATGAAGCTCTGGAGGGCATGTTGAATGAAGACTGCATCAATGTCCTTCTGCAGTTTCTGGTACAACATGTAAACATGAGGCATGATTATGTTCTGTCTCCTATTCTTTCCTCTGCCTATACTAATTACATCACCTGCAACAGAGGAGGATTTTTTAAATATGCAGATGACGTGGCCTTGACTGACTCCCAGGCAGTGAAACGGTACGGTTCACATCATAAAAAAAAGACTACAAAAAAAAAAAACTTCTAACATCAGCAAAGACATTTTAACCCTTGTTTATAAATCACTCACTGAATCCACCCTCATTTCATCCTGGTTCCACTTCCTCACCACTATAACCAAAACCAAAGTACACAGGTGATATCAAACAAGAACACACACACACACACACACACACACACACACACACACACACACACACACACACACACACACACACACACACACACACACACACACACACACACACACACACACACACTGCTGTAAGGAGACAGAGCAAAAGCAAACTTAGTTTTCTCAGATGAAATTTTCATTAATTTGTTTTTTCATTTTACCTGTGTGTGTGTGTGTGTGTGTGATCAATGAGGAGCTTATGTACAGAAAGAAAAATGTAGTTTTTGCTTTCCTGTGATGAAAGATGGCAGTATTTACAGAAAGAAGGTGGAGGTGAGCAGGTGTGTGCGTGTTTGTAAGTCAGTGGGTGAGAGACATTAAGAGAGTGTGAGAGTGATGGCTGGTGATAGAAAGTACATGTGTGTGCGCTTGTGGATGCGTGTGTCTGTCCTGATTATTTGCTGTTTGCTGTTTTGGCAATTTCACACTCGGGCTCCCAGGAGGGAAAGCAGAGATGGACTTGGCATGTTCGATCAATCAGCACACACACACACACTCACAGAGTAAAGCCATTAGCACTACCTCCAACGGGAGCCATTACTTTTCCTCCTGCTGTGTTGATAGACTCTATAAAGCCTGATGGGAAACACACAGTCTCACTCAGAGTCTGTCTGTGTGCTGCTTTTTTTGGTTTTTCATCTCTTTAGCAAAATAATCTTCTTTACATTCATCATCATCAAATGTGGGTTTGCATTTTACTTAATTGAAACTATTTAGTTTTTTTTGTGATTCATTTTCTGCAAAAGGTGCTAAGGAGAGGCATAATGTCACATTTAAATTACTTTAAACAAAGTTACTTTAAACAAACTATAGCTGAGTTTCAGGTGATGTCACATCTGCCTCATTAGTTATGCATAACAGGAAGTGGTCGTCGTCTTTTAAACAGTTGCATTTTGAGCAAAAAATACATATCATGAAGAATAACTTCTGAGTAAACAAAAATTAATTCTGTTTATGCTCCTATGTGTGTGTACATGTACGAGGTTAAAACTTTACATCAGAAACCTTCATCTTCTCCCTCATCGTTCTCTCCTCTACATGTTGCCACACACCTGTGCACACAATGCCACACACCAATTTATATGTTGCCTTAGTCCTGCTCACACGCTGCCACGTGCATGCGGCCACATGTCTGTGCTTACGCTGCCACACGCCTGTGCTTACGCTGCCACGTGCATGCGGCCACATGTCTGTGCTTACGCTGCCACACGCCTGTGCTTACGCTGCCACGTGCATGCGGCCACATGTCTGTGCTTACGCTGCCACACGCCTGTGTTTGCGCTGCCACGCACCTGTGCCATACACCTGTGCACACACTGCCAGTGAACCATCTGTGACCTTTTTTGTCAACACACTTGCTCAACTTGCTGCAGGCCTATAAAAATACCACAATTCCAACAAATCACAGGCTCGGACAAAGCCATCCTGATTGGTCGCTTTGCTACATCATGAGAATGCTGGAAAATTGCACCCTACAACCCCTGGCCCAAAGGGGTGCGGCGTTAAACATCCAGTAACTTCAGGTCAGTAGTGTAAATATAGACGTGTGGTATCCTCAAAAATCTAGGTTCCAAGCTAAAAGCTAATAAATACCATTTCTATGGCCACCAAATACAGTTGAGACAATAAACATTTGAAAGAGCAGGTTAAAGAAGTCTGAAAAAATATGTAAACGCAAAATGACATGTAAACGGACAAACAGCTCTGCTGAAAGCACAAATCACACAGATTCCAAAAGCTATCAGTTTCATCTCGCTATGACCAAGATTCACCGAACCAGAAAAGAAAAGAAGGCCGAACCTCTGCTTCGTGTCTGAAAAGCATCATAAATCCTGTCTTACCTTTCATGTCCTGTCTCAAAAACCTATAGACTTTGGGAACGTAACATCACACCACGAGACATCGTGGAATTTGCCGTCACGCTGGCAAACGAAACATAGTGAACAGTGTGGTCACAGCTGGTTCGAGGTGTACTTTTTTCAGCGATGGTGAGAGGCTTGTTGTGTTTTGAACTTTCACAACCATTCTCAGGTCCGTAATGGTAATGGCAAACATTACAGTTTGTCATTACCAGGGTACTGTTTTTTCTCCCAGCCCGGAAACAAAAACTCAGTGCCCACATTTCCGATGTTACCTGGCGGCACAGATTCAACATTTCAATGAGTATGCTTATTTATTTGAGGCATTTTCACAGTAGAAAATCAGCATTGTGAAGGATAAGTGATCCATGACAGTTTTTATTCTTTCTTTTTTCTGCAACTTCCCTGTTAGCTTCATTGTTAGCTTAACTGTTAGCTACATTTTCCAGTAGTTCCAAAGTGTGATCTGTGTCAGCTTTAGATGTTTGTGTATTACATAGTACAAAATATGTTTTATTTAAATTATTGTGTGTGTTGGCAGACCGTGGGTTTGACATTAAAGACAGTGTTAGATTAGTGTGTGCTGAAGTCAAAACACCTTCTTTCACTGGAGAACACTGTTGCTTGAGGAGACCAGACGGTTAGCACACCTCAGGCTGAGAGGGTGGTTGGAGATGTACGCACCAAATACACTATTTTAAGCAGCACAGTACCGCTAAGCTTAGTAGTTCCTTGTGAAGGAGAGAAAACTGTTACTCAATAAAATGTCTTGCGTATGTTGTGCACTGAACAGTATGTGTCCCAGTGTATGCAAATAAATACACAGCTTACAGGTAACTTAGTGGGTGCAGGTGCTTTATTGAGCTGCACACATCCTACATTTTGGGGACTGTTCCCCACACTCGTATAGACCAATTCCACCTAATGTCTAGATATTGTCTAGACATATTCCCTTGTCTGACAATTTTTTCCAAAAGGAACATGATTTTTATGTTTTTCTCAATCAATTTATGTATGTTTTCTTCAATTTTAAGTTGCTGCTGTTTCACTCTGTGTGTGTGCAAGTTTGACGGCCGCATCCCACAATGCACCATGGGATGACGTACTATAAAACGGCGTTGAGTTAAAAACCATTGTTCTTTGGGAGCAGTTTCCCCGTCCAAATTCACAATTTTCTGCCTAGTTACATGGCTTTGATTGGACGAAAGTGATTGGTCAAATTGATGTAAACATGATGACATTAGTGTAATTCTACTGTCTCACACAATTAGAATGCGAGTTGCTCAGCAAAATTTCAAAGCATTAATATACCATAAAATGCAAAAAGTATTTAGGCGTATAGTATAAGTATAAGGAGAAAATTAAAATTTTTTTTCCTATGTTCCATTCTCACTTACTTTTAATACAATGGCATCTGTGATGGTTTCACCTGTGATAAAAAAACAAACAAACTCACAAGTGTTAGATTCTGATACCAAGATACCTAGAGTTTATAATCACAGAGAAATCACCTTTTTCTGTATGTCATTTTCAAGCAGAACCCCTAAAACGGCCCTTGGGGTTTAAGAGGTTAAGAGTAATTGTTTGTTTTGAGCCTCATTACATTATGTATTTGGTTAGAATTATATTTCCATATATTTAAGTAGATTTGTTTCTACATAAGAAGCGCTGTCATGCTATTTCCACCATGGTAACTGATATATAGCGAAATTGGTCATGTTGATTTCAGGTTGATATGGTGAAAATAATGTGACAGCTGTTCCTATGCAGTAAATAAAACGATGATTTATGTAATTTATAAGAGAATTAAATATGATTCACCATGTGATAGAAGCCACAGCTGCTTCATGGTTTTGTTTCCACCAAAGGCATGCAGCAAGAACTCTAAAAAACACCTGAAGAAACAATGCAGGATTTGTAATTAAGGGTCTTAATCCCAAACTGCTTCCAGCATCCACACATCAAGAAGTTTCTAGACTTCCAAGATTTTCCATGTTTCATCTGCTTGGCTGTGAAGAAGCTGGTCTGAAGCTGCAGATAGTTCCAGATATCAGGAACTGAACTGATGGATATTTCTCTAATTCAAGGATTAAATCTTTTTTGAATAATGTTGAAGGATCTATAACATCACACAGATCTCTTTTTGAAGGTATCCAGAGCAGAACTCACATCTAAATTGTGGAAATACTCGGATGTCTGACATCTTCCTGACCAATATTTTTGTTATTTTGTGTCATGGTTCCTGGGTTTTGGTGTGTTTGGGTTGTGTTAGATTTTGATCATGGTTTAGGCTTTTGGTTTGTCCTGCTCTGTTTTGATCTTGGTTTCTAGTTCTGGTTTTTGTGGTGTTTGGTTTTCTGTTTAGATCATTGTTTGTGTCATATTTTAGTTTTTGTCTTGATTTTTGGTTTATAGTTCAAGGTTTTGTCACGTTTAGTTTATCTGTTTTCCCTCTTGTGTTCCTGTGGTTTCTGTTTCTGGCTTGTTAGCTCACCTGGTCTAATTACTCATTCCTTTCACCTGTTCCTTGTTACTCCCTCTGTGCATATATACCTCATGGTTTTCAGTTTGCTCTTGTCAGATCCTTATGGTTTACTCCCTGTCATGTACGTCTCCCTGTCCTGAGTTTTGGAAAATAAACCCTTTTTGCATTTTGGGTCCTCACCTCCAACGCCACCCATGACAGTTTTGGCCTGTTAGACCTTGTTTATTGTAAGTATGTGCATCTGTAAAAGTCACATGAAATGGTAAAACCCAGCCACCTGAGATGTTTGGGATTTGAAAAAAAATATTATATATATATATATGTATGTGTGTATGTGTGTATGTGTGTGTGTGTGTGTGTGTGTTGACCACATTATCTTGAGATATTTCCATCCATCTTTATGATTTCTTTATGAAAAAATGTTTGTGTTAGCATCCACTCAGCAATCTAGTTTCACACTGCAGAGCATAATGCTCAATTTGGATTTTTTTTAGTCCGTGCACATTTCCAGTTAAATGCGACTTGTATGTGATCTCCTGTATGAACCTTATGCGCACCAAAAGTGTCCCGCATGCGTAGAAGACACGACGACGTGACGGTGAGCGTGCATGTTACGCCTTCGTGTTTGCGGTAACAGCGGAGTGTATGTTGTAGTTTTAAAGTTACTGTCTAACCGTCACCAGCACATTTTCAATGGCCTCGTTTTAAGGAACAGATTACAGAAGAGGAGAGCCAGATTTGTGGCCATGGCTTTTTGTGGAGCAGCAGCAGCAACGCCTGTACAGAAAAACGTGGGTATGGAGTCGCAGCCAGGAGTGGTGGAGAGTGATGTGAGCCTTTGCAGATAAGAGTTTATAAACAATTTCGTGCATGACGTGTAGGCCGGATTAATGCGACCTGGACGTTCAGTCGCATGGCAAAAGATCAGATGCGTATCGGATTTAGGACCACATATCCAAGTGGCCTGTACCACATTTAAAAAAAAAAAATTGGATGTGTGTTGTTCAAAATGTTATGAAAAGATCAGATACAGGTCGCATAGAGACAAAAAATTTGGATTTGGGTCACTTCAGCTTGCAGTGTGAACGTAGTCTTGGACATGATTTGAATGCATTCAGAAATGTCACTTAAGCAAATTTGTTTATAAAATACAGTCTAGAAAATCCAGAATCCATCTGACAAGACGAATAACTCAGAAAACATCCTCGTCTATTTCTGTCAAGAGTGTGTCGCGTGGAAGGTGTGGACCAAAATGCAGGCTTGATTAGGTGGGAGCCAGATCCTTACAGACGTTAAAGGTTTTATTAATGACACATCGGAGAGCACATGAAACATGACGGGTACATGATATGAACACTAAATGAACCAAACGTGACATGAAGACTAAAATGGATTGGCAAGGTGAAAAAAAACAAAGGGGTATATTTAGGACTAATGAGGAGCAGGTGAAGTAAACAAACAAATCGAACAGGAAACAGGAAGCAAACAGAATACACAAGGGAAAGAAGTACAAAAATACCACATTAAACAGAACTAAACATGACAAGATTATAAAAACTTAAGAAATAAAAAGAAAAACTTAAACTCTTAAAATAAAAACACAGATGATGAATCTCTGGATCAGTCCAGTCTGTCCTGGAAGACGCCTTTAAATGGAACTTACTGTGAATGTTCAGTACGTGGGGCAAAGTGCTGTAGATTTAGAAGATAAGTGATTTCAGGCGAACATTTGGTATTGTTTCTCAAGCTTTTTATTTTACATCCTTTTATCCTAAAGAAGTGAAACCTAACAATATTTATTGATACAGTTATTAAAAAAAAGACTTTAAAGTGGATCATCTCTATGAACTTAAACCACACAGATTTATCCTTTTATCCTTTTATGCATGCATGAAACTGAATATTACAGATGCATCATTAGTCTGTAACACAAAGCATTTATAATGACGAGTAATTTAAAGATGACTGAATCATCATTCATGGAGACTGAATGCAGAGATTTTAAGCTCAGTTTGCATTAACACGCTGACTCTTTTTCTCCTGTTTTATTGGTTCTTTCTTGGTTTTGGCAGCTCTCTTATATCCTCCAGTCGTTTGTTGGCTCTGTGTGGATGTGTGAGGGCTCTACACCCAATAATGGGCCTCTGTGTGTTTTGATGATAACCTGAGGCAGCCTGGAAGTATGCTGCCCCCTCCCAGTACCTGCCCTTGGTTACTGGTTTTAGAATTACTGGAGTGCTGTTAGAAGATATACACACAGATTTACCTGAACTTGGAGGTGAACTGTGCAGTCACCTGCTAAATCCAGCAGGTGTATCTTTGACTCAGTTTTGTGCAGCATCACTGCCAGCTGTCAGATCTAAACTTTAGTTGGTGGTGGAGAATGTCATGCAACCGAACCAACATACCTGTTAATGGCTCATTTTATACAACAGAAAAGGTCACGCTGTGTTGCATTTTGGGTAATTAGGTTTGCTCGTGCACCATGTTTTCAGCATCCTGCAGTATTTTTATGCACACTGTGGAGCATTAGCCTGTAAAATCATGCCTCTGTCCAAATTTATTAACAATATTACCGCTTTTAACACCTGCTGATTGAGTATGTACTGACCTCCATAAAACCAACACGCAGCTGAATGTTCTGGAAGTGTAAACGAGGAAAGGGCAGGATTCTACAGGGAAGCAGATTTCAATGCAACACTGGTTTTCTAATTAGCAGAACTCTGCAGAGATGACCATGTTCTTCCTTAGATTTGTCATTTTTAACCCTTTAATTACCAACAGTTTTTACAATGACAGACATTATTACCTGTTAAACTAATAAAACAGGGCAATGATGTTCATTTTCAAGTGTTGCTCAAAGTTTAAACCATGTTCACAAAACCAGACTGAAAGGGTATTTTACTGCAAAAATAATTGTTTAGAAATGATTTAGTTGCTAAAGAAGATCAATGACATCTGTTTATCTCAATCATTGTTAGCATGGCGCTATCCTCTGTCGGACAGGACAAAAAACAAAAATAAAAAAACAAACAAAGCATTTCTCCTCAGTTTAATTGTAATTTACTCAAGCACTGTAACAGATACACTTTTTACAGTAGGAATATATTCTCTGAGGTCCTTTGGGCTGGGATATACTTGCTGTTAGCAACTCATCCGTGCACGTATCATGGCTAGCTCGTTTGGTGCGTTGATGCAAGGTAACGTGTCACATGTAAGTTGCAATATTGACTTCACCACTCTTTTGTTTTTAATTCATAATGTCCCTGTTATTTTCTGCTATGTAATAAAGTTTTAATGTCTCTGTAAAACACTTTGAGTCACCCTGTACTTGGACAGAGCTATAAAAATAAGCTTGCCTTGACTAGCTAGAGCATGAACATGAGGTCAGAGGTAAACGCAGTGGCAGATAGTTTTGAAGAGAGCCTCTCAGACCTTGTCTGCACCGGTTTCTTTATGAGTTTTCCTCCCTGTTACACAGTGATTAAGCCTTAACAGCTGGCAACAGACTGGAAGTGTTTTGGGGGTTGATGTGGAGACTTGCCAACAACTTCTCCCGAAAATACAATGTGACCAGCAGATTGGCCTTTTCACTATTATCACACTGTACTGCCCCTAGCAGTGACCTCCAGTATCGAGCGTTTTGGTTTCAGCAAGTATCTACACAGACGGTGCAGAACGTTGACGTGCACATAGCATATCCCAGCCCAGCCAAGAACACGAATATCAGCCTAATTATTGGGGAGACATCCTTCATTTAGTGTCTCTTTTCTAACTCTCCTCTAACTGTGGCCTGTTTACCAACTTTTTATCTAAACTAGGAGGAAACTATGGTGGCAAGTGCAGATAACAAAATGGTGTTGTCTGAGAACAATAAATAAGATGATTTTAAAGGGGTGTTGAGGTCTTAAATACAGACTTTCTGGGCTGCATGGTGGCTGATCCTGGTTCAAGTTGATGCTGTACGATGCAGTAATCTGCTGTGAATCCTCACATCCAAGTGAGATTTGGCAAACAGAAATTCCCCCCTCTTGTCCTTTTCTCATCTCTTTTATTTAGAAAGCATAACAGTCTGGAGATCCTGGGAAAAGGTTCATGCACAAAAAATGCCAGATATGTTCTCATCACAAGTGAAAAATAATGTGAATGATCTTCAAATGTAGTTCATCTTCAAATATCAAAATATTTTTATAATTCTAACCTGCTAATTAACAGAAAGTTTTGAGACATATTGTTGCTCCTGCTCACCCTCCTCTGCTCATATTAATCTACATAATGAAACAGTTTGTATGAAAATAATCAAGAATCACTTTGAAAGTTAGAGATGTTTTCTTTTCAGAAAGGAACGGTCAGTATTTCCTACACTGAAGGATGTGCTAGAGGCAGCACTGGAGCTCCTTTCTTCAGAACGTAGACCTGATCATGGCTGCTATTCAGATACTGCTGTCATTGCTTAAACCCTGTAGCTGTTTCCATCACATATTCATTCAGCTGCTGCCAAGAAACCGAGTTACAGTTTCCTGTAAAATGAAGAAGCGTAAAGATAATTAGAGAATTAAATTCAGGTGTCAGAGCAGCTAAAAGCAAACAGCGTCTGAAATAATAGAAATGTACTGGGAATTATAAGTGTGTGTGCTGATTTAATGTGTGTCTCTTCATGCATGTCCTTGTAGCTAACTTTCCCTAAAGACACTTGATAAGTTCTCTCATTAGGCAGAAGGCAGAGCTGTCCTCATTAGAGCAGATGATTGGCATGTGGGCGCGACTAATTAACGTTATGAATCTTTTGGAGGTGGCGACAGCTGCCAGGCTGCAGCGGGTGGATGTTAGCGTCAGCATTAGCGCACAGTTTACCCGGCTAATTTACTTAGAGAGAGGAAGAGCATGCTGGGATAGCAAGTGTGTGTGGGATAAAGGTACAGTTCACCTACCCTCCGTTCATGTGTGTGGTAATTGCAAAATTTGCATCTCAATAATAAAATAAATGTATTTGATTTTGTGAGGATGTAATTATTTAAATGTGTCCAGGATAATGGGCTCGACACACGGGAGGCGGCGACGCTCCTTCTCCATCATTTTCTATGGAACTTGTGCAATGAGGCTAAAATCGCTGCCCTCCTCCAGCCAAGCAACAAGCGACATTCGCGCATGTTGAAACCACCTGAAAAACCACCTCATGAGAACGTAAAAACTTTTTAGTGATATTTGAGTTTTTTTTCGAAATGTAGGTGTTTCCATTACAGTTTTTTAATTGCAATATTTAGCTTTTGCACAATTCTAGGGGTGATGGAAACGCACCTACTGCTGCCGCTGTTTGTCGCGTTTCGAGCGTTGGGTTTCACCTGTCGCTGGGTGCCCACCGTGTGTCGAGCCCATAATAGTGAAAGGTGTGCTCATGTGCAACGCTTTGCTGTATTTCTGTGCTTTATGGTTGTTTATTTGTACTGAATTTGAACATAAATTGTGGGTGTGATTGTGACCAGCTGACTGAGGAGGGTGAGGAAGTATACATAACATATCATGTACAGCATATAAAGCCACGACTCCGCCCAGTACAGACACCCTGGACTCAACATTTTCTTGGTCTTAGTGACGATTTCTAGCAGCAGCATCAGCTGCAGCTGTATGACTGATTTTTGTGGCAGGCCTGTGAACAGACTGGTACAGTAACCTAGTCTGCTCAGAATAAATGCATAACCCAGTTTTTCTATTTCACTCTGGCACATGAGACTATTGATTCCTGAAATATTCTCCAGATGACAGCAGGCTGATTTTATAAATCACTTAACGTCTACATGAGAGCTTTAATTCCCCTTTAATTCAGAATACACATGCAATCCTCTTTAAAATGACCCAGTAAACACCTAAATCCAAATGAAAATTACCTTAAATCCTGAAGTAAGGGGCTGGTTATTTGATTTTAAATCCAAACTGAATAATTCCTCAAGCATATAAATGATAATTCCACTTTACATTAATTCCAGTTGTTCTGAGCATGCTCGTTCCCTTGTCCTGTCACGATGATGGTACGATACTCAACCTCCCTCCACCTCCTCCTCCTTCTCCTCAGCCGACCAAAGTGAAGCACGATGCTGGCATCAAGCTGCTGCCTCAAAACTAGAATCACCATCAGAGCAAACTTAGTTCCATCTACAACATGGAAGCCCACATAATAAGAACCATAAGAAGCAGGAAGTGGAGTTTTTTCTTCCGGTAGACGTAAATACGTCACGTTTGTCCCCGTCCAATCAGATCCCAGATCTTAAGCGGAATTGAATAAAAGCGATCAGATGTTTTTCATGTAAATCTCAATTGAGAATATTTCCATGTAAACACAAAGGAGAATACTTTAATTCCAAATGATTTAAATCTGAAAAATTAATTCCGATTAAAAAACATCATGTAATCGTGGCCAATGCGGCTTGATGAAATCCAGGTTTCTGGCTTGGTTTGAGCTTTTTAGCATCCAGTGTGAATTTAGTAGCCAGCCAGTTTTTTATTTGCTTGTTGAGATTTTGTAAGATCTCCAGTTGAGATGGTTTTGTAAATTTGTGTGTCATCTGCATAATTATTGTAATGTATTTGTTTTTGTCATCTTTGCAAGGGGGAGCATGCGATGTTAAAAAAAAGAGTGGACAAAAGAGACAACAGGTGAAGTTTTATGTGTTATATAAAACACTGTTTAACTGTTAAAAGAACTGTTTGTGGTCTGTGTGTGTTCTTTTATGAAGCAAAAAGATAAGCCTAAATAACATTCGTGTAAGTAGAGAATGAGATGAGAAGAAATGTAATGGGGGGGGAAACATTTGTTTATGATTTAGTGTTTATCAGGAATAAAACAATCCTCTGTACCACATTGAATGACATATTTTGAAGTTGGATTTACTGGTCTGCGTAAGTATGAGCGCCATCCTTCACAGGGAGAGGACAAAAAAGGTTGTGATGTTGTTAAGAAACCAGATGTGGGCTTGTAATTTCTTGTGAATGTTTTAGTTTTGTTTGTAAACACTATACAGTTTCAGTCATCATTTTTTAAAAACTCTGGTTTGTATTTTTATTTCAGTTAATGAGAATGTTTTTTTAATTCTAGTTTTCATTTTTTTCATTAACTATAAAAACCTTGGCTGAGACTTATAGTAACTCCTGGACACCATTAATGTGCGAATAGAGACAAAAGAGCTGCACAGAGGTAACCCTCCACATGACTGAACGCTGCCATGTTTTATGAAGAAATTGATCAAAGTTTAACACATAAAGCTTTTCAACAGGGGGCTTTGGATGAGAGAACTTGCCTACACACTCTGTGTTCAGTCCATTTGCAAATGCATGCATTTCAATATTTACACTATCTGCGGGACTCAAATCTGTCATCACTGAGCAGATAGCTGAAGGATTTTCCCACAACTTGAGTTTTCTTGAAGCTGGAAGTGTGGGCTCCTCACTGCTCAGACAGGAGAAACTGTGGTGTGGACAGACGCTATGCAAACAGCCATTCTCCTGCTCATTGTTTGCATGTGTGTTTGTGGGCGGTTGGTCCACAAACTTTGACCTCTCCTGTCATGTCTGTCCAAAGTAAAGCTGAAACTGTGAGAGTGGTGCAACGGCTCGATGGGAGGAAATGGTCAGAAAGCTCATCATTAATATGAGACAACTGCCTCATTGTTCCCTCAGTTACAGTTTCTCTCCTGTCTTTGTTTTTGTTCTTGTCTCTTCTTTGTCTTTTCCTTCCCTCTCTCTGAGTTCAGTAGATGAGCAGATGAAGGGAGGCAGCAGACGTGAAGGACAAAAGTAAAGGATGAAAAAGAGTGTGTTTCGATGAAGGCCAATAAAGTTTAGAAGACAAGAAGAAAGCAGCAGCATGAAGGCAACGTGAAACAATCTGAAATTACTTTTTTTTTAAATAGCATTAAGCTGGAGAAGTTTGTGTTGCTGCCGTGGTGACAACCTTTTTGGTGCCATTATGTCATGAACCATCTGAGAGCTCAGTGAGTTCAGGTCATGTTAATTTTCTTCCCGACCTCGGACTGCAAACGCCCGATCATCGTGAGATTTCATGTCCAATCATCATTTGGTCTGTGGTGTGTTACGAGCTGATTTGTCCCCATAATCCACTCTGAAACGGGTCGTAGCCGACAATTGGGAATATTTCAGAGCCGATTTTTGAGGAACGCCGATGACTCGTGCATTGTGACTGCGTGGGTGGTGACGTGGTACGGAATGTAGACAATCAGAGCGAGCTGGCTGGGGAACAATGAAGTAAATAAAGTCTGTGTTCACGCCGTCTCCAGTCTGTTATTTTTTTCAGTTCTGGCTTTTTCTGTTAACAATAGTCCCAAGACCACCATCATTCCCTCGTCCTATATATCCCCTTCCATGCTGTGTGCTGTGTTTTCCGATTGTTACTATGTTTCATCTTCGTTTTTTGCCGGTTGTTGCTATGGTTCTTCTTCTATGTTTTTTGCTGGTTGTTGCTATGGTTGTTCTATGTTTTTTGCTGGTTGTTGCTATGGTTGTTCTATGTTTTTTGCTGGTTGTTGCTATGGTTGTTCTATGTTTTTTGCTGGTTGTTGCTATGGTTCTTCTTCTATGTTTTTTGCTGGTTGTTGCTATGGTTCTTCTTCTATGTTTTTTGCTGGTTGTTGCTATGGTTCTTCTATGTTTTTTGCTGGTTGTTGCTATGGTTGTTCTATGTTTTTTGCTGGTTGTTGCTATGGTTCTTCTTCTATGTTTTTTGCTGGTTGTTGCTATGGTTCTTCTATGTTTTTTGCCAGTTGTTGCTATGGGTCTACGTTGTAGATGAGTTGCTGGACAGCATCGTCATGTGTGTGTTGTTCCGTGATTACATTTACGAGTCCACCACACAAAGTAAGATCAAAACATATTTTTTATCTTCACGTGTGAGGTCTCGACCAGATAAAAAATCTCACAAGATTAAAAAAAATCGTTGTGTGTACCAGGCTTTAGATCCTGTGGGACTTCCAGATACAGACCGACAAAATGGGGGTGGCCAACCAACCAGACATCGTGATCATGGATAAGCAGCAAAGGAAAGCTGTAGTGATCGCTGTAGGCATCCCCAACAATGGAAATATTAGCAAAACGAAACATGAGAAACTGGACAAGTGCCAAGCACTCAAAGAAGTGTTGGAGAACGCCTGAAAGGTGAAGACAACAGAAGTACCAGTGGTCATCAGAGCACAGGGGACAGTGATCACCACACTAGAGAAGTGGCTCCAACAGATACCTGGTGAAACATCAGACATCTCCATGAAATGATTCTGCAAATGGCCCTCAAGCTCCTCCACCCAGCCTATAAATATAAATAAATAATTAAATAAATGAAGACAGACTGAGCTTAAAAGAGAGAGGTCATAACCGGCTGTATGCATAGTATGATAGGCAAGGCCGTTTATTTGTATAGCACATTTCATATACAGGACAATCCAAAGTGCTTTACATAAAACAAAAGCTTTATAGATATTAAGTTATAGTAAAAGGTAGCAACACATAGCAAGAATCACAATAAAATAATCAATTACCTTAAAATGATTAAAAGCAAGATAAGGTAAAAAGTTACCATGCAGAATTCATGAATAGGCGCATGATAGTAGAATTTACTGGTACCTTAAAATACTATAAATGCAAAGGCTGTCTGATACCAAGTATTAATTTTCCTTAAGGAAATTGTATTTTGTATAAGATATAGCTTCCGAAAATAGGTTATTTTATATGGAAATGTGGAGTAAAGGTATTAAATACTGCAAAGTTCAGCATTCTTGTATATTTCATATCAGTCACTGAGCCAAAGGAAGTATAACAATCATTCCAGGTTTTCTGGATAGTTTCTTGCTTCTTAACTTCTTACAGTGAGTCATTGGACCTAATTTCTTTACAGCATCCATGCAGTCAATGTCGTGATAGACATAGCAACATATATTGTTAAATGATTATGGAAATCGTGATTGTGGAGAAAAATCAATCAGGCTGTAGAGATAGGATTTATGGCTCTTTGAAGGTAGCCGGATCATGAGGAGCTGTTCCTTTCAAAGAGGCATTCAAAAGACTGGCTCGTTATTACAACATCTTACATAATTTCACAATATATAAGAATATGTAAGAATGATAAACAGTAAAATTTGTACCTATATAAAATCTACTTTACAAGATAAAAAATTATAGGAAAAATATGGATTAAAAAAAAAAGTTTAAACCTGAGCAGTCAGTGCAAATTCTAGTAAATGTTTTGGATATTTGTTTCTGAACAATACTCTCTGCCTATAGATGCTTCACATGAATGGGGCGTGTTGGACATCAGAGTTGTATGACGTCACAAATGTGATGAAGGCAGTGTGAAAAATTTGTATATAAAAAGAATGGCTCACAAATGAATGGCTCACAGCTGTGACTCAGTTCCCATCGTTCATTTAAAAGAGCTGTTCAAAAGAATTGATTTGTTCACGAACGTCACATCTCTACCAGGCTGTAGTGTGATTGTTTGTGTGATTGGTTTTCTGAATTATTTTAAATAAATACAATAATAGCAACCCAACCCGCAACCCGATCTCGGATAAGACGGATGGATGGCCAAACAGTTAAAAAGTAGTCTAACTACAGAAAAACTGAAGCAAGCATTGTGCTAAAAAACTTAGCATAAACCTTAGAAAACTTAGCAAAAATCTCTCTGAAACAACAACAGTAAACCATGATTTAAGCAAATTGCACAATGTTGTTTTTCTGTTTACGTTCTGAAATCCAACATAGAAAGGTGTACACTCCAGTGTCAGGGTGTGTTTTATGGTGCAGACAGCTGGTGTAAAACCAGCAGAGCAAAGTAAATAGATTTCATTTCAACCCAAAAGACCTATGTATAAATTAGGGCTGGGCGATTAATTGAATTTTAATCACAATTACGATCTGGGTTTTCAACGATCATAAAAATTAAATGGTCTGATTATTTTTGTCCTTCACAGTTTCCTCCCGTGCTGTTTTCAGTTGCAAATCGAACGCAGCTTGAATTGCAGCGCTCTGGTGCAGACTCCTCCCACAGCTGCAGACTCCTCCCACTGGCCCGACTGCTTTAGTTTTATTCAGCGCGAGTTGCAAACACCTCGCCAGTTATGGGCTGGACACACGGGAGGCGACGTCACTCCTTCTCCATCATTTTCTAACGAACTTGCGCGATGAGGCAGAAATCGCTGCCCTCCTCCAGCCAAGCGACAGACACCTGTCGTGCATGTGAAATGTTGCGCTCGTGCACGCAGACGTGCACACGGGGGCTTGCGATGCGACACAAGATAATAGAAAAATGTTCCATTTTTGTGAGTCGCGACTAAATAATCCACCAGCTCCCAGAGTCACAGAGAGACAAACGTTATAAACAGACATTTTTTCTCATTTAACACAGCAAACAATCCGGGATTTAAGGAACTCATCAACACTTTGGACAAATGGCATCACTGCCATCTCAACACCATTTTAGTGGACTGTCTCTCCTACCCTGTATGATGAGTGTGGTGAGGGTGTTGTGAAAGATGTGGCGACAGTCCTGTTTTGCCACCACTACGGACCTGTGGTCAAGCCGTATAGAAATGTCTCGCTACCTTTTATTGACGCGGATTTCAACGTGAAAACGAGATATCTCCAGACTATTTTTTTCCCAGATCACACCGGGCAGAACATAGCTGCTGGTCTCAGAGAAACAATAGCTACAGGGACCTAGTAGAAAGAAACTAGTCTGTATTACCACAGTAAACACTTAAAATGTCACAATGACCGACCCCCTCCCAACTCT
This sequence comes from Melanotaenia boesemani, assembly GCF_017639745.1. Lineage (NCBI taxonomy): Eukaryota > Metazoa > Chordata > Actinopteri > Atheriniformes > Melanotaeniidae > Melanotaenia > Melanotaenia boesemani. The sequence continues at coordinate 2,314,611 of NC_055685.1, forward strand.
CTCTTTCTCTAATCGTGTTAAATAATCGAGATCTCAATTTCAATCAAAATAATCGTGATTATCATTTTTCCCATAATCGAGCAGCCCTAGTATAAATAAATTTACACAGATGAAAACAAAGGACGTTTTGCTTTAATTTTAGTTTTTTTTAAGTTAGTTTTCTAAACACAATGCAGTTTCAGTTATCTTCTTGTTTAAACTCATATTTTTATTGTAGTTAATGAAAATGTTATTTTAATTCTAGTTTGTTTTCGTTAACTAAAATAACCTTGTCGTACACCGCTGACCTCATACTTCCATGCGTCTTTGACATTGCTGTGCTGGGGATAACTCTGGTTCAGGTTCTGTGCTGGGAATAACTCTGGTTCAGGTTCTAAGCTGGGAATAACTCTGGTTCAAGTTCTAAGCTGGGAATAACTCTGGTCCAGGTTCTGAGCTGGGAATAACTCTGGTCCAGGTTCTGAGCTGGGAATAACTCTGGTCCAGGTTCTGTGCTGGGAATAACTCTGGTCCAGGTTCTGTGCTGGGAATAACTCTGCTTCAGGTTCTGAGCTGGGAATAACTCTGGTTCAGGTTCTGAGCTGGGAATAACTCTGGTTCAGGTTCTGAGCTGGGAATAACTCTGGTTCAGGTTCTGTGCTGGGAATAACTCTGGTTCAGGTTCTGAGCTGGGAATAACTCTGGTTCAGGTTCTGAGCTAGGGAATAACTCTGGTTCAGGTTCTGAGCTGGGAATAACTCTGGTTCAGGTTCTGTGCTGGGAATAACTCTGGTTCAGGTTCTAAGCTGGGAATAACTCTGGTTCAGGTTCTAGGCTGGGAATAACTCTGGTTCAGGTTCTGAGCTGGGAATAACTCTGGTTCAGGTTCTGTGCTGGGAATAACTCTGGTTCAGGTTCTGAGCTAGGGATAACTCTGGTTCAGGTTCTAAGCTGGGAATAACTCTGGTTCAGGTTCTGAGCTGGGAATAACTCTGGTTCAGGTTCTGAGCTGGGAATAACTCTGGTTCAGGTTCTGTGCTGGGAATAACTCTGGTTCAGGTTCTGAGCTGGGAATAACTCTGGTTCAGGTTCTGTGCTGGGAATAACTCTGGTTCAGGTTCTGAGCTAGGGATAACTCTGGAGTCTGAGCTGATTGTCCAGATAAGAATGCTGCACAAGCTGCTGCAAACAATGGACAATTCTTCACATCTTCTACAACACAGTGAGGTAACAATAGTGTGTTCAGTGAGAGGCTTCTTCAAGTCCAAAGCGCGACAACTGGAAAAGAAAACTGGAGATAATTTCTGCCAGGAGTCATCACCTTCCAGAACAAGACAATATCTTCTTCTTACAATGAATTATTAGTACAACAGAAATTTTCCTTTGGGAAGTAAAGTATTTTTCATTTAATTTTCATTTAGTGTAAGTGGATATTAATCCACCTTGGACCATGGACCACGATCTTCCACTAAGGAAATTAGAAGCTGCACAATGTCTTCAGCATTTACTTATACAACCTGGTGTTGGTCCACTTCACTGACTAACTTGTACTTCATAGTTTGATTCACCTGTAGTATTGCAAATGCTTGACTCTTCTAGCTGCATAATGCTGCTGAGACACACTGAAAAATAACTCACTGACCCACATCTGAACCCAACGTCTGACCTCTGCTTCAACACACATTTTTTGTACTCCTCATGAGGTTTATTTTTACCTCTTCTGTCTGTTTTCCTTTGTTCCCTCCACTTTCTGTATCTTTTGGTTGTGTAAGACGATGACTTATTTAAGTTGTTTAAACCATGTGTGTTTGTGAGTTGAGGGGACTAGATTATATCAATAAAATATTAAACATGTTCTTGCACAAGCTGTCTGCTGACCTGTGTGGATAAAGGTTAAAAAAGACAGCTTGCTAATTGTTCTAATACAGGAGTCGGCAACCACATTTGGCCTGCCAGATTTTTTCTGACCAACTGAATTGTGGGCTAAAATGATAAATCATATATTATATTATATTATATTATATTAATAATATATTAATAATATATTATACTTAGGGCTAGGCATGTTAACATCTTAATTTTGCGTTAACGCAATAATTATCGCCATTAATTTTTTTAAAATTGGGCATTAAGTTTTTGCTCAGTGGCTCTGATTACAGAAACTACATGCAGAGGCTGCAGTCCATGTCTACCTTCCTGGTCTTGCTGCATACATTCACTGGTAAACAGGAAGTTTCTCACAGCAACTTCCTCTGCTCTGACGTCCTCCCTCCTGTCTCCTACCCTCCCCTTTGACTCCCATGTTGTGCGTCTCTCTCCGATGTTCTTTTAACACAGCGCTGTAAACACCACCATTTCTCTGCACACTGACATGTAACTCTTGATGTCTGTTTTTTAAATGTGTTAATCTTTTTATTTATCAATGTAATTTGGCGGGTCAGATATTATTGGCGGCAGGCCACCAGTTGCTGTTTTATGCATAAACAAACATCCACACAACCTGGCAGGAACGTCAATATATATTTATTATATATTGATATGTATATCAATATATATTATTACATGATGGACCTTTTCTGACAATGAAGATGGTTTAAAGTTTATTTATTTAGTTATTTCCGAAAAGGGACAATAAATAAATGACTTGAGGATGAAGTCATGGACACAGAGAGCAGAGGGGAGGAAGGATGACCATTAATCTCTGTTTTTATAGCTCTTACAGCCATGCATTGTGAGGCCAGTGCAGAAAAAAAAAACCCTCACATTTGAACTAAATCAAGGGATAAGTGAAAGGGATCCAGAATGGGATAAGGGGAAAATAATAGAGTATCTTGATTATTGGACATAAAAGTCTAGTTTCTGGTGGGTAATCAGTCATAATGACGGCACAAAAAGCTGTTGGCACAAAATGAAGTGGAGGCAAAATGATGCATATGAATCACATATGAACAGATTTGTTCATATTTCCTCTCTTTAAGGATGGCTTAAAGAATCAGGCATCTATCTCTACTTTTAGTAGATACTGTTCTTTTAAACAATTTACTTTTAGAAATCCAAACTGCTCAAAAAAAATAAATGTTACAGGTGTAACGGAAATAAAAATAAAATGTAGGGAGGTGTCACCACCAGCTGGATCACCAGTGAAAGAAGGTTTGGTTGCACTGGTCAGACTGTTTGACCCGAAGCTGGAGGGAAGTGATGGACAGAGAGGTGATGAGATGAAACGAGTGGGAAAGTTTGCTTTTCTCACCCTCTGCTGTGAGGAGGACATTATTGAAACGACAGGGGAGACTGTGGAACAATGACGGGATGAAGAGCAGCCAGGACGGATACAGATGACAGAACGGATCAGAAAGTGAAAAGAAGAGATAGTTGGAGAGCGCAAATATTATGAGACTACCTACTGTCCACACACACACACACACACACACACACACACACACACACACACACACACACACACACACACACACACACACACACACACGTCCAGCTGTGATCGCTCTGTTTCCCTCCAGTAAACATCATCTCTAGACTTACTGTGTCCAGGCAACAGATATCTTGACAACCTGAAGAGAAAGCATCTTTAAAATTGTGCATGTGTGTGTGTTCGTGTTTGTGGGGCTTATTATTCTTGCAGGGTCCCACAGATTTTATGGGGTCCGAGGTCTATTTGTGGTTTAAAACCTGTTTCAATGCATCAGGTTAGTTTTAGATTAAAGTTTTGATTTAGAAAAAAACAAACAAACAAACAAATAAACAAACAAAACATATTACTATTTTATTTTTTAAATTAAAATGATAAAATATGTCATAAATAAAATAATGAAAATTAACAAAGTGAATAAGGCAAAAAGTCAAAATATTTTAAAATGATTAAATTTATAAACAAGTATTTAAAAAGTTTACTTCAATACAATATAAAATATTTTATTTAAATAATTACATTTTAATTTACTTACAAGGAATTAAGTTTTTCAATTCATTAATTTTGTTTAATTTAAATGTAGAGTAAATTAAAATCTTAAACCCATTCAAAAATAAAGAACATAAAATATTAATTTTTAGTGCAGTTGTGTAAAATGTTATTACTCATTGCTGATGTATTAAACATAAATCATTTGGGAAAAATGCTTATGTTTTATCTTTACCTTTTTTATTTATTTTTATTTGTATCGTCATACCGTCTAAAATGAACTGACATAGAACAATAACAGTGATTAGACATCAGTGGCAAGGAACATTTAATTTTATTGAAAGTTTATTTGAACAAAAGACCAATTTAACAAATATAATAATATTAGCCACTCAAAAACTCTCACTTGTGGTTCTCACCAAGCGCATTTCGAAAATTGCATTCATACTTAAATTATGACCCCCATCTCTCTAGTTTCCTTCAGCGGTGGTCATCCAGCAATCATGAAATCATCTCTACATCTAATTGTTTCTGCTTGATGCAGACGGTAAGACGTAGAGCTGTAAATCACAAGTTAGATCGTGATATGATTTGGATTAGATTAGATTCAGGATCCATTGGTAAACACGAGACCATATCACATTTAAAACAATCACTTCCATTCTTACCAAGTCACTAGAATCAACTAAAACATCAGAATATAATTTTCTATGTGATTATTCAAACATTTAAATGAAAAAACAAACAAACAAACAAACAAATCTAGATAAATATCAAGATAAATATGTGTTAGAAACCATGTTTAATTGCAAACAACACACACTTCATAAACAGTCAGGAGTGGGGAGGGGGAGGGTAATGGGAACCTCTCCCCCTGGGTGTGGCCGGATGCCGGCAGGGGGAGGTGGTTGCCCTGGGAGCCCGGATCCGGTTTGACTGCACTAATGGGCTGCTGGCTCTGCGGGGTGCCCGATTTGATGCATCTGGGTGGGGTGGGGGGTGGCTGGGGGTGGTGGTGTGGACCAGGCTTGGGGCTTGCTGTCCTCTGGTCTGCCTGGGACGTCCCCCACAGAGCATGGTGGGAGGGTTATGTGTGATGGGACTGTGTGATAGTGAGTGCTTATGGGTACAGCACAGGGGAGGGTGTGAGTGTGGGGTTATATGGGGTGGAGGTTGGAGTAGGTGAAGGGTGGGGGTAGGGGGTTGACGGTGCCCTGGTTCCCGGGGTGTGCGGCTGGAAAATCAGGATGTGTGCTTGCCCACACCAGATGGTTGTCTGGGGGGGTCCGGTTCTCCTAGGTGTGGGCCCTCTACCTTCGGGGGGTGGGAGGGCTGCCTCTTGGCTCCTGGGGCCCTGGACCTTTTGCTAGGGCCACCTTGGATGGCCTGTGCCTGGCGGGGCCGGCGGCTGCTGATCTTGGCCCACTGGGGTTTGTATCCCAAGACCATGGGGGGCTCTGGCTGGGGCTCTCTTCTGCCACCCTCTGGGTGGGGGTGGGGTTGGGGTTGTCTTTGGTGTGGGGCAGCTTGGGTCCGTGCTCCGGGGTTGCTACTTAGGGCCTGGGTCTCTGGGCTGCGCTGGTCTGCCTCTGACCTCCGTAGAGGCGTGGTTGCATTTGCACGATCTCACTCACCACTCTTCATCACTGATCACTCCTTACTCCTCATCCTCTGCATGCTGACACTGAGCTGTCCAGTGGGTTTTTATATACTAAGAGATCATTTTCTGTGTTTGTATCTGGTTGTTGTTGTGATACGTTTGTGATATTTCTTTTTGATTTGGTTATTATTTAAGAGCTCTTAACCACTGGCAGCTCTGTTTTTCTGTAAAAGCCGTAGGAAACTTTCTGGTGTGTTTATGTACAGGTGTAACAGTTTGTTGTCTGGTGATAATGTGGATTGAAGGGTCGTTGCCTCTGTCTGTGGTGTTTTTGTCTACTCTTTCTTCTTTCCCTTTTGCTTCCCTTGTCTTCCGTCTTTTTCTGTCCCCTCTGTTCAGGTCCAGCAAGATTACATAGTTTCCATGATTCAAAGTAAATAAATAAATAAATGAATCAGATCATCAAAAGGAGCCTTATACCCATAAGCCTCCCTTTGGCACAGCAACTTTGTTCAGCATGATACAGCAACCAGATTATCATTATGCTGCTATGATGCTGGACAGGACAGGTTTAAAAAAAAACAAAGCAGGTGCTGCTTCTTTATAAAATGGCTGCCATACTGGAATGTGGGCAGTAGCTGCTTTGGCACCCATCAAAATTTCTCTAGGAATTTTCTAGTTTGTGAAGAACCATTTTACAGTGACAATGACAACAGCTTCATCTCAGGTTACTGACAAATTAATTCGAGACAATTCCTAATAAATAGTAGCCTAGTTAAGGAAAAACCCGAATCTTGACAATGATCCAATCCCCCATCCTGAGCATTCATGGGGCGACAGTGAAAGGAAAAAAAACTCCTTCTAGCAGGAAGAAAAAACTCCAGCAGAACCCAGTTGAAGGAGGGCAGCCATCTGCCTTGATCAGCACACATTTAAAACATGAATACATGATATTTAAAGGTCCCATATTATACACTTTATTCCCAATCTGAGACCATTCATTAATATCTAAATGAAATATTTCCGCCATGGTATGGACAAATCGACCCTCAGTTTGAGTGCAGCGGCTTCTCTTCACCTCCCTCTTTTTAGCAGCTTCAGAAATGTGCCGTTTATGGTGGGCGGAACCCTGGTGGAGCAGCTCAGCTGTTGGCTCCGCCCATCGCATCGCCCGTCATGAGGTGATTGACAGGTTAATATATTTTCAAGCTATCGGACTAATAAGGCCGAAACGATAAAATAACTGCCAGCTCTTACCTCTCCAGCTGTGTCACGGACAGTTGGTATTGAACCTGGCTTCAGCTTCAAACGGTTGGCGAAGCCTGCTTTCCATGCCCCCATGTTGTGGAAACAGTCCTCTTTGAAATGCTGGCCACAGACATGCAAAACCTTTGGAAGTTTTCCGGGTACATTTCCTCCAAAAATAAAATTAATCCACTCAGTCCTCGTGGGTTCAGTGGATGGAAGTAAAAAAACGTTTTCGTGTTCATTTATGCAGCCACAAACAGAACAGTGCTTCTGTCGCTTAGCCATGTCCGCTAACGAGGGTTGCCGAAGAGGGAAAAACACTGGGCGCTAGGTGATTTTTAGAGGGCGGGCTTTGAGAGCAGGTAGACGGGTCCATCGCTCTGTGGGGAGTGGTTATTGTCCCTTATGACGTCATAACGTACACACTTTCAAACAAGCTCATTTCAGCGCTTACTTCCCTAGAGGTGGAGCAGGGGGGAGAGAGAGCGCCTGAAAGAGTTTCACACTTACGGGTCTCCTACACATGCGGGGGGACCAGTATGACTGTTCCAAAACCATTAAAAAGTGAATTTTGCATAATATGGGACCTTTAATGGTAACGTTTGTACAACTGATGCTTCATTTTGCCTTTTGAGCCTTGTTCCTGTTCTTTAAGCTGTTGCTTGAGAATTGAGTTTATTTCTCCAGAAGATCTGTTAGGAAAAACTATCAGGCTTGGAAAGGAAAATAAATAAATAAAACAACAGCATTAAAAAAACAAACAAACAAAACTTTGAGGATAAATAAATGAATGTCTCTTTGGAATTATACAGCTGTAGCTCTCAGCCTTTTAAAACCTATTTATATCTCTTCAAACATATCCATATTTTCATTTTGGATCACTGCTTTTGGCTCTTTAATCATTAAATTTATATAATTCAATGTTGAGCCCCAATGATGATGATAATGTCCAAACACTTGTTTTGTTACATCTTAAATGTTTCTTGAACTTCCACACAGTCTGAGCAGCTCAGAAACTGAGTCAGGACTAATCCAGGTCCAGAACTATTTTACACCCTGACAGAGGAAGCAGATTCTGTTAGTCTGCATTAATATTTCTTTCAAACCTGGGACTAGTCTCAGTTTCCGTCTGGAAACTGACCCAAAGTCTGTCAGCTCAGCACAATAGTGTCCAACAACATAGTTTCTGATCCCGTCTGTGTTCAGAGCCACAAGACTGAAGACAAAGTAAATCCAGTTCATCGGTCAGTTTTAAGACAGAATGAGGAGATTGATTCCAGATTAAACCATCCATCCATCCATCCATCCATCCATCCATCCATCCATCCATCCATCCATCCATCCATCCATCCATCCATCCATCCATCCATCCATCCATCCACACTCACTCACTCACTCACTCACTCACTCACTCACTCACACACTCACTCACTCATCCGGAGTCGGGTTGCGGGGGCAGCTGCCTAAGCAGGGAAACCCAGACTTCCCTCTCCTCAGCCACATTCACCAGCTCGTCCGGAGGGATCCCGAGGCGTTCCCAGGCCAGCCGAGAGATGTAGTCCGTCCAGCGTGTCCTGGGTCTGCCCCGGGGCCTCCTTCTGGTGGGACGTACCCAGGACACTCCACACATTTTGTTGAATAAATTGATGCTTACTTTTAGCTCTTTCTTTTTAAATGTAGGTGTTTTTCTGTCACGTCTTGTTTTCTTTTACAGTTTATTATATCTGATAGTGTTTTCATCATCATCATCGGCATGTCCTCCTGCTGATAGATCAGATCAGAACTTCAATGCAAACAGAAGTGAATTCAGTTTACTGCCTGTCACATGACTGTAATCTTCGTGATGAACAGAGGGACAGAGAAGGCTTTTTTCCTTCAGCTGGACTTCATCTTCCTCCTTCTTTGTTTCTTTCTTTCCCCATACGCTGCCACCAGTTTCCATGTGGATTCAGTCCACTTTAAGGTTCTGCTGGACCACCTGACTCTGCTTAAGCTATAATTTATGGTTTTCTGTTTTCCCGTGCCTCCACCAGTCTAGCACCTAGACGCCGTCAGGGAGAGTGTGTCTGTAAATCATCCTCTCCTCCTGTCCACTGTCACTCTGTATATCCCTCATCACCTCCTCCTCTGCAGGTTTTATGCTCCAGATGCTGCAGAACTGCATGCTTCAACAACAGAGTGATGCCTCTGTATTTACGACTGACCTCAGATGGCGTCAAACTCAGCTATTTTTCATTACTTCTGACTCACACTGTTTCTGCTTTAAACAACAGACATGTCAGTGACTTCTGTTTCAGCTTCACAGAGGAAATCTGGTTTATCACCAAACTTTATTGGAAACACATTTGTAGCTAAAAAACTGGCTAGGTATGGTCCACTTTTAGGCAGATTTATATGGACGACCCAGTCAGTCCCAGCACCAGGACTCAGTAATGGCCGGGCCATTGATGAGGCGGGCCCATTTATCAACTGAACTTTCTAATTCTGAAGTAATAATTCAATATTTGGCCCATATCAAAGCAGATCTTTTATAAAACACCATCAAAAAGAAGTATCTTCTCTATCTAAACAACAACAAAAAGCCTTTTGCCAAAACTTTAAATCAGATCCTGCTGATTTCAGCTGTAGCACAACAGATATAACAGGTGTTCACATCATTACCACCTCATTCAAGCTAGAGAATGACTGTGCACCAAATATCACAAGATTAAGTGAATATATAGAATAAATATACAAACACAACTTGCAAATGCCTGGCCAAAACAAAAGTCACCACCTGGATTTAAATAAGTAAATAGATACCAGCCTCACACTGGATAATTCCTGCATGGATGATGATGTTTCAGCAGCAACAAGTTATTTAACCCCAACTGATGCAGGAAGCAGCTTCTCATTTCTTAAACAACCACGTGGAAAGACACATCCTGTGGTCACGAAAAAGATGTTAGTCTGTTTCAGAAGGGTCGTTGGCAACAAGCAGAGAAAACATCTAAGAGATGCAGAAAGTAGTAAAACTGGGTTCAGAACTGTCCAACACATGAGTCCAGATTTACCCTGTTCCAGAGTGATGGAGCACCAGAGGAAGAAGAGAGGAGGATGAAATGATGCAGCCATCATGCCTAGTGCTACTGTACAAGCCTGTGGGGGCAGTCTATGATCTGGGGTTGTTGCTGTTGGTCGGATCTATGTTCATGTCTAGGTACAGGTCTAGGTTCAGCAACATTGTGTATCGAAAGAATGAGGTCAGCTGATACCTGAATATACTGAATGGGCAGGTTCTGCCATCTTCCCTGATGGCATGGCCATATTCCAAGATGACAACACCAGGATTCATGGGGCTCAGATTGTGAAAGAGTGGTTCAGAGAACAGGAGATGTAATTTTCACACATGGATTGGCCACCACAAAGTCTAGACCTGAACCCACTGAGAATCTTTTCTTTGGCCTGGGAGTTTATGTACTTGTCTGCTCCAGCCTGTTAACTTCTGCTTTCTTTTTGGTGGCCCTCACAGTTTAACTTCAGACTGTTATACCGGATTGGATGTGGATTCTGGACCAAGCTTATTATTTCCTGGTTGGATAAATGCAAGGAAACACTGGACCTCTTCGAGTTCCCTGTCTGGATCCGAGTAACTGAGCACTGTTAACCATCAAGGAATCCCATTTTTCAGGATGGAGGATCATGTAATCCATCTTACTTTTATCCCGGGTGTTCAAAGCAACATTGGATTAGATCACCCTGATCCATAATTCCTGTTTTTCAGGATAACCAGCATTTCAAACAAGTTGGGCTTCCAGCTGTGTGAAGAGCCAGTATGGGGTTACTTTAAGTTCAATCATGAACATCCACTTCTATGTATAACTGTATGACTTCTCATCGGAGCCACAAAAAATATAAAACTAATCTGTTAACAACCACTTTGTGGATATTCTGGAAAAGTCTTCATAAAGGCGCAACGTCCCTCCCTGTGACAATGTTAATGATGCACCGGAGCCCCGTGGTGAGCAACCGAACCAACCTCTGGCTGACGTGTAGTAAGGGATGCAGTTGTTAGACATTATTCGTGGCAGGTTCTTCCCTGAATATGCAGTGATGAATGACAGGAACATGTATTATATTTGTTTCTGTTGTTGACATTTGCTTTGGGGTTTATTTCACGGGGAAGAGTTGTATGCTGACAGACTTAATAGGAGCCTATGCTACTTTATCTACTTTATCCCTGTAACGGATAAACAAGTCAGGTGTAACATATAAATATTAGCATATGACTAAAAAGATACTATTATTTGTTCAAATCTGAGGCTTTACTGCAGTTTCCTCCTGAAATCCACCTTGTAATCCTATTCTCTGTTGGGATCAGGATAAGCCCGTTTTCTTGGGTCAAAGTTATCCGGATTCTACTCAGAAGTTTTAAGCAACACAAACTGTGGGTTTTATCCAGACAACAGGATTGGATTACATGATCCAATCCGATTTCGGAATCCTCCTTTCCCTTTTAAACAACCAATTTTCAAGATTTGATCCAATCCGATAACTGAAATTCAATCAGATAACGTTTGAACAGCCGGCCCCATATTCTCATTTCGGTAGTCTCCTGTTCACCTGTTGCTTGCAGCTCTCTGGAGAAGATGCCAGATAAGGATCCCATCACTTCCAATGGTTCGTTCTTTCGCGACCAGAGTCATTCTGCTAATGGTCGTTGAGTTTCTCACCTCTGTTCACCTCCACAGAAGAGCCAGCAATCCAAAGACCAGATATAACTTTCTTGATACACTCACCTAAAGCTCGAGCACAACAAATTCTCAGTCATCCAATTCTAAGGTCTCTGATGTTTTGTGGGTCCTATCTGCTGAGCTGTTAACAAAAGGTGGTCCAACCAAATATTAGCGTGTGGCCTTCTTTTTATGGGGCAACCAGATTTACCAGACCTAAAGTCTGGATCAGACTTCAGATATCCAGATATCTGGAGCAAGAAAACTAAATGTTTAGTCTGAACTCTTAGCATGGAAAGCAAACCTGACCCAGATGATCTGTGTGGCTTTTATGGTGTCAGCACATCTGACATATATTCTGGACCAGAACCAGCTTAAAGATGTGAGAGCAGGACTTTTCTGCTCTTTGTGAGGACACAAGTAGCAGCATTGTGGATTAGTTGCAGTTGTCTGCGTTTACACTGCAGGCCTTAATGCCCACATACATATATATGATTTTCTCATCACATCGTTGCTCATCAAGGACGGACTGGCTATCTGGCATACTGGCCATTGTCCTGGTGGGCCCACATGTTTTCACTCAATTCATTCAATAAAACTTTATAAACTTGGAGAACTCCACATTTCATCTTTGTTTGAGTAGATCTGTGTTGACCATCTGACACAAAGTGGTCCCTGTCAAGCAGTTTATACTGTCTACAAACTACACTAATTTAGCTGCATTCAGTTACAAACAGGAACTCGATTTTCCAACTTTCACCTGAGAAAATGCAATTAACAACTTTGATTTTCTAGCTGGAATGTAAGTCCTGGCAGAGGCTGGTCAGCTTCTTCCTCTCTAAAGTAAAGTACATAACTGCTGATAAGAGTTTGTTGTTATTAAAGAAGAGGGAGAAGAGGTTTTACCTCCCATTTCCGAGCTACAGTGAATGCAGCGTGTGTGTGATATGATGGAAATAAATGCAGTTAACAGTTGCTCAGTGTCTTTACACCACATATCAGTTATCTGCCTGCTGGTTTTCTAATTTCTTCATCCTCCTAATGTCATTTAAAAAGATTCAGATCAGTTTAATCTACTGTAAGCTGGTTCTGTGGTTTGATGTGAGTCAGCATGTCAGCAGTGTAGGCCTCAGTAAGTGGCTGTTTCCTCCTCTGTCAGCCTCTGGTCTGACCCAGAAGTTAATGGAGCATGTCTGAGCTTCTCCAGGGGAACCACAGAGGATGTCCATGCTGATCTAGACTGTCTAACACACACATCAATGCACATCTTTATTCCTGTGAATTAGTTTTGTTCTCTGATGCTGTGTTTAAACTGTGGTAGCGTGACGCCTCTCAGGACATGTAATCCTCCGAGACCTCTGAGCAGTCCAGTTTCTGCCCTGTAGAACCTTCTGGGCTGGACGGAAAACTACATTAAGATAATGAAGAGCCAGTGTTTAGACTGGTACGAAACTGGGCAGTAATGGTGCGGATCTGCCTGAAGGGCGAGTAAAAGCTGCTGCAGTTCTGCTGATGTGAAAATGTTTAGTTTTTCAGCCACTGATTTAAATTTTTATTTTCTTTCTCATGTCAAACTAACTTATTCCGAGTCTTTCACCTGACTGTAAAAACACAGACTTTCATGGTCTGTGGGTTTTATTTGTTTGGGGGGTTTAATTTCTCAGATCAACACCATGTTCTGTTCATGTCTTGTAGTTTTTTAGGTCATTCTTGGGTCTTTTGTTCATCGCGTTGGTTTTGCTCCTGTTTCAGCTGTAGACTGATGTTTTTATAGCCAGCTTCACCTCTTGATTTATTCCTTAATCTCAGAGTGGCATGGCTCAGTGGGTAGAGTGGTCGTCTTGTAGTCTGAGGGTTGCCGGTTCGATCCTTGGCCTGTCAAACTCATGTTGAAGTGTCCCTGAGCAAGACACCTAATGATGATCCTGATGGGTTGCGGTTAGCTGCCTTGCATGGCAGCTTCCGCCGTGTGTGTGAATGTGTGTGTGAATGGGTGAATGTGATGTATAATGTAAAGCACTTTGGGTATCGTTCCAGGTGCTGTATAACTACAGACCATTTAGTCTCCCTTGTGATGCACCAGATTTTTGTTTTCGATTATCACCTCTGCTCTGCAGTTAGTCATCAGTATCACCACTCCTCGTTTCCTTTGCTCCGGGGTGCCCCAAGGGCTTCAGGCTGCAGGTTTTTTGTGCGCACCTGATTCAGGAAACATCCAAAACCTACAGGGCCGGCTTTGAACATCCCTGCCTTAGTGAACAAACATTTATTTACATTTAAAATTGTAAGAGGGAGCCATAGATAGATTTTTTTTCTTACTTAATGATAGCAGGTGCTTTTTAGCTTAGCTGCTAACAAAAAAATCCCATTTGGGAATGCAAGTCAAATCCTTTTCAGGGTTGGCACATGTGACAACACATACATGCATGATGTGATTCATGTAGTCTTTTTTTCTTTGTAGAGAGAAAAATAAGGAAAACATTTGTCAGAAAGACAAGCAAATCATCTGATGTGATGCTCCGGCAGTCAGAGCAGTGTAGCTGCTGACAACTTACACTCAGCAATGAGAAAATGGGCCAGGGAGGCCCAAAGCTTGAACCTGGAGCGGCTTCTTTGCCAGGCGAACTAAACAACAAAAGTTATTTTCTTAGTCTTTTTGCTCCTGAAGTGCAACATTTCTTTGACGGTGTTGCAACCACGCTGCTCTGGTCTGTTGCTTCAACTATCAGGGTGCGGAGGTGAGATGATTCCTGCTGGTGAAGCTGCTTCAGGCTTAACTGCCTTCACTTTACCCAGCAGAGGTGAGGCAGACGTGGGACTCTGCTGGAACTAGTGTTGTGTTTATTGCTGAAGCTGGTAGCAAAACATTAAACAGGAAGTTTCTCACAGCGACTTTCTGGGGCAGCTTTGGCCCGCGGGCTGCCAGTCGCCGACCTCTGCTCTATTCCGACCTAAAACTTTAGACTTCTATTACAGAAGTAATAAACTGAGGCAAATCATTTTTGAACATTTAAATGAACACGAAAAGTGTGACAGCCAACCTGCCGGACTCTAAAAAGTCATTTCTGGGTCTGGGGCCTCCTTTAATAGTACCTCAGAGCAGCAAATTATTTGGAGACTTTTAGATTGTTATTTAACTTCAAAGCGTCAAATAAAAACATCCCTTAAAGAACATTTTACAGAAACAAGGAGCTGCTCTGATAATAAACTGTTTTAAGTTGTTTTTGTGTAAACACACACACATTGCAGACTCTAAATGGAGTTTACCTTCTGCTCTCCTGATCTGTTACAGTTCATGTCTGCAAACATGGTTTTTGATGGATCCTGTTAAATTTGGAGCCACTAACAATCTGGACTCTGTGTTTCAGTGACGTAAGTGAAAATGCCATCCAGGCCATCCCGAGGAGAGCTTTCAGAGGAGCTACTGACCTCAAAAACCTGTAAGTGACCACACACGTGACCAGATGCAGCCGATACTGTAAGAAATGATCACGCTGTGGTTCATGCTCCTGGATCTGTGTTTAATTATCAGTCAACTGGATAAAAACCATATCAGCTGTATCGAGGAGGGGGCCTTTAGAGCTCTGCGATCTCTGGAAGTGCTGTGAGTATGAAAACATGAAGGATCCTTCAGCTGGTTTTGCATCTCCCTCCTACCAACTTATTTTGTGTCTTGTGTTCTTTTAACTCTTCCATCCTCTTACCTGATGTATTAACCTTCTGACTCTCACGTTTTCCTCTGACCGGGCCCAGTGTTTGTTGTTTTATCCATCATCTTTTATATTTCTCTTTCTCCCAGCACACTGAACAACAACAACATCAGTACTATTCCAGTCTCCAGTTTCAACCACATGCCAAAGCTCCGCACCTTGTAAGTATCTTTACCGTAATTGCTTCTCCCAGAATGCACTGCTCTCACTGCTCCCTAACGTTCCCTGTCCCCCCCCCCCCCAGTCGGCTCCACTCGAACTCGCTGCGTTGTGATTGCCACCTGGCCTGGCTGTCTCCATGGCTGCGGCAGCGGTCTGCGTTGGGCCTCTACACTCAGTGCAGCTCCCCACCTCCTCTAAGGGGCCTCAACCTCGCAGAGCTGAGAAAGAGCGACTTCGCCTGCTCAGGTACGGTGGCCCAGCGGGACTCCACCTGCCCCGTCTGGTCCAAAGATGGCTGCCTCATGCTGAGAACGGTTTATACTGTTTGTTTCCAGGCCACAGCGGCAGCGCCTTCGTTCAGCCATGTAGCTTGGCGTCTGGATCCTGT
This sequence comes from Melanotaenia boesemani, assembly GCF_017639745.1. Lineage (NCBI taxonomy): Eukaryota > Metazoa > Chordata > Actinopteri > Atheriniformes > Melanotaeniidae > Melanotaenia > Melanotaenia boesemani. The sequence goes on from NC_055685.1 coordinate 2,330,326, forward strand.
CCTCCAATGTGCTCCTGCAGCAACAACATTGTGGACTGTCGAGGGAGGGGCCTCACAGCCATTCCTGCCCACCTCCCGGAGGCCATGACTGAGATGTGTGTACATGTAGAGAAAAAAACTATCATTCATTCTGAAAGCAAACTATTTTAGTCATACTATTTGACCAGCTAAATATTAAACTTATCATTTATTAAATCTTATATTTCATCATCTGAAGGTCCCATTGAAGAAAACTCATTAAAACTCAGCAACCTCAGCACGTGATCCCTTCATTGTCTTGATGTCTTGCATTAACACAGCGTGGTTTACTGGGTTTTACAGTCTCACATGCTGGTGGATTTCTGCCACCAGCTCAGATTCAGCAGTGTGACAAACTCAGCAGGTGGTAGCTCAGACAAATCTATAGATTTTTACAGGCCATACATGTAGACTTTAGGCTTAAGCCTGTTGAAATGATCTGCTGTAAGCTCCAGGTTTACAGCGGAGATATGAATTGTGACTGCTGGTGAAGAGGCTGCATGGATTTATACCAGACCTGCACAACGACAGAAGTAACACCAGTCGGTGGTTAAACTCATATAAAAGTCTTTTTATCTGGTCAGATTTGGCTCGATTTACTAATAATTTATGATTTAATTAGCATATACACACTCTTTGATACTGATGAGGTAAATTCAGACATGGAACTATAAGAAAAAAGTGTTTAATTTTTTTTTAAAAGTCTTACAAGTTGGATTTTTTTCATTTTACCTGCAGCGGGATAGTTTGTGTTGATCTTCAGATATGTTTCAGTGAAGCTTTCTTCTCTTTGCAGTCGCCTGGAGCAAAATGGCATCAAGTCGGTTCCTCCAGGAGCCTTCACCTCCTATAAGAAGCTTCGGCGAATGTGAGTCATGAATCACTTTCAAGAGATACAGCTAAATCCAAAATACCAGAACACACTGACTGGATTAAATGTACAGTCTGGTCTGGGAAAGCCTTCAAGTCCCACGAGAAGAGTTAAATAAATGCTTTAGAAGAGGAACATGTGGGCCACATTGTTCAGCCTGCTGCCATAAAAACGATGGCGATGGATGTGGGAGAAATAAAGAAATCCTGCAAAGTCTTGAGTGGAGATACTCACTAAAGAAACAGATGTCAGACACCGGCAACCTTTCTCAGTCTTTTTTGATGAGCGCAATCATTTTAAAATATTAAAAAGGTGAATTCCAGCCACCACTGATATGAGCTTCCTCTCATTCACCACATTCACCATGTCTGTCCGCGCTCTGTTCGGGTTTGACTGGATGTGTGTTCCAGTTGTTCTTTATGTAGGTTGAACCTGTCAAATCAGCCCAGCAAACATTCCTTTTTCTAGTTTTTGTTTTCTCTTGAATTGAACCTGCATCACTATTAAATCAGTAGGTGGAAAATCAGTGTTCCCAAAACATCCATTTCCCTTTGGAAATAAAAAAAAAACTAATATTGAATTAAGTGACTTGTATTCAGTCACATGGCTTTTACAGGTTGACAGACTCCAGGTGAACACAGTAGAGGTCAAACAAAGCAAATCAGCTGATGTCCAGGAAGATGTGAGACGTTGTCCACAGTTTAGATTTGACTTCAGCTCTACATGCCTTAAAAACTTGAGCTATGTGATGTCATAGATCCTTAGTATTAAAGGAAGATCGAAACTCTGTGTTGCAGAAATATCCGTCCCCTTCTACACAGCCAAGCAGATGAAAACATGAAAAATCTGGAAAGTCTAAAACTTCTTGGTGTGTGGACGGTGAAAGCAGTCGGGATTAAAACCCTTCATGAGGGTCCTGCATTGTTTCTGCCCCTGGAAATACGACTTTTTGTGTTTCTATGGTGTTGTTGCTACGTGTGTTTCATGGAAACAAACCAGGACAGGTTGTTTAACTCTGTCATGGTGTAGATCAGGAATTACTGGACAACACACCTGATTCTAATTAAATAGATCTCCAGCGACTTGTTATCAAGTTCTGCAAATCCTGTTAATAACTTACTAATCTGAATCAGATGTGTTGCAGCAGAGCAACATCTAAAACCTGCAGGACACTGGCTCCTAAAGACCGGCTCTGACTTGTTCTCCCATCTCAGCTGGCCTCTGCAGGGATCCAGTGTTTTCATCAATCTCCGGGTTGTCTTCTGTGACTACGTAATGTACCGACCAACTGGTCCTGGACCAACATGTCCACATTCAGCAGACCCAACTGGGATCTCCAAGTCCTCAGATGCACGAAGTTGACAAACTAATAACAATTCTGTCAACTGCACTTAGAGAAAAGAGGATCTCCCAAAATGTCCAACTTAAAACAAAGTCAGACTGAATGAAAGTGGAGAAGCAGGACATGTTGGAGCTTCTCCGGAGGAAACAGAAGCATCTCATACAGAATCACCCTCTTAATAATGTCAGCAAGGGGAGCGCAGCATCATAAAAACACAGCAGAGGGTTTTATTCTGATAAAAATAATCTTAAGTTAGAAAAAGTTTTTTTTTCTAATGTGAATGTAACACAGGATGAAGCTGAAACTTTAGCCTAAATTAAAAATAGCTAAACTTACATGTTTCTACCACAATCATGACAAATAAAACCTGAGAACAGCACCAACATGAGCACCTGGTCAGCTAACCGAGATGGACCCAAACCACTGACTCAGCTCTTTTTACTTCAACACCTGCTCTCTCTTTTTATGGCCCCATGAGGAACATGCATCAGTTTCACAATGTCAACCGCTGAAACAACCCAAACAACATGAGAAATTTCCCAGAGAGCTGTATAACATTCCCCATACACACTCCGGTCCACACAGAGCTAGCTGACCACCACTTCCTGTCACACAAAACTGATCAGTCTGTGACGTCACATGGCTTGAATCGAGTATTTCTGCCTTCAGAGGCAATAACAGGAAATCTGTTTGAAATCTCCTGGTGTTCCTGTATGTGCTTTCCATCAGCCTGTAATAAGAAAAGGTCCCCATCAGAGTTCAGTTCAGGTCTTTCATCATAAACTGAACACATTGCGATTTGATACGTATGTTTAAAGAATTCACACCTGTCCATAATAACAACCTTCATCTCTCTACTCTTTATGAAGCCTCTGTGTGGTTTCTATCCCGTCCACTCGTTCTGCTTTTCTCCTCCTTTTTCCTTGGTTCAGACGTTCTCTCTCTCCATCTGTGTATCTCTGTAGTTATTCATTCCTTTTTAATCTCATTCCTGTTCCCACCCTTCACCTTCTGATTTCATCACTGTGAGACCAGCAAAGGCTGGCTTCTTGATTGTGTTACCTGTAAGGTTTAAGTGGTTTTATATTAAAAATCATCATGACAGTTAAGCAGCTGTTGTGCAGCAGCAGAGCGACGACATTATAATCTAACATGTGGGATTTTGAAAGGCCCTGCCAAAGCCGAGATGAAGCTCTGAGAACATCTGGAACTCTGAGATCTTTAAGATCCAGTGGATTTTGGTCACTAAGAGGAGAGGAATTTATCTGCGAGGAGAAAAAATTTCAATTCTATTCTGGATTTAACAGGAAGCCGATGAAGAGAAGATAAAACTAGAGAAATATGATCTTGTCCTTGTTGAAATATGAGTTGAGTTTTTTTTTAGTTCTGTTATTATTGTGTGGAAGTATTAATATATATATATATCACCAGACCTGATGGAAACACCTAAAAAGAATCAAACTACGTGAACAATCCGGTGGATAGAGAACAAACATGGCCACAGAAGAACTCAGCAGATGAAGCAGAAAATAATTAATCTTTCCATCCTCTCGTGAGCAGAATGTTTTTTTTTTTTTTGGATCAAGATGGATGTTTAAATCAAATCAGATGAGAATGAATTGGTTGACATTTCATGTCTGTAAAAATAAAACTCAGATTCATGCAATAACAGGTCTGCTTCTTTCATTCCCAGAGACCTAAGTAACAACCAGATATCCGAGATCGCTCCTGATGCCTTCCACGGCCTCCGAGCTCTCAACTCACTGTGAGTGTGTCAGTTATTCATTCCTCATGCTTTCACTGTGAGTGTTTGTATGAATGATTCAAAGATTCGCCTGCTTTCTGTAAACAGAAGTTTTATATCAAAACAATCACAGCAATCTGAATGTGTGTGTTCTGCTGCTTTGTGGCTCATATGTGAACATGTGTTGGTGTGAAATGGAAAATGTGGCAGACTGAAGCAGACCCGTTTTGTTCTGCTCTCTGTGTTCAGGGTTCTGTATGGAAATAAAATCACAGAGCTGCCTGCTGGAGTTTTTGATGGCCTGGTCTCGCTGGAGCTGCTGTAAGTCCAAACCTCTGCATGCAAGTGTCCGTCTCAGCTCACCCGTCTGAATCTCAAACCATGACACGTACTTTCTGAAAACATCACTGCTACTTATCAAACTTCCCCTGTGGAAACTTTTTTTATGTAAACTTTTCTAAACAATAAGCAGACAGAATAAAGATGAACTAAAACAACCTGAAAATAAACAAAGCACAAATATAAAACTTGGTGAAATTAAAGCATTCTAGTTAAATAAATAAACAAAAGCCATAAAATCAAGAAATGAAACAGATTTTCTTATTGAGCCATAATGTGAAGTTGCAGTATCTACTTTAGGAATGATTCTACACTCACCATCCACTTCATCAGGTCCATCTCAGTGCTGGGTTGGACCTTTTTCCTCCAGAACTGCCTTTATACTTGGTGCGACAGAAGGTGGTGGAAACCTTCCTCAGAGGTTTTGGTACTTGGTGGGGGAAGCACTAAAAATACAATGAAGTTTGTTTAGATTCAGTTATTTGCTGCAAGACGGATACTTTATATTCCAAAACCCATCTCTCTTTTTTAAATACTTAAACAATGAATTATCTCAAGACCAACTACTTAAAATACAAAATAACCTCTTCAATTAAAAAGAAATGCAATTATAATCTGTGGAGAAACAAATCAAATCTCAGCTAAAACACCATCAAAAACAAAATGGCCGCTCCTTTTTTAGGATTTATTGTATTGTGAGCATCATCATTGAACATTATCACCAAACAAGAGGCAACAAATAAATAATAAATAAAAACAAATAAATAAAATCAGATGCAATGGTAAAATAAATGAGGTAGGCTCAGGAACAGAAACTAGCAGGACCTGACATGGTTTATTGTTTTATATGAACTGAATGTAAAATGATCACAAGCAAACCACTGTGGAGATTTACAGCCAAACAACGGCTGGAAGCACCTTTATAATTAAATAATCACATTTTAAAAGGTAGAACTTTGTGTAATAAGATAACTATTATGTTATTATACTATACTATTATACTATTATACTATTATATAGTATCTCCAATCATGTAATGTCATAATAGCATCACAATCATTATTTCTGGTGGCCTCCCACTAGTTTGTTTTACTTGCTTTCAGTGATGTCAGGGAAAACTGATCTGACTACCAATCCTCCACGTCATCGCCTCCCTCATGTAGCAACACATGAAGTTTATCTCCAGATCTGTAGACGCACAGGTGAAGCATTAGATTAGTGGGGAAACATATATGATGCTACATGGTTGTTGCTCATTTATCTTCTGATATCTAGAAAATGTAAATATTTCTCTGATTGGATTGAAAGCCGTCACCCAGTCTGCTGCACTAGAAATGTCTCTGTTCCTACTGCAAAGCAGGAGGATGAGTCCCAAACTACCGAGCTAACCTACATTACAGTGATAGCTGAGAACCATTCAAATTAGTCTAAAATAAATACAAACTGTTTTTATTTTCTATTATATAATGTTTTTTCCTCTCCAATAATCAATTAATTCAACGCTCAGCTGCTAACCTCCTTCCTCAGGGGCCACCTGGACATGTTCAGGTGGGGCTGGGAGGGGAGGGAGGGTCTGGCAGGCATCTGCCTCGGCTGCTCTCGTGTCTGTTCAGAACATGCGTGATTTATCTTTTTAGCCGAGCAGCTTGCTAATCATTTACCTGCATTGATTATTTGACTAAAACAACAGTGAAATTAATAAAATCCAGTTTTCTTCTGAAATATGAGCTAATTCTATTCTATTCTACAGTCATTTAGCAGACGCTTTTATCCAAAGGGACTTACATTTGAGAGTAAGAAAAACACAAGCAAGAATTCAAAGAAGATGGGACATCGTCATTAAGTGGTAGTCAGACTGCTGAGTGTCCAGTTGGACCCAGGTGCTGTCATGTAGTCCTGTGTGTGTATATATATGTGTGTGTATATATATATATATATATATATATATATATATATATATATATATATATATGTATATAACAGACAATCGTTTGGGAATTTTTCTGCATTTGTTCAAAAATTTTGTCCAATCGATGATAACAAAGACCTTGTTGATCCCCCAAGAAGTGCAGGGCTTTGTCATGTTCTCCAAGCACGTCTCACTACTCAGAAATGGCTGATTTCAACGTGTCTGCTGAGTTAGTTAGAGGAGAGGTTAGTTTGTTCCTAAGGTAAATAGCTAAGATGAACAGAGTGTCCTGTAAGACAAGGTCCAACAGAGGAGGTGTAAGTGAATGATTCGCAGGCCGTGGTGAGGATTTATGCGGGAAGTTGGCTGGGCTAGCAGGCAGGTTCTGAGGACAGGTAGAGGAAGAAGATGGTGAAAGAAGCTCGAATGTTGAGACGGAATCAGCTATCTTTGGATGAAAACCTGGAGTGACAAGACTGCACTAGGAACACATGAGAGCACGGTTAAACAAGATCTCTTGGTGGCACTGAAAAGCACTGGTAGGAGCCTGATTACCATGGAAACAGGAAAACAATCTGGTGGAGACTGGAGCTCCTGCAGGTCCTTAAAGAAGGCAGCTGTAAATGAGCAGATGAGCTGCAGGTGTGTTTGTAAGAGTTCTCCAGACTCCATCCTGGATTTCTGCTCAGCCCCACCTAGAACTCAGAGCAAAACCCCACACACCATGGCAAAAGCAATCATGACAGCTACACCGTGCTGATAAGGCGATGGACATGGTCATCTACAATACTCAGGTAGGCTGTGGTGGTTAAACCAGGCCGTGTTGGTACTAAGGGGCCCAAAGTGGGACAAGAAAATATCCCCCAAATCATCACACCAGCAGCCTGAAGTGTTGATCAGAGGCAGGACGGATCCATGCTTCATGATGTTTTCACCAAATTCTGAACCTAGCATCCGAATCACATCATGACTAAATGTGTTGAGTTGCTGCCATATGATTGGCTGGTTAGCTATTTGGGTCAACAAGCTGTTGTACAGGTGGAGCTAATCAAGTGGACAGTGAGTGTTTGTCTTTATTAAAACCCTGACCAGAACTTGTGATTTATTGTCTCCTTCTCAGGTTGTTGAATGCAAATAAAATCCACTGCATCCGAGCCGCAGCATTCAAAGATCTGGAGAACTTGGCTCTGCTGTCGCTGTATGACAACAAGATCCAGAGTTTGGCCAAAGGCACCTTCAGCTCACTGCACAGCATCCAGACACTGTGAGGGCATATGTTTTAAGTTCTGTTTCAGTCTGTTTGCTGTAATCCAACTGATGTCCATCCATCTGTGCTTTCTTCTCAGACACCTGGCCCAGAACCCCTTTGTGTGTGACTGTAACGTGAAGTGGCTGGCCGACTTCCTGCGGTCAAACCCCATAGAAACCAGCGGAGCGCGTTGTGCCAGCCCTCGCCGCCTCGCCAACAAACGGATCGCACAGATCAAGAGCAACAAGTTCAGATGCTCCGGTCAGTCAGAGCAGTTCTGCTGTCACGTGCCAGTCCAGACTTTTTTCTTCTCAAACAGCTCAAATACCAACTGGGATTTGACTTATTTGGAAAACTGCCAGAATCATCATAAATACTGAAAATTAACTGGTTTTCACTGGATTCAATTCACTACTGTGACAAGGCACCTAAATGCCTAAAATCAGCTTCTCTCGCCAAGATAATGCCAACTTGGGATTTTAAAATGGGCTGAGAAATAACTTTTTGTTTTTTAAATTAAAAAAGATTAATGCATTAATTCCACAGATTAACCCCTTAATTTTGATAGCCTGAGTAAAAATCCCAAATCTATTTTTTTAACAATGACATGGTGATCCTTTAAAATTATTTTGGGACCCCTAGTTTGAGAAAGGCAGTAGTAGCTATGTGGCTCCCCAGCTCCTCCCAAAACATGCAACGCTTTAGTTGTTGGTCCTTCAGGGAAACAGGAGGTGGGATGCATCGTGGTGAGTCTCCTAATGCAGCAGCAGCGGCGTTCATGTTTTATAGTTTGTAGAACAAAGCCTTTCTGAGATGCAGATTTCTGGTGAAGCGGTGGCAGACACTCTGATGTCCCATTTTACTCCAGTTTGTGGTGAACTGATGGCACACGCTCTGATGTCCCATTTTACTCCAGTTTGTGGTGAATGCGATGGCAAACACTCTATGTCCCATTTTACTCCAGTTTGTGGTGAAGCAGTGGCAGATGCTGTGTTGTCCTGTTTCATTTTACTTTGTGGTGAAGTGGTGGCAGACACTGTGATGTCCCATTTTACTCCAGTTTGTGGTAAATCCGTGGCAGACGCTTTGAAGTCCCATTTTACTCCAGTTTGTGGTGAAGCGATGGCACACGCTCTGATGTCCCATTTTACTCCAGATTTTGGTGAAGCGGTATTAGACGCTCTGATGTCCCATTTTACTCCAGATTTTGGTGAAGCGGTAGCAGACGCTCTGATGTCCCATTTTACTCCAGATTTTGGTGAAGCGGTAGCAGACGCTCTGATGTCCCATTTTACTCCAGTTTGTGGTGAATGCGGTGGCAAACACTCTATGTCCCATTTTACTCCAGTTTGTGGTAAATCCGTGGCAGACGCTTTGAAGTCCCATTTTACTCCAGTTTGTGGTGAAGCGATGGCACACGCTCTGATGTCCCATTTTACTCCAGATTTTGGTGAAGCGGTAGCAGACGCTCTGATGTCCCATTTTACTCCAGATTTTGGTGAAGCGGTAGCAGACGCTCTGATGTCCCATTTTACTCCAGATTTTGGTGAAACGGTAGCAGACGCTCTGATGTCCCATTTTACTCCAGTTTGTGATGAAGCGGTGGCAGACGCTCTGATTGCGGCTTCAGTCCACCGTCAGACCTGGAGAGAATTACCTAACACTACAATAGAACCACATACTGTTTGATGTCTGCTATCTGTTTCTGTCTGACTCTGCTGGTCTATGTGTGTGTGAGTGACCACTTTTTTAAAACATCAAACATGTTGACTGACTGTTTTATTTCTGTTTTTCCTGACAGCCAAGGAGCAGTACTATATCCCAGGTGTGTGGGTTTGTACCTGTGTATTACATCAATGTGTGATTTGTAGATGCTTATTATTGTAGATGATAAACTCTGCAGCCATCATCAGTCCATCAGTCCATCTGTGTTTGTCCATGTCCAGGTGCTGAAGACAGGCGTCTGAGCTACGAGTGTAACAGTAAACCGGTGTGTCCTGCAAAGTGTCGCTGCGAAGCCAATGTTGTCGACTGTTCCAACCTCCGCCTCACCAAGTTCCCTGAACACCTTCCATCCTCCACTGAAGAGCTGTGAGACAGAAACACATGGAGCAAACTGAATGTGCTGATTAACTGCTGGAAACTTAGTACTGATGATATTTGATTCATAAAAAAATTATTAGTCTCGTGTTGACTCCAGTCCCCAGATTGACAACGATGTGATAACAACGATCTGAAGCTAATGAGACGGAAACAAAGAAAACATAAATTCTGATCAAATAAAAAAAATAAAAATCTTGTTGATCACAAAACTACTATTACAACATCTACCACAGATAATAGATAAAACAAAATAAATATTTAGATAAATAAAGGATATGGTAATAAGTAAGTGGTAACAACATATGGTATATTAATATTGTTATTATGATAATAAAATAAGAGAAAAACTAATTCTTGAAGAGAAATCATAATATTGTAGTAGGTGTTTTATTCTTTGGCTTTGGCTGTTTATGTTCAAGTTATCAATAATAATAATAATAATAATAATAATAATGTATTTATAATAAATTACCTATGAGGTGTTTTTTCTTTGTGTTTGTCTTTAGTAGATCATTGATAGTTTTCTAAGTTCAAGTTCTAGATGCGGATGATATAGATGTGAATGATAATAAATAAATAAATACAGAGAAGATAAAAATAAAATAGCTGTGTGGTTTAAAAAACTAAAAACTTTACAATGTAGAAAAACATATAAATACAAATCTCCTTGCACAGAGAACTAAAATTATGTAAAAAACTGACATATGCAAGTGTCTAATCACCACCAAAGACTATTTATTATTAAGAAAATGATTTAGTTTTTGTGTTTCTTTGTAATTAATGGTAATTAATATTTTCAAATTGGCATTTAAATGGTTAAAATCCTAAAAGTGCAGAAACTTGATGTGTGACAGTTTTATAGCAGTTTGTACACAGAGACATTTGACCATGAATGTCATCAGAGGGAACTAAATTTGAGGAGGGCACAGGGTTAGCATTTAATGTTGAGCCTACATTTATGGACAGAAAGAACTGGATCATAAAGGAAATTAAACGTGCAGCATTTACCCACATCAGTGAAAATTTATTTAAAGATAAATAAAACGTGTTTTTCTTGATGACATCACTGTGAATAAAGAGTTCAGATTGACAGATATAACACCTTTTTCTCCAGTTAGATTCATAATACACTCAAACATGTTTGCGTGCAGCCTGCTGTGTGACATGATGTCAAACTGTGTTAAAGATCTTCATGCTGACATGTGTGTGAGGATTCATTCTGCGTGGATGAACACACACACACACACACACACACACACACACACACACACACACACACACACACACACACACACACACACACACACACACATTCCTAAATTCTTCTACTAATGATGATTTCTCTCCTTCCTCCTGGGGTCCTCTCGCTGTGATTGTTCCAGGCGTCTCAACAACAACGACATCTCCGTGCTGGAGGCCACCGGAGCCTTCAGGGGCCTGTCGCAGCTCAAGAAAATGTAGGTCACCCTGAGAAGTTTCCAGAACACCAACAGCATCCAGTTCATGTCAGGAAGCAGATTCTGAGAGATCGTGTGTCTGGTGTTTACTTTTCTTAACTTTCAAAAGCAGCAGAGCCCAAACCAACTGTACAAAAAACAGCGTTAATGAGGCTACAGAAGCACTTCTTCCCTCCCACACAACTGATTTCTTCCAGCGTGCTTCATCTGTGTGGACATCTCTGTTCAGTTAAAGTGAAAACCACAGACATACAGCATATGTTTTTTTTAACCCTCCTCCTCCCAGAAACCTGAGCAACAACAAGATCTCAGAGATCGAGGACGGTGCGTTTGAGGGCGCCTCATCGGTGGCAGAGCTTCATCTCACAGCAAACCACCTGGATTCTGTCAGAGGGAGCATGTTCAGAGGCATGGAGGGCCTTCGCATGCTGTAAGTTTAACTGGCTGAACTTAATGTTTTAAAATCTGTATTCATAATTAAAGACTTACCCTGCAGCCGTTTACATTAACCCTTAAAACTCGGCTAGATCTCCAGCACCCCAGATAATTTCTATCATAATCAGGTTCTCAGGAACTGTGGTGTGATGGATATTTTACCCTTTAGATGATCTACATAAGTTTTCCAGGCATTAACATCTCATCCACTCTATCTGGTAAATCCACAATGATCCATGATAACAGCATTATTTATCACATTTCATCATAAAAACATCACCATCACTACTATGTTGCTAAGAGACCTCTATTTAGACCTGGACATGATGATGAAGCCACTTCCTGTAAAACTTTCTACCAATCAGAGAGCTTAGATTGACGGTAACGTCCAATCAGGAGCAGCCAAAGATCAACCAGTGAGCAGAAAGTTCTATGTGTGTGTGAAAAGAAGAAAAATAATGCTCCTCTATGGCTGGAATAAAGCCAGTTTTTTTTTTTCTCCTGAAAGCCAAGACTTGAGAGAATGATGTACAGATGAGAAAAGGTTTGGTCACTGTTGATCTGTGTGTTATTTTTACAAAGTTCTGTTAGTAATAAATTCTGCTTTCTTCTTCTGGTCGGCCTTTATGCTGCTATATCTATTCATACATTCATTTTACATCATTTTAGCCTCATAATCTGACAACTGAGAAACAGCATGTCTGATGCTGACTGGGATTAAAAGGGTTTCAGCTTCCGCATGAAGTTTTACATTAAAAAAATAAATAGAAGAAAGCCAGGTTTGGATTCTTAAGGGTTAATAAGTTTGTTTGCATTCAATCACATAAAAAGAGCAAATTAAATAGTTCTGGGATCCTCACTTGAAATCTGTGTGACAACATTACTTCACACGGTAAACACACATTTGTATTCAGTAATTCCTGAAGAACCTCATGACTGTGTTGGAAAGCATGTAAACTCAGCCTGGGAGCTGCAGTGGAAATTTATTCACAATTCCAGGTTTTCTGTGATGCTAACAAAATAAATCACGATGAATCACTTACAAACTTTTCCCTCTTTTAATGTCACCTTTAAACCAAAACAATTCAACTGAAAAACAAACAGTTGGTGGAAAAACCTAAAAAACAAACAAACAAAAAACAAAACAAAAACAACATAAACAACATACAGTTGGTTGCAGAAGTATGGACACCCTTTAACTAAAACTTTGTAGATTTAATCCCAGCATTCAGTTTTCCATCAGTCAAAGAGACTTTGATTAAGCCAGATAAAGTCGAGCTGTCCTCGGAGGATTTTCCTGACATTTCCTCACCCCTCCTTTACACTGGGTGCGTGTGCACCATGTTACGGCTGCACCACGGTTTTGTTCCGACCTCATGGCGCGGCAATTTTTACCGGGAACGTTTCAGGTTGGAGCGCTCCGTGAGTGCAGATCCAACTAACAGGGTCTGCAAGATCACAAAACCACAGGAGGAGTGGAGAAGCACAAAATTCTGTTGTCTATGGTGACAAAAGAAAAAAAAAAACAAAACACAACTTTTTACTTTTCTTCAGCTGCAACTGGAGCTTTGGTCAAGGTAGAGTTCTTTTTTTTTTTTTTTTTTCTTCACCTGTCTTGTCCAGCATCGTTGCAAACAGAATGATTGTCTGGCTGCCGTCTGGTGCCGGGCAATTTTACTCTATCAAGCAGGGATTTATACTACATGTATAAAGTCCCTCTTGATGATATGAAAAACTTTATTAAATCAAACTCTTAATGCTGGACTCGACCGGAGGGAACAGAGAGAGAGAGAGAGAAAAGAAGGGAGAGAGAAGAGGGAGGGGAGGGAGAGGGACAGAAAGGGTGTGGGGAGTGCAGGTGGGGACTTCAGACATCATACAAAAGACCATGTAATCCATACTACTTACAACATATATAGCTAAGATCATCCTAGCCAGTAGGTCATTACACAACTAGTTGATAATAGCAACAATAATAATAATCACAATAATAATAATAATGATAATAATAATAGTAATAATAATAATAAGAAGAAGAGTAATAATAATAATAATAATAACAGAAATAATAATAAAATTTTAAGAATAATTATAAGAATAGAGAGAAAAGGTATATTGAAGAAAAAAAAAAAAAAAAAAAAATATGATAATAGATATAAGTGAAACTGCTGTATTCAAGAACACGCGCAGAGAAACCTGTGTGGATGTGCTGGAGGACTCGGCTACACGGCGACGCAGAGACTGTGTCAACATACCGAATATACGGAGTGGAGACGTTCAGGAAGGAGTGACCATGCAGAGTGATCATGCAGATGCCACCTCACCTGAACAGAGGCCAGAGTCAGGCCAGCTGTCCCGAGACCCAGGCCACCAGCCCCCCCGTAGGTAACAGACCCCGACCGGTCCACAGAGACGACCACTCGCCCGCCCAGGAAGACAGCAGCAGGAGACCCCAGCAGGAGCCCCCCCGCGGACACAGGGCACCGGCCCCGGCAGGCCGAGGCCAGCAGTCCCCGACCCCCCCCGAGCACCGGCCGCCCGGGACAGACGGGGCAGAGGGCCCGGGCCCAGGAGCGCAGGGACACCCCCCACCCCCACAGGCCGAGGGCCAGCACGCCACCCGGGGGAACCCGGCCCGCCCAGACGGCCACCGCCAGAGGCCAGCCCCACACCCCAGTGCCCAGCCGCACACCCTGAGAACTAATCCTGCCCCCCCCCAGACCAACACACACACAAACAAACACACACACACACACTCTCCTTCCACTCCTCCATTCATCCTCCCACTCATACACCATCCATCCCTCACATACTCTTTCCTCCCGCACACACACACCATCCTTCCACCATCCATCCTCCCACACACACACCATCCTTCCACCATACATTCTCCCACACATACCCCATCCTCCCACACATACATCATCCTTCCACCATCCATCCTCCCACACATACACCATCCTCCCTCTCATACACCATACATCCACCTTCACATACCCCATCCTCCCACACACACACACACTATCCTTCCACTACCCATCCTCCCACACATACACCATTCTCCCACACATACACCATCCTCCCTCTTCTACACCATACATCCACCTTCATATACCCCATTCTCCCACACACACACACACTATCCTTCCACTACCCATCCTCCCACACATACACCATCCATCCTCCCACACACACACCATCCTTCCACCATCCATCCTCCCACACATACCCCATCCTCCCACACATACATCATCCTTCCACCATTCATCCTCCCACACATACCCCATCCTCCCACACACACACACACACTATCCTTCCACTACCCATCCTCACACCATTCTCCTACCCATACACCATCTTCCCTCACATACACCTTCCTCCCACACAAACACCATCCTTTCACCATCATCCTCCCGCCACCTTATGTCCCGGGGGGACAGCCTCAGCCAGGAGGCGAGGAGACATGAGCCAGGCCCCCACCCCCCCCACACCGCCCCAGCCCCCCACTCTCCACCCCCAAAACAGCCCCTTCCCCCCAGGGCCAGCAGCCAGAATCCCCCGGGACAGCCCGCCCACGCCCCGGGCCAATGCGACAGGCCACCCGGCCCGCCCCGCCCCCGGGCCATCCATGGAGACAGGGGCGCTTAAAGACCCCATCCCCCTTCCCTCCCCCACTAGTGAGGGAATATATTATGTGCTGTTTGCAATTAAAAGAGTTAAAATTGGGGGGCAGTAACTGCATTGAGGAGGGGGTGGGGCCACCTGAGCAGTCCCACCCACCTGACCTCGCATGTTCCGCCCCCCAAAACGTGTTTGTATGTTGCAAATGTTATTTGTGCTCAGTGACTAAGTGAAATTAAAAGCTGGGAGGCATGCTGCCGCTTGGCGAAGCAATGGGGCCACTATGATGACCCCCCTGCCCCGCCCAGCGCAACAAGCACACCTCCCACAGCCCTACCTGTGTATGTAGTGAAGAGTGGGGGAGGGGAGGGGTCAGGAGATGTAGGTCCAGAGGGGAGTAAACCTCCCCCCTGGAAGACGACCCGCCAGCGGCTCAGGGCGCCCCCGTCCTCCGCCGGCCCCGAAGGGCATCACAGGCCCGGAGCAGCCACCCAACCCAGGCATGCCACGAACCCCCCCAGGGGCCAGCCACCAGCCCAAGGGGCCACTTTCCTCTTTCTGAGTGGGAGGGGGGCGAGGCGAAGGAAGGGAACCCCAGGCCCACGCCCCCGACACCCGGCCAGGGCGCCCCCCAGAGGACACGTCCTAACCCCTGCAAACACACACACCCCTTTTTTTTTTGTTTTCCTCCAGCCACTCACACACCCTCTCACACACCTCTATACACAAACACCTCAAAACGTGCACATACCTCCACACACACACCTCAGGCACATACCTATAAACACACACACCGGTGCCTCCATACACACACATGGAAACTTTCATACACACACACTCTCATACCCCTCCATACACATACACCACTACACACACATTCACATACATACCTGCATATACACACAAACACCTCCATACATACTCACGCCTCCACCCACACCTTCACTCCTCCACACACACATCGACCTCCACATGCACACACTCACATATACACACCTTCACATACACACACATACATCCCACATAGACCTCCACACATACACCCGCACACCCCTCATACACACACACATAGACGCACACACCCAGACCTTCATACACACCTACACACACGTACAGCACACACATTCCTCTACACCCACCCACACACAAACATACCTACAGACACACACACACACACCCACCTATATATACACACACCCCCACCCAGGTTCTGGGGCTGCGACCAAACACCAGGGCACGGACCAACCAGCCCCCGGCACGGCACATCCGGACAGGCCCAGCCCCCCCCAGCAGCGGCAGACCCCCCACCCCCAGGAGCGGGGGGAGACCCGACGCCCCAGAGCCCGGGGCCCCCACCCGGCCCACCCCGGGCCCGACTGGCCACCCGGCCAGGGGCCGACGGACACCGACCCAGGCACCCCGGCAGCCACCCCCCACCACCACGAGGCAGCCCCACCCCGGGGCCCACCCAATGCCGCCCGCCCAGATCGGAACCCCCAGCCGACCCAACAGTGGAGCAGCCGAGATCCCCACCCAGGAGACAACCGGAGACCCGAAGCCACCAGGGACCCCCCACCCACATCCACCGTCATCCCAGCGAAGCCGCAATCCTCCACCTACATTAAGTGATGTAGCCAGTCACAGGGGACCAGAGGGAATGAAAGTCATCTGATTGGTTCCTGGAGGAGACAGACATTGTCTCAATGCTGATGTGATCTAACAGGAGATTTCTAAACTGCTGGATAGACAAATTATTCTTATCTTTCCAGTTCACAAGAATAGTTTTCTTTGCGATGCATAAGACTGCGAGGACCAAGTTTATGGAGTGTATTTCTATGTTGGTGTCACCCAGGTCGCCCAGTAGGCAAAGTGTGGGGTTTGCAGAAAAACTGGTTTTAAACCATTTTGAGAGATCTTCACACACCTTAATCCAGAACCTTTGGACAGGTGTGCAGGACCACAGCGCATGGATGTAGCTATCAGAAGTGTTCTCAGAGCAGTGTGGGCAGATATCTGATGGTGAAAGGCCCATCCTGAACATCCTGTGTCCTGTATAATGAGTTCTATGGAGAATTTTGAATTGTATTAGTTGTATATTTGAATTCTGAGTCATTTTAAACGTCTTTAAACATATTTGTGACCATCTTTTCTGATCCAAGTTATTAGATAAATCATCTTCCCATTTTGAAGTTGGGAGAGATATCCTGTCTTCTAGCTTTGCAAGTAATCTATATATTTTTGATAATAATTTTGGAGTATTAAGATTCAAGAATTCTGCTATTCTGACAGGAAGCTGCAAGTCTAACTGTACAGGGGTATACTTCTTATATATAATTGATTTTAGTTGGTGGTACTCTAAGAATTTATTACTGATGATTCCATACTGTGAGATTATTGTGCTGAAAGATACCAAGTTTCCATTTTCTATTATCTGTCCTAACTGTTGTATTCCTTTAGTCTTCCATTGAGTGAAGTTTATCATCTTTTTGTTCTGCAGGATGTCAGGGTTGTTCCAGATGGGTGTAAGTCTACATGGAAAGAGGGAAGATCTGGTTATCTTACAGAATTCCCACCAAGCCATTAAGGAAAAACGGATGTTAAGGCTTTTAAAGCACTTATATGGTTTAATGGTTGAGCTGATGAACGGCAGGTCAGAGATGACTAAGTCCTCACACAAAGCCTGCTCCACATCTAGCCACGGCTCATCCAGATAACTGGGTTTGAGCCACTTGGAGATGTACTGCAGTCTGTTAGCTATAAAGTAGTGATTAAAGTTTGGTAGGTCCAGTCCTCCTCTATCTTTAGTCTGCTGTAAGGTTTTAAGACTGATATGTGACGGCTTGTTTTTCCAAAGAAACTTGGATATGAAAGAGTCCAGAGATTTAAACCAACTGGTGGAGGGTTTAGTGGTTATCATTGAAAATAAGTAATTAACTTTAGGTAGGATCATCATCTTAATGGTGGCAACTCTCCCCATTAGTGAGATGGGTAAGCGCCTCCACCGTAAGAGATCATCTTCTATTGTTTTTAGTAGCTGAACATAGTTTAATTTTGTTAAATCTGATAATCTGGGGGAAATATTTATACCTAAATATCTAATGTTTCCTGTCTGTATTTTGATATTAGGGATGTTTTGTAGGTCACAGTTGATGGACATGGCTGTAGTCTTAGCCCAGTTAATGGAATAATCAGATATTGATGAGAACTTATTAATAACTGTGATTGTCTCAGAGAGTGATGTTTGTGAGTTCTGAAGGAAGAGTAATACATCATCTGCATAAAGACTTATTTTATGTTCTATATTTTTGCCCTGGATTCCTTTAATTTCTATATTTTGTCTAATAGCAGCTGCTAACGGCTCTATGAAAATGGCAAAAAGTGAGGGGGAGAGTGGGCAGCCCTGTCTGGTGCCTCTCTGTAAGCGGAAGCTTGGAGAAGTTTGATCGTTGGTTTTCACACATGCATTTGGGTTATTATATAATATTTTAATCCTCTCTATGAAAGAAGGTCCAAACCCAAATTTGTCTAGTGTTGCAAATAGAAACTTCCAGTTTACCCTGTCGAAGGCTTTTTCTGCATCTAGAGAAATGATTGTGGATTCTAGATTATGTGAAGTAGAGTAATCTATGAGGTTAATTAGTCTACGCATGTTAGTAGATGAATGTCGACCTTTTATAAAACCTGTCTGGTCCGGATGTATTATAAGAGGGGTTATTTTTTCTATCCTTCTGGCAAGAGCTTTACTAATTATTTTCAGGTCTACATTTATTAAAGATATGGGACGGTAACTGGATGGAAGTGTGGGGTCTTTGCCTGGTTTTAGCAATAGTGTTATATTAGCTAAGTTCATATTTTGCGGTATTTTTTGTTTTTCCTGTATTTCTAACAACATATTATAAAATGTAGGAGCTAGCGTTGTCCAGAATTCCTTGTAAAATTCTGCTGAGTAACCATCTGGACCCGGGGCTTTATTGTTGGGCATATGTTGGAGAGCTTCGTGGAGTTCATCTACAGTAATAGGTGCATCTAAATTTATTTTATTTTCATTTTTTAGTTTTGGTAGATTAATGTTGTTTAAAAATTGTTCAATATGTTCATCTGTTGGATTAATCTGTGATTCATATAATGTTTTATAGAAGCTTCTAAACGTGTCATTTATCTTGTCTGAGTCATGGCTGATGTTTCCGTCTTGATCTTTAACAGAGGAGATTGTTGTTTTCTCCTTGTTTGTTTTTAGTTGATTTGCTAAAAACTTTCCAGATTTGTTACTATGTTCAAAGTTCTCCAAGCGAAGTCTTTGCACTAAAAATTGTGTTTTTTTATCTATAATTTCTTTAAGCTGCAATTTAGTTTTCCTTATATTATTCATTGTGTGCTCTTCAGGGGAAATGCGGTAAGCTTCCTCCAATGATTTAATCCTGAGTTCTAATTCTAAAACTCTTGCTGTTTCCTTCTTCTTCTTATGTGAGGAGAAGGAAATTATTTTCCCTCGCATTACTGCTTTTCCTGCTTCCCAAAGGAGACACGCTGAAGTTTCAGGCATGTCATTTTTTTCTATATAAATTGACCATTCTTTTTTAAAATAATCAATAAACTCAGGATCTTTCAATAAAGAGGTGTTAAATCTCCAGCTTTGACCAATCGGTTTATTATTTTTGTTTCTCAGAGTGAATGAAACTGGTGCGTGATCGCTGATGCTGATTGGATGTATCTGAGTCTCTGAAATGTCGCCCATTAGTGAGTTACTATTTAAAATATAATCTATTCTAGAGAAGGAGTGGTGAACTGAAGAGAAGAAGGTGTATTCTCTTAGTTTAGGATGGTGAGAGCGCCAAGCATCGCAAAGACCAAAATCCTTCATGTACTGTTTGATAGTTTCTGACGACTGCCAGACTCGATGACTACCTGATGTGCTGCAGCGATCTTGTTCAGTCAAGACTACATTAAAATCACCAGCTAACACTATTCTGTTATCTGAATAATTCTGGAGTGTAGCAAACAGGGAGTGGAAAAAGGAGGGATCATCTACATTGGGACCGTACACATTGGTAATACATAATTTGATATTGCAAATAGATAATAAAGTTATCAGAAATCTGCCTTCCGGATCCACTACTGTGCTATCTATGTCAAAATTTAGTCTCTTATTAATAAGAGTAGCTACTCCTCTCTGCCTAGAATTGTAACAGGCTGAATAAACATGAGGAAACTGAGCTGTTTTAAGAAGATCTATGGTTGAGTTTGTTAGATGAGTCTCTTGTAGTAAGACAATGTCGGCCTGCAGCTCCTGTAATTTATTAAAGATCTTCTCCCTGGAACCGGCTCCATGTACATTCCAACAGACGATTTTTAACATGGTTATTGTGAACGGTTTAATGCTTCATGCATGTTACTGGCTAGTGTGTCTTTGTGCGCCCCTCTGCGTGTTCGCATGCAGCCTGACTGCGCGTGTTTATCCGTGTGTTAAATATCCGTATATGTACCTTAATGCGTGTTCTCTCATACATAAAACGCGAGTATTTATATGTATCATGTATGGTGCGGCTGTGCGTCCTGACGGTGTTCGACCGGCTGCGTGCGCTGCTGATATTACGAGCTGGATTACAATTAACAGTGAAGGCGTGAAATAGAAAGAGAGTGAAAAGTGAGAGTGGTTGTGTGTAAGAGAAAAACAAAACATAAAAAAAATACATCGATCTAGGTGTAGAGGCTGTGGTGAGGACGAGCGGTGTGTTCTACTGTCAGTGATCTATAATGGCGAGTTAAGAGTGATCATTGTGAGAGATTGACTTACAGCACCTGGGATCAGAAGAGCCACGGCGTGATGTTGGGGTCCCGGTAAAGCTGGCCCTCAATAAATAATTTGTCCACTGCGATGACTGCTCGGGATCCTTCCGTGATGAATTTTCGTCTAATCGGGAAAAGGATTCTTCTCCGGTCAAGAATTTCCTTTGGAAACTGGTCGTTTACTCCAAAGTTGGTTCCCCTTCGTTCTCGGCCCTGGCGTTTAACTCTTTCCTTTTGCTTAAAATCCCCGAACTTTGCAACAATAGGCCGCGGTCTTCGGGCTCCGGGCTTCTTCCCTCCCAGACGATGGACTCGGTGAAACTGTATATCATTTGTAACTTCTGCAGGAAGTTTAAGTTTGGTGGATATAAAGCTTCTTACAGTGGCTTCAGGGTCCTCATCCGTCTGTTCTGGGATTCCCATAAACACCAGATTGTCCCGCATACTCCTGGCCTGTAGGTCTATTACCGTTTCTTTTATTTTTCTATTTTCTACTGTGAGTCGGGTCACTCCCTCCGTGAGGGATTTCACCGACTCCCTAAGGTTGACGTTCTCTGTCGCTAGCGCCTCCACCTGCTTCTGGCTAAACTCCAGTGATTCTCGGACGGCCTGGAATTCTCGGTGGAGAATCTCCAACAAGCTCAGATGGGCGTCCAAGCTGGAGAGCTTGTTATCTATTGATATTAATACATCCGTTGAGTCTTTGCTCGGAGGAGAGATGGATCCAGGTGATTCCTCATCGCGCTGTCGCTTCGCCGCTGAAGAGGTGGACGGAGTCGAAGTTTTGTTTGACTTCCCCATAACTATTAATTCGTAGCACTGATCTATGTAACTGGTCAGGCTAGCCAAATCCTCCCCGCTGTGCTCCAGAGTATCTCTTAATAAGTTCCCTTTTCCTTCTTTAGAAAAAACAATGTTTTTACAGGGTTAGTGAATTGGCGATGGTACAGAATTGAATAAATGAATTTGTTATTTAGCGCCTTGTCTCAGTCTGCCGTCTCTCACTCACCAGTGTCACTTACCTCATGACGTCACTTACCTGCGACACCTGCCATTACACTACCTACCTGTCAAGGTAGAGTTCTGAGCAGGTCCAGATACCAGATTCAGTTCTGGTCCAAGTGAATCGGGTATTTCAGATGTCTGTTAGAAAGCTGAAAAGGATTTTCACTCATCACAATGATGACCCCAAACAGAAACCCAGATCGGTTGAAGGTTAAAACTCCTGGAACAGCCCAGCCGGAACCCAGAACCTGAATCCATCAGAAAATCTGTGGGGTGACCTGAAGTGGCCTGAGAACAAGATGTCCTCACTAACAGATCTGGAGCCAGTTTGAGAGGAAGTCAGCATCTCCATGATGATCAGCTCCGACCCACGAAGACCAAATGATGGCATTCAATCTGCAAACTATTAGTTTAAGGGTGCCCATACTTATACAACCAGCTTATTTTATTTTGTTTTTTTGATAGTTTCCCCCTAACAGATCAGCTTGTTTCTCAGTTGATTTGTTGAGGTTATTAAAGATCTCAAAGGTGGGAAAAGTTTGGAAATCAGTTATTGTGGTTTCATTTGTTTTTAGCATCACAAGAACCTGGAAGATTAACAGGGGTGTGAATACTTTTTATATCCACTGTAATACCAATGTATTACAGTTTTATTCTCAGGTTCATTTTTATCATTTACGGTCTCATCATTGTTGATGTCCTGAAGCTTTTTAAACACACCACAGACTGAAACACTAACGTGTCCTGATGTGCATCACATCAGCTCCATAAAGCCTGGACTCCATTGCATCTCCACCTCTCTCTCTTTTGTTTTTATAGGTTGGCGTTAAATTGGTGATATTTAACAGATTTTTAGTTAGCTCATTGTTTCTTTTCATCATAGCAGGTTCTGTTGTTGCCCTAGTTTGTACTCATTGGTGCAGCATGTAAAAAATAAATAGAAACTCAGAATATCAACTCCAGTGACCCTCTTAATGTGAGGCAAAGCAAATGTCAAACAGAAAATACATTTTTTAATCGGAAACTTGGGTAAGATTCATCAGTAGTAATTTTCTAAATGTATATAAACATAAATGTTTGTTCTAATAAAACTTTGGACAATGTCCTGGCAGAGCGTCATTTCTTTAGCTGACGTTTCGAACTGCTAATGATCAGTTTTGTTTAGCGTAAATCCTCCTGAACTTTTGAAACTCCACTGAACGCAGCATCATGTGAGTGGAGGTGTTAATGAGAATCTGGAGCTGGTGCTGTTATGCAACCATACTCTGCAGATCTGATCACTGCTTCACACATTTTCAAATCCAGACGGCCACAAAACAAACAACGGTGTTAAGTTAGTTTGTCAGGTCTAATTATTGGCCTATTTCAAATCATCATTTGTTGGTAAATTATAAGAAAAAGCTGTAGAAAGTCAGTTCAAATCTTTATTATGTAAATTACAAATATTTGGTCCTTTACAGCCTGGCTTTCAAAAAAAGCTCTCCACTGAGACCCCTCTTTCGATGGTCTGTAATGTAGGGATGTGAATCCTCACTACTGAGGCCGATTTGATACGCATCTCGATACGCTCCCAGCGATACGATACATTATCGATACAGTGTGTCTTCAGAGGTACGTTGAACATCTTCATCTGTTGTCTCGCTTTCCTCCATGTTTGCATTCAAGGCGCCTAGAAAACACAAGGTGCAGAGGAGATAAACTATATGCAATAATCTATGTAACCATGGGTTTTACCAATGCAGACACACTAAGAAAGATACATTGCACATTTAGTCGGCAGCTGTATCTGATGCACAAAGAAGCTACCGGTGCAGTTGCATCACAAACATTGCTCTCGAACCACCGATTCAAATCAGAGAATCTCTAAATCCCTACTATAATTATCCTTAAATGGCTTTAATTGTTGTACAATCATTTTACTTGATCTCTGCGCAGTGTTTGATACCACTGATCTTACTTTATAAGCTTAATGTTTCATTAGACTGCTTTTCTTTTACTTATCTGACAGGATTTTTCTATACTGAACAAATTCCCCTCTCAAATTTCCTTCCCTAACCTGTTGGGTTCCACATGGATCAGTCCTGGGCCCATTATTATTTATTATTCAGTATTAAGGGGAGACATAATATGTAATGAAATAAAATTAAAAATGAAAATTAAATGAAAAGTACTTTTTTTTTTATCCCAAAGGGAAATCGCAGTAGTGTAAGTAAGTAATAAGTCATAAATAATAAATAAAGTTTATTCATGGAGCCATTTTCACAGTCACAAAAGTGCTGTACACAAAACGTTAAGTACCAAAACGATGCTACACAAATGCTAGACTTAGTAGTTGGACAAAAAGAAGCAAAATCCTGACTGATTTTAGTTTAAAGTATAGAATGAACTATAATCAATGTTCTCAGTCATTGCTAGAAAGCCAATTACTAATCTGGGTTAACAGTGGACTAAGGTGGCATGTCCAGCTGATAAAGCATACACAGCTGAATCTCATTGAAAATAATAAAATGTTATCCATATTCCTCTGAAATTAACTGGAAATGGAACTGCTCATTAAATAGACTATTAAATTTGTTGGTTGAAAATATCACTTTAGGGAAAAATTTGTTTTAGAATTATCAGTACTTTCTCTTTACAGGATGCTGAGGAACAACCGGATCAGCTGCATCCATAACGGCAGCTTCACAGGACTGACCAACGTCCGGCTGCTGTCCCTGTATGACAACCAGCTGAGCACCATCCTGCCCGGAGCCTTTGACACCCTGCCCAACCTCTCTACGCTGTGAGACACAAACACAGAGTAGAGCAAGGATGTCAAACCACTCATTATAGTTCTGGGGCCTCATACAGCATTACCTTACGTGCATTACAACTTACAAAATCACCAAACATTTAATCCCAGGTATCTGGAACTGAAAAGCCAGTGTTTCACATTATGATTAGAGTAACTTTTCAGGGAGCTAGAAGTCATTTTAAATGTATGCGTGTACATTTCCATATCTATGATGTAATCCTGACCACCTAAACTGATTCACCTTAGAAATTATCCACCTGTCTTGTAAATGTTTTTTATTTAAACGTAAAAAAATCGAACCTCACGTAGACAAATTAGGGATTACAGTTACTGTAATTAAAAAATTGTAGATAATGTTATGTCATTTTCAAATTTACCAAATTCACCCAGTGGGCCATCCAGATTGGACCCTCTGTAGGCTGGTTTTGACCCCCAGCCATCCATTTGACACCTCTAGAGAAGAGAATGTCTAATGCTTCTTCCACTCTGTCCTCTTACCATCCATCTCTACTGTTAATCAGAAACCTTCTGGCCAATCCCTTTAACTGTGACTGCCACCTGTCCTGGTTTGGGACATGGCTTAGAAGCCGGCGAATTGTGACAGGTAATCCACGCTGCAAGGGCCCTGCCTTCCTCCGAGAGATCCCCCTGCAGGATGTAGCTGTTCCAGACTTCCGTTGCGAAGATGGTACGAATGCACATGTAATGTTGTGCCCTAAATCTGTGCACAGACACAAGAATCCAACCAAAGTAAAAATCTGCTAACCTGTCTGTCCAGGCTCTGTACTGCAGGACAGCAGCTGTGCTCTGGGACCTCAGTGTCCCAGTCAGTGCACCTGTATGGATACAGTGGTCCGCTGCAGCAACAAACACCTGCAGGCACTTCCCAGAGGACTGCCCCGCAACGTCACTGAACTGTGAGTCTGAAACCTTTTACTTCTAATGTCAATTAAGTGCTCTAGTGCAGTGTTTCTCAATTCTGGTAGCACTGCCCTGCATGTTTAAGATGCTTTCATACCTTAAACCAACGGCTGCAATGAATGACTAACAGGATTGCAAAGAACTGGATGAGGAGCTCCATTAATCTGACTCAGGTGAGGTGGAATGGGAAAACATTTAAAACAGGGGTGCCCAAGTCCAGTCCTCGACTGTCTACTATCTCTACTATCTACTATCCTGCAATTTTCAGATGCATCCCTTCTACAACACACCTGGATCAAATGAATGGCTCGTCACCAGGCCTCTAAAGAGCTGAATCACATGCGGATGAGGGAATTCAGCCATTTGATTTAGGTGTGTTGGAGAAAGGTTGCATCTAACAACTGCAGGAAAATAGATCTTGAGGACCGGACCTCCTGAACTTTTGAAACTCCACTGAACGCAGCATCATGTTTTGAGTGGAGGTGTGAATGAGAATCTAAAATAAAATTTCATAGAATTTGTATTTATTATTACTTTGGTCAGATTCAAGTTATTTCTGTGACTGTTGTGAGTTTTTCTTTCATTAACCGAAGGGTACCAACAATTTTGTCCAAGTGAGTATTTCATGAAGAAATGTGTGGAAGACTCATTCTAATGTGATAAATGTATAATTTATGGCAGTCTCAATGTGATTTCATTAGGGTAGATTGTGTGAAAGTCTCATTGTGATGTCATCAGGAAAGAATTTATCCATCTCATGGTGAGGACATAAGGATAAAATGTATGGCAGTCTCATATTCTCATAATCATTACAGTCTCATAAAAGTCACGAGGGTAGAATATGTGACAGTCTGATTGTAATGTCGTAATGGTAGATTGTGTGTTGGTCTGATTGTGGTGTCATAAGGTTAGAATGACTTACTGTGATGTCAAAAAAGTAGAATGTGTTGCAGCTTTAATGTAATGTTGTAAGGATAGACTGTGTCTCACTCTCATTGTCATTTGTAATGGTGTCTCCCTGAGGACCCGGAAATTCAGCCACACACACAGTGATAGATTCCAAGAAAGTAATTTATTCAGTCCAGGTAATGGAGGAGATGAGCAGGGTTTGGTCCAGTAGGAAGCGGTGGCGCCTTCCTCAGGTAAAGCAGGGAATAATATCCTGAACGGACTCCAGAAACAGTCAGGATGATCCACAATCCAAACAAGCAGAGATTTAAGAAGCCAAGAGTCATAAACAGGGGTAGGAGGCAGACTACTTAGCTGGGGCAGGCAAATATCCGTGGTCGTTCCAAAACAGGTCAAAATCTAGGAGAGCACAAGGCAGGAGCAGTCCGACAGGGGATGAGGCAAGAGAAGTCCAAGGGCCGTAACTGGTTCAAACACAGGAATCAGGCAACAAGAGTAAACGCTGGACATCAACAAGGGAAAACAATGCTGACCATCTGGCAGGGAAGCAAGGACTGGAGTGAGCTTAAGTAGGGAGGAGAGCAGGTGAAGAGAGTGAGTAATCAGGGCTGCACCAGGTGGAGCAGATGAGTGTGATGAGGAGCTGCAGGCTCAGCAGAGCAGCAACCATGACAGTCATTACATAAAGGTAGAATGCTTGTCAGTCCCTTTATAGTGTTATAAGGGTAGAATGTACATGTTGAGGCAAAAAGTTACTCTGTCAAGGATGACAGGAGTCTGTTCTGAAGTGAAAAGTGATTACAAGTTTATTGAACACAGGATTAAATTGTTTTTATTTATCAGTTTTATTGTGAAGGCATATGGTTAGAATGTGTGGGAGTCTCATTGTGATGTCATAAGATTCAAAAATGTGTCTGTCTGATTGTGACCTCAGAAGTTTAGAATGTGTGGAAGAGTCATTGCGATGCCATAACTTTATGTGTGGCAGTATCAGTGACATGTCATAAGGGTAGAATGTTTGCCAGTCTCATTGTGATATCATACGGTTTAAATGTACTCAATTCTCATTGTGATGCCATCAGGGAATAATTTATCTGTCTCATTGTGAGGCCATAGGGATAAAATGTGGGAGTCTCATTGTGATGTCATAAGAATAAACTGTGTGACAATATCATTGTGATGTTATAAAGTTAGACATTTTGCTAGTCTCATTGTGATGTCATAAGGGTACAATGTGTGGCAGTCACAATGTGATATAAGGCATTAATGTGAATTCCAATCTTTTTGTGATATCACATGGTTAGAATGTGTGGGAGTCTCATTGTGATGTCATAAGTTTTAAATATGTGGAAGCTTAGTTTAATTAGGGAAAAATGTATTGATCTCATTGTGAGGCCATAGGGATAAACTGTGTCAGTCTCAAAATGATATATGGGTACAATGTGTATCATTTTCTGTATATATCCTGGACAAGCCCCCAATTCATGTTACGCCCTGTCAAGGGTCTACGAGCGCTACACAAAAGGATTTCCCATCCTAGCCCTCAAATCAGGACCAAACAATTTTCAGATAAACATAAATTTATTTACAATAAGCCAATCAATAAATTAGCCTGTAAAGCAAGGTTGTCAGGGTGAACCAAAGCCAAAACAACAAACAAAACCAACTAGCCCAACCAAGTATGTCAACTAAATGTCATGTCAACTAAACCCTACATGAAAGAAAACCAAACACATTTACTAACCCTAACTTCCTACCACATAAATAGGAGAAAAAAGAAAGAAATAAATAAAAAGAAAAATGGCTGTTCACCCCTACAGCTACAGCTTTTAAAAGTGGAAAATCTATTTACAACAAAGACATACTACACAGAGTACCATGTGGGAATCAACAGCTTGTGTTACAGAGAATAAACCTTTTTGAGGACCGAGTGGGCTGATTGGTGCTGTCACCAGAACACTCGCTTTTTTCAAGGTAGCATGTGATTGCAGGGACAAATCTGTAGATGGCTGGTGTTCAGCAGAAGCCAGTCAGTGGATGACGCATGCCTTGGGACAGCCAACCACACTTGGACTTGTAGCCACTCTGAAAGACCATATACAGACGTGGACAAAATTGTTGGTACCTTTTGGTTAATGAAAGAAAAACTCACAATGGTCACAGAAATAACTTGAATCTGACAAAAGTAATAATAAAAAGTGTATTAAATTTAACCAGTGAAAGTCAGACATTGCTTTTCAACCATGCTTTAACAGAATTATTTAAAAAAATAAACTCATGAATTAGAATGTGTGAGGTTCATTATTTGATAAAGATAGTCCTGACAGTTTGACAGTTTCAGCACTTTATTATTGTACATTGGGTATTATACTGCTCATTGCACTTATACATGTTTGACCAAGCTTGTGAAGGTTATTTAAGGTTGTTATAGTTTATTTAAAATAACTGTACTGATGTACAGTTGTTAAGTAAGTAATTCAGTATATCTATATCTGTTTGTTTTTAAAAATTAGGGAAAGAAATTTTTAAGTCAAATCACAAAAGAAAAATAAATGGATGTGAAGGAAAAATTTCTTTCCGTTTTATTCATTTTGAAGGAAGCACATTGAGAATGTGAGTTTGCAGACACATTAATGGTTTGCTCCTTTAGAAATCATGACTTTAGCACAGATATTAAACACGTCTGTCTTCTCCCCTCAGTTATCTGGATGGAAACCAGTTCACCAGTGTTCCCAAGGACTTAGCCACCTTCAAATATCTGCAGCTTGTGTAAGACTCCTGGTCACACATCTGCAGACACACACACACACACACACACATTGAAATCTATCTTAGATCACAACTTTCTTCTCTTTTACTCTCTGAAAAGATGAAGTTATTATTCAGTGAGATACAATACAGGCTGGTTGCAGTTCTGGCTCTGCTGTCACAGCAGAGTGAAGAAAAGATCATGGGGTTTTAGTTGTTACCATGAAATGCAGCAACGGTCACACAGGAGAAATATTAGAAACATGCAATTTGTTTTACTGCTCAGAGAGACCAAAGATAAAAACCTACAATACGTGAAATAAGATGTAAACTGTTGCAGAAAGTACCCGACAGGATCATCGAAGACGATGTCGTATCGCCGCTGAAGTTTTTAAGTATCCAATTACAAAGTTCTCTGCAGAAGTCCTGATCCAGTCCTCATTTCTTCATATATTTATATGAAAATGTCTGCTGTAATATATAGAATTATGCTCAGATATAAAGAAAATTATTATATGGGGCAGAAACAGAGTAGTTTTAATGAAAAGGAGCTTAAAAGTTAATATTTAGTCTGAGCAGCTTTATTCTTCATCACAGTCTGAATTCTCTTAGACCTGAATTCAATTAGGAATAGTTCTCCAGGATCCTTGAAAGACTTTACAAAGCTCTTCTTTGAGGTTTGGGTTCTGGGAGGATTCATCCCTCCATCAGACTCGTTGAGGTTCAGATTGTGGGGAGGATTCATCCTCCATCAGACCTGTTGATGTCCAGGTTCTAGAGAGGATCCATCCCTCCATCAGACCCATTGAGGTTCAGGTTCTGGGGAAGATTCATCCTCCATCAGGCCTGTTGATGTTCAGGTTCTAGAGAGGATCCATCCCTCCATCAGACCCATTGAGGTTCAGGTTCGGGGAAGATTCATCCTCCATCAGGCCTGTTGATGTTCAGGTTCTAGAGAGGATCCATCCCTCCATCAGACTCGTTGAGGTTCAGGTTCTGGGGAAGATTCATCCTCCATCAGGCCTGTTTAGGTCTGGGTCAACCTGTTCCCAATGATTTACAGTCCAGTTCTTGTGTCATGTGACATACCTCAGCCTTTTCTCCCAGTTTCCTTCCTTAAGAATGGCCTCTTGACAGCCACGTTTCCATGGAGACCATTTCTGATGAGGCTTTGGCCAACAGTAGATGGATCAGCTGAAGATCAGGAGCAGTTTAAAATATTTTAAAAGTGTGGCTCATTTGAAGTAAAATATAAGGAAATGAGGTCTAACTCTTCACTTGTACACGGAACTGAAATTATTTATTTGGTATTTTAACCATACTGAGATTTACATTTTATTCCCTTCAGTTTAATTAAACAACTTTTTATTTGTCCCAGAGGGGTCATTTATGTTGTATAGTATAATATAGTACAGTGTAGTAGTATGATGAAATATGTCATGTTTAATATATATATATAGCATATAGCGAGTAATAGAGTAAAATATATCATAATAATTATTATTATTATCATTATTATATTTTAGCATATTACATACTAATTCAGTACAGTCTGCTGTAATATAATAAAGAGTGTATTAATAATAAGACGAATAATAAGGGGGTTAGGTGGAGAGTTGGACAGCCCTGGGAACAAAGTTGTACTCCTCCTCTAGAGCCTCAGGGAAGTCTAAAGACCTGTAAATAATCTAAAAAGAGCATCTGACAATTCCAGTTAAAATAGAGAATCCATTTATTAACCTCAAAGCCAATTTAGTAGAAGGAAAACTACAGAGGAAGCCTGTGGTCAAACAGCTGCACTTACACAAACATCCATCAGAGGGAGCTGTTGGCTGAGGATTGAGACCAGAAAAGTCTCATATTTTTATTGTATTTAATTTCTTGCACAACTCTTCATGTGATTATCATGTGTGTGTGTTTTGGAAAGAGATTGCAGTGTGTACTACTTTGAGTATCCTGAGTGGTGCAGTGTGTGTTTTCATTGGGAAATTACTTTTGTTTTTGCAGAGATCTGAGCAACAACAAGATCAACTCGCTGTCTGACGACTCCTTCTCCAATATGAGCCAACTTACCACACTGTAAGTGCACACACACACCCACACACTCCCCATCCTGGATCGTCTTCAGGGATTATCCTGATGTGTTTTAAACTGGACTTCCCGTAAAAATTCATTGCACAGATGAATTTTAATAAAGTTTCTTCCTCCATCAGTTCTCACATGGTGAAAAGATCAAACAGAAACAATAATTTCTGGGGCTGAAAATATCATTTCTGTCCAGAGGATGGCCCCAGAGGGAAAAAACCACAATGTTATTAAAATTTAGAGGGGGAAGCATGCTCATGTGAGCCCATTTCCTTTCCAATCTTTCTGGTGAGAATGAGAAAAATGGGCTTGACAGGAAACTGGTTTGGGTGTTCCCTCGCTGACTGGTGTAACGTCTGCCCTCTGAACAGACCTGGTGCTGACAGAAAAACTAAAGTCTGTCTTTTAAAAGGACAGGAAAGAAGAAAAAGCCAAATTTCTGCTTCTGATGTGATGTTTTTCTTTCCAGGATCCTCAGCTACAACGCACTTCGCTGCATCCCTCCTCTGGCGTTGTCCGGCTTGCGCTCGCTAAGACTGCTGTGAGCGCACACATCATGTCACACTTGTCAGCATTGCTCTATTGTCTGCTGATAAACTGAAACTCGCTGCCTGTCGGAGTCATTGTGGTCACTGAGTTTTCAGTTTGACACTTAATAACCTTTTCTGACCTACAATTGCGTCTCTTTCAGTTCTCTCCATGGCAACGACATCTCTGAGCTTCAGCAGGGGATCTTCAGCGATGTGGCCTCACTGTCTCACCTGTAAGCACTTTCCTACAGTACATACATGATGGAAGCAGCTCTATGAATAATGACACGAGTCCATGTGCAGATGTAGGTGCAGAAGCACAGGAGAGGGAAAGAGGAGAGAAAGGATTAACAAGCTGAAGGGAATAAGGAAAGAGAGGAGATAGCTGTATAAAGGAGGAAAGTAAAGGGGTAGAAGAGGTAAAAAGAGGAGGAAGAGTTTTTGATCCTGCTGATTCTCAGTCCATGAAGAAAATTAAATGTTCTGTAAAATCATCTCATGTAACTTATTCAGCAGCTGAAATAGATTTTTCTTCGGTTTCACTAACTGACTTCATTAATGCTGACAAGTTACATAAATAAAGGCAAACGGTATCTAACTGAAATAGGCAGCTGTCATCAACATTTGTCATACATCCGCTTTATGTGACATGGGTCTGATTGAGACCGATAAATGTAGATTAATACTTTTGCTAGCGTGTCCACATATGTGCCAGTGTGAACAGTGAATGGCTAGTTTCCTACTTTTCAGCAAAAAAAAAGGTTAAGTTAACTTTATATGTCGGTACATATCTTGCGAAACACACCATAATTCGTCCTCTGCTTTTAACCCATCACTAGTTACACTAGGAGCAATGGGCTCCCAGATTCAGCGCCCGGGGAGCAGTTGGAGGTAGAGGGCCTTGCCCAGGGGCCCACAGTGGTTATTTTATCTTTGTTGCCAGCATGGGGACTCAAACCCAGGTTCTCTAGATCCAAGCCCACCTCTGTAACCACTAGGCTACTACTCCCCATGTAAATTATTTATGTAGCATGCAATGGGCGACCTTAACTGAGGTCATATTGTCTTACAATAAAAAATGATTATTTCCCTTGAGTTATAAACAAACTTTGTGTCCACCTCTGCCAGTAGCTGCGTTTCCATTACAGTATTTCGCAAAATAAAAGCGATATTTCATTTCATATATCAACATTTCGATAAACAGCAATTGCGATTTGCAGGTGTTTCCATTGAATGGTGTTTAGCGTATTAGCTGTTGTTCTCGTAAAATCTCATCCCGCGAGACTCTGCTTTGAGGAGGATAGAGATTTCTAAATCTTTGTAAAACTCTTGCATTTTGCCGTTGTTTGCTATCAAGGATGTCGATTATATATTTTTCTTTAACTATTTGTAAATAGATTTCCTTCTCCTCCTGCATCTACTCAGACTGCGCCATCCCTGTTTGAAACGAACTGGTCATGTGACCCGCTACGTCACGGGTGCAGCTCTTACAGCTTGTGTGCATCCAGAGGATGATGCAACATTTTGTTTCAAACAAAGTCCACAGATAGTTTCCTAAATCTTTTTTATTGAAAGAAATATTATTCACCACTCTGATCATTAAATGTGTATCAAGCAAGTCTATCCTAAACATTTTTATAATATTATCCACCATTCACTCTGTATCAAGTATGTAAGTATGTGTGGTGGAGTAGGTTTTTCTTACTCCAATCTCCTCGCTCCTCCATCGAAGGCGCAAGGTGTAGCGAATATGGCAGTAATTGCAGGGCGGAGTAGAGTGCCTTTTTGTCTGGGCAGGTGTTTGTCCTTTTGCGCTGTACGCTGATAGTTGTGTGGCTAGCGTGCCATTGGTGTGTTTTCCTCTTTTTTTTAGAGAGGTTGCTGTTTTGTTACCTAAACCCCAGCATATAGGGTTGTTTTGGAAAATTGTCAGTTATGTTTTATCATTAATTGTTTAAAAAGAAATTGTTTAAATAAAATGTAATTTTTATGGGAATCCACCTGCCAAGGGGCATTTTATTTGAACCTGCCCTTTTTAGGTTTACTGGGGGTTTTAACTCCCCAGCTGGGTTGCCAACCTTTTCTTTTTTGTATAGAAATTATTGCCATTCTCTCTCTCCTGGACTGACAGAGCCTAATAAGCCTGCACCTGCTTTCACAGCAGACATGATCTGGCGTATCTGCAGCCCGGCGTCTGAGTTTCTGTTGCCATGGTTACAACTACCGTTTATTCAGCGCAATAATTTACAGCAATACGTCTATTTGACCGGAACTTCTTTCATAGGTGTCCATTATCACTGTTTAATGGACACCCTCCAGCCAATCAGAATCGAGTATTCACCCAGACCATGGTGTAATGGACAGTAATCTGCAGCATACTGAACAACATTAATTTAGTATAGTTTAATATATGGTGCAACGCTTATGCTAAAGTTTTAAAGTGTCACATGGGACATTTATATTTTTGCTTAGTGTAGTTTTACTTTCAAGAGCATTTAACATGTAAATAAAACTATAATAAATATATAATACTACATTATGCAAATAATTTTCAATGTTTAATTTTTTTACAGAATTATTCATTTATATACAAAGTATAAAATATCTATTTGACACTGTCAATAAATATAATTAATATAATATAGTAAATTGAAACCTTCTATTTCCTTCAAATTGTGTTTTGCCTTTATGGATTCCTATAAATTCAGTTACATTTAAGAAAAGTTGATTGTGAGGATAAATTAATTCTCAACTCATGTCTCCCTCCAAACCTTAAATAATTAAAAACAACTCAGAGCAGCTGTTGTCATCCAGAGCTCTGGATTTTCTAAGAGATGTAAAATGAATAACCATCTGTCTGCACATTCACTGAAATGTTCTCAAATTAACAGATTTTTTTAGCTTCACCTGTTTCAGATGATAAATGTGCACCGAATGAGTCCCCAGAACCATAAAAACACCAAACTATGAACAGCGTTTACTGTTTCAACAAACATTAAATCCAACTTCAGCAAACATTTCACACACAGAGCAGAATTATCAGTTTTTTCAGGATTTTATCTTAAAGTTTTAACTCACAATAATTCAATAATGTCTGCAGGTTATGTTTGTGTGTCCACCTGCAGGATTCACATCACCAAGCTCTGAATGCATGTGGGATGTTTTCAGAGCCTGGAGGTAAACAAATGCTAATATCTGAAAACACCTGCAGTCTGTTGGACCCTGAATGCTGTGGATGGATTCATGTTCTGTTGCTTCAGACTCTAATTCTTAATTCTTTTAGAGCCAGTGCCCCCCTGTCCATTTTCAAGGTCCACTACTGCCTCCCACTATTAAAATGTAGACTCAGGCAATGTTCACACTGCAGGTCCTACCACTTTGCTGACATGTGATATTTTGGTTGCTTACATTATAATTGTAATTTGACCTCCGTCAGACTCCAGAGTGAAGCGCCTACCACCCTGTAGAAGAAGCAGTGACATCACACGCTGCACACTGTGCTGACAGAAGTAAATATGGATGCTACACATGTCAACGTGCACATCAATGTTGAAGTTATTGTAGAGTCAGAGCCAACAAAATCATATATTGTTTTGTCTGTTGTTTACATTTTGCTGTGCCCAGCCTCCTCCAACAGAGAATTGTGACGTCTGTCTGACTTCATTGATGTAAAAGTTAGTTGAAATATGACATGGATCTCATTTAGGGCCATGTAAAAAAGTGGACTGGATTTGATTGGAAAAAAAATCTATGTGCAGTCTGTAATAAAACCAACCGCACCTGGGTCAAATCTGGGCAACAAAATAATATTTACCTGTAGTGTGCACATAGCTTAAATATCTCCCCCAAATATCACCTGGATTACACGTGTTGGACCTGTCTGAATACCGATGCTTCAAGTACAGATAATCTATGTGCACACTAAGAAGCATCACTCTTAACCTGTAGCATAGTAAAAGAAAACTTTAAAAACCTCATAGAAAAGCTTTGAAGGATATAAATTAGGTCTTATCTTTGCGGTTTTGTGGTCAAAAGTTACAATCCAGCTGGAAAAATACACTGCTAAGTTCTGTTCCTTTGACTCTGTTAGCTGGAAAATAATCATGAAGGCTCAGGTCACTAATACAAAGAAGAAAAGATTTTTAGGACTGAGTGCATCCTCTTCCAATCTTTGGGTGTTCTTACGCCTGGATTCTGTTTTTAAGGTGTTTCTGAGGTGAACTTGGGCAGTGGTCCTCATTTCTCCTAATTGATTAGTTGATAGAAGTGTCAGTAATCAAATTACACAACCAGTGGATTACCATTGCCCCCGCCCCAAGAACATTTCAATGCCCCCGCTTTTAGAATTATTGTTCCCAGTGCCCTCTAATGTTCCGTCAATGACCCATGGGGCCGATACCTCCCCCGCTGAGAAACTCTATCTTAGATGTTCATTTTGGAAAATGAATCCACATATTACATATCATGGTTCATTTTCTTCCTTAAAAGGAGCTTTTGAGGATGGCAGCCATTTTGAAAAGACATGTAGTGAAGAGTTGGCAAGGCCACGCCCCTACACATGTGTATGGAATTAGAGAGGTAAGCCAAAACAAGATGTATACTACAGTGCACAGAAAATGAATGACTGGGTCTCAGGATGATGTAGGGCTGACATAGCGGCAGTCATCATTCACAAACCTCTGACTTCTCACAGAAGCCTGCTGACAACTGTATGGTCGGATGCTAAGTTAAACTGTCCATTGACTGGGTGCACAGCTTGATCACCAGCCCACCATGTAAGCTAGAGCTCAGAAGAAGTAGCAATACTTTAGGAAATATCAATATTTCTCATAATAAAGTGGCCTCAGAGTTATACTTTTCACTGCTGTTTACTTTTATGCTGATGACATGCAGGTGTATTTAACTGTTAGAACCTCTGATCTTTGTATGGTGAGTAATTAACTCCCATTTTATGACTTCTCTTGGTGTCTGCTAGTTTCCTGCAGACAAAGTCTGTTGTAAAGAACCTCAGCATTGGGTCTAATACTACTTTGAGTTTTGAGCAGAACGTCACAAAACTCGTAATCATTTTTTATCCTCTAAGAAATAAGTCTAAATTACTGTCTATTCTATGTTTTAGACACAGATACAATTTTACATTTTTAGAATCTCCCCATGTCTATTCTCGACCACTGCAGCGGCCTTTTTACATGTCTTAACTAGGGTTGTAACAATACTAAAATTTTAAACTCGATATAAATGCCAAGAATGATGCTTGATACTATTTTCAATAATATAGAGGGGGAAAAAAGGTATTCTTTTAATCAAAATCAAAGCACCATAAAAATCACACAGTGCAAACAATACAATAAAAATAGATTAAAAAATATATATACAGAAAAGACATTAACAGTGTAAAATTTTAAAACTACTAGTTTGTGCAGAGTAGGGTTGTCACGATACTAAAATTTCAAACTTGATACCGATTCTAAGGATGGTGCTCTAATACTATTTTCGATACTATAGAGTGGGAAAAAAATGATTATTCTTTTAATCAAAGTCAGAACACAACAAAAATAACACAATATAAGCAATACAACAAAAAATATGTTAATAAATATAAGAAAATACATTAACAGCTTAAAATAAATTCATGATTTTAAAGCTCTGTTAGTTTGTGCAGATAGTCTTCATCCAGTCTAACAGTGTTATCAGGCAGTTTGCTCACTGTGGTGCAAAAAATAAAACATTTCAACCACTAGTTAGTGTACTTATTTACATAAGTATCCTTTTCTTCACAATGCTCAAGACGAGATCAAGTAAATAGAACGAACAAACTAGTTAAGACTATCTTCTTTTTAAATTACATTAATTATAAACATAAAAAAGATTAGCTTTGTAAATGATTTGTAAACAGTCTACATTAAAAGGCATTAAAATCGGACTGTAAGCCAGGGTTTGATCAGCCAGTAGCAGCTTTGTGCAAATTATTTTCAGGCTGGTTATGGAGCAGAAGACATCTAGTCTACTACTTTTCCTGCAGCTTGAAGATGAGTCTTTTGTGCGGGCTTCTGGATGGGGAAGAGAGGGGCCTGCGGTATAATCTGCAACAATTGTAAACAATAAGTGTTTTCACAATAGTCTCAAAGTCTCCAATAACACCAGAAAAAGTCTCCAAATCGGTTGCTAGTTGCTTTTTCTTTCTTTAAAGTGCTTCTAAAGAGTTCTAAAAACTTGCTAAGTTGGCAACATTGCAAACAAGTGGTCCTCCAGAGAGAAGCTGTAGGGTGGAGCTGCCTGCAGCAGTGCCTGTATAAAATGAATAAAAACAGCTGTTTTTTTTGGTTTTTCTTTTTTTTTTTTTTTTTTTTGTTTGTTTTTTTCGTGAACCAGCAAAAATTGGCATTTAAGTATCAATACCCATGCCAATTATTGTCTATCTAGATATCAAATCATATCACCGTCATATCATCATATCAAATCGATTAGTATCTGAAAGAACACTATGTTTGACAACACTAGTCTTAACCAATGGTCTAGTGATGGCTGCAGATGGTTCAGAACTCAGCTGTAGGAGCTCATTTCTCTTATTTTAATGTCTTTAATTGATTTTAAGATGTTAGT
The DNA here is from genome assembly GCF_017639745.1 of Melanotaenia boesemani. Lineage (NCBI taxonomy): Eukaryota > Metazoa > Chordata > Actinopteri > Atheriniformes > Melanotaeniidae > Melanotaenia > Melanotaenia boesemani. The sequence goes on from NC_055685.1 coordinate 2,368,796, forward strand.
CATATGAGTCTGTATGAAGTCTGAGATCTTAAACTTGTTCCTCAGTTTAAGACCGGGGGCAACAGAACATTTAAAGCAACACTACATAACATTCTGGCTTTAAAACTCCGTTTCTGACAAAATGCCATCTATTATGTACATTTCTGGCACTGTTGTCATCCTGCAGTGTCCCGAGGCTGAGGCACCTCACCTATCTTTTTCTAGCCCAGGGCAACATGTGACATCTGCGTTTGCTTTATGGTACCACGGGATGCAACACAGATTCTGAATTAGCTGTCGGTAGGGGGCGCCAAAAAGCAAAAACCTCCCAAAGTTCAGTAGTGCTGCTTTAAACTCTAGACGAAGCCGTCTGAGGACATCAGATCAGCAAAGTCTAAACCAGACTTTTATCAGAGAGTCTTTCCTTATTTTATCTCACACTTTGGATTTAGACAGAAGGTTGCTGGTTCAAGCCTCGGTTGGGGGGAGGTTCTAGCAGCGGCCTTTCTGTGTGGAGTTTGCATGTTCTCCCCGTGTATGCGTGGGTTCTCTCCGGATACTCCAGCTTCCTTCCACCATCCAAAGACATTCTTGTTAGATTAACTGGGTGCTCTAAGTTCTCCCTAGGAGAGAGTGTGAGTGTCTTTCTGTGTTGGCCCTGTGATGGACTGGCGACCTGTCCAGGTGCACCTGTTAATTGCTGGGATAGACTCCAGCTTCCCCGCATCCCTGAGTTGGACCAAGCAGTATGAATAACTTTGGATTTTGTTTATTAAGTTGCTGCCCTACAGTTATATTTATATTGGGGTATTGTTTTGGTTTCAGAACTCTGATGCTGTAAAAAGTGTATTAGAAAAGAAATTTAACTGAGGATCAGAACTGAATTTGTCTTCAGATCTCTATTTAATTTGTTTAGAATGAAAAGTAATTGTTTAGAAAACATGAAGGGAGCTAATTTATTGTTGTCTCTTCGTGCTATAAAAGTTCTTTCAGGCCAAAAATGTTCCTGTGTGTGTGAGTTTGTTGGTGTGTGTGTGAGCGAGGAATGCTGATGAGATATGAAACATTTCCACTGGTCAATATGTTCAACAGATATTGAGTTCTTACAATTGTAAATCTGACTCTAAAGGAGTCAGTGCCCCACCAACCATGAACCTCACCGCATGTCACTGGTCTGCTGTCATGGAGCTCCTCTCTGTCCTCTGATGGATAATTTGAAGTTTTCCGATCCACTGGACCGGATCAACCCGACCTGTCCTGCTGTGTGTGTTTGATGTGCCATGTGTCTCTGATAATGATTATCAGCTGATTAGACATATTAAAGGCTGTATCACTGCCAGCATGAGTTCCTCTGTATGTAAGATCCAGCAGCTCCACCATGTGGACTTTAAGATCAGTGCAGGTCTTTTTTTTTTTTATTTTTATCCACCCACCTCTTTGGTCCTGATGCCATCTTTCTGTCCCAGCTTTGTCCTCTCCCATTTACACACATTCCTTCTCTGCTGCTGCTAACTTCCTGTCAATTAGTCGGTTTATTCAGCTGTCATATCCGTTTTCTTTACTTCAGTTTATTTTTCTCATTTCTTGTTTATTTTGTAGCAAAATTCAGTTCAATCATACAAAGATAAGAAAAAACAAACAAAAAAACAAATAACACACTAGTTTCTGTCAGAAAACAACAGTGCTCCCTCCGTATCACTGATCCACGTTTGAAAACCCAGAACAACCACCAATCATCTCTGCGTGTGTTTCTCCATCCAGAGCGATTGGAGCCAACCCGCTGTACTGCGACTGCCGCCTGCTCTGGCTGTCGGACTGGGTGAAGAGCGGTTATAAGGAGCCTGGCATCGCCCGGTGTGCCGGGCCCCGTGGCATGGAGGGCAAACTGCTGCTCACCACGCCGGCTGACAAGTTCCAGTGTCTGGGTAAGCTGACAGGAAGCCGCTGTCAGGACAACACACACAAACTCATCCATGCCTTCATCTCCAGTAGACTGGAACACTGTAATGGTCTTTTAACTGGACTTTCCAAAAACAGCATTGAACATACATCCTGACTGAACATGGAGGAGCATCATCTAGCTGCCAGTGGAGATAAAACATTTGTTGTGTAGTACTTGAAGTAGGTGATGGGGAAAAATAGTCTATGATGGCATTTTGTAGTTTATTGTCCTCGATTGGATGGTTGACAACTTCTCCTCTCTTCTTGGTATCGTACTGTTGTTTGTTCTTTGGTGTCGTTGGTGTCTTTAGAGTCATTTCTGTGATATGATGACTTCTGGATCAAAGTAAATTACTTTAAGCTAGTGGTGTGGCAAAATACTTTCAGGTAAATAAAGAGCTCCGGACAGCAACTTTATGTATAAAAAGAATGATGGTTTATTACAAAAAGTGACATCTTAAACAAATCTCTGCTGAAGATCTGGAGGTCCGGGATCAGAACAAAAAGATCCGAAAACCAGATGTGGGCTGTGGTCTTATATACTCTTCAGACAAAGACATTCCTGAGTCCTGTATGCTCCAATCATATCCAGACACATATCAGACGTACGTGTGCTTAGGACACATATGTTGGTGTGTGAGTCCAGTCTCTAGGACAAAGAACCTTAGATAGTAAGAACCTGAGTGTGTCTTATGGAATATGTGGTTCTCCGAATTTCATATTTACATCCTGTGCTGGAAACTTTTTTGAGCTCAAGAGTACAGTCCTTTAAGAAAGACCCTTATAGGAAACAATCTACTGTAAGTGTGTCTTACACAATGCTATGTTTAGATATTCCTGGAAGTCTATAAGCCTGTCCATACATGGATTCTGAAGCAAATGGCAGTCTGCTTACAGCTGCAATGACATATGGTCCTAATCTTTGTAATTTTAATTCATTCTATTTAAGAAAGAGAATAAGGTACTTCATGTTCACCAAATGTAGACACTTTAAATCCAGGTTATTCTCTAATGCACCTGCATGAAATCTGCACCATAAAATCTTTCTTTTAATGTTTTTTCATTAATAGTTAAGTTCTTTTATATTTTATGCAGTTATTAAACAGCTGATTTAAATTTTGTTCCTACACATTTTTCTTCTCTTTACATACATGAGCTTGTCTTGCCCACTTGCCTATATATATACATACAGTATATATATATATATATATATATATATACATATATGTATATATATATATATATATATATATATATATATATATATACATACAGTATATATATATATATATATATATATATATATATATACATATATGTATATATATATATATATATATATATATATATGTATATATTAGTCATGCATTTATATAATGTATGTATGTCTGTATGTAAAACATGTAGATTTTAGGTTTTTTTTAACACAATGAGCTGTAGTTCTGTTTAACCTGCTTCTTATGTCTTCTGTTAACATCTCTTATGTTAATGATTCGGTTTTGACCCGTATCTGAAATTAGCTGTAAAATACACACACACACACACACACACACACACACACACACACACACACACACACACACACACACACACACACACACACACACACACACTATTCATTTTGTTTTGACAGTATACCCTTGGTTTCAATAAAAAAAAAGAGAATCATACATATAAATAAAAGTTCTTACCTGTCTATTACTGAGGGGTAGTAGAACACATTTCTTAAATAAAATTGTTTATTTATTTTTTTCTTTTGATATTATTAACTATAGTAACGTCTGCTTTGACCCATTTGCTTCAAGAAAAGCCAAAAAGTTTGGATTTTTCAACACTTTTGTTTCCTTCGCTTTCTCGGAGCAGTGATGCCTCTTTGTACCAACATTGGCATAAACAGCTGAAAACATGTCTTGATGCCGCTGACTCTTGTCACAGCAAACCTTGTGATTCCAGGGCTCATATGATGACACAGCAGCAGCTGACTGCATCATGAGCTCCTGACCTCCAACAGATTTTACCATCTTTGGATTTGAATCTTTCAGGGGCAGCGACTTCACTAACAGTAACCTCCTCATCAGACTGACCAGATGTGTCTTCTGGATGAAGACCATGGTCTTCCTCCACAGAAACCACTCATCCACTCACTTTTCACCAAAAATATTATCCAGAACTTGGCTCACTGAAAATGTTCTCCTCATTTCTGCATGCTGCAAACTGGAGATGACTGAACGCTGGACACGCCCAGCTTTGTTTGTTTTGTTTGTGTGCAGGTAAACAGGAAAACAAGGCAAAAAGAGAATCCTCTAAAGCTGAACTGAGCAGAGAGAGCAGGCGGTCAGTGTGTTGGATTACAGTACACTTCTGACTGCAGTTTTGGCTCCTAATTGGTGCTGTATGATCTTACTTTTACAGCTGGGACCAGAACAACACAAAGGTTATAATTTCAAGAAGAGCATTTTAGAAATTTGAGAAAAAACTGCTATTGCTTTATTTGGTAAACTAGAGGTTCTCGATGCAATAGTCATATTTATGTGGTTCCTTTACTCCTAAAACGGGTCGACGTGGACCCTAACACAAGGGGAAGGATAAACCATCCACGACACAGTAGAAACTGTTGCTAAGTTAACAATCTGTTACAGCCACATGTGATTCAGTCATTTGATGTAAGAGAACAAACACCCACTGACTGTAGGTTCCTGATATGGTGGATTATATTTAATGAGAGGTTTTTAGTCTGTGTGGCCTTCATCATGAGTTGGTGGCTGTTACTCCTACACACTCTCAGACACTGAAGTGTTGCTTGTCTTTAGCTGAACAGTAAAATGTGCAGAAACACATGTCATGTGGGAATATTATCGATCTGTTATTTGTTTTAAACACAGTCTTCAGGTCAGACGCAGTAAATCCAGAATCCCAACGTCTGTCTGACTGACAAGCGAGCAGTGTATTTTAATACCTGCAGAATAAACATGAGTGTGTTCTACTGGACTCAGTGGAGTTGGAAACGACTCCAAACATGACTCATCTCTGGTGATAAACTCAGTGGTGTGTTCCTCCTCCATCCAGTAATTTTATGCATGACTGTCTCACAGATGTTCAAACAGAGGTGGCTGAAACACATGCAGCAGTTTAACACTCAGGTTAAATTTAGACTTTTATTAACTCTCTTTCTGCTTTAGACCCAATTCCAAAAAAGTTGTGATGCCGTGTAAATTGTAAATAAAAACAGAATGCAATGATTTCCAGATCTCATCAACCCATATTTTATTTCCAGTAGAAGCTAAACATCAAATCAGATGTTGAAAATGAGACTTTTACAAGCTGATAGTGAATCAGATGGCAGTGACAAGGCTGTAAAAAGTAGTTCCAGGGTGATGTTCAGCACGGTGTAAAAAGTAGTTCCAGGGTGATGTTCAGCATGGTGTAGCATCTCTTCTTCTAACATGTCTGGAAACGTCTGGGAAGTGAGGAGACCAGTTGCTGGGGTTTTAGGGCAGGAATGTTAAAGCAGTTTGTTTTATTGTCAATAAATGGCACTAATTAACAGACATCTGATGTTCCAAGCACACAACGGGTGTTTGTGTTCATGTTAAATCTTCAAATTTGGGTTGACCTGACAATGACACAGTCATCATTTCATTTCCATTTTCCTTCCACTACGACCTTTTAGCTCCATCAGTAGCTTAATTATTATTATTTTATGAATTTTCAAAGTGATACTATCATGGGTCCTCTCCCCCCGTCCTGCTTCTGCATGAGGCTTCTCTTCCAATTGCGAACGTTTCACGGCTGTCAGCCTCTTTTTCTGTGACTGACATGTTGAAAGATGAAGCGACTGTGCCACCTGTTGGGCCGATGTCCGGCTGATGTTCAGCCACAACCTGAGTGAGTGTCCAAATGCCAAAAATAAAGAGAATATTTTTAACGATTCTTCTTACAGCAGAACAATTACATGTAAGAAAGAAAATTATCTGAAATCACAAATGTGTAAAAAGATATAAAAATTATTTACATAAATCATTGAGGATTTTAACCCTTAAATTATTCATTCATCTATAAAAATTCTGCAGTCATTTAACAAACACTTTTCTCCAAAGTAACTTCCATCTGAAGGTGGTTCCAACTGGAAGAGATTCGGACCCGGGTCTCCCACATGTTAGACGGACGCTCTGCCAGCTGAGCTAACCAGGCGCATAACACAAAATGATAATACAACATCATGAATATGTTGACATGTTTGACCAGATGATAAACTTTCATACTGACCTGCGCGTGTGTGTGTGTGTTATCAGGTCCTGTGGAGGCGTCTGTTCAGGCCAAATGCAGTCCATGTGTGTCTTCCCCCTGCCAAAACCAGGGTCTGTGCCAAGTCCACCACAGCCAACAGTACACCTGTACCTGCAAGTCCGGCTTCACGGTATGAAACGACAGTCATGAAGAAGGAACACCTGTTCCTCAGCAGGCGTTAAATTCACTCCAGCCTCAGACAGCCAACATGACAAATCTCACTGTGTCATTATTTACTGAACAGGAACTAAGAGTCAGAATCAGAGTGATGATGCAGCAGCTTGTAGAGGCTCCTCCAGCTGCAGGAAGGTGCAGTAATGGTGGATGATGGTTGTGCTCCACTCTTCTTTCCAGCGTTGCTTCAGGTCATAGAGGCTCGCAGCATTAGTTTCTCTCTGAAAGTCCCACCACATGTCAGTCAGGCTGAGGTCTGGACTCTGACTGCATCATCACTTTGATTCTTTTATTTTTTTCTGCTGTAGATCTGCTGCTGTGTTTGAGATTGTTGTCTTGTTGCATGGGTTGCAAGAATATAACGCATTAAGGTTAAGTCAGCTGTGAATGTGGTAGTTACTAATGCAAGTTTCATTATAATGATTAGATTTATGAGGATATGCCGTGATGGCCTAGTTAATATCACCACTGACAACTATCAGACTCACCTGGAGGTTTTATTTCATCAGATCCACATCTCGCTCTATCGTATCACAGCAGGAGGTGATTTACAGACTGTAGACGGAACAGCAGGCTTTTTATCCTTCAGCCAGTGCACCACATGGATGTTGGTCCTGACACATTCATGGACCAGGCTGCAGGCTGGGAGTAATTAATGACCCATTTGTACATAAAACTGCTTTTATATTATTTGAATCTCACTGTGTGATTATTTATTAGCACATTATCACTTTAAAAAAATGAGGGAAAACTTAGTGCTCATCTTTATCGTTTTTAGTTTTCCTTCATTCTTTTGGCATTCTGTTTATTTTTTCTGGAGTGTCTGGCATGCAACCTTTACGTCTCGACCTTTCATGGGTATTTTCAGGCATTGACCTAAGAAGTAAGAACAGCTGGTCCATCTTTTCAGCTTACAAGAGATTTGCATTCACCAATCTATGAGGAGAGATATGAGCAGTTTGTGGATCTGTGGAGAGTTTTTGTAAAAGCCTTCTCATGAGAAGTTATTGGTGAATGAAGCTTGTTATCGTGTCAGAGAGATGGACTCACATCTGACTTTTCATGGTCCACTCAATGACTCCCTCCACCACCGTGTTTTACAGTTGGTATCAGGTGTTTGTGCTGATGTGCTGTTTGTCTTTGTTGTTCATTCTGACCAATCATCTCCACTTTGGTCTGGTCTGTCCAGAGAACATTGTTCCAGAAGTCTTTTTCCTGAAACCCTTCCAAACAAGCCATATTGGTTCAGTCTTTTTCTAACTGGACTGTCATAAACTTTAACATTTAACCTTCTAACTGGGCCCTGGAGAGTCTGACGTGTAGCTCAAGGGTTTCGTCGAGTTTTCTGGGCATTTTGTGGTCTGATCTTGGGCTGAACTTGCTGGGACGTCCTCTCCTGGGAAGACTGGTGGCTTGAATGTTTTCCACTTGTAAATTATGAGAATTAATCATTGATGAGTGGCTCATGGCTGCTTCTGACCCTCTGAATTCCTGTGGAAGCTGTAAGAATGGAAACAGTTTCACTCTGATTGTGACTTTTAGTTTCTGTTTAATAAATGACATAGTGTGATGCATCATGTTGTTTATCTGAGGTTAGATTTACTGAACCTGGTGAGATTTATTTATTATGTCCTGATACATAAAACCTTACACGGGGGAAGTGTGTACCAGATTTTTGACTGTGTGTGTTGTAGTGACATTTGTGACCTCAGCTCATGTCATATAAATGGAGTACTTTTCCTGCAGTCAAACAATAAAACATTAACTGAACATTTGAAAACACTCTTCTAATATTTGCGTGTTGTCAGCGATTATTTGGAGCTCACATCTGTTTCTGTTAATCCCATCCAGCTGCCAAACTGACCTGGTCTTGTGGTTTGTGTTTGTCAACTAAAACCATGCTCTGTGTGTGTGTGTGTGTGTGTGTGTGTGTGTGTGTGTGTGTGTGTGTGTGTGCATGTGTGTGTGTGTGTGTGTGTGTGTGTGTGTGTGTGTGTGTGTGTGTGTTGTTGGTCTGCAGGGTAAACACTGTGAGACTCTGGTGGATGCTTGTGTCAGCAATCCCTGCACCAACGGAGGAAACTGCCTGAGCGATGAGCAGACTGGAGGATTCAGGTAACCAGTTCATATAAAACATGCAAAACCAGTAACAGACAACCCGCTGAGGTACTAGTTCCTAACGTATAGAGAACGTGCACGTGGCGTCACCGCGGCTTTCTTCGCCATCTTGGAGGAACGGGGTCACTGTTTCCATCAACTCTTCCATGTTTCTCACAAGTCAACATCTAAAACACGCAGAAAAGAAACGTCGTCACTGCGATAAACACAGAAGTGAGTCGTTGTTACGATGCAGAAACACTAATCATTAAAAAGTTAGATCCTCACAAGCTGCTGAACAATGAATGAAGTTCAGGTTTAGGTGTTTTCCACCGGTTTCAGTCTCAGACGTCGGTGTTTACCTGGTGTTTGGTGGAAGTTCCTGCACCTGTCATGGATTTATAAACTACGGATCATTAAATGTTCAAGCAGCCATTTTAAAAACGGCTGGAATAAAAACCAAATAAATGATCTGTTCATCTGTGTGGATTCATTTATGATAAATTAATCCATTCTGGATTATAGTATAAAAGTAAAAGATGTCTAAATATAAAGGATCTAACTATTTAAAACATCTTGTTAAAGCACAAAAAGTAAAATATGAACGCAAGCAAAATTATGAGGAAGTGTGTTTATTTATTACAAGTACAATAAAACTTTACTGGGTTTGATGGCAGATCTACTCTGAAACATCGGAAACCAGTAAACAGTCCTGGATGTGTGACAGAACAACACTGGGACTCATGTTAATCCCAACCTGGAGAAAGTGATGTTCTCATCTGTAAATGGGAGTTTCATCCAGGTGTAAAGTCCTGCAGTCTGTATTCCTGAAGCGGTTTGTTTATTTATTTTCTATAGTTGTGCGTGTGCTTTCGGTTTCCATGGCACTTTTTGTGAGGTGAACATGGACGACTGCGAGGACCACGGCTGTGATAACGGTGCCACCTGCATCGATGGAGTTGGAAATTACACCTGTTTGTGTCCTCCCAACTACACAGGTACAGCACTCTTTGAGATCAGCTGACCAAAAAATGTTACAAAACACCCCGAACAGTCGGGACTAAAATCCTCCACAAACTGTTTCCATCTTCGGGTTTTCAGGTCTGTTTTGTGAGGAAGAGGAAGATGTTTGCTCCACAGACAGAAACCCCTGTAAGCATCAGTCCACCTGCATCAGCAGTCCTACAGGTCCCAGGTGAAAGCACACACACACACACACACACACACACACACACACACACACACACACCTCCCTTCACCAGCACCACAGTCAGCAAAGCTTAAGATCTCACTCGAGACTGCAGATAAACATCAGTACTGGTAAATTTAGCTAAAGTGTGTGTTGATGTCAGGTATGTGAAGGTGCATCTTTCTGTTCCAGGTGTGTGTGCATCCCAGGCTGGGTGGGGCCCGACTGCAGCATCGATTATAATGAGTGTGTGGATCATCTGTGTCAGAACGGAGCGCAGTGTGTCGACCATCTGGATGGATACAGCTGTGTCTGTCCACAGGGATTCAGGTACCTGCAGCACTGGGACGCTGGGAACAGAGACGGTGCTGCAGATGCTGAGACTCGAAGCTTTAATAGAGCTTAATTTGACCATAAATACTCATTTGTTCAGAAAAGTCAGACTTTAAACATTTTGTCCATCTCATATGAAGAGGTTTTATGTAAATATAGTTAAATCATGTCAGATTCCACCCACCTTCATCAGATTCTTCATTCATGTCTACAATTAAAATATAAAAGATACAGTTCACGCCCATGTTAACGAACCACGAACGACACCATCATTTCCAAACTTTTCCCAGCTTTAATGGGACCTTTGACCTGGACAACTCAACTGAAAAATGATCTTACCTGTTAGGAGAAAAATATGAAAAAATAAATAATGTACAATAAGCTGGTTGCATAAGTGTGGACACCCTTAAACTAAAATAATTTTAGTTCAGGGGCCACATTCAGCAAAATCTGATCTCCAGGGGGCCAGAGCAGCAAAACAGCATAAAAACCTAGAAATCACATATTAAGTATTTTTTCTCTTTGTTTTAATGCTAAGAAGATCTTTACGTTTTGGAAACTAAACTTAGAAAAATAAGTTCAGTTTCAACAATATTTTGCCTCATTTTATTCACACATTTTTTTAACTTCCAGATGAAAATGCACCTGCAAAATCACCAAACATTTAATCTCAGTTTAGTTTAATCTAAGTATGACTTTTCAACATCTAGAAGTTATTTTAAATGTACATACGTGTTGGAGCAGGGAAGCATCCAAAACCTGCTGAACAGTGGCCCTGAAGGTGATCCCTGCTGGGATTTTAGTTAAAGGGTGCCCATACTTATGCACGCTGTATGTCAGTTGGTTGAAGAAATTTGTCTGTTGCAGTGAATGCATCCTGACTTTCCTTGGTCTCCCTCAGTGGTGAATTTTGCGAGGTGTCCCCGCCGCTGCCACCGTCTCCATGTCAGCTGGCTCAGTGTCAGAACGGCGCCCCCTGTGAGGAAAGGTCAGGTTCTGCGGTCTGTGTGTGCCTGCCGGGCTTCGAGGGTCAGAGCTGTGAGAAGCTGGTTAGCGTCAACTTTATTGATAGAGATTCTTATGTTCAGCTTCAAGATGTGAAGAACTGGCCTCAAACTAACATCACCCTGCAGGTGAGGACGAAACTGTGGCAACCTCATCCCAGCTGAGGCGCATTATCACACACACACACACACACACATACTGTTACTGATGTGTGTGCGTTTCAGGTGTCAACTGCAGAGGATAATGGTATACTGCTCTATAATGGAGACAACGAACCAATAGCAGTAGAGCTTCATCAGGGTCATGTAAGGGTGACCTATGACCCCGGGAACGAGCCTGCTACTGCCATCTACAGGTAGACATACACACAGAAACAGGAGATGGCTTTAATCACTAAATATCTTCGGTTTGTAGAAGAGACGGAACTGTCTCCAGGTTTTATAATTAATCTGTATTTAAGCAGTTTTCTGTTATTATTCCAGCAGTTACTATTTAAAGACATTACATAAAAAAGACAATCAGCCAGTCACATGGCAGCATCTAGTCATGTTGACATGATGACGATGACCTCCTGAAGTTCAAACTGAGCATCAGAATGAGGAAGAAAAGGGGTTTAAGTAGCTTTGATTGTGGCATGGTTGTTGGTCTGAGTATTTACTGGGACTTTCACACACAACCATCTCCAGGGTTTACAGAGATGGTCTGAAGAAGAGAAAATATCCAGCGAGCAGCAGTTGTCTGGACCAGAATGTCTGGTTGATGTCAGAGGTCAGAGGAGAATGGACAGACTGGTTGGAGATGATAGAAAGACAACAGGAAGTCCAATCAGCACTGGTTCCAACCAAAGTCTGCAGAACAGCATCTCTGAACACACAACACGTCCAACCTTGAAGCAGATGGTTTACAGCAGCAGAAGACACACCGGGTGCCTCCTGTCAGCTAAGAACAGGAAACTGAGGCTACAATTCACACACACTCACCAACACTGGACAATAGAAGATGGAGAAACGTTGCTGGTCTGATGAGTCTCCATTTCAGCTCCACATTCAGATGCTAGGCTCAGAATCTGCTGGAAACACCATGAAAACATGAATCCATCCTGCCTATATATAAAGAAACAGGAGAACAAGTTTAAAAGGCAGAATCTGAATCTTAATAAAAGTTATGAGAAGAGACAAATCCTCAGGCCAAATCTGCAGCTGCTGATGAACTCCTGCTGGTTTAAATGAAGCAAACTGTAAGTCTTCATGTTGAATTGTACAGTATTTTCATCATATTGGCTGCCCCCTGCAGCCAGCAGCTGCAGCTTGATCAGCCCGACATTATCATGGGTTTATGGTGTGTTTAAGTGATGCACTGGACTCCTGTCAGACCCTCAGCAGCCTCTCAGCTTGCCGTAGCCCAGCAACAGAGTGCGTCGGTGCATGATCTGTGTGGCTTCTCAGAGAGAGACAGCCTTTTTTAGGAATGTGAACTGATGAAATCAGCTGTGTGGTATTCACATTTAATGACAGATGCAGACAGAGCACACTTCATGTTAAGAGTCCACTTGATCAGATGTCGAGTGTTTAAATGTCAGGATGGTTGGAGGGAGAAATGTCCAAATGGGAACCTTTCTCATATACATAGAGCAAGTAGCGGTGATAAGCAGCTGCACAGAACAGGACGGTGGGTCATGAAACAGCTGAACTGAACAAAGACTTGAGGATGGAAGAAACTGTAGAGCAGCAAAGTTAAAGGATTGATGTGCTGAACTGCATCATATTTACCCATGTTATATTATTCATATTATACCTGCACACAAACAAAACAAACAAAGCTGGGCGTGTCCAGCGTTCAGTCATCTCCAGTTTGCAGCATGCAGAAATGAGAAGAACATTTTCAGCGAGCCAAGTTCTGGATAATATTTTTGGTGAAAAGTGAAAAGGCCACATAGATGAGTGGTTTCTGTGGGGGAAGACCACGTGGAGCATCATCCAGAAGACACATCTGGTCAGTCTGATGAGGAGGTTACTGTTAGTGAAGTCGCTGCCCCTGAAAGATTCAAATCCAAAGATGGTAAAATCTGTTGGAGGTCAGGAGCTCATGATGCAGTCAGCTGCTGCTGTGTCATCATATGAGCCCTGGAATCACAAGGTTTGCTGTGACAAGAGTCAGCGGCATCAAGACATGTTTTCAGCTGTTTATGCCAATGTTGGTACAAAGAGGCATCACTGCTCCGAGAAAGCGAAGGAAACAAAAGAGATTTGGTCCGGCGATGGCCTGGTGACCTGTCCAGGTGTACCTGCCTCTTGCCTGTTAATTGCTGGAATAGACTCCAGTTTCTCCACGACCATGAATTAGACTAAGCAGTATAGAAAATGAAATAAAAAAACAAACAAAAAAGTATTTAAGAAATGTTATCTAATACTCCTCAGTAATAGTCACGTAACACAACCACCTTTTATTTATTTATATCGTTCTCTTGAGTTTAATTTTAACACCTTTTTTTCATTGAAACCAACTGACCAAAAAGTGGACCCAGAGTAATATCTGTCTCCTCCCTAGCAGCACCTGTCCTCTTTACTTCAACTCATCATAACCTCATCCCCTCTGCTTCTGTGTGATGATTGATTCTCATTTAAAGAGGTTTGTGGTCTTCACACACATCAAACTCCACTCATCACTGCGTGTTGCAGGCAGAGGAAGTAGTAATTCCTACCTATCCCAGTTTAGCTATAGAAAATGTTGGTGTAGAAGGTATTGATCCGAAATTAAATAAAATGAATTAAATGAATGGCTCGTGACCAGGCCTCTGCAGAGCTGAATGACATGCGGATGAGGGAATTCTGCCACTGACTCAGGTATGTTGGAGATGGGATGCATCTAAAAGTTGCAGGATGGTAGATCTCGAAGACTGCAGCTGGACACACCTGACCTAAAACATCTGGAAACTGAGTCTGTAGAACAGCAGCTATTTAGTTTAAATACGTGTAAATGAAAAAAACTATCACTGACTTGAGAAATGTATTAATTTTGACAATATAATCAAAATGAATGTGTTATCCTTGGCTGTAGTCATACAAGAGCTTCAACACTTCCCCTCCACTTTACCAGATCCTCCTTCTAGTCACGGGTTGGACCCCTTTTCCCTCCAGAACTGCCTTACTTCCTGGTGTGATAGATGGAAGCAGGTGGTGGAAACCTTCCTCAGAGGTTTTCTCCATGTTGACATGACAGCATCACACAGTTGCTGCAGGTTTGTCGGCTGCATCCATGATGAGAATCTCCCGTTCCACCACATCCCAAAGCTGCTCTACTGGACTGAGATCTGGTGGCTGTGGAGGCCGTTGGAGTCCAGTGAACTCATCGTCATGTTCTAGAAAGCAGGTGGAGATGATCTGAGCTTTGTGACATGGTGCATTATCCTGCTGGAAGTAGCATCAGAAGATGCTCCACTGTGGTGTGCTGATTGGATTTCCTGTTGTCTCCAACCAGTCTGTCCATTCTCGTCTGACCTCTGACCTAAACCAGACATCCTGGTCCAGACAACTGCTGCTCGCTGGATATTTTCTCTTCTTCAGACCATCTCTGTAAACCCTTGAGATGGTTGTGTGTAAAAATCCCAGTAAATACTCAGACCAACACCATGCCACATTCCTTTCTCTCGACAGCTTTGAATCTTTATTTCCTTTTTTTAAAAGTGTATTGTTAAAACATTTTTTTTTTCCTGCTCTTGAACTTTTTATAAATTTGCTTAAAATTTGTTTAGTCTTCATTTGTGCAAACACATCATGTGCTTCAGTCCAGTGACTCTAAAATGAAGGCCTGAAAGAGTGCTGGAAAAAAGTCTGGTTCTCATTTTCAGTGAGATCTACCTTGTTGGTTTCCAGTCTGACCGATGCTTTCCTCCACTACTACTCTGTTTAAATGGACCATTTACTTTTTCCATGTAGAAATACTAAAGTTACTGTGCATCATCTCATGTTATGTTTCTAGCATCTCCAGATCTGATTTAATTCAGTCTCATAGAGACAAATCTGTCAGCCTCAGTCTGGCTTACACCCATTTTTTTATAGATTGTTTTTTTTATAGATTTTATAAGATTTTATACAGAGAGCTGAAGTATGTGCCTCCAAAATTATGCTAATTAAATTTGGGTACAGATGGAAGTCTGATTTAAGGTAGAAACATAACATAACTCACCGGTTTATAGTATTTGCAACACATCAGAGTCCAGCTTTTCTGGTATAAGAAAGGATCAGAATCTTTATAGAAACAGCTTGTTTTAAAGTGGCTCGTATATGCTAATTTCAGGCTAATTTATTTTAAAATGTGAGTCCACAAGGACAGGAATCAATCCAGTATTTTTCACAAACCCTTTTATTTAGTCCCTGCCCCAGGACGTCACTGAAATATCGATGCAGAAAAATCTCTATAAAACCTATTGTTTCCAGCACCATGGAAAATAAATATAGAGACACAGTGGAAAACTCAAACATGTGTTTATGTGCTGCTCTTTTGTCTGATGAGTGTTCATCGCTATAACACCGTAGAAAGCTCAGAACGTCCAAATAGCAGGGCCCTTTAAATGTTTTTACTACTTCAAATAAATGTGGATGAGCAAAAAGTCTTGTGTTCAGCATTCTTGCTTTAAGTGTGTGTTGATATGAAACAGCGCTGAAACGGTGAACGATGGACAGTTCCACACGGTAGAGCTGGTGACCTTTAATCAGATGGTCAACTTGTCGGTTGATGGAGGAGAGCCGACCACGTTGGACAGTCAGGGTCGCAGTCAGCCAGCAACAGGAGAGGCTCTTCTGTATGTGGGAGGTAGGACTGGGTGTGTTACACCAAAGTTCTGCTGCTGCTTCAGACTTTTTTCCAGAAAACACTTATTTATCGTCTTTCTATGCAGGTATGCCTGAGCAGGTGCTCCCAGCCTCTCTGGGACTTTCCTCTCAGACCCTTAACACATCCAGTTTCCACGGCTGCATCAGGAACCTTTACATCAACCACGAGCTCCAGGATTTTACTCGCAGCCACATGAAGCCGGGTGTGGTCCCAGGCTGCCAGCCCTGCCGCAAACTCTACTGCCTGCATGGCATCTGCCAGCCCGATGCGGCACAGGTTCTGCACCACAAACGCAAACATTTTGACACAATACAGAAACAGGAAGGCTTTGATGGAGACTGTCTGGAGGAGTTAGGAGGCGTCTCCAGTGTTAACATTGACAAATAACCAGTGAAATGAATTGTTTTCATCGCTCAGGGTCCTCAGTGTCACTGCCTGCCTGGATGGACCAAACAACACTGTGACCAGCCAATCACAGGAGGCCTTACTGGACCAGATGTTGTCACCACGGCAACTGGTGCCAACCCGTGTGACAGCAGCAAGTGAGCATTACAGATGTTGTTTACCAGGAACTTAAACTTTATTCTTCTTGGGTGCCGAAAGTGATGTTTGTCCTGTTTAACTCCAGGTGTGTGAAGGGGTTGTGTGTGGCGCTGGATGCACAAACCTACCGCTGCGACTGTGAGAAGGGATATCATGGGGCACTGTGTAACCTCCAGGACGCAGCGGCAGCTTCATGCCGGGGGCTACGCTGTCTGCATGGCCAGTGTCAGCTAACAGAGGAAGGCGAGAGCTGCGTCTGCCAGCAGGGATTCACCGGAGAGAGCTGCGATATCGGTGAGCTGGGACGAAGGCTCGGGGATGGCCAAGGTTCATGAGCTTAGAGTGCTTCAGGTCTGGAAACTTCCTGGTTGGTGCAGTCATGTTTGATGTCCCACCCACACTTAGGCAGTGGGCCAAGGGAAGGTTTTGTATATTTGGACAATCCCCACCGAATGAGGACCTCATTTCTTTGTTAACAGCATCTTCATTTTTCATCAGTTGAAAGAAAAATTGTTGGCACTCTCACCTCTTGCACATTTTTTGTTTATTGGCAACTTTATTAGAGTTGTTGGTACCGGCAAACCGAGCGGTCAGCTATGCTCGTGGCCCGACATGCATGAAGTAATTGTAGTTATTGTCCTATGACACACCTCAAAACTTGCCTCGGGGTGGGGGGTGGCTTGTAACCTGCTGGTAACAAATGTGGAGTTTTTCTTGCCAGCTTTTAAGCTAGCGCTTTCATTGTTGATCCCATCAGCCTGTTAAAGATCACACTACAAACACACTTAAACACTGCTGAAATAAATTTGCAAATCACTTTGAGAGGTTAAACAAATTGCTATACAAAGTTTGTTATTAAGCTTCATTAAAAGGTGAAAATGTATTAATATAGTCCTTACTGTCAGACCAAACAGCAGAGGGAGGACCTAAGAGCATGACATCACAAAAATCCCCTTTACAGACACAGGGTGGAAGAAATTTATTGATTCTGTGTTTATGTGGAAAGAGCTTGGTACCAGAGAGAGTACTGTGGCAGAAGAGGCAGTGCAGAACTTTAATCTAAAAACTGAGGTTTGTCATTGCCATGCTACGTTGTATAGTTGTTTTGTGGATGGCTTTGACTTGCTTAAAGACTGAAAATGGAAATGACCTTTGCTAATATTTAAGTCTGTGTGAATCTTGAACTTCAGCTGTGAATCTGTGGAGAAAAAAATAGAAACTGGCATCAAGGCACAATGATATTAAGTACATTGAACTTGTGAACCAAACTTTGTCTTTAACTTGTAACATAAGCTTATTGCATTCTTACAATTATGTAAAAAGACTCAACATAATAAGTATCACTGGGTGCTTCTGGATTTTGCCCCCTGAGCCCCATGCTCACCAAATTTCCTTCCATTCTATCTCTCTCTCTCTCTCTCTCTGCCTATTTACATTATGGTAACACCAGTAATATACACTAAATAAACTAACCTGTAACCTTAATTATATTTACACTAAGCTTATAATGACTGACGCTGGCCTGCTGCCAAATGACCACAAGTTTAATCTCAAACAATTTGGGTTATTTCACAGCAGGTTTGGTGAAAGATGTCATATTAATTTGTTAAGAACAAACAGAGATACTGAAATAAAGATACCGATCTCTTGAGCTTCACATTTGTGTAATTAATTGATCAATTAATCGAGTGTGCGTTAACGACCTATCATTTACACAAAAATAAACTTAAAAAATAAACCAAAGTTATGCATCAAATAAATAGCATGGAAAGCATTTTTGAGCAACTTTGCATATTTACGTCTGATTGGCTGAATAATTTCATGTGATTTTTAGCTTTGGATGCAGTTGGTTCAATTAACTTAGTAAGCTGCGGTGTTTACCTGTAAATTTAATGAACTTTAAAGTATGATTGTGGAAAAATGTGCAAGAACTACGAGTGCCAACAAACAAAATCTGATCAAGAAACAAAAACAAGCTTTAAAATATACAAGATCCAGGTCCTCCCTTACTGGGGATCATTATTTTTAAAAACTAAAGCTGATAAGCGGCCTCAGCCCACCGCCTAACTGGTCTGATTTAACTTCTGATTCACAATTTGAAATGTATCTGGATTTAAACAGTAAAACACAAAAACACAAAGGCCTTCACAGTCGTTATCCAGATGTTTGATGGCATCAGCAACCCTGAAAAGGAAGAGCTTCATATACTGCTTCCCTGTTGATCATGTCTGAGAAGCCACACAGATCATGCAACTCACTCTCAGCACTTTGTGGTGAGGAAACACTAGAGCAGGGGCTCCAGCGCAGGCCCCTGAGGGCCACTATCCTGCAGGCCCCCAATGCCCCCCAACCCCAACACATCCAAACCAAATCAGTGAACCACCATGCAGAACCTCATAGCCGGATCTACTTGACCTGAGCCAGGTGCAGTAAAATACAGAAAACGTGCAGGACAGCAGTCACCAAGGACCAAACCCAGACACCCCCACACCAAAGACTGGATAAAACGTAAAAGGAACACACTTTAATAAGAAAAGATAAGATTATCAGATTAAGAACACATGCATTTATAAAATTAAATCAAATTACATGAAATTAAATAGGACAGTAAAGACAATGAAAAACAACGATCAACATAAAAAGATAAAATGTTGTAAAACCTACTTATAAAATTTAGGTAAAAGCCAAACTAAGAAGATATGTCTTCATTTTTCCTTTGAAAATGTCCAAACCCTCAGTGACTCTCAGGTAATCAGGTTTGCACAGGTGAGGACTCTAATGGCCAATTTCCACCAGGTGCGTGTGCACCACCTTACAGTCGTGCTGCAGCCTACTCAGCTATTCGAAGCTGTTTTAGTCAACGGTTTGGTTCCCACAGTGTGCCGCGGTTTCTCCACTAGACATACACACCAAGTCTATTTTTGATGGCGCATGCATCTAGAACGCGTCAGGCTCAGCAGTTCAGATAGGGGCACACAGGATATCCAGACATGGAAGCAGTGTAAAAGCTTCCGGTCATTTTATAAATAAAAGATTTGCGCTCGCTGAACCATGTAAACATTACATCATTAATCGATCCGGGGGTCTCAGTGGTGTTTTTTTCATCATGGACAGCGAGACGTTTATGCTGGAATCGGAGAACCTCCACTTCTCCTGTGATTTTGTGATCTCATGGATCCAGCTAGGTGGACTGCACCCGTGTGAGCTCCGCACCTGACTCTCTCCCGGTGTGGACTGACCCGCCGTGGAGGTCGGAATGAAACCGTGGTTCAGCCGGAACTTGTCGCACATGCACCCGGTGGAAATAGTAAAAAGCTGGCTCACCGTGTGCTTTAGTTCTGGCCTCTTTCAGAAGACCTGAGTGTTCTGGAGGGCTTATAAGTTAAAAGCAAATCAGATAAATAAGTAGGATTAAGACCTGTAAGAGCTTTAAAATCCATTAAAAGAATCTTGAAATCAACCCTGAAGCACACAGGTAGCCAGTGCAGAGACTTAAAAATAGGTTTAATGTGATCTCTGTTTGTGGTTTCCATTAGCAGACATGCAGCAGCTGTAAGGTTGCAACAGAAGAGCATTACAGTAGTCTAGTCTGCAGGTAATTAAAGCATGAATTAAAATTTCTGTTTACTTTGTAAAAGAAATGGCTTCACTTTGGCTGTGTTTTTAGGATGATTAAAGCCAATCTTTGTTATGTGACAAATCTGGATTTCAGTTTAAATTTGAGTCAAGACGTGGCAGGGACAGGGCAATGGATGGGTTTTGGGTAAGTGAGTGGGTAAGGGTTGGGGTAAAGAGGGGTTTTGGGGGCAGTAAAAGGGGGTGGGGGGCTGGTGGATGGGAGGGTTGGTTGGGAGCAGGGGACGTGCGGACATGTTCTGGTCCCAAGGGTTCCTAGCCTTGGTATTGGGTTCCTGGACGAGGCTCTGCCAGAGGGGATGGGTGGCAATGGATCTGTGGGATGCCCGCTCTCCATGCAGCCCGCACCGCAGCGCCCAGTGACCCCTGGGCCTGTTCACCGTCACCCTGGGCTGCTTGGTGCCCCTGCCCCATCGAGCCGGGTGGCTCTGGTCTGGGGTCCCCTCTGCTCTGGGCTGAGTGGGCCATTTATATAACAGGTCTCCCTTGGTAGAGCAAATCTGTCCGGCAAAATATGGCACACAGACTGCCGTTATATATGTTAGGATGAATGAATGAATGGATGGATGAATGAATGAATGAATGAATGAATGAATGAACAAATGAATGAATGAATGAATGAAAGAATAAATAAATGTCAAATAAAACACGAAGATTCTTCACTTTTTCAGCTGGAAAGCCAAAGCTTTCAGTTTATATGTAGTTTTATTCTTTGTCCCTCAGGACCAATCACCAGTAATTCAGTTTTGTCCTGGTTGAGCTGTAAAAACCTTTCTTCCATCCATGACTTAATTTCTAAAATACAACTTTATCTGTGGAAAGTGCTTTATAAATAAACTTTATCTACTTACAATTACAATCCTGTGTCACTGAGACACACAGCAATATAAAGCAGCAGATCACCAACATAACTATAGAAATCCATGCTGTGTCTCCACTTCACTGGACATTATCAAGTCATCCAATACGCTAACACTCAATGAAGATTTATCAAATATATTATAAAATGTAATGTCCATACACTCACTATCAAGTTTGCCTCAGTGAAGAACAAGAAAAGAAAATGACTGCTATATTTTTTAAGAATAGATTTATTTTATAGATACAAAAGATTATTTTAAAATATTCTTTTAGAATAGATGGAAATTACTCAATTAAAGTAAAAGTCAAATAAGACTGAAAATAAAGCATTTCTCTTCATGCCTGTAAAAGTAAAACATTTTTAAATAATTCATGTATCAGATGATTTAAGGCTCCCCTGCTGCTCAAGTTCTTTATTTTGATTTTTGCTAAGTTACATGTTTATCTTGGAGCTGATGAGGGGATACAAAAGAAACTGAGGTTAAATAAAGTTCATGTCTCAGAAGAAGCCTTTCAGATGAGGTGAAACATCTTCAAGAACCAAGAAAGAGAAGTCCAGTTTCCTTTAATTCAAGCCCTTATGTTGGACTACCAAGACCCGGATGACCAAGAGTTTGCAACAGTAAAGGCAAGACAAATGTATTTTTATAGCACATTTCATGTACAAGACAATTAAAAGTGCCTTACATAAAACATTTAAAGCATTACAGAGTGCAAGAAGCAAGTGCATTAAAACACACTTTAAAAGAAATAAAAGAAATTAAATAAAAACTGAAAAAATAGGTTAAAAGACCTAAAATAAAATAGATAAAAAGCACAAAATAAAGTTTCAGAGTGGGGAATTTAACAGTTGTTCAGATAAAAGGATCCAAATAAAGTTTTTAATCCTGAGAGTTTCAGCAGACCTGCAGTTTTCTGGGCGTGAGGAGCAGAAAGCTGAACGCTGCCTCTCCATAAAGCATGAAGCATAAAAGCCAAGCCCAGAAGAAGAGAAGACAACAATAAAATCAAAGACATGTTGTATGCAACAGTTATCAGTTTTAAGGAGTAAAAGAAGCCAGAGTTTCCACTGGCCTGCAGATCTGTGGGAGCCTGTTCCTAAAGGAAACTAAAAGCAGCTTCTCTGTGTTTGGTTTAACTCTGGGAACACAAAGTAAGCCTGAACCTGATGATGTGAGGAGCCTGAAGGTTCATGGTGAACCAGAAGGTCTGAGATTTGACTGTTCAGGGTTTTATAAACCAGCAGCAGTGTTTTAATCAACTCTCTGCTAGACAGGAAGCCAGTAAACATGTCAAACCAGGAGGGATGGGATCCACCACTTTCTGGTGTTGATGAGAACTCGAGCAGCAGCGTTCTGGGTGCAACTGTCTGATCGATTGTTATAATAAATAAATCTTTATTTGTATAGCACTTTTAAAAACAGAGTTTACAAAGTGCTGAACATCACACAGCAAAGAAAACAATGACAAGACACATACAGAGTACAGCATGAAAATTAAATAGATAAAATATTATAATATTATAAAAAGGCCAATCGATAAAAGTGCGTTTTAAGAAGTGATTTAAAAGATGACACTGATGGTGTCAGACTTATCTCCTCAGGCAGGCCATTCCAGAGTCGAGGGGCCCGGACAGAAAAAGCTCGGTCACCGTTGGTCTTTAGTTTCGACCCCGGTAAACCTGTTACAGAAGTCCAGTCTACTTAAAATAAATGCATGAATAAATACATGAACTAAATCACTCTGACACATTAGTCCTTTAATCCAAGAACTATTCTTAAGGTGGTAAAGACGGTGATCCTTTTAAGTGATTTGATGTGACTTAAACTTCAGGTCAGAGATTTCTGGTTTTGTTCAAGCTTTTTTTTTTTTTTTTTTTTTTTTCTTTAAGCAGATTTAAGAAGTGTGCAGATTTTTAGCCGTCCTCTTTAGGTCAAAATCATTTATTTCTTTAGGACACTTAAAGAGGGTGTGTAGGGGATTGTAATTCCCAGGTTGTATGGTTATTTGCATATTGTCTGCAGAACCATGGTAACAAATTTAATTATTTTCATGATCTGTGTGAGTGGAAACATGGAAATGTTGAACAGAAGAAGCCCCAGATTAAATCCCTGTGGTGCTCCACATCATTTTTGTGTGGTCAGATGAGTGATTGCCAATAGCCACAAAGAAGTCTTTAAGTTGAACATTTATCTGTCTTTTGACAACACCGAGTGGCTACTCTACTCTAGTTTTAATGGAAACACCTTGTCAACAACCACACCTTATCATCTGTGTTGAGGACCCCGTTCAAACCACCGGAGTCTGTTCCCACCCACAGAGTCCCCGTGTCGAGGTGAGCCGATCAGAGATTACCACCGGCTGCAGCGTGGCACCGTACTCTGCCAGACCTCCAAACCGTTCTCCTGGGTGGAATGTGAAGGCCGCTGCCAAGCATCAACTGGGGGGTCCGCCGCCTCCTGCTGCGCCCCTCTGAGGGTCCGCCGTCGGAAGCTCGCCTTTGAATGCGACGATGGGACCTCGTTTACACAGGATGTGGAGAAACCTGTGGAATGTGGCTGCAAAGAGTGTGTGTAGTACTGTGAAGGCGATGGCGTATACACAAACACACACACACATACACATATATGCAGGCGCACACAGTTTGAAACACAAACACACACACTGTAGAAACTCTCCCACACATACAGAGCTTTGGGTGTTTTGTTTTTGTGTGTTTGCGCACAGTTTTGTAACATAAACAGTTCTTCCATTTTGAGATGTGAAATCAACAAGTCAACCTCATCATCATCATCCTCTTCCTCACCTGCTGTAGGGAAACTTGCATGTTAGCTACCTAACTCCAGCTCATTGTTACACAGCTGCAAACATCTTTGTTCTCATGAAGCTGAACAGGTGCAGTGAGAGTGCAATCATCCATCTGTGCGTTGCAGTCCCAGCTCATCTGTAACTGGTCTGGTTGCGCACGTGTGTTTGTGCATGTGGGTCCATGCAGTGATCGCGATGTGGTCAGACGTAGCTCCCCCACAATATTCACACTGTGGGGGAACTACATCATATTTTACTGGTCCTTCTGACCAGGGCCCTGTGTCAGGGTTTACGTTCAGCTTTGGTTCAGTTTGTTCCGACAGGCTGCACCACATGCAAACATGAAGCTGATGTTTCTCAAATAACCACTTGAGGCTGCCTCTGAGAGTTAACCCAGATAAACTCCACTGCAGCAGGAAAAAGACTAACACATTTCCAATCTGGTACAGAAGGAAAATGAGTCAGGTCTCCACGGCTCCACTGTCTCATCCTGACTGCTGCACATCTTCATGCAACACATCCAAGAATGAACTTCTCAAGATCCAGTGATTTATAAAATGATTTATTGGAGCTTTTAATAGAAAGTAAAGAAACTGTTAGGTTGAAGTTGGTTAGAACACAGAAGTCTCATGTCAGACTTTAAAACACTAAAAATCTAATAATTAAAATAAACAGCATAATAGAATTAAGTGGATCAAATTAACTAAAACTAAGTTTAAGCTTGTTTTCCAACACTGTTAATGTGTTAAAATGTTTGTGTCACATTCACACTTTTCCTCAAATCCATCCTGTCATTCATTCGGTCAGACTTAAATATTCACACAAAGACAAGATGCTCATTTCAGGAAACTATCTGGGATTATATCTGCAGTCCTATTAAATTTGAGCCGTCGTAAATAAGTCACCATGTTCACATCAGCCCTCAACTCACAACTGCACGTTTGCCAGCCGCTTCTGTGGTAAAACGGAGATAGTTACCACCCCCTACTGTTGAATGTGAACGAATCAACCTGACTATTACAGATCGACGGGAGGGATTTTACTGCATTTGTTTGCTTCTTTTTGTCACTGCGGTCCAGAGACGGACGTTTTGTCTGCTTGTTAGAGTTTAAAGCAGACAGTTCAGACTTAGTTTAGGACTGAGTTTTGGTTTAGAGCTGGGTGTGGACAGCGCTGTGGAGGAACAACACCTGTCTCTTACATTTATATTTAGCTGTGATATGATCTTCCTGCCGTTATTTTCCTTGTGTGAAAGGTGAAAATCTGTCAGCAAAGTCAACAAATGGAGAATTTAAAGCCAACATGCTGCTCTCTGTAATGCCACAATAATTATTTTCATTTTAATTTTTGTCGATTGACTCATATCTCGGTCTAAAGCCTTCAGGTGCTAGTTCGTCTTTTATTACATCTCACAACTGAACGTGAAGCTTTAAAGTTGAATACAGGGCAAGCTGTAACCTGAAGGTGTTTTTCATTTTGATTTTTTCATAAAACTCATTTAATGTAACATCCTCCCAGAGGTTTATGCTGAAGAATGTCTGGAAACTTAGATGAAGTTTTCCCTCCTCAAACCCAGCAGTGTTGTTCAGGAAACAGTTCGTCGGGATGTCAAAATCAGAGTAAAGCAGAAATAATTATCCTCTAAATTAGTCAGACATATGTGTGTATCCTGGCCAAACATGAGTGATAATCACAGTAAATTAAACCAAGTTTTGAACTCCCAACTGAGCCGATCCAGCTCTGGTTAGGGTTAGTTAATCCCAGTTGTCGAAGGTAAAAGCTTCCATGTGATAAATGAGGCAGGTGTGGGTGGTGATCCTGAACTCTCCACTATCATCACTCTGCATACATCAGTCCACTGACCACAGTTGTTCTGGTTTAAAATCTTTTTCTTTCCAAATAGCTACACATATGCCGTAACAGAGCTGTTAGTTAGGATGTGCACATGCACACATCTGTGCACGTTCGTCCAATGATGACTATAAATTTAAAAAAAAGTAAATTCTCTTATGAGTAAAATCACACCTAAAAAGTTTGTGTATTTTGTCTGTGAGGATACAATAAACACAGTTAAAACTAATAAGATTACAAATAGAATATGTAATTTATGATTATGATTTGACAACAAACTCACAGCTGTTTGTTTCTAAACTAGTAAAGAAGATAACATAATCATTAATTACTTTTCCTATATGTAATTTCTTTAGTTGTAACTTTTTACATCATATTCTCACTAACAAAATACACAAACATTTTATATATGATTTTATACAGACAAGACTTGACTTTTTTAAAATTATGCACATCTTTTGATGACAATAGAGGGATGTGTATTTGTGTGCACATCTTGATTGGCAGCTCTGTTACTCCACTTTCCGATTCCTGCAGTGCAGCATTAGCATTAGCTCCGAAAATTTACACAAGCAAGCGTGTCAACTTCACCCCTCAGAAAAATGAGCATGATGCTGACTTCATCATGTCCAACATCTATAAAGTTTGTCAACTTTGCAATTTGCTAAACGGATCACTAAAAACTTGAGCTGCTTATTTAAACTGCAGAATAATATTAGCTTGGATGAAAGTTGGATGGATCCGTGGCTAATTGCTGTGGTTGAGGTCAGTGTATTTTTTGCTCGATGTATTAAAAACCAAAAATGAGCATTTATTTGATTTTTGCTGAAAAATCAAAAAACTAAAAATGAAATTACATTTTTTCCTTTCAACTATTACAAATTAATAAAAATTAAAGTAACTAAAAATTAAAAATGGTTTGATTTTGGTTTTATAGTTTGCAGAACAAAAGATAAAATCACTAAAATACAAACAAAAAACAACCCGTTTTACTGTATTTTCATATTAAATTGATTGAATTTAATATTAAATATGATTTTACCTCTTGTCCTTGTCTGAGTAGGTTTCAGAGACATTTTATTATGTGAAATTAATTCTCATAAAATGGGTAGTTAACATTCGATGCTCTGTCCTACCCAAATCAAAATCCCTTTTTCCACCAGCGGGTCCAGGTCTGGACGGGTCAGTTTGGTTCGGTAAACATTGATCACCATTGAGTTTCCACAGCAACCATACCCTTACCTGGTGGGCGGAGTATCAGCCAGATAGCCACAGACGTGTGAGCTACAGAATAGTGGGATGTAATGCTTGTGTTATAATGAAGAAGGCGACCCAGAACAAAAGGAGGAGAATGGTGGACATCCAGCAGTTTGTCTTCTTTCTTATTAGCATGTGGCCTTAACAAAAACTCCACTGTATGTTTAAACATGGAGCTGTTTTTGCTTTGGTTTGAGACTCGCCAATTAGAACAATCAGTGGATCACAGGGTGTCAAGCTCCACCCTTTAAGATCAAATTAGTGAGACTGGGACCCCAGCGAAGGGTAGGATGGGTCTGATCGGATGTTCTGGCTCCCTTCCCAGTTTTGTCATATTTTATTTTTTAATGAAAACTAAATAAGCACTTGTTTTGTGTTTTTTAATACTCACCTCTGAACAAAAAACCCAAAGACCGTACACTGACCGGTTGGCTAGCTTTAGGTTAACGCACTGAAGAAGGTCTATAACATTTTAATGAAGGAGGTTGAGTTTTTTATGCAACTCCTATTACATCGAGCCTCCATTTGAGACCAGCTTTGAAAATCCTGAACAGAAAAATGACATCAAACTGTTTTTATTTCCATAATTCAGTACTTTTACAGAGCTGAAGTCTTTCCACTGAAGCTAGGAATCAGAAAAACACACTCGGGAAAGGGCGAGACGAGGATGAAGGTTGGATGCTTTAGTGTGTTTATGTGTGAATGAATGTGTAGAAATACAGAGAGAGCTTCACAATAATGCACGTTTGCTCTGATCAAAACCCTCCTCTCTGACTTGTTAGAAGGGTCTGTGAATGCATCATGCCAACGTCACAGGGAAACCATAGCTGTCATTTATAATGTCATGATATTTATATGGATGTGAAACTAAAATAAAAACTATGTATTGTGAAGTTTTAACATGTTTTTATTTTCTATTTTAACGTATATAAATGGCTGATTTGTGTCATGAGTCCAAATTAAACTAACGTAGTTTGATTAACATTATTAATGTACACACAGTAACAAGCTAACAGACTGTAATATATAAATGATGAACTTATGATGCATCTGATTTTGTTATAGTATTTTTATATGTTGGAGAGGATGTTGTCACTGTGTCATCTGTAACCTGTAGATAAGTCTTTGTTTTGTCCAAAAAAAAAAAAAAAAAATGTTCCTGGGATTTGAACACACCATAAAGGGAACAAAAAAAAAAGTGTGTGTTCAGGTGTGTGTTGTCTCACCTGAAGGGAAGACGACGAGTAGTGCTTTTTCATATTTATTTAAATAAAGAGCTTCTTCTTCCTTCACTATTGTTTTTTTTTCCTCCTCATCCTTCACACTGAGGTTGTCCTGTTGTTGCTCTGTTGCTCTGACCTTTGACCCCATCGCCTGGCTGTCCAGCATCCAGGCGATGGAGCTGATGGCAGCTCAGGGAGGCAGAAGAGTAAATGTGGTGGAGGGAAAGATGGAGATGGCAAGGGCTGGTTTGGGTGACTGAGATGCTCACAGCTGAACAAAGATGGAGGACAAAGTAAGAAAGGATGGCTGGAGAAGAAAGAGAGGGAGGCGGGTGGGGGGGTGGCGCTCAGAGACTGAAGCCTTTTAATGAAACGGTGATTTATGCGTCCCTCTGTAACCATAAAACATAATATACACCCCCACCGGCTCCGATTCTCCTCCCCCAACATACAGAAATACACAACCTTCCAGCTGGCTCTCCAATGAAAGCTTCTGCATCTTTCCATCACCCCACCTCCACCTCTGCAAACCTTTCTTCACCGCCATCTTTACCCCTTCCCCCTCTCCTCTTTCTCTTAACAGGAGGATAAATTCACAGCAGCATCCCAACCCCCCCGACTCCAATAAAGCTTCCACACATTTTCCCACACCAACGATCTGCTGCTGCACACAAAGAAGCAAACAACCTTCACGACGCAGAAACATCATTTTGTTTCTGCAGAAAAAAATACCCATGATGGAAAAGGTTACAAGATGTTTAGACGCGACTCTGTCACAGTCTATAATTAAATAAATGTTCATTATTGCGGCTGGTTTAGAAAGTGATTCCAGCGAGCCTCAAATAAAGCTTCAAGCTGTCACCACCACCTCTTAATGCATGCTCACACATACTGTATTAATATAAACCTGATGTCTCCTGACGGCTTCACAGGGACTAAATATTCATCTGTGTGTTTGCTGATATGTAAAGAAAAGTCTGAAACTCGTAAACACACATCAATGCATCACTGAAGTCTCGGTGGGGTTATGCTAATTTTTGTTCTGGCTTCATTCTTCTAGAAGAACCTGCAAAGAAAAACTCAACTAATTTCATTCACCATCCACTTTATCGGGTCAACCTGTTCTACTTGAGGTTAACTCATATCTGGTGTAATGGTGGGGGGAGATTTTCTTGGTCCACTTTGGGCCCCTTAGTACCAACATGGCCTGGTTTAACCAGCACAGCCTACCCGAGTATTGTTGCTGACCATGTCCATCCCTTTATGACCACAGTGGAGCATCTTCTGATGCTACTTCCAGCAGGATAATGCACCATGTCACAAAGCTCAGATCATCTCCACCTGCTTTCTAGAACATGACGATGAGTTCACTGGACTCCAACGGCCTCCACAGCCACCAGATCTCAGTCCAGTAGAGCAGCTTTGGGATGTGGTGGAACGGGAGATTCTCATCATGGATGCAGCCGACAAACCTGCAGCAGCTGTGTGACGCTGTCATGTCAATATGAAGAAAAACTCTGAGGAAGGTTTCCAACACCTTGTTGGCTCTATCACACCAAGAAGTAAGGCAGTTCTGGACGGAAAAGGGGTTCAACCTGGTACTAGAAAGAGGATCTGGTAAAGTGGAGGGGAAGTGTTGAAGCTCTTGTATGACTACAGCCAAGGATTGCACATTCATTTTGATTATATTGTCAAAATTAATACATTTCTCAAGTCAGTCATAGGTTTTTCATTTACACGTATTTAAACTAAATAGCTGCTGTTTTACAGATTCTGTATCCAGATGTTTTAGATCAGGTGTGTCCAGCTTCAGTTTTCCAGATCTATCCTGCAACTTTTAGATGCATGGTTGGTTCTGTGTTGTGGGACCTGCACAACAGCTTTCTCCCATGATGCATTTCACCCTCCTCACCTTGTTCCCGCCCCTGTTGAGCCAATTCTTGTTTCTTGTATCCTTTTCCCATATTTTGTTTCTTCCCCTTGTACTCCCTTTCTCTCTTTTCATTTCCTTTTTTCTGTCCTCAGATTTCTTCTTCTTTCCTTTTTCCTTCCTTGTTTCTTTTATATGTCTTTCCTCTCGTTTTCTGGCCTCTTGTATTTTGTCTTCTATCTTCTTCTTTGTTGTGGTGTTCTCCTCTCTCTCTTTTTCTCTCCTTTGTTTTACCCCATTCTCCTCTGGGAACTGAGAGCGGATCTCTTGAATGAGAAAAATCTACGAATGAAAACCTTTTTCATGTGTTGTTTTTATATTTATTTTTTATTTAATGAGGAAATACCCAGATGTTAAAGTTTCGTCTCCCCCTTTATTTCCTCTCCCTTTTCTGTCCTGTCCTGTTTCTACCCTGCCATCCTCTACAGCTTCCTCTTCCCTCCTTCACCTCCTCCCGTCCTGCATCCTGTTGTTTCCTCTCCCTTCTTTTCCTGTCCTCTTATGTTCAAACCCCTCTTTTCTCCTCTCACCTCTCCTTATTTCTTCTCCTCTCTTCTCACTTTTTCTCAGTACACCTTGTCTCCTTCTATCCTTTTTGCATCCTAGACCCCCCTCTTCCTCCTCTTGCTTTCTCACTTGTCATTTCCTGTCCACTTCTCCCATATAACCTTCTACTCATTCTTCTTGCTTTTAGATTTAATTTTCTCTCCACTCTTCATCCACTTCTCTTCAATTTTATTTCCCATCTTTGGTGTCCTTGCAGTATTGCTTCTCTTTCCTCTTATTTCTTGTCTTTATTTGTTATATCTACATCCTCTCCCTCACCCACATCCAATCTTTCCTCTACCTGTCAATAAATCCTTTTGTGTGTTTCTCCTCTTGTTTTCCTCTTTTCATCGTTTTGCAAATTCCTTCTTTTCTCTCTAATTTTCTGCCCACTCCTTCATCTCTTCCATATTTTCTTGCTTTTACAAGCACTGAAGATGCTGTGTGATTAGAAATGTTTGTTGTCTGTTAGAAGGAGAACTGAAACATTGATGAGGTGTGAGACATCATCAAACTCTTTAATTTGCTTCTCCTCAACCTGAACATCATCTCTGTTCTCCAACACTGATGTAGTTTTTTTTTTCTTACACTCAGTAATATGCTGAATAGTTTCCCGTTTTGTCTTCTTTTCTATATTTTTCCCTTTATTTTATTTTGTTTTAATACACTTACTGTCCACTTTGTTAGTCATGTTGACATGGTGAAGACGACTTGCTTAAGTTCAAACTGAGCATCACAATGAGGAAGAAAGGGGATTTAAGAGACTTTGAACGTGGCATTGTTGTTGGTCTGACTATTTGCTGGGATTTTCACACACAATCATCTCTAGTGTTTACAGAGAAGAAGAAGAGCAGATATATGTCATAACATCACAATGAATTCACTGGACTCCAACGGCCTCCACAGCTACCAGATCTCAGTCCAGTAGAGCAGCTTTGGGATGTGGTGGAACGGGAGATTCTCATCATGGATGCAGCCGACAAACCTGCAGCAACTGTGTGATGCTGTCATGTCAGTATGGAGGAAACCTCTGAGAAGGTTTTCACCATCTTGTTCAATTGATCACACCAATAAGCAGATTTTAAGGAAAAAGGGTGTCCATCCTGGTACTAGAAGGTGGATCTGATAAAGTGTAGTGACTGTATTCCTTTCTGGATATATTTTTTACTATTAAGGGCTGTCAAAGTTAGTGTGATAATGTCCAGCAGAATTCAACAAAGAATTCTGGACAAGGCTGACACCCACTGTCTACAATGTGACATTAGAAATAAAGAAAAAACAAAAAATACCTTTAAATATGAACCTAGCTAAAAGTACTCTACTATTGAAACCAGGAAAACACACGACACTTCCATCCAGTTACCGTCCAATTTCATTAATAAATGTAGATCTTAAAATATTCAGAAAAACTCTGGCCAGAAGGATAGAAAAAATAGTCACTCTAATAATACATCCTGACCAAACAGGCTTTACTAAAGGTAGACATTCCTCTACTAACATGCAGAATAATTAACATAATACAATATTCTACCCTACATAATCTGGAATCCACAGTCATTTCTTTAGACACAAAAAAAGTTTTTGACCGAGTAAACGGGAAATTTTTATTTATTTATTTAATTATCAACATTAAACAAATTTGGGTTTGGGTCATCTTTGATAGACTGGATAAAAATAAATATATATAACAACCCAAATGCATGTGTGAAGACCAATGATCAAACCTCTCCAAGCTTCTGTTTGCAGAGAGGCACCAGACAGGACTGCCCGCTTTCTCCATCACTCTTTGCTATTTTTATTGAACCCCTAGCTGCTGCCATAAGACAAAATAAAGAGATTAAAGGAATCCATGCCAAAAATATAGAACACAAGATAAGTCTTTATGCTGATGATGTATTACTTTTCCTCCAGAACTCACCGACGTCTCTCCCCCAGACAATCACACTTATTAACACATTCTCACCAATATCTGACTACTCTATTAACTGGTCTAAGACTATTGCTATGCCCATCAACTGTGACCTACAAAACATTTCTAATACTATAATACAGTCTGGAAACATCTCTCACGGTGGAGGCGCTTACCCATATCACTCATGGGGAGGGTTGCCACAGTTAAAATGATGGTTCTATCTAAAGTAAACTACCTGTTTTCAATGATACCCACTAAACCATCCTCCAGTTGGTTTAAGTCACTGGACTCACATATATCTAAATTTTTATGGAAAAATAAGCCATCACACATCAGTCTAAAAACTTTACAATGACTAAAGACAGAGGTGGATTGGACCTACCCAACTTTAATCACTATTTCTTAACTAACAAGCTGCAAAATATCTCTAAATGGCTTAAACCTAGAGGTCTAGATGAACCATGGTTAGATGTAGAGGAAGCATTGTGTGAGGATTTGATTACCCCTGACCTGTCATTCATCAGCCCAGCCATCAAACCACATTAGTCTTTTTTATGTAAAAAATATACCATTCAGGGTAGCAGAGCTCTTGAATTTTTGATGCCCAAACTATAAAAAATATAAAAATATATGGACTATAACAAATATATAGACTATTATCTAAACTAGAAGACTTAATCTATCTTCCAACTATAAAACAGGAGGCTGACTTATCCGGCAACTTTAATCAAGATGAATGGTCACAAATATGTTTAAACACCTTTAAAATGACTAAAAATTCAAATATTGAACTAATACAATTCAAAATTCTTCATAGAAGTCATTATACCGGACAAATGATGTTCAGGTTGGGTCTGTCACAATTAAATATTTGCCCACACTGCACTGATAATATGATTGACATGTACCCACTAAACATTAGACGTCTGATGGACGTGCAGATCACATCTATACTGCTTCCGTCGGTCCATGATCAATTCTGGACGTCTACACAATGTGAAAAACAGGTCTGCTATTTTGATGTCTAACCATGACCCCACTTGTATGTCAATATGCAGTTTAACATCTGAACGTCAGACTCAGTAACTTTTTTGGAGGTCATATAGATGTCAAACACAGGAAATTGACAAGTTCAGGAAATTGACAAGTAATATCAAATTTGTTACCAACACCATTAAGTGATTCAACATTATTTTTATTTTTTTTGTTTTGTTTTGTGTGTTTGTTTGTTTATTTGTTTGTTTGTTTGTTTGTTGGGGGGGGGGGGGGGGGATATTTTATTTTACATTTTCTCTTTTTACTATACTGATATACTGTGGTAACAATCTGGCTCTAACTGACAAATATGCTCTGCACCCTCTTTTAAAAGACAGTCTGCGCCACAGTCCATCATGTTTTTTTTTTTTTCAACTCTGACCTGTGCAGCATCCTACCAAGGGAGACATGTTATATACATGGCTGCCCTTGATATTTTTATTATTTTTATTGTAATCTTATTTTCTTTAGCCTTTTTATTTCAGTGTCGAACCTGACAAGGAGATAGAGGAAGAGGGGGAAAAAAAGAGAGAAAAGGACAGGATTAAAGTGTAGAAATAACAGTTGTGTAGGCTGCCTAAAACACATCACAAGAAAACAATATAAACTACCACAGTACTACATGATACATAAAGAAAATAGGATAATGATGATATGAAAAAGTACAGTAGTCATCAAATGTACCTGCAGAGAAACGTACCAACACACAAACATCAGCAACATCTAGTCAGAAGCAGATGGCGCGACGAGCATGTTTGTGAGCATGCACGTGTGAACGTGCGTGTGTGGCCATACAACAAGGAAGAAATGTGTGCTTTCAAGGGGGCCGTGATCACGCCGCCCCCCCCTTAAGCATCAGTGGGGGACGGGGGAAGTCCCAGACCCCAAAGGCCCAGCAGGTCCACAGAGCACCAAGCCCAGGACAGCCAAAGCAGACAGAGCAGAAGCCCATTCAGACCAGAACAGAGGGGCCCAGAGAACGGAGCCCCCTGGCGCGACGGGGCAGTGGCATTGGGCAGCCCAGGGCGACAGTGAGCGGGCCCAGCGGGTGCCAGGCGCTGCGCCGCGGGCCGCATGGAGAGCAGGCACCCCACAGGTCCAAGGGCCACCCAACTCCCCCAGCAGAGCCCCCGCCACCCCTGTTCCCTCTACCCCTCCCTTCGTCCCTACGGACACATTGTAATCCCAAAGGGTACCTGCCTGGCATTGGATCAGCCTGACCCCGATGGCATGCCCAGTGTGAACAAGGCCCCCCCCACAAGGCCCAAGCAGGGTTTCCTGGGCAGGAAGGAGGCAGCGACATGGGTCTGTAGCTAGATGGTATTGTGGGCTCTTTATCTGGTATTAATGGTACAGTAATGGTGGCAGAGTTTATGTTTGGGGGTAAGTAACCATTTTCCTTTATTTGTGTCACCATTTTGAAAAATGTTGGGGCCAGTATTGACCAGAATTCTTTATGGAACTCTGCTGGGAAGCCATCCGGACCTGGGGCTTTTTTACGGGGCATATGTTTAAGGGCTTCATGTAGCTCCTCCACTGTGAGGGGAGAATCTAAAACAGTGACTTGTTCCTTTTGCAAACCTGGAAGATCTATATTGTTAAGAAAATGATGGATATCATTGTCTGATGGATCGAAGTGTGATGTATACAGAGTTTTATAGAAATCTCTAAAGATGTTGTTTATTACATCTGGCTCATGCATAATATTACCTACTGAATCTTTAACAGCTGTTATGGTAGATTTTTCCTTATTTATTTTTAACTGAAAAATCTTCCAGATTTATTACTGTGTTCAAATGTCTCCTAATGTAATCTTTGCACCAGAAATTCTGTTCTCTTAATGATTATTTCATTTAATTCAAGTCTAGCCTTCCTTATTTGGTTCATCGTTTGTTCATCTGGTGAAGCACTGTAGGCGTCCTCTAAAGATTTAATTCTTAGTTCTAATTCTAATATTTTTGAGTTTTCTTTCTTTTTTTATGTGACGCAAAAGAGATGATTTTGCCTCGCATTACCGCCTTCCCTGCTTCTCACAGAACACATGCTGAGACTCCTGGTTTGTCATTGTTTTCTAATTATATAGCCCATTCTTTTGTGAAGTAGCTGATAAAGTCGGGATCTTTAAGCAACGCTGTATTAAATCTCCAGCTTTTAGTCGGTGGTGTGATTCTTGTGTTCCTCAAAGTGAAGGAAAATGGTGCATGGTCGCTGATAGTGATGGGGTGAATCTGGGTCTCTGAAATCTCACTCACCAAAGAGCTGCTAACCAGAAAATAATCTATCCTAGAGTATGAATGGTGAACTGAGGAAAATAAGGTGTACTCTCTGATATTAAGGTGATAAGACAACCATATTTCACAAAGTCCAAAATCCTCCATATTGGTCAAAGTACACACGGCCGGTACAGTGAAACTGTAAGGCTCATTAAATCAGTTATGGTTCTTCTTTTGATTGTTTGCAGTGTTACTAAATCTATCAGCTGAGCCCAGAACCATGTTAAAATCCCCTCCTGCGATCAGTGTGCTATCTGCGTGTTTGGAAAGTGATGTGAAGATAAAGTGAAAGAAGGAGGGATCATCAACATTTGGACCATATAAGTTAGCTAAGCATAACTTCATATTTTGAATATATAATTTTACTATGATGAAACTTTGTTCTGGATCTGTGATAACGTTGATTTCTGTGAATGTTACTTTTCTATTTGTCAGAATGGCCACCCCTCTCTGTCTGGAGTTATAACAGGCTGATGTTTTTGTCATATGAATCTCCTGTAAGAAAACAATGTCTGTCTGCAGATCCCTTAATCTATCAAAGATTTTTAGTCTCTTCTCTCTGGTCCCAGCTCCGTGCACATTCCACGTGATAAATCTAAGTATGGTCATGCTTGTGGTAAAAGGTGAGTGTCGGATGCTTCTTGTTGATATAAATGTGTATGTTTGTGTGTGTGTGTGTGTGTGTGTGTAAGTGTATGAATATGTATGCGTAATGTTGTGTGCCTGTGCTGAATGTTATTAAATGTACTTGAATTAATAAATGTGAGTGTTGAGTTATATATACAGGTATTACTAAATGTACTGTGCAGCTTAGCATCAGTGTTATGTGGTTTTGTGAGGTGGCAGCTAGAAAAAAGAAAAACAAAAAAGAGTGCAGAGAGAGAGAAAAAGAAGAATAAAGTGGGAGGAAAATGACCAAAAAAAGGGGGGAAGTGAACCCATAAAAAATAAGTGCGCGAGGGCGTCTTCCTACGCCCTCGTGTCACTCGGGGCTGCGGGGGGTGGAGGTTCGGTGCCTGCCTGGAGTCCTGTGTGGGGTGCTGCTGGGCGCCATCTGCCCTGGGGGCTGCCCTCGGTGCCGCATCGGGGGGCTGGTGAGACCCCGGGGAGAATGTATGTGGTTGTGTGGGTGTGTGTATGTGGAGAGGGTCGGGTCTGGGGCCCACCAGGCCCTAGACTCCCTGGGCTGCCCCTGGTGGGGCCGGGGTGGGGGTGGGGGTGGGGGGTGGGGGGGGGGTTGAATGGGTAAGGGTTGGGGTAAAGAGGGTTTTTTTTTTTTTTGGGGGGGGGGGGGGGGACCTGCGTACATGTTCTTGTCCCTGGGGTGCCTAGCCTTGGTGCTGGGTTGGCGTGTCCCACGGTGGTTTTGCCTGGGGCGGTCGGGCCCCGTCGGGTTCCTGGGTGGGGCTTTGCTGGGGGGAAAGGGTGGCCCTTGGGCCTGTGGGGCGCCTGCCCTCCGTGCGGCCCGCGCCGCAGCGCCCGGCGCCCGCTGGGCCTGCTCACCATCGCCCTGGGCTGCCCGGTGCCCCTGCCCCGTCGCGCCGGGGGTTCCGGTCTGGGGACCCCTCTGCTCTGGTCCGGGTGGGCCGCTGCTCTGTCTGCTTTGGCTGTCCCGGGCTTGGTACTCTGTGGATCTGCTTGGCCTTTGGGGCCTCGGGCTCCCCCCGTCCCCCGCTGATGCTTCGGGATGCGGCGTGATCGCGGCCCCCTTGCGGGTACACATTTCCTCCTTGTTGCATGGCCACACATGCATATTAACACGTGCATGCTCACAAACGTGCTCGTCTCTCCATCCGCTTCTTACTAGATGTAGCTGATGTTTGTGTGTTGGTACGTTCATCTGCAGGTACGTTTGATGACTATTGTAATTTTTTATATCATCATCATTCTATCTTTCTTTCGGTATCATGTAGTACTGTGGTAGTTTATGTTGTTGTTTTTTTTTTTGTGATATGTTCTGGGCAGCATAGACAACTGTTATTTCCACATTTTAATCCTGTCCTTTTCTCCCTTTTTTTTCTCTCTCTCTCTCTCTCTTCCTCTATCTCCCTGTCAGGTTCGGCACTGACATATAAGACTAAAGAAAATAAGATTACAATAAAAATAATAAAAGTATCAAGGGCAGCCATGTATATAACATGTCTCCCTTGGTAGAGCAAATCTGTCAAGCAAAATATGGCACACAGACCACCGTTCTGTATGTTAGGATGCTGGACAGGACAGGGTAAAAAAAAAAAAAAATAAGTGCATTTTTTTTAACATTAGAGACTGGCAGTATTATTGTCTATTGTGAACAAACATTAAACTCTGTGACTTAAGTCCAGTGAGTCTGATTAGCATTTATATCACCTGTGCAACGTGTGCATTGTGTGGATACATATCTGAGGTCAGTAGAGCAGGGAGTGCTGTTATGGTCACGATGTAGCTGTCCATTAACGTAAAGCTTGTCCACCGAGATGACAGCGCGGGCTCCTCCATCTGGGAATTTCCTCCTGATGGGGAACAAGATCTTGCGACGCTCCAGGATTTCTCTGGGAAACTGATCGCTCATGCTGAGGTCAGTCCCACGAAACTGTCTGCCGCAGCGCTTCACCTCTTCTTTTTCTTTGTGGAGAACAAATTTAGCTACTATCGGCCTGGGTCTGCCCTCCATTTTTTTTTTCCTATGCGGTGAACTCGATGAAAGGAGATGGCTTTTACCTTTTCCTCTGGAAGTTTCAGGTTGGTTCTGATCATTTGTTTTAAAGCTGCCTCTGTATCTTCCTCCACCCGCTCAGGGATCCCTGAAATAACTAGGTTATCTCTCATGCTACGGCCCTGTAGATCTAGGACTAACTCTTTCATTTTTTTATTTTCCACTGATAGTCGGCTTACTCCTTCGGTGAGGGTTTTCACCGAGTCTCTGAGTTTTACATAAATCCCATACTTCAAAATAAATTAGATAAAACAATATATTTAAATAAATAAATAAATAAAAAATTTCATTATCAAGAGGAGCCTTATGCCCATCAAGCTCCCCTTGGAAAGGCAGATGTGCTCAGCTCAACATAGCAGCCAGACCATCATTCTGCCACTACCATGCTGGAAAGGACAAGTTAAAAAAAAAAACATAAACCTGATGACATGGATGGTGAGTGTATTCCTTTCTGGAAATATTTTCCGTTGTCTCTACTTATTCCTATTTAGGCCTGTCAAAGTTAATGTGATAATGTCAAATATGGTATGAGACAGAGTACGTGTGTAAGGGTGTCTCTATGTGTGTGTGTTTGTGTGTGTGTATGTTTTGAACCGCTGGCTTCAGGAGGTTATACAGTGAATCCAATGAGCACCTGGAGACCACTAACTATGATCACATCAATAAAAAGCATCTGCTCTACAGTATAAAAAGAGCTGAACAGAGGAGAAGGAACAAATGTGTGTGTAGGTGTGTGTGTGAGTGTGTGTGTGTGTGTGTGTGTGTGTGTGTGTGTGTGTGTGTGTGTGTGTGTGTGTGTGTGTGTGTGTGTGTGTGTGTGTGTGTGCGTATGAGTGGATGGATGGATGGATGGACGGATGAATGGATGGGGAAGTAAACTGAAGAGAACAAAAGAGGATGTCAGAAATGAACAAAGAAGATAAGGACGTCTAAAAAGGGGTGATAAAAAGATGGCAGAGAAAAGGAAAGAAATAAGTAAAAAAAGACTTTTCCATCATCTTTATTTATTCCTCAGCCTGTTTTGTTACGTATTCATTTATATTCTATTATATACCATTTAATTCAGGGTCGCGGG
This sequence comes from Melanotaenia boesemani, assembly GCF_017639745.1. Classification (NCBI taxonomy): domain Eukaryota; kingdom Metazoa; phylum Chordata; class Actinopteri; order Atheriniformes; family Melanotaeniidae; genus Melanotaenia; species Melanotaenia boesemani. The sequence goes on from NC_055685.1 coordinate 2,408,279, forward strand.
GAAGCTAGAGCCTATCCCAGTAATTAGAAGGTGAGAGGAAGGTACACACACACACACGCACACACACGCATACACACACACACACACACACACACACACACACACACACACACACACACACACACACACACACACACACACACACACACACACACACCCTGCAGCTACTGCATCTTGAGGCATACTGGAGAGGAAGGAAGTGGAAAAAACAGGACAAAGAGGAAGAAGGTGGAGATAAAGTCAAAAAAAGAAGAAAAGTAACAGAGAGAGAAAAAGAGGAGAGAATATTGAGAAGGAGGTTGGGTGTTGAGTGAAAGACAAAAAGAGAGGTGGGGGAGTGGATGAAAGTGCCAGAGGCAAACTGAATATTTCTGGCATTTCCTCAAAGAAGTCGAAATTACCAAGGTGACCTGGGAGGAGTTCCTATAAGAGAAGCGATAGCAAAAATGTGACAATTCAATCACTTTCAATTAAATATGACCTGCTATATGTCTTCAGCCAAATTAAGTCTCAACTGGGTTTTTCATCTAGTCTCCTGAAAATGAACAAACTTTTCTTTAGGTCGTTGTGGAGGAGTTGATGACGACCAGTCTGATGTGGAGATTTGGTGACGTCTGTGGCTGTGTTTTACTGTCTCTGTCTGCAGTGGGAAGAACAATGAAAGCTGTGGATTGACTTTTGTTTCATCTCAATGGTCTGATTCATGACATTAAACCGTTTTGATATAAAGGTGTTAAGTGAAAGCTGTTGGTATTATCATGAATGGTCATAACTACATTTAATTTTTATTGTCTTAAAATTAAACGAGAATCTTATTAATTGTATGAACAATGACCAGATTGAAGTAAAACACCAACTTTTGTCCATTTAGGATCTCAATCAACTCAATCAACTGTTGTTTGTACACATATTTAGTAGTTATGGGTAGTTATGATTTCTATGCTTTTGCTTTTCTGTTTGTTTATTGTTTTTTTTCTGCAAAAAGTTTTGACCCTAAAGTCAAAAATTTATATTCCAAATACAGTTTGAACACTGTAAATATAAAAAGTATTCAGTGATTTCCAAATCTCATGAGCCCATACTTTATTCACTCTAGAAGATAAATAACATATCACACGCTGAAACTGAGACATTTTATCGTTTGATGGAAAATATGAGCTGATTGTGAATAAGATGGCAGCAGCACATCTGTAAAAAAGCTGGAACAGGAGCAACAAAAGGCTGGAAAAGTTAACTGGCACAAATCAGAAACAATTGGAGGAGCATTTGACAACTAATTAGGTTAACTAGTAACAGGTCAGTAACATGGCTAAAAAAAAAATATATATATACATATATATATATATATATATATATATATGTGTGTGTGTGTGTGTGTGTGTGTGTGTGTGTGTGTGTGTGTGTGTGTGTGTCAGTTGTATAGTTTCACCAAAAAGTGTGAGTGTGGTTATATGAAGAGTCAGATTTCAGCACAATGCCAGTGTGTGAATTAGCACCAGCCATTAAATATATCAACAAACATACAGATTCAATTCAAGCCAGTGTTTATACAAGGCTATTCATAAAAATTATAACCTGTCTAAGGAAACCAGCAGAAAACCTCCACCAGGACCAGAGCCAGGAACGATAACCTCCATCAGGACCAGAACCAGGCAGGGAAACCTCCATCAGGACCAGGACCAGGACCAGGCAGGGAAACCTCCATCAAGACCAGAACCAGGTAGGAAAATCTCCATCAGGACCAGAACCAGGTAGGAAAATCTCCATCAGGACCAGAACCAGGCAGGGAAACCTCCATCAGGACCAGGACCAGGCAAGGAAACCTCCATCAAGACCAGAACCAGGTAGGAAAATCTCCATCAGGACCAGAACCAGGAACGAAAACCCCCATCAGGACCAGAACTAGGAACGAAAACCTCCATCAGGACCAGAACCAGGAAGGAAAAACTCCATCAGGGCCAGAACCAGGGAGGAAAACCTCCATCAGGACCAGGACCAGGCCATTTGTCTGACCGGTTGGGGAGTACAGGACAGAAAAAAGGATCCACAGGCACCAGGGCACTTCTAGCCAGGGAGACCTGCAGAGAGAAGTGAAATACAAGTTAACCAGGGCTGTAATTACACCGAGCTTTAGGTGGAGCCTTATTGTCAGACATGCACACGCATACATATTAGTGCCCGTAGCGTGGTCAAACATATGGTTACTACCAAAAAACCCTCTCCTACTATTGTCGACAGCTTGTTTAATGAAAAGGTTCTTTTAACAACCACTCAAGGACGCATAGGCTACCTATCAGGTGGTTGTTGTGTAACAGATCACCTGCGTCCTTTAGAAGATTTCATTCAATGAATTAAATGAATAAACACACAACACTGACACTCATTTAAAAAAAAAAAACATCTGGATCCTTGTGGAAAATTAAATGTAAGCTGAAAATGGACTATGTTTGGGTCTCCCTCTTAGAGTATCCACTGAATGTCTTTAGGGGAGCTCCTGTGCTTTGGAGGGGAGCCAAGCTCCCCTGAGCTCCCCTGTAAATTGACCCCTCCTGTTATGTTAGCTTCTCTGGAACAGCAGTAATTTTCCTGGGTCAAATTGACCCAGGCAGTTATCTCAAAGTGTCAGAAACCATAAAATACCAACAGACTGACTTTGTACGTCCTTATTAACTCCATCATTATCCACTTCAGTCAAATTGTTTCTCTGAGTGTTTGGAGTGTTCTTCACCTCTCACAGATCATAACTGATCATTTAGTGTTTGTTGTTGTTCTTTTATATATTTTTTTTAATAAAATGCCTGTTAAAACCTTTTCTAACATACACTGGAAAGACCTGGAAAGATAAAATACAATAGTTTTATATGACAGATTTTTTTAAATGTAATTTTACATTTAGACTTTTTGTTGTTCATAAACCAATATGAGACACCTTTTCTGTTCAAACTGAACCACTGACTAAAAATCAAGACAAATGAGTCATGAGGATTTATTTAAAAACTTTAAGCTTTATTTTTAACCAGAAATTATTAAAAATCAAAACATAGGAAAAATTAGATCAGCAATATAAACACGCTTCATGTCTGAGTCTCCAAACAAATAACATCACATTGTGACAGTTACGTATGAAACCAGAAATACTATAAACAGGTGTACGTGAACCATGGGCAGGTGTGTGTACGTCTACACAGCATATGAGGGACACGTCAATCAGCGAATGAATTTCTCACATTTCATGCTCGTCTTGACATCATCAGATGGCTTCAGCTAGGTTGATGTCTGTCACTGCAGTACTAGGGGCACCAACAGTTTTGCCTGATGTATATTTGGGAATGAAGACAACTGTATTTCCCCACTTTTTGGTGTGAATGTCTTGCTTGTAGGAATGTAAGTAGCAGTTTCCTCATTTGCTTTATAATGAGACTTATCAGACTCAAAAATTATCTCAAGATGGTCTTTATCTTCAAACACATCCTCATCTGTTTCACTGTCGCGATCAGAGATATGCTCCAGACCCAGAGAGCAGACATTTTTGGGCCAAACCAGGGCTACTTTTGGCACTTATAGCTCAATTGCAGAACTGGTAAGTGTTGCGGGGACAAGAGGTGGACCAGATGCCAGTTCCCAGCCTGGCCTGGATTATGGCAGGTGTCCAGATGTTGCAGTTGCTACTCTCTGGGAGAGCCTCCAGGACTCTCATCTGCTTATTTCTGCTGCCTATTTTGAAAAAGCTCTGTCAGAGAACATATAGCTGCAGAATGTGATGTTGGTAGGAATCCCTTTGCAGAAAATCTTTACGTTTAGTCCTGATGGGGAGGACTTAACGTGATGTGCGTGAGGCAAATATGGAAAATGAACCATTTTCATTTTGCATGTTGATAACAGCCAAGCTGAAGAAGTTTCATGCTAAAAGAAATATATTTAACAATTTTTTATTTTGATTTTTTACATTAGAAAAAATTTGACCCAGGAGGGTTAATGAGGCCAATAATTTCATAAATTAATATTTTTCCCTGTTTTTCTCCATCTCTCCCTTCAATGTCAAATCTGACAAGTACCAGCCAAACAAAACAAAACATTCAGCACCAACAATGGTTGTAAACGGGGGGATTAGGAGAGAATTCCTCACAATATGGTGGTCCAGTCCCAGCATGCCGCATGGTGGGCTGTATCTTTCACCTCCATGCTGTGTATCTAGTATGAATCCATCTTACTCTGGGAAATTGCTGTGCATAAAACAACAGATCCATTACCCTCGCTCATCAATACAACGTTGAGTTGTGTTCAGTTCATTTAACTCTGTTCTCTCCTCAGTTGTCAAGGACATCATGTCACCGTTGTGGTCTCCAACATTTCGAGTGTCGCAAGATAACTTCTTTTCTGATTCCCCCAAAGTTGGAGAACCCATCTGCTCTCATGGTGAAATGAAATGTGATTGTTTGGAAAACAAGAAAAGTCTTGAATGCTAACAAACTGTTGATGCCATCTGTGTATCTCATTGTATAAAAAAGCTGTTCAGAGGAATCTCTTAGTTTGGAGCTGCCATCTGGAAAGACTCGTTATGCTGTCAGGATGTGAAAAAAAGTGAAATTCACAGGTTTTAAAATGTGTTTTTATAGAAGGTATTAGGTCTGACACTGTTTAAAACAGAAACTAATGTGTGCTTGTTAATCAAATTACAGGTTTTGCTGCATATTCATAAGAAAAAGTGGCCCTAAACATGGTCTGTAGGGCCCAGGTTTCCTCTGAGCTCCTGAATTAGTGGCTCATTAAACTGGTTAACAATCTAAACTGCTGCTAGTTGTGTCACTACAAGTTAGACCAAGAAAATCAAGAGACTAAACCTCATCAGATCGATCAGATTTGTCCAGAGCCTGTATTTCATGTTAAAGTTTTTATTAAAGTATAATTTAACAGCTCTGTTGGTCCACAGCACAAAATGCTGCTGTTTCTCAACAAAATGTATGAAACTAAACAATAATAACAGTTTTCCAGTCCTCCTTTCACAGATGCAGCTGATCTAATAATACGTGATCACGGTGACATCTCCACCATGAACATAATGATGTTCATGTTTGCTGTCTTGCTGCGTACATCATCTCATTTTTCAGTGTCCTTGCCTTTAATTGGTGGATGACAGAAACGGGGACCTCCAGAATATACATCTTTAACATCAAATTTACATGCATTCATTCAGCAGATGCTTTTATATCAGCCCAGTTTCTCGGAGAGTAACTTAGTGGAAACCAGTATATTTGTGGAAACCAGACAGACACGTGCATTTTTCATGTTACACAGCGGTCATTTGCCTCATGTATTTGCCTGGCCTTGGATTAAAAGCTAAGCCTTGTGTTTACAATAACCAGGAATTATTTGTATTTATTGTGTATGTTAAAGTATTTAAAGAAGACTGCCAGCCACAGGACTCACTGCAGGTCATGTTAAAGGAAAAACAAACAGAACAGATGACAACCATTACACAATACCATTTTTTTTAAATGGGGGCGAGTTAGCAGTTTGTTGTCTGGTGATGGTGTGGACTGAAGGGTCCTTGCCTGCTATCTGTGTCATTTTTGTCTCCTCTGTCTTCTTTCTGCTTTTCCTTTTGCTTCTTTTTGCTGTTCCCTCCGGTCAGGTCCAGCAAGATTACATAGATTCCACGATTCAAAGTACATAAATGACAGTAAATAACTAAATCAGCTTATCAAGAGGAGCCTTATATCCATAAACCTCCACCTTGGCAGAGCACATTTTTTTAGTACAACACATGAACCAGACATGTCATTCTGCTGCTACGATGCTGGACAGGTTAAAATAAAAAAATAAAAAAACACTTTTAATATTTAGAGTGATGTATGAGAATGAAAATGGTATGTTTGAAAGTGACAGAAAATATCAGCAGACAAAACGAGTTAACCAGTTTATTTAGAGCAAAACATAAAATTTTCTACAAAAAAAAACCAAACAAACAAACAAAAAACAAAAACAGACCTCAGTGGTTTCAGATTTTTTGAGCTATAATATAATATAAGCTATAATATAATATAATATATAATATAATAATATAATATAATATAATATAAGCTATAATATAATATAATATATAATATAATAATATAATATAATATAATATAAGCTATAATATAATATAATATATATATATATAATATAATAATATAATATATATATATATAATATAATAATATAAAATGACTAAAAAAAAAAAAAAAAAAAAAAATTATATGCACTGCACTAGCACTACATGACAGCACCTGGGTCCAACTGGACTCAAAAGCGGTCTGACTATCACTTAATTATGACGTCCCATCTTGTTTGAATTCATGCTTGTGTTGTTCTTCCTCTCAAATGTAAGTCGCTTTGGATAAAAGCGTCTGCTAAATGACTGTAGAATAGAATAATATACGTTGGTGTTTGCAATCATCTGGCTACCTCATGAAATGGTCTCCCGACCCCCATGGTTGTCCAAACCCCCAGTTTGAAAACCACTGCATTAGTGTCCCTCACACATCCTGGATCCATAGTGCAAAAACCTGCACAAGCACCGCCGACAGAGGCAGTAGCCTGCAACAGGAATTGATCTAATTGGATTTCTTTGCATGTTAACCATGAAATTTTCATAGTTGAGACACAATCATGATGAAATAGTATAAAATAGAGTGTTTGTGTGAATTTTTGATTTAACTTATTCTGTAATATATTTTTTACTGAATGATACATAATCAAGATATTTAGTGCACTCTGGGGCCTCCTGGTGGTGTGGGGGCCCTAAGCAACTGCTTAGTTTTCTGGTTTTAGAACATAAACTAAATCTGGGAATGAGAATCAAGGCAAACACAAGAAGAGGAAAATAACCCGAGCTAAACTTAACAAGCAACACACAGAAACCAGCGTGTAACTTTCTGACCTTAAAACTCTGCCTTTCTGACTTTGGTGTAACTGATTTCTCAGTTTGGACTTGTGTGCATAGGCTACACATCCGTGCATATTCATCTTGTTGTGCATAAAAATATAAAAAGTTAATTCTCAGCAGTTTTTTCCCTGCGGCAGCCGTCTAGCTGCCATTCAGTTGAACGGACTTCAGACACATGCTCAGTCTGTGGAATTGATTAATTTTCTCCTCCATGAATAAAGTCTGTGACCCCATGAGGAGTTATTTCATAGCTGTCTATCCCAGATTCAGAATAAATATAGTTCAAACTAACTTTTTAAATTGTAACTCACAGGCAAAATACAAAACATATATTTTAGATGTGATTTTACACAGACGAGAAGTTTTTTTCTTATTTATGCACAATTTAAGATGAAAATGCAAAGACGTGTACTTGTGCACACTGGCCCTAACTGACCGCTCTGTTACTGTTACTCCATATCAGGTGTTTTCACATTATTATTTACAGAATACAAAGACAAACCAGAGGAACTTAAAAATATATATATTTTCAGCTAAGTAAACAAACTATCTCTGGCGTCAAAAGTGAAATGAAATGAAGTGAAGTGAAATACTGACTCTATAGTAGCAGATTATGTCAGTGTCTTCATGCAACCAAGAAATGTTTGGAGTTTTAATGGCTAACTGAAATGCTTTAGTTAACATTGTTTTGGAACCTGCTACTGGATAATTACATCTATAATTGGTCTTAAGTGGTAAAATGGAAGTGGGAGTCCTGCAGGGCAGGGATGGAGCTGCAGTGGTTGTAGGAAGGAAAACAGTCCACATTTTAAAAAGTAGGTTAGCAGAAATGTGACTTATGGTGGGCCAGCCTCCACAGCACATCACCGTATGTATGGGTGCTTGTTAGGAGCCGCTGTCCTCGGTGTGTCGCAGCAAAACGCAGCTCAGACAGGCCTGGGGAGACAACCGCATGGGGCAGGCGCTGAGTCTTAATTGAATAAGCTGATGTGGTTCCATTAATCAGTAATGGGGAGCCTTGCTGAGCCCAGGCACCACACACCGCAGCAGGAGGGGAGTCTGATGGGGCCTCTGACATTTTCACAGTACTCAGTACTCTATGAAAAACAGACAGCGAAGGGGGGAAATGTGTGCTCATGTCTCCGGAGTAAAGGTCATGCTGAGGAGAATATTTTATATCAGATGTTTCTACTTAAACATTTCTTTAGAGCACATATTTCTATTCTGCTTGGAGCTGGAATACACAATGGGAGCTATTAAAGCTTTTTATTACAAGACAGCTGCTGGTGCACTTTTATTTTTCTGTTTCAGAAGCCGGTTAAAAGTGGCTGAAATGCTGCAATGCAGTATTTACTTTTCTGTCTGCTGGAGAGGAGGAAACAAGTGTGTGATGATTTTTAAGTCAACATGAAATTAAAATGAATTTACAATAATTTGCTTCTTACTCCCCCCCCCCCCAAAAAAAAGAAAAAACAAAAGATGAAGTACATAAAATACACTGGTCAGCTTAGAGAAAGTTGGGAGGAGAAGATCCAGCACAGCTTTTGAATGACTTTGTGTGGTTTGGAACAAAATTGAAGTGAAACATAAAAAGCAGGAAAGCTCAGATTTTTCTGATTTGTTTTTCTCTGTTTCTCTGATGGCGTTCCCATGTTTTCTTTGGTTCTTGTTGTTTCGGAAAGCAGGAGACCTGGAAGTGCTTAAAAATGTCACCAGACTCGCCAATGAAGAACAAAGTCTTTTACACTTTTTTTGTGATTGTGCTACAATACAGTTCAAACAAAATTTATAATAATTATTTAATAACTCACGTCTTCTCTTTGATTCAATCCTCCCTACTGAGCTGCACGAGGAGACGGTGGAAAGAAAACCTCCATCAGAACCAGGACCAGGAAGTTTGGCCATCTTCCTGGACCAGTTGGGGGTGGAGAGGACAGTAAAGAGGGATCAACCAGCAGCAGAACTCGATTCAAAGGATTCCTGCTGAGAAAGAAGAAGAGAAACATGAATGAACCACAACAACGTCAGCTGGCCGGCAGTAAATCACATTAATTTCCGGTGCGGGTTGGACCCCGCCAAGGCTGTCCTTTGTCACCGATTCTGTTCATAACTTTTATGGAGAGAATTTCTAGGTGTAGCCGAGGTGTTGAGGGGATCCGGTTCGGTGGCCTCAGGATTGGGTCTCTGCTCTTTGCAGATGATGTGGTTCTGTTGGCTTCATCGGGCCGTGACCTTCAGCTCTCACTGGAGCGATTGGAGGGTGGAGTACTCTCTCCGGGTCTGCAATAGGGTCCTGCCCCAAGTGGAGGAGTTTACGTATCTCGGGGTCTTGTTCACGAGTGAGGGAAGGATGGAGCGGGAGATGGACAGGCAGATCGGTGCGGCGTCTGCAGTGATGCGGACTCTGCATCAGTAAATGGAGGCAAAGCTCTCAATTTACTGGTCGATCTACGTTCCTACCCTCACCTATGGTCACGAGCTGTGGGTAGTGACCAAAAGAACAAGATCGCGAATACAAGCGGCCGAAATGAGTTTTCTTTGCAGGGTGGCCGGGCTCTCCCTTAGAGACAGGGTGAGAAGCTCGGTGATCCAGGAGGGGCTCAGAGTAGAGTCGCTGCTCCTCCACATCGAGAGGAGCCAGATGAGGTGGCTCGGGCATCTGGTTAGGATGCCTCCTGGACGCCTCCCTGGTGAGGTGTTCCGGGCATGTCCCACCGGAAAGAGACCCCGGGGAAGACACAGGACATGCTGGATGGACTACATCTCTCGGCTGGCCTGGGAGATCTTTGGGATCCCCCAGGTGAGCTGGTGAATGTGGCCGGGGAGAGGGCAGTCTGAGTTTCCCTGCTTAGGCAGCTGCCCCTGCGACCCAGCTCTGGATAAGCGGCAGACGCATCTGGACAGGTCGCCAGTCCATCACAGGGCCAACATAGAAAGACAAAAGACTGCTCACTCCTAGGGACAGTTTAGAGTTACCAGTTAACCTAACATGCAGGTCTGGATGGTGGGAGGACCGTCTAACAGCACAGATGCAGTTTTGGTGCAGCACAATTGATCAGGTATTGATTTTAGGGATCTAATGATCCCTGTGGATCGTTTGAAGTTATTTAAAAGTTGTGTTTTACTCTGTCTTGTTTTGTTCTGAATAAGAGAATATCAGAAACATGATGCACCTGATCTGAAATCAGTCAAGCAGATGTCTGGTTTTAACCACGTTGTTACAAATATCAGCTAATAAAGTTAGGATTTATAATATTCCAGTTAAAAAGGGGTAAATGTCGTTTCTGTGAAAGATTAAAACACTTTGTGCCACAATATCAGTTTGTTTGTTAGTTTTTTTTCCCCCTTGTAAACAAAACCCTGCTACAGACTTGGCTCCATAAGTCTGAAATGTTCTTGCTCCACGTAGAGGGAGTTCTCCGGGTGAGAATGTAAAGGAGGGATGTTCATTTTCAGTCCTTAAAAGCCATAGTCCTGCAGGTTTTAAATGTCTCCCTGATCTAACACATCTGATTCAAATTAAAGGGCTCTCCTCAACAGCTTGTTGTCAAGTTCTCCCCAGATATGTTGACCCAACTGATGCATGTGTGCTGCAGCAGGACAGATCCTAAACCTGTGGGGCAGTGGCTCTTGAGGACCCATGTTGGACACCCCTGATGTAAAGCATCTTTAAACATCTAGGTCTGATGACTGCATTGTTAGAAGAGGAAGCTGACAGACAAAGCACAGCAGAAGGATTGTTTTTAGACTAAAATATCAACAAATCTGTCAGAGTATAACATGTTTCAGAACAACACAGAGCCGAGCACTTGCTGGGGAGTGAAGAGAGGGATGATCATCATCACAAACAAAGCAGTGAATCACTAACAGTAAAGGTTATTCTCAGATTTATCTCACAGTGATTATTTGAATTAAAGGATCCACTTAAATTTATTGGTTTAAAAAGAATTAGAAAAGTTTGACTCTGAGGTTAAATCATGACAGAATATGACATGATGGAGAGAAAACCCCCAACTAAACCTCCTACAACAGCTGTGAAGGATACGAAATAGGACACAAAGAAAGTTTGCAAAAGAGAGATAATCACTCAGCAAGATGACATTGAGGTAAAAATGGGACAATAAAGAGGATAAAGAACCATCAGAGCAACAGTTATGATAAGAACTGGGCAAAGGAAGCCCACTGTTTCCTTTTTCATCTCCTTGAGGAAACACAACAGCATTAAGCATAAAGGAGATAATTCCATCCCACAATTCTTTGCAGCTGCATCTTCCAGAGCAATGCTGGATGATCTTTATCCAGTTTTGGATTAAAATGAGGACAGTGGAATGAGTGTGGGCAGCTGTGACAGCAACATGTTTCATTCTTTTAATCCCTAACTTTGATCATAAAGTCAGATTTTATTTCTGAGAAAACAAACCACATTTCAAAAAAGTTGGGACTCAGAATGCAACGATTTGTAAACCTCATCAACCCATACTTCATTCCCAGTAAAATATAAACAATAGATGATAAAACTGAGACATTTCACATAAAACATGAGCTGATAGTGAATCTGATGGCAGCAACACATCTGTAAAAAGTTGGAACAGGAACAACAAAAGGCTGGAAAAGTAACTGGTACAAATCAGAAACAACTGGAGGAGCATTTGATAACTAATCAGGTTAACTGGCGAGGCCAACCCTTTTTAAAACTTTTATTATACTTTATTAATCCCAAACTAGGAAATTTTTTCTCGGCATTTAACCCATCCTAGTTGCTAGGAGCAGGGAGCTGCCAGATTTCAGCACCCAAGGAGCAGGGTTTGAGGGGGTCCACAGTGGTTTACCTGAAACCACCACGTGGACTCAGGAAGATATCACAGTCTGTGAACACAGTTCACCATCATTTGTATGTAAATTGCCCTGTACCATCGCCTGGCTGTGTTTGGCTCCAGTCCACCATACCTTCTTCACCTGACTGGGCCAGGTTCATTATATCCAGCAGTTCTTTGCTGTTTGAGTGAAGGTTTATTAGAACTACTCCTGGTAGTTTTGTTTTGTATTCAGGTTTTGTTTCTTTGCTTTGAAAAAACCCAGTTATTTAGTTTATGTGTTTACAGATAGTCCCTTCTGTTTTTTTCTTTCTTTGATTTAAATGGCACCACCCGCTCATCCCTCCTGTTTGTCTCTGTTTCTATTCCACTTGCCACTTGGGACAATAAACTCCCTGTTACTCCATCCTTACATCTGGGCATTACGTCCTCCTTCCCTAGCAGAGCCGGGTTGTAACAAAAACACTAAAATATAAAAATACACAAACATTTTTCACATCCTGTTTTGTCATTAAGATTACATTATCATATGTACGCTGCATACATAACTGTTGTTTTTCTGTTTGCTTATTTTGTTTGTTTTCAGTAAATTGGATTTGTTGGTATTTATGTTGCACAAATTCACAATAGCCTCATACATCAGTAAGAAAGTCAGAGTTCTGTTCATTTGTGTACGAGCAGAGAAAAAAAAGAGCTCTTGTCATAACTAACATTGTTGGATAGCAGATTTTGGTGCTATTTATTCACTTTGAGACCTGAGGCCAGAACGACGAAGCTGGATTTTTTCTTATCCAGGAAACTTCAGGATGGTTTTCTGTACTACGAAGCTGGTTCACTTCTTACCAGGGTAAATCACCATGGTAACTGCACATTGAGTATAAAAGCACCACCTCCTGACCAATCAGTTCTCTTGGAAAAAACTATGTTTGTGCACAGATTGTGAGAGGAGCACTTAGGAGGGAATACATTTTTATGGACAGATGCATCCTTTCGAAAAAGAAATAAAACCTTGTGGTGTTTCTGCTTTGAAGTCCAATGTCTGTTTAGCTCCACTAGTGTTGCATCTGAAATAATGAGGGTAATAATAATGCTCACACATGGCAGAACTACTCTTACCGTCATTGTGAGAAATTAATATGCCAACACAAACATGCTCTCATGGATGTGCTGAGCCTCTAAAGACCTCACTGGAAACTAGAAGCCATGAGAGCACAGACCTCCGCCAAGCCATTAAATATATATATATATATATATATTTTCCAACAATTGTGATCATTACTTTTGAGTTAGATGATCCTTTAAAAAAGCATTGAAGTCTAAAAAAAAAGCAAAATTCAGATGCAATCTATGATCCAAGCTTCTAGACTGCCGGAAGATGCATACATCAGCAAAACTAAAGGGATGGCTAAAGGCCCATTTATACTTCCTTTATGTACATACATAGGTACGCCTGTTTCAAACATCACTGCCCTCAAACTTTCATGCATCCCTTACTTTAGCATGGCTGTCAGCCTTGTTCCACCAGAGGCCACTGCAGAGTTCAGTGTTCATGTCAGTTTCAGGCGATAACAAGTATGCTGATGATGCCATGCCACGATGATGGTCATTCTCAGAAACAGACATAAAAAGACGCGACGCAGTAGAGCAGTGCTCTGTGCAGCTCAACTCTGCCCCTCATGGTTTCTAGTGGTACTACCACGTTTGCTATGTCAGGGTCCGCATCAGCAAGGGCCCTGAAAACTGACAAAATAATGCCCATAAAGGATGCAGAATATGAACGAAATGCCCTTTTACCATAGAGCAGTGATCCCCAACCCTTGTCCATAAGGCCCACAGTCCTGCAGGTATTAAAGTTTTCCATGCTGCCATAAATTTAAGTCAGGTGTGTTGAAGCAGGGAAACATGGAAAGTCTGAAGGACAGTGGGCCCTGGAGTAGACAGTTGGGGATCCCTGGAGTAGAGCATAAATGGGCCTCAAGGGTCACCAAGTTATTTCTAACTATCAGCTCCAGGGAAGAAAAAAAAAATTGCCTGATTTTAAAACTGAAGAGGGGGTCTGCTTCCTGAAGCCAAACTGGGAGCAGGTTCCATAAAGGAGCCTGATAACTGAAAGTTATCAGTGCATCAGTCTTCAGGTCCAGTAGAACGCCTTTCTATGTTCCAGTGGACCTGAAGAAACCTCTGAATGAACACACTCTGTTGTTTCCTCACTGTGTTGTGTTGAAGATGTAAACATTTGTCCCCCTAATTCAACAGCAACACTCTTCTCTGGATAATCAGCTCCAGGTGCTCCAGATCAGTCTCCAGAACAGAACCAGAACTTCTGAAACAGTTTTTTTCATTTTCGTTAAGCCTTTAAGGCTGAAGGAAGCACTGGCACTCCCGTCTGTCCGTCTGTCTTAAAAAGTTAAGTCTGTGATGCTCTAATTTTTGTGCAAAATGCACCTGTATGGCTTCAGTTAATACGGAGTGTGATGGGTCACATGACCAAAGATTAGTTCGAAGCATGACCGGTGGCATTATGGGTCTGATCCAACATGGAGGACCATATTTTGCATTCCTCTGTATTGTTGTTTTTTTGTTTGTTTGTTTGTTTATATGAACACAGATATTATAAATTGTGGCTTAAAAATGGATTTGTTTTAACTGGATTAATAAAGTGCAAAAAGTAATTGTCCATCATTGTTTTTTATATTGTTCTAATTGGCTCAACGCATTTTATCACCTGCTTTAATTTTGTGTCTGTGATGCGTGTTTGGGATCATTTTGATGATGGAAACTAATATCGAGCCTGAATGTCTTTGTTTTAGTTTTGATGGTGTTTATGGAAGTGAGAAAAACTAAACTTTTATAAGACATCAGTGTGCAGTGTTTTCATCATTTCGTTGGACCAGAGTGGCAACAACCTGTTTAAATACATCAGGATGCGATGGGCGTGAGGGCTTTTAAAGGCAGGAGGCAGACCTGACATGACATGGTCTACATCTAACACTAACAAACAATAGACTGGCCAGGAGGAACTGAAACAAATGGCTTAAATACAATGAAGGATCAACAAGGCACAGGTGAGGTGAATGAGCTAATCAGACAAGGTGAACTAATGAGCAGGAACCAAAAAACACAGAACAAAACATGACCCTAAACACCAAAAACCAAGAACATGAAACAACATAACAGTTAACCAAGGAACATAAACCGTGAACCATGACAAAATAAATAGAAAATAAAAAAAACATACATGATGTAAAAATTAAGTCAGACCTCCTGAAGAGAACTGAACCACCAAATATTTACACAAATATCTTCTTTCTGTCAGATACGGGCCATCAGTGGTCATATATGTGCAAATGAGCGAAGCGGGAAAAAATACACACACACACACACACACACACACACACACACACACACACACACACACACACACACACACACACACACACACACAATATAGGAACTAAAGAAGGAGTCCTTTTGGAGCCTTAGGCACAGCGTGAGAAATAAATATTTGATAGGAGGATGACCTACTTCGTGTGCCCTGAAAAGTTATTTGTCTTTTTGTGCCTCCCTCTTCTGCAGAGGTCTCCTTCCTCTCAACACCCTGCAGCAGAGAAGACCAAAGAGAAGGGAGTGATGAAGGGGAGGAGAAACGGGGTAGGAGACTCAGAGAAACAACAGAAGTGGAGAGCTGTACAGAGAAGAGTTGTAGTTCCTTACAGTGTTTGAACTAAACTTAGTACCTGAATAAGAAAGCAAAAACAGCATCCAGTAACACCAGTAACTTCAGAAAACATGAAAACTTGGATCCATCCTGCCTTGGATCAACGCTTCAGGCTGCTGCTGGTGTAATGGTTGGGAGATATTTTCTTGGCCCACTTTGGGCCCCTTAGTACCAACATGGCCTGGTTTAACCAGCACAGCCTACCTGAGTATTGTTGCTGACCATGTCCATCCCTTTATGACCACAGTGGAGCATCTTCTGATGCTACTTCCAGCAGGATAATGCACCATGTCACAAAGCTCAGATCATCTCCACCTGCTTTCTAGAACATGACGATGAGTTCACTGGACTCCAACGTCCTCCACAGCCACCAGACCTTAGTCCAGTAGAGCAGCTTTGGGATGTGGTGGAACGGGAGATTCTCATCATGGATGCAGCCGACAAACCTGCAGCAACTGTTTGATGCTGTCATGTCAATATATATATATATATATATATATATATATATATATATATATATATATATATATATATATATATAATGGTGGTAACTAATTTAAACACATTTAACACAGCATCCATTAATATTGACGGGGACCGTGAGACATGGAGGAAATATGGGAAAAGTGAGTCTAGTCTATGCATGGATTTGAGGGCATCAAACCCATGGGAGATGAGGATGCTTTAACACCCACACTTTACTGGTGTGAGGGTTCAACACGCACGCACGCACGCACACGCACGCACACACGCACACACACACACACAAAAATCTTCACATGTAGTTTGCACAGACACCACTGCTCTGGTTATCTGCACTCTGCACAGCATGGCAACCTCCTCCTCCAACCCCTCCCTGTCCTGTGAATGGCTGTTGTGATCAGCTGGTTGTCTTTTCTGTCGCTAGCACATTCTCTCTTATTGCATTTGTTTATCTTTCAGCTGAGAAGGAGGAAACTAGCAGTTCATGGTTTACACATATTTCCCCAAAAGTATTGTTCTTGGACGAGCTAGCTAAAGTAAGCAACAATTCTCAGTTTCATGTCAATCAGATCCATGTCACTGTCACGGAAACAAGGGGGGGTCTTTTCTAAATAAGAATCTGACAGGTGGTAGACAGGGTTTATTCTGTTCTATTCTATTCTAGTCATTTAGCAGACGTTTTTATCCAAAGCGACTTCCATTTGAGAGTAAGAACAACACAAGCAAGAAATTTAAACAAGATGAGATGTCATAATTAAATGGTAGTCAGACTGCTGTGAGTCCAGTTGGACCCAGGTGCTGTCATGTAGTGCTAGAGGCAGAGTATATCCTTTTTTTTTTTTTTTTTTTTGTAAGTCATTTTGTTTAAATACAAGATCACGATTTCATCACACAATATCAACTTGGGCATAAGTGCACACAGCTTATTCAGTACTTGGTTGAGCCAAAGAGTTGGAAAAATCTTTTTAATTCATGCTGTAGAGTAGAAGAGTTAATCTAAGTGTGGAAATGCTCCTTAAACAACTGAGTCTTTAGCTTCCTTTTAAAAGTCAATAAGGACTCTGTGGAATGGACGAAGTTTGGTAGATCGTTCCACCACTGGGGAACAGCAGAGGAGAAGAGTCTAACTACTGATTTTGCGCCATGTTGTGGTGGGAGCACTAGGCATTTTTCACTGGCAGAGCGTAACTGTTGAGAGGGAGTGTAGCTCTGGATTAAGGAGTGAAGGTAGACTGGAGCCGTTTGGGTTATTGTGTTGTAAGCCAGAAGCAGAGCTTTGAATCTGATGCGCTGCAACTGGAGAGCAATTAGCAGCGGAGTGACATGAGCTCTTTTGGGCTGGTTGAAGACCAGAAGTGCTGCTGCGTTCTGGATCATCTGCAGAGGTTTAACTGAGCATGCAGGCAGTAAGGAGTTGCAGTAGTCAATGCGTGAAATGACCAGAGCCTGGACCAGGAGCTGAGTCATGTGTTCAGTCAGGTAGGGTCTGATCCTCCTGATGTTGTAGAAAACAAATCGGCAGGATCGAGCAACCAAGGCAACATGGTCCTTAAAGGTCAGCTGGTTGTCTGCCATGACACCAAGATTCCTGGTAGAAGACGTAGACACGCTTATCTGTGGCAGTAAGAAAGGATTAGCTGGACAGACAATAAGCTCAGTCTTGGACAGATTTAGCTGAAGGTGGCGATCCTTCATCCATGCGGACATATCAGCAAGGCATGCTGATATTTGCATGATATTGAGATAGTTGTGTCGTCAGGTGGGAAGGAAAGGAAAAGCTGAGTGTCGTCTGCATAGCAGTGGTAGGAGAAGCCATGAGAGCTAATGACTGCACCCCTGTTGTCAGCCTATGTGATCTGGACATTCCTCCTAGCCAAGATACTTAGAAGGATCTTCCTGTGAGGTAGGACATAAACCATAAGAGAAAAGATCCTGAGATGCCAAGCTCTTAGAGTGTGGGGAGGAGGATCTGATGGTTAACCATGTCAAAGGCAGCGGACACGTCCAGCAGTACAAGGATTGAGGATTGACCAGTGGATCTGGCAAGCCGTAGGGAATCAGTAACTGACAGGAGAGCAGTTTCAGTAGAGTGGCCTCACCTATAGCCAGACTGATATGGATCTAACAGATTGTTGTCTTGGAGGAACTTTGAGACCTGACTGACTGACGCTCTAGTAGTTTAGACATGAATGGAAGCAGTGAGACCGGCCGGTAGTTTCCAACCTGGGCTGGGTTGAGTGTGGGTTTCTTCAGCAGTGGGGTAACCAGAGCTTGCTTGAAAGCAGAGGGAAAGACACCGGATTTAAGAGAGGAGTTGATAATATGGGTTACTGCAGTTTTGATTGTAGATAAAATGCTCTGCAGGATGTCAGAGGGAACAGGATCAAGAGGACAGGTCATGGGTTTTGAGTTGACTAGAAGTTTAGAGACTTCGTCCTCATTTGGAGAGCGGAAAGAGCAGAGTGAGGCACCAGTGGCTGGTTTGGTAAGGCTGAGTTGGTCAGGCTCAGTGAATTGGTTACTGATGGTAGCAACCTTTTCAGCAAACATTTCTGCAGTCAGCACACTGGGTGGTTGCGCAGGTGGTGGAGATAGAAGAGAGTTAAATGCCATGAACAGGTGTGATGTGTTGGGAGCATTGCAGATCTTGTTCTCATAAAAGGCTATCTTGGCATGCAGCCTTTAGGCTGGATGTAAAAATTTCAAGTTTTTGCTTGTACTCAGACAAGTCAGTGTGCTCTTTTGATTTGCGCCACTTTCTTTCTGCAGCCCTGAGTCTGGCTCTGTGCTCCCTTAGAACCTCTGTGAGCCATGGACTGGGAGGATTTTGTCTAGCGGGTTTTGACACCAGAGGACAGAGTTTGTCCAGAGAGGAGGCAAGAGAGGAGCAGAGTGTTTCTGTAGCCTCATTAACAGACAGTAAGGAGATGTCTGAGTGGGAAGGAAGGGTAGAGTAAACCTCATCAGACAGCTGTGTAGGTCTGAGGGATCTCAAGTTTCTGCAGTAGGACACCATTTTAGGAGCCGCTTGAGTGACATGAGGAAGGAAGACAGAGAATTAAACCAGGAAGTGGTCTGAGAGGTGCAGCGGGGTGATGGATAGGTCGGCTGTGGAGAAGTTTCTGGTCACCGCCAAGTAAAGAGTATTACCAGCTTTGTGTGTTGGAGGTGTTTGTACCAGTTTGAGATTGAAAGAGTAGATGAGAGCCAGAAAGTCAGTTGCTTTTGTTTGCCAATGTAAATTTTCCTGTCTCCCATGACAATTAGTGGTGTGTCATTTCAGAGACAAACTCATCTATACTGCCACCCGGAAGGCGGTAAATGACCAGAATGTATGCAGTGATGGGTGTATAGACCTTTACTGCATGATACTCACGTGATGAGTAGTTAGCCATAGAACGGAGAGAGGTAAAGTTCCACTTTTTAGAAATAAGAATGCCCGTTCCACCTCCTCGTCCAGCTGAGCGAGGTGTTTGGGTAAATTCTGCATTGACAGAAAGGGCAGCTGGTGTAGCTGTGTTTTCTGGACGAATCCAGGTCTCAGTTTTAGTAGTGAGGAGGTTTAAGCTCCAGCCCTTGCTTGGTGGACTTGCGCAGGTAGACTCGCAGGTCTTTACCATTTGTGGTCTCAACCCAAGGTGGGCTGACACAATGGCTGATGCTTCAGCGCACCATGTGTGGTAAAGTTCCTGGAGCTGACACAGCTTCATTGCAACCAGCTGAAAACGTCTCTATCTGCTTTGCCCTGAGCAGTACACAGTGGGTGTGACTGGCGTCACGGCCTCAACTGGTTGTATAGAGAAGGTGCTAACGACAGAGCCCCACACTAGCAATGTAAACAATAACCCAAAACCAAGACAGAAACTCAAGCAGTAACTCACCTAACTGACCGTACCAGCCCTGATTGAAATCATGATTTGATGTAATATTGAACTGATTATTACAACTAAAGTGATCACCTAATGTAAAAAAAGCGAAGAAAACCCAAGTAAGCATTGGCTTGCTCTTTCTCTTGATAGTAAAAATCGGCAAATTTCAGAGTTGCGAATGGTGATTAATCATAATTAACAAATTTTTAAGATTAAAAATAAAAAATCTGATTAAAGATTTTAATCAACTGTCAGCCCTAATCCATCCATCCATCCATCCATCCATTTTCTGCTGCTTATCTGGAGTTGGGTCATGGGGGCAGCTGCATAAGCAGGGAAGTCCAGACTTCCCTCTCCCCAGCCACATTCACTAGCTTGTCCGGGAGAATCTCAAGGAGTTCCCAGGCCAGCAGAGACATGTAGTCCATCTCGCGTGTCCTGTGTCTTCCCCGGGATCTCCTCCCGGTGGGACGTGCCAAGAACACCTCACCAGGGAGGCATCCAGGAGGCATCCTGACCAGATGCCCGAGCCATCTCATCTGGCTCCTCTCGATGTGGAGGAGCAGCAACTCTACTCTGAGCCCCTCCCGGATCACTGAGCTTCTAACCCCATCTCTCTCTCATTTCGGCTGCTTGTACTCACGCTCGTGTTCTTTCGATTACTACCCACTGCTCATGACCATAGGAGAGGGTAGGAACATAGGTCAACCAGTAAATCGAGAGCTTTGCCTTTTAGCTCAGGTCCTTCTTTACCACAACAGACCGATGCAGAGTCCACATCACTGCTCTAATATATATATATTAGAGCTGGGCACTTTAACGCGTTAATCGCGCGTTAATGCAACGCTTAATTAACGCAACGCTTAATTAACGCAACGCTTAATTAACGCAACGCTTAATTAACGCAACGCTTAAATTTTTTTAATCGCACGATAATTTTTTTTTTTTTTTTTTTTTTTTTTTGGGTTTTGTTTTTTTGCTGGCCGCTGGCTTAAAGACATATTTTCTGTGTGGAACAGGAAGAAGAAAAAAAAAACCCGACGTTTCTCTTTGTCAAAATACATGCAGATGGACAGAACATCTTATTTTTTGGGCAGGAAACTTTTTTTTTAATTAATTTTTTTTAATAAATGCTGTTTTAATTTATGCAAGACAGCAAAGGTAAGAAATGCTTTCTGACTTTTACAAACATGAAGCATAAATCGGGCCTTCTTCTACCTCTGGTTCGGTGAATCTTGGTCATAGCGAGATGAAACTTCCAGCTGTGGAATCTGTGAGATGTGAGCTTTCAGTAGAGGAGTCGTTTGTTCGTGTTCATGCTGTGGGGTGGACACGGGAAGACATAATTTGTGTTTACATGTTTTTCGGACTTTGTGTAGCTGCTCTTTAAATAATTTGTTGTCTTAACTGTGTTTGTTGCTGATACAAATGGTTTTACTGAGCTGGTAGCTGAGATTTTGGACTTTCTGTGGATACCACACATGTTTATATTTACATCTACAGACCTGACGCTACACCCGGAACGAGATGTTAACCCCTTAACTCCCAGTAGCGGAGGCTGAAAATGAAAGTTTAGAGAAATTATAGGCCAGAAACCTGGATAATGAAAAGCTGAAGGTGCATGGATGGAAGTTATTGTGCATATTGTGAATATTTCTCTCTCCTCACCATCTAGAAGCTGTGAGATTCTAATCCTGCTTTCTGTCTGTTCACCTGATGCTGATATTCATCACATATTGTTCTTTCTGTGTTTCGAAGGAAGCAGCTTCACAGCTTTAAATTCATCCTTCTGACTTTTTACCTTTTAGTTAGTAAATCCTGAACATTTCATCCTTGTTTCTCAGAAATATTTGATTTTATAATTATATATGAAGAAATATTTTAACTGAAAACTGCTGCTAAACCTGTTTATGTGTTTAGTGCAGGGGTCTGCAACCTTTCCAATCCAAAGAGCCATTTTCCCCTCAGCCAGCTAAATAAAACTACTTTAGAGACGCAAATGTTACGAGACTTTTCACAAAGGGAAGTTAATATATATTTTTAATGAAGAGCCACCGTAGGATGTTTGTTATTTTTGAAGAACCACATTTTTATTTCCATTTTTAAGGTTTTAAAATAAAAAAAACATAAAACCTTTATAAAAAAAAAAAAAAAAGGGGGGGGGGTATGTAGAAGACAGAAAAAAAAAGTCCATGGTTTCCAACCTAATGACAAGAAAGATAGATTTAAAAAAAATATTTTAGCCACGTATTTAGAGGCATTGTGGAAGGTCCAGAGAGACACTTGCTGCTCCAGAGTTGCAGGTTGGAGACTCCTGATGTAGTGTTTGTAAACCAAAACTTACTGCATTTTCTTTTTATAGCTGTAGGCCTTTTTTTAAAGGAAAGAGACATTTTGAGCATAACGATGCAATTAATCGTGATTAA
Organism: Melanotaenia boesemani; assembly: GCF_017639745.1. Classification (NCBI taxonomy): domain Eukaryota; kingdom Metazoa; phylum Chordata; class Actinopteri; order Atheriniformes; family Melanotaeniidae; genus Melanotaenia; species Melanotaenia boesemani. The sequence continues at coordinate 2,430,517 of NC_055685.1, forward strand.
TCGCAGCATGTCATGCAATTAATCGCGATTAAAAATTTTAATCGTTGCCCAGCACTAATATATATATATATATATATATACACGGAGAGTGTTTGATGTGTCCTGTTCTGAAGTGCAGAACAATCTCTTTTGTCTTGTCTACATTAAACTAGAGATTATTATTGCTGCATCACATGGACAGATGGCTGATCTCCTTCCTGTAGTTTGTGTCATCGTTATTTGAGATGAGACCTACCACAATTGTATCTATGTGCTTGGTGTTGAATGCTGGAGTGCAGTCATGGGTCATGACCTGATAAAGTGTAGTGAGACATCTGACTCATGCTTGGGTGGCTGTTACCTGGCGGTACCTGGCAGTCGTCCCTTGTCCCCTAGGGCATGTGCTTCCTGACCATGGGGCCTCTAGCTAAGGCCTTCTTCTACCTTCTTCTGGGTGGGTTTGTGGCTGTTGCTGAAATGAACTGCTTAGATTTTGTGCTCTGAGATGCCTGCTGGTTGATTTACAGTTATATTTACATGATTGCAGCTATAATAACACAAAATTTATTCCATATATTTTGTCTTGTAGTTTCAGTAGCTGACAGCTACAGTTATGCGTTAACATCCTTCCTGCTGGTGTTGATGTTGTTAGTATTTTTCTCTTGTTTGTGCTCTAGATGGTTTTTCACTTTGGTTTTGTATAGATGTCTTGAGGTGATTTCAGTTAAGTTTCTTTACAGGTGGAACCATTGTTTTTTTTTGTTTGTTTTTTTGTTTAAGTTGTTTTTTGTGTTATTGCGACATATCATAAAAGCACTTGATTCTAAACAATTTTGTGCTGCACTATTTCTTGACCTGTCAAAGGCTTTAGATGCAGTTGATCACAGATTGTTGAGTGTATTCTACAGTATCAGCATTTCATCACAAGCACTATCCTGGTTTGCCAACTGCCAACACAAAGGGCCTGATCTACTCAAGGTTTACATGTGTAAAAACATGTGAAAACTTGACAGCACATGCAAAAACACGTTGCAGTTGATTAACTAATTGGACTCACTGAGGATTGCATCTGTTAAATGGACAAAATAATGCACACAATCCATTTAGCGTGTTTGTATTTGATGTATATGCAATATGGGCGTTTCCACTGGAAAACACAAAGTATTATGAGGAGTAGATGCAGAGGAGTAGAAATGGCTGCAGATACTGTTGCAAGGAAGAGGCTACACCTGAACAGCGAGACCACATCTTTTATGATCATGTAAATATTTTTGGAATTCCAGAAGTAACGATGGCTGTGTTGCCATGTTGAATGCTGTTACGCAGGGTGGTCTGTTGCTGGCATTCAGAACCCTCACTATTGCCTGTACCCCATCTTCCACCCCTCTCATTAATGACTATCATCAGCCCAGATACAACACTGACCAGATGCCAAGTGAACGCTGCAGATTGAATGTGTGTTCACACTCCTCTGAACGAACCGTACTATCTGTGGTGGTGGGCCAGGATGTGTTTAATGCTGACCACACAACACACTGGCTGACTTTGGTTTACAAAGGTCTTCCTGGACTGGTTCCTTCATACTTGGGAAAATATCTTTAAAGGATTTGAATATGGCGTTACATCGCTGCCAAATACCTTGATGAGCGTACCAAATACCCTGGTGAGTGTATTTATCAATTCAGCAGCGCATTTCTTAATCGAGAGCGCGCATTGCACTGATCGCAGGAGTTTTTAATTACTCGCGGGGCTGTGAACGCAGCACAGCGAGCGTAAAACACGCCCCCCCACACTCACCAGTACACTCTCGTCGGAAAACTCTGCTCGCTCTCTCTGTTCAGTGGGCGTATTTGTCAATCGGGGGTGGTAACCTTCTGATTGATCTGATTGGCCAGGATTTTCAGTTCCAATTCGGTGACAGCGCGGGATGTCAGTGTTCCTTCCTGCTGCTCCTGAATAAAGATATATTTTTTTAAATGACTAGTAATGAGTAATGGCTAAACTAGCTACAGAACGTAAATGTAGAGCAGCTGTAACATGAGCTAATATCAATGAGTGTTACCAAATAAGTCAACAAGTATGTGTAAAAGAGTGATACAAGAATAAAGAGGGAAGATAAAAGAGTGATAATGAATAGAGATGCACAGGAAATCAAATTTAGGTGATTATTACTCAGTTATTGGTGGAACATGGAAAGCAAAAGGGACAAAGCAGTTTTCATAAATATTTAAACAGTTTAAATAAAGTTTAATGGAGAAAAGCCAGTAAGCTCTGGATAATTACCTAACAAGTCATCTGCTCTGTGATTTTCTATTATATGTAGAGAATTCATGAAAAGCATTACAAACTCCAGAGGTTTCCCTGCTACTACACATTAAAATCCCCAGTACATGAAAAAACTGTTCACCTTAAAATACAACACAGGATCCTGAAATGTCATCTCCGGGCTAAACATAACCAGCAAAAATAACCACATTATATAAATACAAGAATAAAATAAGTACCGGTACAATGTGTGTTATGCCAATATGCAGTTACCTGGACACAGAGTTCACCACGCCACAAAGAAGAAGAGCATTGTGTGTCTGCTGCTTAAATAAAGTAGTGCTCCCCTGAGCAGATTGAAAACACCTGGTTCACCACACCCACAAACACTCCCACAGCAAACCACACAAAAGAACATAGGCTGGATACAGCTCTACCAGGTTACATCCCTCCCTGCTTGAATGGTTGTTGTCCCCTCAACCACTTGGCACACAACGCTAGGCATCTCTGTAACGTGGGGGTGGTACTCCTCTGGTCACCCTGGTGGACCGCCGTGGGTCTGCCAAATCTGGATGAGCGACTGTATCATCTGTAGGCCCAGTACTCCCTCTGGTGTCTGGACCTGTAGGAGCCCAAACCCAACCCATGGAGGACCTATATCAGGCTGAGGACCTCCCTGCTTAAACCTAGGCACAGGATTATGATGACCTAGTTGACTAGGTTCCAGTCTTTGTTCTGGCAACGGGATTAACAAGTTCCCATGCACCACTTCCTCCAGATCCCCTCCATCACGTCTAATCACATAAACAGGTAAGTCAGGGTCCGGTTGTCGCACAACTGAATATGGTGTTTCCTCCCACTTATCAGCAAGTTTACCCCGTGCCTTGGCCCTCATGTCCTGTAAAAGTACCTTTTGACCTGGTTGCAGTGAAGGTGGGGCAGACCTCCGGTCAAAATGAGCCTTCTGACGAGCCACTTCAGAGTCTTTACATTTCCTTGCTTTTAATATTGCAAACTGGAGACGCTTTTGATGACAGGTCACCCAGTTTTCCGCAGAAGTGCAGCCAATGCTTTCAGGGAGACCTAATAGACGATCCTGTGGAAGGAATCCATGCCTTCCAAACATTAAATAATGAGGAGTATATCCTGTGGTGCTGTGAACGGAGTTATTATATACCTGCATCATCTCTGGTAAATGTTCTTGCCAGTTTCTCCTCTCCTCCCCCAGGGTGCCCAACAACCCCAGGAGCGTACGATTAAGTCTCTCACAGGCTCCATTCCCTGAAGGGTGATACGGTGTTGTATGGCTCTTTGACATGCCATACAAATGACACAGTTCTCTCATTAAGTTTGACTCAAAATTTGGGCCCTGGTCTGACAACAAACTCCAAACTGTTGGATGATCTTACTCGAAAGTACCTTGGCTGTGGTAGTAACCGTCTGATCCTTAGTGGGAGCAGCCCAGGTAAACTTAGTAAAATGGTCCACCATCACAAGCACATTATGATAGACATCCTCAGGGTGTCCTATTGAAAGAAAATCCACAGAAATAATTTCCAGGGGGGCATTTGATTGTATTGGAATTAAGGGAGCTCGAGTTTGGTTCGGTGGTTTACGCAGAAGACATTGTTGACAATCAGCACCCCACTTCGTAACATCTTTAAGCATATTTGGCCAAAAGAACCTGTGACGCAGCAATGCTAGCGTCTTCTCGGGCCCCAATGCCCGGCCTGTGTATGGTAGATTTGCCAAACATGATAGCGCTCACCTTCTGGGAGTAGGATTTGGAAGACTGGGTCCAGTTCTTTTGGATCATGCAGCCTCCGGTGTAACACACCATTGATCAGGGTGAGGTGGTCCCAGTGACTTAGAACTTTCAAAGTCATTTTACTTTCAGTCTGTCTTTCTGGTCTGTTTGGAGGATAACCCCTCTGCACGTACATTGTTACTCGTGCTAGCACAGGGTCATTATTCTGAAGATTTTGCCATTGTACCTGAGTCCGTTCTGGTAGTGCAGGTATACCAACTGGGTCAAACTCCATTGGACTCAGTCCTCCCACACCAATGCACATTGCCCTGGCTACAGCTGCTCCAGTGGGCATAAAGGATGGAATCTCCAGTCCCTCTCTCGCCTCCTCTGAGTCCAGCATGGGCACAAATGGGGGAAAACGAGACAAAGCATCTGCACTTGGGTTAGTGCGCCCTGGTTTGTACTTAATCTCAAACTGGAAACTGGCCAAACGCGCAGCCCATCTTTGCTCCAAACTACCAAGTTTTGCTGAAGTCAAGTGCACTAATGGGTTGTTGTCCGTGTACACCACAAAAGGAGCACAGTATAAATATTCCGCAAACTTCTTTGTCACAGCCCAAGTTAAAGCTAGAAACTCCAACTTAAAGGAGCTGTAATTTTTTATCATTTCTCTCTGAGGTGCTAAGTGTTCTGATTGCAAATGCAATTACTCTCTCCTTTCCATCCTGTATTTGACACAGAACTGCACCCAAACCCTGCCTGCCGGCATCTGTATACAAGACAAAAGGCACATTAAAATCAGCATAGGCCAGAATTGGGGCAGATGTGAGAGCATTTTTCAAAGTCTGAAATGCCTCTGTGCAAGTCTCCTCCCAGTTAACGAGTTGCTGCTGTCTCAAGCTTTTAGAGTTTTTTGGGCTTATTCCTGTTAATAAGCGGTTAAGTGGGCTGGCAATCTTGGCAAAATCTTTGACAAAGCGGCGATAATAACCTGCTAAACCCAAAAAGGACTGAAGCTGTTTCACTGTTGTAGGAATAGGCCACTCTTTAACACACTTCACCTTCTCCGGGTCTGGAGAAACTCCTGCTGCAGAGACTCTGTGCCCCAGATATTGCACCTCCTTTTTTAGAAAATGACATTTATCTGGCTTCAGTTTTAGGCCATGCCTCCCCAACTTTTCTAAAACAGAGTCCAAGTGGGTCAGATGAGAGTCAAAATCCAGTGAATATATTATCACATCATCCAGATAAATCAATACCGACTGCAGGTTTTGGTCTCCCAAACACGTGTGCATTAATCTTTGGAAAGTAGCCGGTGCATTGAACAACCCAAAGGGCATCCTTGTAAATTCATACAACCCCATTGGCGTAATAAAAGCAGTCTTTTCACGATCGTTTGGGGCTACCTGTACCTGCCAGTACCCGCTGGCCAAATCCAAAGTGGTGAAATATTTTGCCTTGCCCAGGCCAGCTAGTGACTCTTCTATACGAGGGAGCGGGTAAGCATCTTTATGAGTCCCTGCATTCAATCTGCGGTAATCCACACAGAATCTAAGAGTCCCATCTTTTTTACACACCAGTACTATAGGAGCGGCCCATGGGCTAGTACTAGGTACGACAATGTCTGAGTCCAACATACCTTGAATCAGCGCCTTTACCTCTTGATACATTTGTGGTGGTATTTGGCGATAGCGTTCTCTAATAGGCGGTGCACCTGCTGTTGGTATCACATGTTGCACCGTGGTTGTGCATCCATATTCTTCATCACTGGTTGCAAAGACAGCCTTGTGTTTGTAGAGCAGGGCTTGCAACCGCTCCCTACCTTCTGCACACAGGTCCAAATCGTTCAAGTTAGGTAAAGCAACAGGCTCAGCACACACTTTGTTATCTGTACTCACTCTCACTGTGTTCGCATGAACTCTGGTCAGGGTCACATTATTCTCAGGGATTACATCTGCAGAGTTAACTTCAAACGTTTTAGCTAACAATTGGTGCCTATACAGATACATTGGTGCATCGTTTGGATTTCTGACTTTTCTCAAAACTCGCCCACAATGAACAGTGGATAAGTAACGAGCTATTAAAAGTCCACCCACCTCCAGTGGTTCCACCAAGCACTGGTAATCCTTCCCGTCAATTCCTCCCTTGGTCCGGCCCCACAGTAGAATTTCGCTTTGGGCTGGGACCCGAGTAGGATGACGAGTGATTGTCCTCACATATCCAATTGCCCCCTCCGAATCTGCAAACTGAGTCTGTCGGGAGCAGATTTTAAATGCCACATTCCATGCTTGCTGTTGTGAAACATCACAGGTCATTGAGGCAATAGTGTGCTTATCCATTTCCTGCCAAAGGCGAGAAATAATGTTCATCCCCACTACGCCACTAGAGTCCATGAGGCAGTGGTCTTTCACAATCAGGAAACCACAATCTGTCAGCTCAGCCTCACCTACTTTAATAGGGAGGATTACATAACCCAAATAGGGGATGTTAAGCCCATTGGCGGCCTCTAGCGTGAGCCAGTGTCCTGCATCCTCCAATCGCTTTCCCTCCGTGGCAAAATGATGCAGGAAAAAGCTATTTTTCATCAGTGAAACATTTGATCCTGTGTCTAGGATGTAATGAGCTGGAACATTTTCGATCATCAAGTCAACATTTGGTACTCGTCCAATTAATTTGGTTACAACACTCACCTCAGGCCCTTTAGGTTCTAGGTACCCCACTGTGTGGGCCGCCACAGTGGTGGCAACTAGTTTAAAGAAGTTGACCTTGGCCTGCCATCACAAAAGCGGGTAATATGACCTACCTGATTACCCTGATCGTCATACCGGTTTACAGGGTTCATACGGGCACGGCCCCTCCCAGCTGGTCTGACTGGTGAAAATGACGTCTTCCATCCTGGAGAGTGGACTGATCCGGGCGGGGTCCTCTGCAGCTCGGACCTAATATCACTAATAATAGTTTTGGACAACTCTGTGAACTTAGCAGTCATCTGAGTGCTCATTTCTTCCCTCAGTTGTGATTTAAATTGTTCAAAGTCATTAGGATGTACTACATTACTGTCATGGCCCTTCAGAGTAAAACATTGAGCCTGCTCAGATATCTCACCATAGGCCTGTTCTCTCACACATAATTCATCTTTGACAGTTTCAAATGTAAGCTTGTCATCCAGCAGGACTTTGGTACGAAACTCGCCCCTAGTTGCTGGGTCCCTAAGGCCCTCAACCAAGATGTAAAACATCATCGTCATGAATTCCTCTTGGGTCTTTATTTTTAAGCCTATTAAAATCCTCTTGTAATCTGAGGGCGAAGGTACCAACATCCTCGTGTGGCTGTGAACGCAAAGTGGAGGCGGTGGCCTTATCCCCGTACAATTTATTAAGTTCTAAAAAAAATTTTTCCGTCATGTCCCTTCTATTTGGCGGCAAAATTAAAATCTCTCTTTTAGCCTTCCCCTCTAAGCAACAAAGTGTCAGTTCCACTCTAAAGTCCACTGGTACTCCTTGCAATGCAAAGGTGGTTTCCAAGTTACTTTTCCACTCCCCCAGACTGATTTCTGAGTCTTTGCCTTTAAACTTCAAAGTCACCATATTAAACATGGGAATCATGCCCAGTGGTCTCATTGTTGGAGCTTGACCGGGGTCTGATGTACTTGGACCAGACTGGGCTTGACTTCGGTCTGTCATTTTGTCTACTCATTTTGTCATTTTGTCTACTCCTACTTTGTCAGACCCTGCTCGCAGCGCCAAGATGTAACGCAGGTGCTTCTGACCAACCAGTAAGAGGTGGGCAAAAATGTGCAAAGTCCGAACCAAGTCAAAAGATAAGTTTATTACAAAAAAGGGTTCAGGGAACACTAAAAAAAGGAATAAAGTCTTTAAGTGCAGGTGTGCTGCTAGCCCTGTTAGGAGGGGGAAAAGAGTCAGCGGAGGAAAATGGGTCTGTTACTCCTAGTCGTCAATCTGTAGCAACGCGCTACAGTCGGCCAAGCTATGCTTGTGTTTTGGCTGTATTTGGGGTCAGACAGCCCAGACCACCGACTCAGGCCCATACAGTTCCTCCTTCTAGGCAAAACCAGGCTCCCCCTCCGAGCACACCTGGACACAGAGTTCACCACGCCACAAAGAGGAAGAGCATTGTGTGTCTGCTGCTTAAATAAAGTAGTACTCCCCTGAGCAGATTGAAAACACCTGGTTCACCACACCTACAAACACTCCCACAGCAAAAGAACATAGGCTGGATACAGCTCTACCAGGTTACATATTGATTCATGATCCACTGAATCGAAATGATATTGTATGGTGATCAGGCCTGTGATTTACAGCTCTCGTGACTCCATGATAAAGAGATGAATGCTTAAGCAGAAGCTTCACCAGACCTCTTTTACTGAGACACGTGTCTCAGTAAAAGAGGTCAGTTCCCCAATATAATATCAGGACTTAACAAAGGAGTGTACCATTCAGCAGTGAGGGATAAAGTAATCTTAGACTAATATGTACAGTCAAATGAAGCAGTTTTGTTAAAATACAGCTGCAGTGAGCTCTAAGCTGTCTTCTAATATTCTGTGATGCCTTGTGGATTGTGCACATGTAATCGGACCTGCTGCTCACAGTATGCACTGCTGGAGGTGGCACAAAAAAGTTACTATTATCCTATTATTTATAATCACAGCATACTGTCTAACATTTAAAAAGAACTATGCATAGCAATTTTTCTCACGGAATAAATAAGGTGGTTCACCTTGTTCTGCTAGCTAAAAATTTCTCTGTCCTGTTTCTGATGATGAACTATTTTTGTGAGCACAGTAACACTCTTACAGTAACATGTCAGTTACATGTAATATGCCCCACAGTGTGTTACAATATGAACTATGTTAACAGACAGAAATAATACAAAACTAAAGGCTGGCACAGATTGCAGGATTTTTTAAACCTTCACACATTTAGAGACCACACACTTGATGATAACATAAGACAGATCACACAAGATCCCTCTCTTCTGATCTTAGTGTGCAGTACAGAGCGTACCACACACTAACCGACACACGGAGTATCAGGTTCTTCGACCTCCAATATTCCAAATGTCACATAATCAAAAGTGAATTCAGAGTAAACAAACATGGCAGCAAGACGCTATGATGGTTGTTTGCAGCCTCTTACTTTCCAAAAAACACACATAAAATAAAAACAGTTATAGAAAAAATTGTGGGGATGGCGGTTGTGGGCTGTATGCATTACACCGTGAGGAGTGTAAAAACTGTCAAGTATTTCAGATCGCTCGGAGAGCAGGGCTGTGCACTTCTTCTGAGGCCTTCTGAGCGGATCATACCAGACAAAATCACTCTTAGCACAGCCCACACCACAAGAAAATCCGACACAAAGTCGTTTGCAAACACCAGACAATCGGGCCTTTGCTGGCTTTGATCATAAGGGTTATCCTGTAGTATGTTCCCGCCTTAAGTTATGTGAAAAAACAAACAAACAAATAAACAAAACAGATGAGTCAGACACTGTTTCATTTCAGTTGTTGAGGTAATTTGTAACAGCTCTTCTATGCACGTCTATGATCACATAACCAGGCCACATTAGCTTTATCATTATCAAGCAGCAAGCTTAGGAATGTAGAACATTATCTTGTCTGTTTCCTAAACACACCAGGATTTCTATGATAAAAAAAATAAATTGAGTAATGAGGGGGCTTGTGCCCCAGTAGAATCCTATGTCCAGCAACACCATGGAGCTAAGTAGGTGGACGTCTGATGAACGTCCAGATGGCCAGTCTGTCAGGGAATGTGTAATCAGTGCTGACAACATATGAAGTTTTATAATGCAGCTTTGAGTTTATGAATTATTAAGTGAAGACAGAAGTGTGTTTCAGGACTGTCAGTGTTGGGTTGTCATGGTGTTACTACACTGTGATGAGGAGAGGTAGCGGGTCTGTGTGGGCTGATGTTACACGTTCAGATGGAGGGAAGCTCTTCATGGCAGTTCTTTTTCAGGCAAGTATCGTTGCTTTAATTAATATTTCTGTCTTCCAGGGTGAACAAATGCAAATGAAATCACTAAATGACACAATTCCTAAACCTGACCGGAGAATGAATAAAAATGGAAGATGGAAAGTCTTAGACCTCCTTTTATATGCTTGCTGGATAATGTTTTTTTTTTATTGCTTTTAACTCAGTTTTTGCTTTTATTGCTTTGGTATATTTTATTCTTTCTATTTACAAACTGCCTTTAAATTGTTTTAGTTTGTTGTTTTATGTTCATACTTTCAAATTTAATTAACAAAAATTATATCACTTTTTTGGAACCTTTAATAATAAAATCATTTTAGATTTTCTTAGACTTTCATTTAAGGTGGTGGAGAAGTTAAAAGTAAAATATATAGTATTTGTAAAATATAATATATTTGTATAGGCGCATGAGAAAAGAAATGTTTTTAACCTGGATTTAAAAATGTCTACATTTGGTGAAAGTTTAATCTCCACTGGCAGTTTGTTCCATTTGTTTGCAGCATAACAACTAAATGCTGCTTCTCCATGTTTAGTCTGGACTCTGGTCTGGACTCTGGTCTGGACTAGTTGACCAGAGTCTTTGGATCTAAGAGCTCTGCTAGGTTTATATTCTCTGAACATATCACAGATGTATTCTGGGCCTAAACCATTCTGGTATTTGTAAACGATCAGAAGGGTTTTAAAATCTATTCTGTGACTGGAAAGACTCACTTTTCTGACTCTTCTGTTAGAAGTCTTGTTTTGTGTAAGTTTTTGTGAAGCCTTTGTGGCTCCTCTTTTAGGTATTTTGTTAATCTAGTTAAACTCAGTGTGGAGTTGGGTTAGAAAGGTTATTAGTTTTTCTGTGTATATAGAGTGTCTAGTGTTTTTTTTAATGTTTATTTATAGTGTTCAGACTCTTAGTTATTGGTGTTGCTTTCTTTGTATATAGCTCTGAAGGCCAGCTTTGTGTTGTCTTCTTTTTGACTGGCTGCTTTAAGTTGCTCAGGATAATGTCGTGTTTGCATTTTGTTTAGCAGCATCACTAACCCCAAATCCCTTAGTTCCATTTTTCAGCCTTATTAGTACTTCATCCCCTGTCGTGCTAATAAATCTATATTGTTGTACTTTTAAACATCTTGCCACAGTTCTCCTTTTTCGTTGCGGCTCATTACCCTAGCAGAGTCAGGTTGTAACAGGCTCGTACAGCCAGCTCACATGGTCTTCATATATGGGTCCCATGTAACTCAAACCACATGGGACTTGGAAAATTTGCCTAGTTCAGGAGCATGCCCACTCAGTATCCACATAGCCCATATTTAATGCTTGTGGGCCTGACATGGACATACTGGCTGGGTTGAAATCAATCTCCCACATACACTAACTTGTAACATACAATTTACAATAATTGTCATCAAAATATGACTAAGCAATCTGACTGTCTTATCCATACTCAAAAATATAAGGTTGTCATTCAGATGGCACTGACATGTTCATTGACAGATATTCATTTTAGAGAGATGAACTAAGGATTTTGAACAAGACACTGGCTTTTCTGTAATGGTCATAAAATGGCTGTTAAGATATAAAGCAAAAGAATATCATTTGTAATACTAATTTGGTAAAAAAAAAAAAAGTCATTTGCTTCTAACCATCATAGTATCAAAAAGGGAAAAAAGAAGACAATTTATTCTGTGATAAAAGGAAGTTGTAGACTAAATATACTGTGAATTACACATTGAGTGATCTATGATAGACTACTCTGATCTTTAAGTCATAAGGCTGTGAAAAGATGCATTAGATCAATAACGTGCTTAAAAATGCCATTAATTAAATGTTATTTAGCTCATCTTGATTATACATTAGTTTTAATTAAGTACTTTCCTCAAAAGTTTGTTTGACCTGTTGATCGTGTCTAAGTTAATTACGTCTGAGTGAGCATAGGGGAAACGTGTTGCTCCTGCTCATCTATTACAACACTGGATGTAACAGCAGTAACACTGTGTCTTGTGTTTCTTCTGCATTATTCCCCTCTCAGGTAAAATCTTTATTTTATTAATCCATTTTTATGTCCGTATTCATGTTCTTTGTGGTACAGGAAATAACTTTGAACTGAAAGAGTGTCTAAAGTAGTAGTTCTAGGCTTTAGTTTTACTCACAGTTTTCTTGCTAGTCGTATCACGTGGCGAAAGTAGCATTGCAGTAGAGACGACTGTACTGACTGTGTGCAATGTTCAGTACTTTAAGAATATAGGCTTTATTATAACTCACTCATTGTGGTCTGTTATATATTCTCATATTGTTAAAAGGGTAATGCTAATGGCTTTAAAGGTGGAATGCATCAGTCACTGCAAACGTGGCATAATATTTTTATTCATGTTTATTAAGTTAATTTTGTTAACTTTTAATGTCACAATGTGGTGTATTGTTGGAAATGGTGTTCTTGTAAAAAACACATTACAGCACTGGACGTGACAGCAGTAACACTGTGTTTCTTGTGTTTGTTCTGCATTATTCCCTCTCAGGGGTGTAACATTTGCAGGTAATTCAGTGTTTTTAAAAAAATGCACTTACTCTTTTGCAAACGTTGAGGATGATTCGAGAAATGTACCAAAGCAACTGAGAAAAATTTTAAATGGTGGAAAGTTGGGTCATCTGGATTTTAATCAGATTAAAGTGGAAAACCGAAAGTAGAAACTTCACCTCATATTTTCCATGAAATAGTAAAATGTCTCAGTTTCAACCTCTGATGTGTTGTTTAAATTCTACTGGGAATAAAGTATGGGTTGATGAGATTTGGCAACCATGCATTACATATTTGTAGCAGTTATTTTATCTAATTTCTATCCATACAATCACCATAAAGATTCACCTCACAGTTCTGCTCCTCATAGGACAAAAAAAAACAAACAAAAACAAAAAACAGAAAAACTCTTTTATTTTCACAACAAAATTTATTAGAAGAATAGTGGTTTTGAAAAGAAAGTTCTAGCATCCAGTGAATACTACCTTACACAACATTACAGCTGAAATGTGTGGCAAAAATTGCAATTTTTACATTTTTTTCTTTACATTTTTTATTTTTTTTCATTTCTTTTTTATTCATTTCTTTTTTACCAAATTGGATATAACATAACCAGTAAAGTATTTTACAACATGCACAAAGACAGATCTAATCAACGTCGTTTGATGTTCAATGCAAATTGAATAAAAAATAATAATAAAATGAATAATAATAATAATCTTTCATCTTTTTATAACAAAAAGCAAAGTATTATGAAGTATTCATCAGCCCAAACAGAAAATCAAATTTTGCCTTGAAAACAGGGGAAAGAAAAAAGTGTGTGAATCAAATTAAAACAGATTATTGTGATCCTTGTTAAGTGCTCATTTACATGGACATCAATATTATAAGCCTAGAAGAATAAAGTCCAAATCACAAGGTACAAAATAAGAAAAAAAAGTACATAAATAAAACTACAATATGAGAAAAATATCTTTTAAATTATACAATTTTTTTGTCAAACTGTAAACAGTAGATATTGAAAAATGAGGTCTATCGGGATATTTGGAGAACCTGTGTGTAAATGTAGTGTGTGTGTGTGTGTGTGTGTGTGTGTGTGTGTGTGTGCGTGTGTGGTTGTGTGTTTGAGAGGTACAGTAAGGTGGGACCAAACTGTGAGAGGGGGCTTGAACATCCTGAGCATCAGCACAACGTCCCCAAGGGCCCGCTGGACTGAAGGAATGAGGTATATCGTCAAACCCAAAAAGAAAATCTCAAGAGAAAGACAGAGGAAAACGCCCAGCAAGCCCGGCTGCGGGGCGTCCAGCCACCCGTTAAGAACTGAGGTGAGATTATGCAACAGTAAAAATCTCAGCAGGACAAAAATCAAGACCAAAGAAATCAAGTTTGTTGTTCAAACCCTGCATCCTTGCACCTAACCAAGAATGAGAAGCTGTTTCAAAAAACAAGTGGAGCTATCTCTATGCCAGCAAAATCAGCATCAACAGCAGGAATAAACAGTCATCTGACACAGCTCTTACTAAACATTACTCATGTTGCCGTTTCAAAAGGGAGCAAAAGTTTTATAATCCACAAAATTCCTAACCCACTCCTGATATCCACACCTGGCCAGTACTTTACTGCTTCTGCATGCGCAGGCTAAAGGAGGCTTCCCAAATTCACAGCATTGGCCAGCCTTTTGTACAGAAAAATGAACTGGAACACACAGCAGAGGCATCGACCAATCACAGCAGAAACGAGTGGCCATCGAAAACATCAAAGACCATATAAGGAAATGTGATGGCAGCAAATTCAGCAGATCTTCCTGCTGTTCTCGGACTCCACACTGTAAACCGACAGACTGTACCCAGGATGTTTTCTGCTGCCAAGTGTCCTTGAAATGTTTTGAAGGTTAGACTTGCATCATGCAATACCACATGCCTGCATCCATGTTCTGTAAAAAAGCAACAGCCAGGGCACTTCATGCAAAAAGGTGAGAAATCATGACTCATGTGGAACTGTGCATGAGAGTTTGCCCAACTACTCTACTCTTTGTGGACGACTCCTGTGGGGGATATTCCGAGAGTATAGAGTGCCAGGCCTTCTTGTACAAGCTGTGCAGTCCCAGTACGACCGGTGTCAGAGCTTGGTCCACATTGCCAGCAGTAAATCAGATTTGTTTCCAGTGTGGGTTGGTCTCCGCCAAGGCTGCCCTTTGTCACCAATTCTATTCATAACTTTTATGGACAGAATTTCTAGGTGCAGCCGAGGTGTTGAGGAGATCCTGTTTGGTGGCCTCAGGATTGGGTCTCTGCTCTTTGCGGATGATGTGGTTCTGTTGGCTTCATCGGGACGTGATCTTCAGCTCTCACTGGAGCGATTTGCAGCCAAGTGTGAAGCGGCTGGGATGAGAATCAGCACCTCCAAATCCGAGACCATGGTCCTCAGCCGGAAAAGGGTGGGGTGCTCTCTCTGGGTTGGGAATGAGGTCCTGCCCCAAGTGGAGGAGTTCAAGTATCTCGGGGTCTTGTTCAGGAGTGAGGGAAGGGTGGAGTGGGAGATTGACAGGCAGTTTTGTGCGGCGTCTGCAGTGATGCGGATTCTGCATCAGTCTATCGTGGTCAAGAAGGAGCTGAGCTTAAAGGTGAAGCTTTGGATTTACCTCTAGATCTACGTTTCTACCCTCACCTATGATCAAGAGCTGTGGGTAGTGACCGAAAGAACAAGATTGCGAATACATACAGCTGAAATGAGTTTCCTCCACAGGATGGTTGGGCTCTCCCTTAGAGATAGGGTGAGAAGCTCATGATCTGGGATTGGCTCAGAGTAGAGTCCCTGCTCCTCCACATGAACAGGAGCCAGATGAGGTGGCTCGGGAATCTGGTTAGGATAACTCCTGGATGCCTCCCTGGTGAGGTGTTCTGGGCACATCCCACTGGGAGTAGATCCCAGGTAAGATCCAGGATATCCTGGAGGGACTACATCTCTGCTGGTCTGGGAATGCCTCAGGATTCCTCAGACAAGTTGGCAAATGTGGCCGTGGAGAGGGGTGTCTGGGGTTCCCTGCTTAAGCGGCTGCCCCTGTAACCCGATCCCAGACAGGCAGTAATAAAATGGATGGATGGACAAAGACTCAGCTCATTAACATTCATAATAAAATCCAGGCATTATAAAAAAATAAAGACATAGCTGAAGGATAGAAAAAGAAAAACTCTGAGGGGAAGAAAAACTACTGATCATTCAAGATTTTGACTGCAATAGGAACCGGCAGGAGAAAAGAAACCAGAGTAGGCCTTGGTGTAAGTACCTGAATAAGAGTGATATTGGTGTTGTGGAGGATCCCTGAGGGTGTCTGGGTAATGTAATCTGGGTCTGTAAGGTGCTGTGAAAAGCATCTTTCCTCCAGAGGGTGCGTTCAGTGATGCAGTTTGTCAAACCTGGATGCTGTTCCACGGATTTAACACTCGAATGTTTCTGTACCTAAAGCAGCTGAGGCTAAAAAATGGATGAAACGGGAGAATTAAAAACAGCAAGCTTTTCACATTGCTTCTTACACATTCACACGCATACACACTTTTTAATTAATTTACACAAGTTAGCCAAAAACCACTACGAAAGCTGCTGCAGTGACAAACACCTTTGGTGCTCCTTCTGAAGAATGGGATTTTCTTTCTTCTTAAGAGACTAAATCTTCTATTCAAAACATCAGAAAGTGTCCTGCTGACAACATCAAACAAAGGAAAGGAGAAAAAAAGAAAGCACTTTTGGAAAAACCTGCCTCATCCAACAAAAAGACTTATACAGGAGTATGTACACCAGCATGCAAAATCATCAAGAGGGTCAACTTCTACAATACCCCCCCAACAAAGCTCGAAGAAGGTGCAGTTTTACTGTCTGTTGGGTTCTGCAGAGAACCTGAGCAGGATCCATCACCCCCCACTTCCTTCATTAAAACAGTCTGCAGACAATAAAACAGAGTGCTCCTCCTCCTCCTCACCTGTGAAAAGACAGCTGAGGCATGATGAGTTAAAGCAGTTCCATATACAACCATCCTGAAGAGAACCCCCTCCCAGCAGCCCTTCATCATCTTCATAAATACAGTGTCTGCTGCAGAAAAAACCCACCCGGCCCCCCTATTTCACAGAATCAGGCTTGAAAAGACTACAACTACACAAGATCCTAGTTTCACTACACACACACAAAAAAAGTTCCAGTCAAACCCGGCCCTTTTCCCTATGCTACATTATGGGGCGGGAGGGGGGGGGGGGGGGGGGGTGTCACAACAAGCACAAACTGAGTAAGAAAATGAACACCAAAAGCGACAGAGTGGGAGTCATTTAACCCGACATTCTGCTCTGGACTTCTGTTTTGTTCCCTGAATCATCGATGGAAAAGGCTCATCCTCTTCCAGTTCAAGATATAAGTATATGACATTAGAAATTTTATATATACATAAGCATTTTTGTTTGTGTCTCTCTGGGGCTTGTATAGGTATATCTATGTGCACATATAGAGCATTTTTATTCTTAAATATGTATTGTTAAATTAGAGGTTTGTAGTGTTTGTGTTTTGTTTACATTCAGTTTTTTTTACGATAAGGAGTAGATACATAAAGAAGAGGTATGCAAAGGAACAAGGTGGGAGAGTTTCAAGTGTTCCTGTGTCAGCCCTCAACAAAGCCTCCGTCTTTTTACGGGGGCTGAAAGATCATCTGGGACTCTTTCAAGGCCAAGAACGTTGGCAGGTCAAGAGACAGAGCACGAATGGAGAAGAGAAAGCAATGAAAGCTGGCTCTGCTGCTTTCTGACGTAAAAACAAGCTAAGAAAGGTGGGGAAGAGATGAAAGTGCCTTCAAGATGTGAGTTGATGGCCAGGATCTGACTACATATATGAGGGTCGTCAAGGTTATGTGAATGTCTTCTGAGGTATTCTGTGTTGTAAGTTTTTTTCTTCTTTACATTTTTGCACCCCCCCCCCCCCAAAAAAAAATAAACAAACAAACACAAAAAAGAAACAAAAGAAACAGCAAAATGGAAAACATCAAAGAACACACGGCGTTTCTTCCCCTTCCTGGATTCATCATCATCTTCATCTTCATCATTATACAAGCACTCATTTTCTGAGCAGCTTCCATTAGTTTTGACATTTGGGAAGGCAACAGTCCAAGTCTTAGAAGTTAGAGATGGAAATGAATGACAAGGTCTCCCCCTGACTAAGAACTATTCAGATTTACAATCCTCGCTGTTTATAAAGCACTGAAAAGTATTTGGCTGAAAATAATGTTTAGAATGAGCCCAAAGGGAAAAAAAACAACTTTTAAAGGCTTTTCAACAGGTGATGTTCTTGCTTTCACGAACCAAATTTTAGCCAGTGTCATCAAGAAATAGAAATCAAACAAACTAAAAGCCAGACCAAAGCTATGAGAAGAGTTCCTACAGCAGGATGTTCTGCAATATTCATCTCGCCTGCAGAACACCTGCCCCGTCTAACCTGCCCATCGATCCACTGGAAATACTCTGAAATGCAGCGTAATGCCTCAGAGTAAGGAGCAGGAAGTCTACAACCAGTCACAAAGGAAACAAAAAAAACCTCCAAGAAGATCACAAAAAACAATCCCCACTCACAAACTGATTCTTTTTTTTTCTCAAACACATAAACCCAAAGGAAAGCTGGACCATCACAGCAGATCTGGAGATACATGAACTCAGCCACCTTTAAATATTGAGCCTCTTTGGGGGAGAAGTTCATCAAATTTACACCAAGGCTGAATTACTGACCAACTACCAAATTCATGAACGTGCCTTTCTTGTAGATAGCCTCAATATTAAAGACACACCCCCACAGTGGCTAAATGAGCCTCAGGCTCTGTTCTTAGAAAATCTGCAAACTCCTCATCAGAGGAGAGCGTTGCAGGCAAAGTCTCTGTGAAATGACAACAGGGAGAAAGACAAGACACCAAGGATGCAGCCTGACCCGACCAGAGCTCTGTCCTGGGATGAATGTGGGCCCCACAGGCCAAGGGATGGAAAGGTTTCTGATTTTTCACCAAAGAAACAGTGAAATCAGGGCACATCACAGACCATCTGAGGAAACTGGAAGTTTTTAAATGACAAAAAAGCATCCTCTGATTGGTCAGAAAGCAACCAGGGTAGTTTCTCTGATGAGAGCCTGCAGCATTAAGCCTTCATCCAAACTTTCAAACCCACTGCTGCAACATCTCAAGTCTGTAAGGTCCAGAAATGTTTTAAACACAGCAAACTGGCTCAAGTTTTCAGACAGACCCACAGTCTGAGTCTGGAGGGACTCCTGCAGAAGGAATCATTGAAGAGGACACGTACGTCTTTACACAAGCCTATCTGAAAGTCGAGAGGAACAAAAAAGAGAAACCAACAAAGAAAAGAGCAGAAGCATCCAGAGGTAAGTAATTGCTCAGCAGCGAGTAGAAGCAATGGTGGGAGAAACATCTGCACATCGGTTTTCCACAAGACAGAATCAAATATTCAAAAATCTGCTGTTTAGAGGCAGAATGAGCAGCCAGTCCTGGTAGGTGGCTCTGCAGGGCCACACACCTCCATATAGGGACAATGCTGCAGGATCGTCATGGCGATACAGCAGCACCCCTGATTTCTAACCTTCCTCCTGTCAACAGGTTGAACATATGTGTTTGCAGAAAGCTCCAGACCTGTCCGGGTAGGAAATGCGTTTCAGTCGTGTTTCACTAAAAGCCCTGACGTGGTTAAGTGTGTCATGCGGGTGGGGACGGCGACCTTTATTCTCCTCTACTTCACTTAGATCTCATCCTCGCTTCGCCATCCATCCACCTCCTCAGACCGCAGCCTCCATCCGACGCTGTCTGGCTGCCATCTGTGAGGGGGCTTCCTGACGAGGCGGGGGTGAGGCGTACGGCGGCAGTGCTGGCTCGCCGGGGGCGAGAACAGCTACTGTGAGAAATGTCTGTCTGCAGCGCAGAATAATCACAGACGAGATGGGAATTTAAAACACAAACGTGACCTAAATCTCACACGACGTTGCGTAGAGAAGAAGTTGTTCCTAGTTTCAGTCGGAGGACAAACACACTCACAGGTTCCAGATAAAGAACCCAAATAGACGTGTACGCATTAAAATCTGTCCTCTGATGTGTTTCTCATTTTCAGAAGATTCTGAAAGAAATAAAACCACAGAAGAAGAAAATGCCTTTCTAATTGACAAATTTTTGCCTTTGCTCTATTGTAACATGAATTTAAGGCTCAAAACATTTTTCCCCATGTTGCCTCCAAACCACAAAGGCCTCAGACTGAAATGGTAATTAATTTGAACAACAGGAGGAGGTGTGTTGCTCTGATTGCTGCAGATCAGCGTCGTTCCAAAGGCGTGCCTGGCCTTGAGACCGTCCTCAGCTCTGCTCTGCTCTCTGAGCCACTGATGCTCACAGCCCAATCCCAGCTCAGACCTTTAGAAAACACACACATTCCTGACACAATGTGAGGATTTTCATGTTGAAAATCAAATAAACATATTTTGTGAGTTCAGAAAAAGAAATCCAGACTGAAAGCCACAGCGGGGTGTTTCTCAGACCAGATTAGGCCAGAGTTAGCTAGCTAGTCTTTGTGGATACCGGAGCTGCATCACACTTCTGAGCAAAGAAAACCTTCACGTGTCTTGTTTTCATCCTGTTTGGTTAAAATTTTGAGTCTCATTTTAGATTTAACATCCTCAGACCAGGATCCGAACTCCTGCAGACCAGGATCCGGACTTCTGCAGACCAAGATACGGAGTCCAGCAGACCAGGATCCGGAGTCCAGCAGACCAGGATCCGGACTCCTGCAGACCAAGATACGGACTCCTGGAGACCAGGATACGGACTCCTGCAGACCAGGATCCGGACTCCTGCAGACCAAGATCCGGAGTCCAGCAGACCAGGATCTGGATTTCAGCAGACCAGGATCTGGACTCCTGAATACCAGGATCCGGACTCCAGCAGAAGGACCGACACACTGAGGTGACTGAGAGGTGTGTGTGAAACAGTAAGAAGTAGTTTTCACAGAGGCAGTGCCTGCAGCTTCCCGGCGTTCCCGATCCCAATCAGCCATCGTTCTGCCGGCTGCGGACAGAACACGCCCACCTGCTTCTAAATCAGACATGGCAGACTCCAGCTTTATAATTATTCATATAATCCGCCCACATGAAGGGTGGCTACCTGATGGGGGGGGGGGGGGGGGGGGGGGGTGTGAACAGCTGAATGTGCTGGAGAAAAGACTTCTTAAAGACTAGAGACAGAAAGGTTCATGTTACAGGAATAACAACAGTACGAACGACTACAAGAAACAACAGTTCAAATCCAAAATCTGTTTGTTGGTTACGTCTAAAAATCTGGAAACCAGATGTACTAAAAATCCTGATTCTTCTTGTGTGTGTGTGTTTCTAATGTACAATCAGCTGCTTTTAAGTGGTTGGACCTGAGGTATAAATGACAACCAGATATGCAGCCTGACAGAATAAGAAACAGCAGAGGAGCATGGCAATCATAGACATGATGTTTTTTCTTTCCTGGCGTGGCACCACGTCCCTGATGTTTTTTCTCATTCTGGGGAAACGTGATGACTGACAGTGAGGTTACAGTATTTGTTGTTTAACATCATTTTCTTCTTTTATGGTAATTCTGACAGTCTTTCACTCCAAAAAAAAGAAAAAGGAAAAAGAAAAGAGAAGCTAATTGTCATACCTGAAGATGAAAACATTAAACAGTAAAATAAATACATACATATTCTGAAGCTTCTTTCAGTTTTATGACAATAAGGTACATTTTTCTGTGTGCTGTTTTTTATGTGGAATGCAGTGAAAGTTTTTTTTTTTTTTTTTTTTTTCCAGTTTTTCTTTTTTAAGCAAGGTTAACTTGTCCACCTGCCCCCCAACACCCCCCTATGGGTATCGGATTTGTCCTGTAAGACAATTTAAAAAAACAAACATGAAACCCAAATGTCGAGTTGTGTTTCAACCTGGAGTCGAATTGCATCTAAAAACAACAACAAAAAACAACAACAACAACAAAAAAAAAAAAAGCCTTCAGCGAACACAAGCCCTTATTCTTTCCCAGAGCAGGGTGGGACCGACCCGACCCGCCTCGCCGCCTCCAGGTGAAACCAGACAACTTTGAGTTTTAAGAAAAAGTAAGTGAGAGGATTCAATTCTCCCATACAATCCTGGTCCCGGAAAAACAAGAACAGCTGAATGATCCCTGTGGGTCTCTTTGTCAGTGTGTGGCTTAAAACTCTTCTAAGAGGTTCTGTTACAGAAAAAATACCTGAAAAGTGTTACGGTGGCACATATTGGTCAGTCAGACATTTGAAGCGCCTCCCTTCTTCCTTTGTTACAGGAAGGCAAAACAAAAGTACAACAAACAAAAAGACAGTAACGGAACAGAAACAGTGGAGAACACTAAAATTTCCCAGAGTATCAGCTAACGCTTTGCCAAGCACCAACGTAAGGTATACATTATAGTACGAGGCACGGAGAGGAGTAAGAGTTCTGTGAATGAGGTACAGCGCTTGAGCTCGGCTCACAGACGGGTGACAAACTAAAGGAAAAATCCCAGAACCACAGAACCCCCGCAAAGAGGAGAAACAGGGGCTCGTTCATGCAATTTGGGCCAAATGTTGTTCTGCGTTTTCAGCTTCATAGCAGCACATGAGGCCTCAGGACGGTCTGGTGAGGATGGAAATGATCCTTACTGCTTACTGAACATCTGCAGGAGATTCAGGACAGTTTCAAGAGAGTTCCTGAGATCCAAAGGCTGTTTAAAGAAGCTGGGTACAACTGAAAAGAGTTTGGAAAAGGAAGCACCTTTGGCATCTGTCTATTGGCTTTTGGAAATGATTGATCAGGATAAGCTAGAAAATCTTACTGAAACCAGCTGGTAGAAGAGCACATGCATTGTTTGAACTGAGACAAACCACCTCTATTTTTTTTTCTTCTTTTTTTTTAATCGCTACAGTCTCCAACTCTGATGTTAGTAACATCTACACCAGGATCTCAAACTCTGGTCCCAAAGGGCCACAGTCCTGCAGGTTTTAGATGTTTTCTGCTGCAACGCACAAGACTTTAATCAACAGGTCACAGTGCAGAACTTGAGCTGTTGGATCCACGTTACTAGAATCAGGTGTGTTGAAGCAGGAAAGCATCCAAATCTTTCAGGATGGATCAGGAGTTCAAATCACAGACTGTTGTCATCTGACGTCATGGTTTCTCTCCTGACTGTGAAAATCACAATAATCCAGCTGCTTTAGGGGCTAAATCTGCACCGGTGGTCTGGCCTCAACCCAGTGCCTTTGGTTGGTCACCCGTCTGTTCCACATGTCGATAAACGTAGAATAGGTAGTTTAGTCTGCGCCACTAACAATCCTGAGACATTTACAGTACTGAAGGCTACTGTTGCATGCCTGCATCGGAGACAGCAGCATTTCCAATGCAAGCGGCGTACAGTGGAAATGTGAGCACTAGAATTAAAACAGTCTGTTGAGAAAAAAAAAAAAAAAAAAAAAAGAAAAAAAGAAGAGAGCCACTTCCTGTGCAGATCACTGCTCTGGTTCTGCAGGTCTGAGAGATTCCTCTCACTTCACCAAAACGCCTACCGAGGTATCTACCGAGGTTTGAGGGTCTTCAAAACTGAGATGCAATGGGGGCTATTTTTTTGTGGACAGGTGGAGCTGTTAACCACAGAACTACAGTCAAACTGAACCAAAGACAAATCAGACAAGAAATAAATATACATCTCAAATGGCATGCACCTCAGTCGATCAGATCAGGCTGAAAAGGGGACTTTCAAAACCACTTCCAGCTTTGTTTCAGGGATTAAATTTACAGCTTTATTCCAAAATAAAACACGTCCAATAAGGATCAATAAGAAGGGGAAGAAAGGTTCCTCAGATTATTTAGGGATTAGTGTAAATTATTCACACATACTGGTTGGCTTTGGAAGAATCTCCCCTCACAGGGGAGTTCAGTCTAAGTGCTGCTGTGGACTTAATCCATGCAAACAGTTGCATTAAATGCCAAATACATCGTCTCTGTACATACAGGTCATGCTTTACATGCATCATATGAAAGAAGCTGACAAAGATTTACAGGAGGTAGAAGGGAGTGAGTTCAACAATTATCGTGTTTATTAAAACTAATAAGAAGTGCTTCCCGATCAGCACCAAGGCTCTGATCCCGTTTTAACTAGCAGATCAGTGCATTGTCCTACGCTGGGTCCAACTCTGTCTGCACAGCAACCTTTTAGACACTTGTAATGCTTAGCATTGTCAAAGTGTTGGACGCATTTCATGCAAGACGACCCCACGGGCAGTAACCTTTTTCCAGGGGTCTTTCACCAAACATCTTAAGGAACAAAGCTTAGGGTGGATTTCCAATAACCACAGAGAAGAATCTCAATTGCCACAGAAAGTAAATGAGTCTAATTCTAATTAGACTGTGACCAATTCATAGTAATACTTGCTGTGGGTTTAAGCGCCAGTGCCTTTAACATTAATCGTGTTTAACTTTTCATTACTGGAACATAGAACTTCGGTTCAACCCCCAAAATCAGCCAAATAAAAAGTGGTGCATGCCATTTCTTTTTAAAGGAATTATAATAATATTAATAACAAAATCAAATAAATAAAATGCACAATACATTTTATAAAGGAGTGAATCATCATTTCATCTGAGCAGATTTACAATTGTCATGTTAAAATCTCACAGACTGGGTGAGCACCAGGCAGTGTTCAGAGCAACATTTAGAGGCAAGGAGGGGCCGGAAATGGGAAGGGGGGGGACAATCAGACAACACGACACAAAACTCAACGTGTTCAAGGTGACAAACTTTCTTCTGTTTTCTCTCTTTTTTTTTTTTTTTGTCTTTTAGTGCGGAGGTCAATGAGAGGGAAAGAAAGAGTCGTTTGGGTCCAAGCTGCATCTTTCTCAAAGTCTTCAGTCACTAAAGCTTTATGATTACATCCGTCTACCCTCTTCCTCTTCCTCCTCTTCTTCTCTCTCTGTTCCCAGAGAAGAGCTACAATACAAGCATAACCTCAAACTTTTATCCCTCTTGTTTTTATCATCTTAACCTTTCAAAAGTGCTATTTTATTTCAGCGCCGTGAGTTAAATTCCCGAACCGAGCTTCAGTGTTTTCTGTTTTCATGATTCCGTAGCAGGTTTTTTTGTTTGCTTGTTTGGCTATGGCACTGCCATAATAAATCATGTGGCCATATTACGGACAAAGCATTAATGAGAGACGTGTCTTGTCCTCTCTGTCTATTATAGGTCCAACAAGAAATCATCATATTTGTAACCCACACCATCTGTCTCAGTTACCCTGAGTTAAAAATGAGGAGAGAAGAAAAGGAATGAAGCAAAAAACACCCAGAATCATGGATTGGCTTTTACATAGTTAGTCATAATAACTTAAATATATTAAAATCTGCCTCTCCCTCATCTATCAACTAACCCTCCCCACTGCATATTACCCACCCACCGCCCCATAAAGAACAACCCTCAATAAATGCACATTGTTTCATACATAACTGCCTTTAAAATCATCTAAAAATTTGAGGGAGAGACATTTTTTTTTAAACTCATCAGCTAAGCCGCTCCTGCTTAGCATCATTAGAAAAGAAAACCACAAAAACCCATAAGCAATATGTTGTTATTAGCTAAGACAAGCTAAAGTTTGTTAGCCTGGGCTAGCTAAAGCCTTAATAGGAGCTAGATAATGAACTGGATAGCAGCACAGTTTCACATTCTGATCCTAAAAGGCCATCATCCAGTAAAGATCTCCATGAGGGGGTTGAGCTCACTTTGGTCACCATTTGGAGGCAACCTGCATGTGGCTTTGCCTTTCCAGGATCAGCAGTGACAGACTGATGGAGGTCCATGAGGTAGCATCTCGCCTTAAAAACAGCTGATCCATAATCAGAGTACCCTTCGAGTTGTCCCTTGGCAAAAAAAACAAAAAAAAAACAAAAAAAAAAAAAACAAGAGGGTGCATTCAGAGCGTCCAACATCTGAATATGAATCAGCATAAGCAGGCAACGTGCACCTCTGACCCATTGCAAGGTTGCATCTGGGCTTCAAAAACAGACCATTATAAGTGCATGATGCATGGGCAACAATGCCGAGGTAACCTGGTCTGCAAGCACCAGACCCAAAGTGTAGTGCAAAAGAAAGCAAAAAAAAAAATCAAACAAAAAGATAGAGGAGAAGAAGTTGATTATAGGAGTCAGTAGTGTCCACGAAACTCACAAACATGCATCCCTGAATGACTTTTATGTCTTCTCACGATCAGAAGAGGACGGGTTAATCTTGCTTTCGTCCACACAGAGATTAGTAGAGTATTTTTAAGGAGGAAAGAAAAGGTTTGCAGTTAAAGCATCATGGCTACCTGGCAATAAGAGATGGGTTTGATTCAGAACCCTTGTGAGGAACATCAATGACATGATTACACCTTATTGTTGGCTTTAAATGGAATAGACGTTTCACTTACCAATTTTCCAGCTATTTTTCCATGAGAAAGGGCAAGGTAAAAGGGACTAATTTGTCAGTATTTGAAATTTTCAACCATCCCCTCATTTTTTAACCCCCCAAAAAATCTAATTCATCAAAGCCCAAACTGCATTTAGAGGCAGCAATGGATCTGAGAATCAAGTTCAGAAAAGACGGGAGTTTGGGGTTTTGGGCTGGGGATTATCAGCATGCTAAAGGAAATTTCATTGTCTTACGTCTTTATAGTTGCATTTGTTAAGCTCCTGGATATAAAAGCTAAACAAATGCTTATTCAGCGTTTCTCAAACGACGCTGTTTATAAACTGTCCGATTGGTAGTTTCTTTCCAGCTTGTTTTTAAGGATCTTCCTCATTTTATCCCTGCGTTTGTGCTCACCCAGATACTGCAAAGTAGATTGGCACAAATAAAGCCCCATCCATTTTAAAATTAAGTCACGTGACTGAGGTTTACATGTGTAAGTAGTTTAGTCGATTGGTTTGAAATCGTCATCAGTCTCCTCTTTTACATCGTCCTTAAGCTCAGCAGCTGCTAGCGGCAGGCCGTCTTCTCGAGGGGTTGTGGTGGGCGTGTTCTCTGTCTCGGTGGGAAAATCCTGGCCTCCTGCTTCCATCTTCATCATCAGCTTGAGCTTTTTCTTTGGGGGGTTCTTCAAGGTTCCCATGCGCTCTTTTACCTTGTACTCAAGGGTGCTGTGTGGGATCCCATACATGTTCTGTGCCTTAGACACGCTCATCTTCCCACTCATCACTACAGCTATGGCTTCCTCCAGAATCTCGCTGTTGTACTGCCGGTAACGGCCCCTCTTCTTCCTTGGCTGCTTGGAGCTTGGGTCCCCTTCCACGTCGGAGATGGAGTACGCCGGCCCCGAAGAGGAGTGGTCCAAGTCAGAGCTCCAGTAGTCAGCTGCCCCATCCAGAAGGCTTCCAAGACTTCCTCCCCGGCGGTTCTGCTTCGGCAGGATGGCCCTCAGCTTCCGGCTTAGCGTATTCTCCCCATGACCACCTCCCCCTACCCCCATGGCACCATAACCGTACAGATCAGAGGCATGGGAATCCCAGGAGAGATCCATTCCCCGAACCTGGGGGATCTTCAGGTCGACAGGTGGTGAGTGGCCCTGCTCCCGTTTGCCCTCGCTGTGGTGGTGTTGGGCCTTTGAGACCTGATTATGGCTGTGATGTTGGAGGGAACTCTTAAAGGAGAAGGTGCCATGGTGGTTATGGTGGTGATTCTCCAGGAATGTAGGCAGGTCTTTGAGATCACTCAGAGCTCCACCGGCCTGCTTTAGTTTCATCAGGCTTTCAAGCTGGGCCTTGTTTCCCCAAAATGAGGAAGAACCCTTCTGGCTAAGCAGGGACTGGGACTGCCCATGATTCAGCAGGCCAGATGACTCGAGACTGGCCAATGAAAGAGCCGTTGGCTGGCTCAGAAGGCGCTGCTTTTGGCTGAGAAGCTCTTCCTTGATGCGCAGCGAGCGGGCCATCGGGGGCTTGAAGGAATTGACGTAATTCTCCCTTAGTCCTTCCTGCAAACTTCTGTGCAGCAGGCTGTCATCGTCCTCCACCTCTGACAGGGTATGATCTGCTTTGAGCAAACGTCTGGATGGAGAAGAAAAAGAAGATGATGAAATTAAAGATTTTTTCATATGTAATGTATTATCTTTGTATTTAACCCTTAAAACTCCAAACTTGCTATGTTTAGTCCACCTGCTTCTCTTTTTTCTTTTTTTTTTAACTGCCAGTAGTAGCATAAAGGCCAACCAGAACAAGAAAAAAAAGACAGAATTATGTACTAACAGTATTTTGCATAAATAAGTCTGAAAAAATATTGGCATTGAAACAAACACACAACAGAAACTATTTCCATGTTTCCACTTTTTCCTCATTTCCAGTTATTCCTGCTACTATTTACCTGCTATCCTCACTAAACCAACTCCAGCTCAGCTGCTTTGTGGCGCCACCGTGCATCAGAAACGTCTTCTTGGCTTTATTCCAGTCATAGAGGAGCATTATTTTTCTTCTTTTCACACACACATAGAACTTTCTGCTCACTGGTTGATCCTTGGCTGCTCCTGATTGGACGTTACCATCAATCTAAGCTCTCTGATTGGTGGAAAGTCTGACAGGAAGTGGCTTCATCATCATGTCCAGGCCTAAATAGAGGTCTCTTAGCAACATAGTAGTGATGGTGATCTTTTATGATGAAGGTTTGATAAATAATGGCGCTATCATGGATCACTCATTATGATTTACCAGATAGTCTCTGAATAAACACGACATTTAGTGGCTGGATTGTAAACCTCCTGGCTGGGATATAAATGCCTGGAAATCTTCCTTAGTCACTTAAAGGATAACTATCCATCACAATTTACCCCACAGAGATACACACTACCGTTTCTGAGAAACTGATGCTGATGTAACTGACAGCGATGCTGGGGGATGCTGGAGTTTTAAGGGTTAAGATGATGTTTGCTTGTCTTGAATTATTAAAGTCAGACATTCTTATGGTCTTCCACCAACTTTCGGTTTTTCATTCATCTGAAACATGTTAACATTCCAGGGGCCTTTACTAGAACTGCTGCAATCTATGTACCTACAGCATAGTCTCTATAGCAACCTTGGAAATACTCTCCACAAAGTAGTCCCATAGGCTCATAATAACAGGAAAGAGCTTGGATGGCATATGGGGGCTGGATGGCTAAACTTGAGGGACATAATGTATCCCTCTACTGGAGATGTATTCTGTTGAGCTACAGAGTGTCTAAGATGCGGGGAGTCCTCAGCAGGAGCTTTAAGACAGATTATCTCAGTAGGCTATCTCAAGCTGTAAACAATACAGGGTTAATGGGAGTCTGGAGTCGACTCTCAGAGCGATCTGAGCGTACAACCTTCAGAGATGCTGCTGCCGTGTGTTTTTACTAACTAGATAAGTAAAGAAGTGAACCATACAGTAAGTTAGACTGAAGGCTTGTTTCAGGGTCTGAATAATGGATGGAGATGTGCATACTTTGTGTTTAAATGCCTTTATTTTCTGTTTGTTCCTGCAGAAAACGTTTAATTTTCTTTCATCTTCATGTAATAAATGTTTGATTTTGATTTTCATGTCAAAACCTAAACATTGTTCTTTTACATCATAACCAAAGACTTACAATATTTCTATTTGAATCAACTCAGTGTTTACAATGAAACTCCCAGTAAACGACAAACCATATCAGAAAATGGTCAAAATAATGTTTCTAATTGTAACTGAGCTACCTGTAATGCACACCAACCTGCCACGTACTGCAGGGGTGGTCTGGAAGATAAACTGGTGTCAGTGGGAGTGGAACTAGAGGCCCTGCCTCATTGTGTGGTTAATATTACATGACCCGATCATTAGAAGCCTCACTGGGATTCAGGCTCACAGTCTTCGGGCCCCAGGGCACACCGATTGTTTGGGCCTCAGGGAGGAGACTGAATCTCAAAATGAGGAGCTCATTTTTAATTTTTTACATTATTTTACTGTTGTTAAGAAAATACACTGGGCTTTGGATTGTACAGTGGGTCAGTACTTTACTGTCTCTGGGAAAATTAAATTAAATTAAATTAAATTAAATTAAATTAAATTAAATTAAATTAAATTAAATTAAATTAATACATGAACAAATAAAGAAATACATAAAGAAAAATCATATAAAATAAATAAACAATTAATTGAATAAGACAATAAAATTAAATAAAAAATTAAATGAATAATAAAATAAAATAAAATGTATAAATATATGAACAAAAAATAAAGCAGAATATTAAAATATAAACAATTAAATGAATAATAAAATAAAAGAAAATGTTGGGAATGTATATTTTTTCTTTACTATGATCAAACAGCAGCTTTGTTTGGAGCTCATCACCAGAAGATCCGCTCACACAGCTGCAGCTTGAATTTCTGGTTAATTAAAATGTGAAGGAAGCATTTTAGTCTAGAATCAGTTCCATCATCTCCTGCTGGATCAAAGGGATGCCTTCGACACCGTGGGGCAGGTCTTCTGTGCCCACATTCGCTCTCTGAATCGAACGTTTCCTAATCCATATTTGACCTACAGATCAAAAGTATTTTTGAAAAGGCAGCCGCAATTAATGTTGATTGTTTATTACCAAGTGCAATGGCTACTGCTTCACACATGACATTAAGACGGAGGATGTGCATTGATAAAGGAGCAGGATGCAGCACAGAGGATTGTCGATAAAGCCAGAGACACCGACTGCTTTTCAGAAAAGGAAAACAGTCAGATCCCAGTCATGTGTGGATGCACACAGCTGCTGAACTCTGACTCCGGGGTGAGGAGGGGGCGGCTTGAATCAGAAATCCCGACTGAAAAACAAATAAATATGTATAACAAGACTACTGATGGTTTGGATGCTGATCAGAACAACATGGAAGGTGGGAGGTGACAGGTTGTCTGAGGGTGCGGAGTTAAAATTGATGCTGTGAGAATTTCATATCCAACATATTTGAATATTAAGCCGACGAGATTTCGACTTCTGTGATTCCTATGAAATCAATACTTGTTGGCTAAGAACACAAAGCTTGACTGTGGTTCAGCATCTGGACACAGTTCTTATTCTTGGTGCGACATCTTCCCTTTACACCAGATTTCTGTGCAACATCTTCTGTCTTGGAAGTATGGAGCAGAAACACAGCATGCCAGCTGCTCCATCATTTAAATGTTTGATTCTTATCAAGTAGTTTTGATTAACAAACTGAGATTTGCACTGCAGGTACAGTTTACAAGTTCTTGACTCCACTTCAGGACAACTCGGGCATGATGGTACAGAAACATGAATGGAAGTGTAACTCACTCCCTCTGTGATTGTGCACACGCGGCAAACACTGTGATTTTATCATTCAGGACATCCTAAAATATACCTGAACATCTCACTGTATTAAATCCCAGAGAAGTCTAATTCTCTTTTACAGTAATCTACAACAAGTCTCTACTGCTGTTCTGCTCAGCTAAAAAAGAAATAAAGCTCTTGTCTCACCCTTTGACCACAGGAGCAGGTGAGTAGGTGGGCAAGGTTCTGGGGCTGCCTCCACTCTGGTTCTTCTTGGTGGAGAGGTCCAGGACGCCGTCTGAGGAGAACCACACATGGAAACATCGTTTAATGCATAATGTGGCTTTAAAAGCCAAAAAGATCTAAAGCAGAGACAATTATGTTTATGTAAAACCATGTAAAACCATGATCACACACATCCTCCGAACATATCTCTCCTGTCTGCACCAAGCTGGTTAATCCCTATAAATACCTGGGCACTCAATGGATGACAGGATGTCGTTTGATCTCTATGTTGATGCCGTGTGCAGGAAGCTCACCAGTGCATGTACTTTTACTGGAAGCTTCGAATTTTTAATGTTGACAGTACAGTCATGCAAATGTTTTACTCTTGTTTTACTGAATACCTTTTAACTTTATCTTATTTGTCGGTACGCCTCCCTTTCCCTCAAAAATAGGAACAGATTGCAAGGATCAGCCTGAATGACCTCTCAGCCTCGTATCATACCAGAGTCCTAAGCAAGGCCCGTTCAATCCTTGCAGATTAAAGCACCACTTGGCTCATGAGTTCCTACTGCTTCCATCAGGGCGTAGATACATCCTGCCTAAATGCAGGACAAACAGAAACAAATATTTTTTGCCTTGTCAAAGAAGTTGAACAAGTAGCTCTATTTTCTGTTTTAAATTATTTATCATAGTCTTTTTTGATATTTATTGTTGTTTGTGTGACTGTGATCTGATTGTTTTTACTGCTTGCTGCACAGCAAATTACCCCCGCGAGATAATAAAGATTCCTTGAACCTTGAAACTCAAGTAAAACTTATTAAATACTAAATATGAGCCCCTGAGCAGCTCATCTGATCAGAACTATGATCTGTGAAACTCCTCGTTTCCATCAGACGTGTTTAATGTCTTTATTTGAATCGTTTTAGATGGCAAAATTATATTTACTTGAGCAGGAAGGCAGTTACCATGACAACCATATCATATCTCTGTGTCTGAATGTCAGCAGCAGTGAAGTCACTTTTACTACACCATATTTACTTTAGCTGAAATGAATATCGTGGTAATCCAATAGTTTTTATTTTGTTTGGAAGCAGCTCTCCTCGCCAACACATCTAATATTTACTGAATTCATCATTTCTGAAACTTGAAAAGAAATCAGGAATTGTTGGGTTGATGATGTGTACCTGTTTTATAATTGTTCATGACCGTAAATCTGCACGTGACGACAGGATTTTTAGGATCAGCAGAGAAACCAAAAAGCTGGAAGGTGATTAACAGGTCAGAATGTACGTTTTTTTAAAAACTGAAACTGGAAAACAGAATGAAGAGTGTGCAGAGATAAATTCATGGAGAGTGGCTATAATCTATGACCTTGTGACCTGTCAAACCCAGACAACCCCATATGGACACGTAGCATGAACGCTAATCTTCAGAGGAATACATTTGGTGATATTAAAAAGGAGAAGAGTCGTTTCCCACACAGGAAAATGATTAATCTGACCATGTGTGTGGCAGCATGAGGTGGGCTAAGAACTAAAGACCACATGTCTTGTGGTGTGGTGTGTGGAAGAAAATATTTTAAAAACAACAACAGAGGGAAATTATATGTTAGAAGTTAGACTGATGAGGCTTTTTTCTGAGCTGGTGTTATCTCAACCATCATTAACAAACATGTTATGTTCCTGTTTATTTATATATTGTTGTTTTTACTAAAAAAAAAAAAAGAAAAAAAGAAACCTACTACAAGATTGCAATCTAGGATTAAGTTTCTTTTTCTTTTTCATTTCATTTTATTTGGCACATTAGTGGCAGTGATAAGCTTTAATGGGATCCATGATAAGGCCAGGATACAGACTAATCTGGCAAACACCAGAAATAAAATGCTTCAACATCACCGAGGTGGCATTTCTGCGCATGTCAGAGCAGAACAGATGAGAATCTGACTATTTTCCTAACAGGGTCGAAGAAATCTGGAAGGACTGGTGCATTTCTTGGCTGCAGCAGCAGAAAATGAATGTGAAGAACACAGAGCTTCACTTCATGAAGAAGCTGCTGTCTCTATCTGTCTGTGGGACTTTGGTTGACACTGTTTGTCCGCTGATGGCGGTGTGTTCACAGCAGGGACGAACATCGGCCAATCAGAGAGCAGAGGAGGTGTGACATGCCGAGGAAGCATTGAATTTTATTCCCAACGACAAAAACAGTAAATTTAGGTAAAGAGTCATCAAGTTGACATTAAATCCTATGTATCCATGTTGCCGTCCAGCTGAATGTGACACAATAGATAACATTTATGCTAGTTATTAATAACGGACCAATAGTCAAGGGGCTGTGGTATTTCTGAGAGTTAATACCTAATCTAGGGGATATGGTAAATGTAATATTATCTGCTCTAATCTGGGCAAAGTTGTAACCAGGAAAAAAAAATCATTCAGTCAGTAACACAAACAGATCACATACACAGTGTCCTGAAGGCCTAAACTATTTATAACTAAACTATGTCAAATATCTCGTCAATAAAATTTACAGCCTTTGCAAAAGTTTAAAACTGTTTCTTTATCAACATTTGATAACTTTGCATTTTATGTGGGTTGTTGAAAACTGGGTTGGACTAGTCTAGTACTGCAATTAATTGTTTTAAGTTCTTTTTAAAAGACAGGGGCTACTTTGTGTCTATAGGTCATTATAAATCTGACCAAACTAAAACAACCTTTGGAGTTCCTCAAGGCTCCATTCTGGGGCCACTGCTTCAACATCTACATGCTCCGACTCACTCAGATTGTGAAAAACAACTAAATATGTTACCATAACTATGCTGACAACACACAAATCTACATAACCATCTCACCAGGAGACTGCAGTCCGATTCAAACAATGATAAACTGAAATGATGAAGTTAAAGGTTGGACATGCAACAACTTTATTCAGTTAAATGAAGACAGAACTGAAATCTTTTTTAAGGAGCTAAGGAAGAAAACTTAAATGTCTGCTTCAAACAAAGTTAAAAACCAAAATAAAAGCCAGAATCTGGGAGTAGTCCTGGACTGAGACCTGAATTTCAACATCAAATTAAGACCAGTTGTGAAGTCGGCCTTTTATCTCTTAAAGAACATCTGGAGGACTAAAGGACTGATGACTCAGCAGGATTTCTGCATTTATCTTCAGTAGACTAGACTACTGAAACCCTCTCCTTAGATGTCTCTCTAAAAAGCCATCGGACACCTGCAGTTAATCCAGAATGCTGCTGCTCCATTCCTCGCAAAGGGTGCATTCACACCAGCCTTTTGATTCGAATCCAAGTCCAATTGCTCGGGAAGTCCGCTTCATTTAAGGGAGTGTGAATGTGCAAACGAGTTCTGATTCAGATACAAGAAGCGGATTTCGCCTACAAACCTATGTCTCAGTCCACTTCAAGGGAACCAAATACAGAAAGCGGACTACAAAACAAAGTGCACGGCATTGTGGGTAAACACAACTAAAAACATATGTGCATGTGAGAAGGGGGAAATCTTGTGAACCTTTGGTTGGAGTCAGATTGTGTCAGAGTTTTCAGTGATCACCTGGTTAAAGGTTTGGAAATCACTTTACTTCAGCCGGTTCGGATCCTTCGCTGCTAGCTGACCAGATGTTGGGGCTAAATTTAAGCTTTTCCTGGTTTTAGTTGGTTGAGCTCGTTTTAACTTAAGCTAATGTTTTAGTTTATAGAAAACCCAAACTTTAAAAATCAAAACCAGGTGCAGTAACAGAATCAGTTTCACTCTGTTTTCAGCAGCGTTGATGCTGTGATTCAACCATGTTTCAGGTTTTTATGCTGAGAAGTGATTAACAGGTGGTGTTTTTTATCTCTGAGCCAGAATCCTGGTAGGCAGGTGAGCCGTTTATTTTTTATTATTTTTATTATTTTACAATGAATGAGACTTATTTAACTTTTATTTTATTAAGTTAAATCTATATTTATTGATATTAGATGATTATTATACATTTTAAATGACAGCATTTTTGTAATATTTTTTTTTATTTTCTCTTGTAAACCCTAAGGGGGCGTGTATCCCCATTTGAGAAACATTGCTCTAAAAGATGTTTGTGTGTTTGTGTTTCTAAAGTAGAGAGAGAGACATCATGTGAATGCCAACATTTTTGTTGTAGAAATGAAGGAGGCTTACAGTAAGCTGGTATTAAAGTGTGTGACCAGTCACAGTGTGGTTGATCGGGCCGCGGACCTCTTGCTGCTTCTCTTTGATTAAACAGAGTGAGGCAGAGCTACTTTACTCAGCCCAGCATCACAGGTCTCCTCAGAAGTCATTTCATTTGCCAAATTTTTCTTTCTGTTATCTTTTGCAGAATCCTTTTGTTGGCTTACTGCTGCAGGTTAGCGTTTAGATTATTTTCCCGTCAAGGAACGGAGTTAAGTTAAAAACAAAGACTGGATCCAACCCATCTCTTTGAACTTAGGGTGAGCCTTGAATCACTGACAGCCAAAACAAGCTCGCGCATGTGTGCGTGTGTGTGTGTGTTTGTGTGTGTGTTTTCGTACCCTGCTGGCTGGGCTCTGGGGCAGCTTGACTCTTCTTGATGGTGAGGTCCAGCGGGCCGTCCTGGTCGGCCATGAGAAGCTTGCTGAGGACGGGGTTCTGTGCAGAGGCAGCAGCCGTCACTCCTCCCCCCGTACCGTTGCTGCTCTGAGTGCAGGCGGGTGCTGAGGCGGCAGCGACAGAGGCGGGGTTGAAGCCCACTCCCGGGGTCGGGGATGGGGAGGAGGAGGCAGACGATGGAGAGGAGATGGGTGTGGGCCCAGGCGGGGAGCTGGGGGCCGGTGCCAGAGACACCGCTCTCGGCAGGCTTTGGTCCTTCATGGTGCCGTTGGGCAGGGGCGGGTCGTCCTGAGTAGTTTTTGAGGTATATTCGGCAGCGAACTGGCGGATCATTCGCTGCATGATCTCACGAGCCACTAGAGGAATGTGAGGGTCAGAGAAACTTGGGAGGTCTGTGGAGGGAAAACACAGAGAAGCAAACATGTCAGCATCCCGTACTCGAGGAATTTGTCCAGTTGTTGGCGTGTTCAGCCGCTTATTTATTCCATTTCATCCTGAAAATGTAATCCTGATGCTATGCTGAAATAATCCAAAAATCACTCTGAAGCAGCCCTTAATCCTGCCTATTGACCGCGTTGAAAGCACCATGATATCAGTACGTACAGCAGATTATTGCCTGCAGCCCCTCAGATAGGGAATCCAGTTTCCCATTTCATGCTGTCTTGTTTTATTCTGAGTTATTTTACTGGAAAACTTTGGACAAACGCATGTGGCCTTCACATTTGTGTACCTGTGCTGAACAGCAACAAATCCTCAGTTTTAGCTTTTCTTATCAGTTTCATGCTTCTTTTCTTTGTTTCTGGTCCTTGAGAGCTACTATCCTGGAACTTTTAGATGCATCAGTTTTCCAACACGCCTGAATCAAATGGCTCGTTACCAGGCCTCTGCAGAGCTGAATGACATGTGGATGAGGGAATTCAGCCACTTGATTCAGGTGTGCTGGACAACAGACACATGCAAAACTTGCAGTTAGTAGCTCTCGAGGGCTGGACTTGGGCACCCTCGGAATCCAGACAATATTAAGCTGAAACATTCTTCACAATTCTTAAAATGATCCATTTTCTATTAGACATGAAAGAATATTTACAGAAACAAAAACTTAACTGATAACAAATATAAATGTGAGCTGCAGCCAACGCTTTGAATGGTGGATTGTCAACTTTATCCCCATGGGAACCAAAGTAAACAACTGTTAATGGAGATGTTAATGTTGTAAATCTCAAACTATCTCTGTTATAGTCTAACTGAAGCTGTAAGAGCGGTTTTCTGCTGTGGACATTTAGCCGTCCAGGTCTTAGGGATCTGAGGTATGCTGTGTTTGGGTTCCTGGTACCGCATCTTTCTATTGTTCAGTTTTACCAGCGACCTTCCCTCTAAGCTAACACCTTCGTGTTTTCACCCAGACAGCAGCTTAATTATCTGCCTGTGTACAAACCAACCAGCATTTAGCTTTGGTTCAGCTTTTGCACAGTGAAACATAAACCTGTTTTCTGAGTTAATGACAACTTAACAGTTACCCTTAATAACCATGTTTATAGTCTGACTAGTTACGGTGGCTCCTTGTTTAAGCTCACATCTTTTATTACAATCTTTAAGGAATTAGAGATGGAGGGGATTTAAATAACACAGATGCTTCAACAGCAATATTTATATTTTTACTGTGTAGTATTTTTAAATAAATGTAAATACAATCAAATGAAAAATGACAATACAGACAAATAAATAAATACAAGAATACAAATAGTAAAGTAAATAAACAAATTTAAATCAAATTATATAAAAAAAATTACAAATAAATAAACAAATAAAAGGCTCCTCACAGCAAGGAGGCTGCTGGTTCTAATATCTACTGTTGTTGCTGTGTGGAGTTAGCATTTTCTCCTTGCCTGTGAGGGTTCTGTCCAGGTTCTCCAGCTTTGCCCCACAATACAAAAACACACTTGTTGCTTAAAAAAAAGAAAAAAAAAATCCAGTGAGTTAAAATTCTCTGAATGTGAGTGGTTGTTTGCCTCCCTGTGTTGGCCCTGCCACGTAAACCCCGCCTCTTGTCTAGAAGCTGCTAAGGGGAAGCAAATTAACAAAGAACAAGCCCTGTTATTTCACACTGATTCTAACGTTGGGATGTTCTGACTGGCCACTGAATACACAGCTGTTGACCACATCCTACTTTTCAGTCTGAATAAAAAAACAAATTTGAGATGCAACAAGTACGAGGAGAGGATGGAGGAGAGGGCATTGACGAGCTGTGACCAAACAACCTTGTTAATTCACACAGAGCCAAACAGAAACAACACTCCTTTAATGACGCCTTAATCTGACATTGTCCCACATAATTCAGCTGCACTTATCTCCTCCAAACCAACGACTTCCATTATTTGGATAATTTCATGCTTGTCGCTGAACCTAAAGCCTTCAAATAATACATTAGTCCTAAAATACAATCCTTAA
Organism: Melanotaenia boesemani; assembly: GCF_017639745.1. Lineage (NCBI taxonomy): Eukaryota > Metazoa > Chordata > Actinopteri > Atheriniformes > Melanotaeniidae > Melanotaenia > Melanotaenia boesemani. The sequence goes on from NC_055685.1 coordinate 2,468,619, forward strand.
AATGAGCAGAAATAATCCAAAAATCACAGCAGCTTATAGCACTGAGCCAAGTTAAGGTGCACGCTGCTGTTTTCACACACACCTGTTTTCCCAGCATGCTTCCTGTGTATGCCCCCGTCCCCATCACGTTTGCAGCTCAGATTCATCTTTCTGGTCAGTTTATGAGGTAAAAAGTCAAATTAAGTGTCTTTTATTAAAAAAAAAACAAAAAAAAACAAAAACAAAAACATTTAAAACCACTGTCAGACAAGAATGAAGACAAGGAGAAAAAAACTATTCCACTAATTATTACACGGTGAAATCTCCTGCAACTGATATTTGATAAATTAAAAAAAAAAAAAAAAAAATATGTGTGTGTGTGTGTTTTAAAAAGATTTGGGGAGCATGACAATCAGTCAGATGAAGAATGAACTCTGATTGCATCAACAAAACCTGAAACTTAAAAGAAATACAAGATACAAGACTAAAACACTGGTCTGTGATTCACCGTGTGGTCCTGGTCCTCTAGCTGCTCTGCAGCGTCTACAAACTCATCAAAGTTTGGACACATAGGCAGCTGAAAAATCCCAGAGAGCCTTAAACGCCTCCCACCTGCAACTGCCTGGAACACCTGTGACTCCTCCCCACCAGCTCCAACATGTGCCACCCAGGACAGGCTTTTAGAGGCTGAGGAAGCCCAGGGAGTAGGCTCGAGTGCTGAAGATGCCTCATTACACCAAAGCAGAGCAGTTTTACAGATGCGGAAGCATCCTGACATAAAGTGATGCTGAAAAACTGATTATTTACGTCTACTATGTAATGCAGTTTTAGCTGGATGATCAAATACTCACTTAAAATGATCTGACTGATCCAAAACACAGCTGTCAGCGTGCTGACTGGGTCGGTGACCAAATATCTCCTGCCTTGGCCTCAGTTTACTGACTACTGTTACATTTTAAATAGAATTTAAAACCATTTTTAATAACTTACAAAACACACCTCACACCATCCTACTTTGTTTCATATAGACTAATAGATCTTTGCTCCCAGACTTAAGAATCTCTCAGTCCAGAACAGAACATATATATATATATATATATATATATATATATATACATATTAGGGGTGTCAAGAGATTTTTAATAAGATTTGACACAGCTTACAAGTTCATTAATCAATTCATTAATTTGTGACTATGTCTTAAAGCTGTCTGTTTTTACTACCAACAGAAAGAGCAAACCAATGCTTACTTGGGTTTTTCTTCACTTCCTTACATTAGATGATCACTTTAGGTGTAATAATCAGTTCAATATTTCATAAAATCTAGACCTGTGCCCCCCCTGGTCAGTGCTCCTGCCTGGCCCCCCATCAGAACTTTTCTAGGCCCGCCCCTGCATAGCTGAAGTACAAATCCTGTCTACCACCAGCAGCTACTGTGTTCAAGAAGGTCCTGCCAAAAACAATACTTTCAGGTAAATATGAGGGTATGAACCATGTTTCCTCTTTCTCAGCTGAACCATAACCAAATGCAACAAGAGAGAAAAGCCGATCAGCTGATCACTGACAGCCGTCATGATTCACGGAACATGAGAGGAGAGGGAGGAAGCAGCTGCTGCACAAACATGGAGATGACCAGAGATCAGAGCAGACATGTTGGTACAAAACGCAGGATAAGTTTTAAAAAATAAAATACGGAAAAGTGCGGGTGTGGAACCCTCTCACCTGGAAAAGAGTTGTGTTAATACACCCCCATTCTCGTCAGAGGCGACGTCCATGGGTTGCTTCATTAATGCTGAGTTTATTCTCAAATCCATCTATAGAGTCAGCCAGCTCATCTTTTCCATCGAGCCTCTCCACGTCCCGCCGTCATACCGGATAAATGACGGATGTATGGGGCTTGTCATGCCGCGCGTGCGTTAATTGTGTTAAAAATGTTAAAAATGTTAAAGCAATTAATTCCATAAATTAGTTAACGCCGCTAACACGTTTCTTTTGACAGCCCTAACAAAGTGGGGGCTCGTCCTGGAGTCCCTTTTATTTCCTGTGTTACTGTGAGTACTGTTTGCATGGAGCAGGACTTTGATCAGGATGGCTACGTCCTTCAGTGTGGAACGGCTTCTTGTGGTTCATGACTGTTGCTGCAAGGCTGATGTCATGCAGATTGCAGATCATTTCAATCTGATGATCCCAAAACACATTGATTCAGCATACACTCAGGACAAGGCGTCAGCAAACACACACACACACACATACATGGCGATGGCAAAACAAAAAAGGGACTGGCAGATACGTTTTTGTTAGAAACGAAATGAGTTAAGGATTACTGCACATTTTGGCATTCAAAAGGTTTCAAGTGAAAATAAAAGCCCTCCTTCCCAACTAGTAGGCACTGCGCATGTTAAAACGCTACGATCGTATTAAATCTGTTTCCATGTCAGCTGGAGCCTCCGATCAGATTGATTTCAATCATATAAAGGAAATATTTGTCCATGTAAACGTAGCTCGTGTCGCTGCTAGTGTTCATGTTCCTGACTCTGAGCTGCATAACCCTGAGTGTGTGTTAGTGTGTCACGTTATTTCTGCAGAACCGTTTGTCTGACTAAATATAGCACCTCCAAATGCAGTCAGATCGATAAGGGAACAAACATCTGCTTCCTTCCTCCTGCAAGTAAATGAATAAATAAAATAAAAAAGCTGCTCCCATCTGTCAGACTCACCTTTGTCACACAACAGCAGCTTCAGGATATAAACGGAGACATTCTCAGTTTAACAGGGATTAAGATCTGCTGCTGTTAGAATATTTCTTCATCCTGAAGGAGGTCATTTAATGTTATAAGCAGTCCAGGTTTTATGTATCGGGACATGATAATGAGCTCATCTGGTCCTCATCAGGTCTTAAAGTCAAACCAACCTCAGATGAACCACAACATTTTTATCATTTCCTGATACATTAAAGCTTTGTTTGTCACATGACTGTTTGTTCTCATACATAATGAGTTACTAAAATCAATTCAGATGTGTAATGCGGAGTCTAAGTGAACATCAGTGAAGCAGGAAGTGTGTTTTCACAGGAAACAGCAGAACAGCTGCAGCTCTGTCAGATAATGGAGAACAAAGCCCACATTTAAACAAATTTCTTTTACATGAATAGAAATTAGTCTCAAATCATCATGCATTTATCAGCAGGGAAAAAACCTACACTCATTCTGATGGCTTCTGTGGTGTGTGTTGTTTCTGTTCATGCTTGGACCACGAGGGTGTTACGTGACGTCACGAGTTTCAGAGAAGATTTGAAAAATGGCGGCAGCCACTCAGAACGGGACTGTGGCGGATATGTTTTTGTTAGAAACTGAAAGATTAAAGGATTATTAAGCATTTCAAAAGGTTAAAAAATCATGTCTTCTTCCAAGCTAGTACGCACTGTTAAAAACGCTACGATCATATTAAATCTGTCCATCATGTAAACACAACTGATCCATCTCTTTATCCAGCATCCATGTAAACGTGTCAGCTGGAAGATGAAGTATTTTTCCATGTAGGAATGCAGAGCACACTGACCGCCATCTGAAACATGCTCATCTCACAGCATTAAATAAGACGGGATGAAAGTTGAAATGTGTTTGAGCAGGAAAACTAAGTAATGCCTCATCTGATTCCCAGGACAGGTTGCAAGGGGGTCTATAGTCGGTCCTTGAAGGCCGCAGTCCTGCAGGTTTTCAATGTTTCTCTGCTCCAACACACCTGACTTAAATTAAATGGATCTAACATCCTGTGAAATTCTGCACAATGACCCTTTAAATCTGACTCATGTATGTTGGAGCCAGGACACAATGAAATCCTGCATGTTTGTGGACTTCGAGGACCCCTTAAACAACACCCCTCATTTAATGTCACAGACTCTGAGACTGAAACCAGCATGTTGGACAGTTTTGTTTTAGTGTATCTGCCTCAGGATCAGCCTGACTTTACACTGAGAGGTCATGGCCCCTTTAGATGAATCAGTTTAATTTAGCTTTAACGAAGTCATCACAAAAAACTTTTACATAAACAGTCCAATTCAATCCAATTCACTCTGGTCCAATTCTAATCCAGTTTAAACAGATCCATCATATGATCCACATCAGTCCAGTTTATATCAACCGTGTTCATATAAACCAGTTTATAAAACTCATGAGGAGCTGCATCAGAACCAGGACAAAAACCCCTGAAACAGAACCTGGAAGAAAAACCTCACTTAGAACCAGAACCAGAAAGGAAAAACTTCAAACTGCCATCTTAAGGAGAGATACGACCTGGTCAGTTTTGAGATTTTGTTTTTGCATTTTTCCTCTTCTACATTTTTCCAGACTAGTGGCAAGAAAATGTCAGAAATAAAGTTCAGGTGTTTGCCAGTTGGGGGAGCGCAGCGCTGTGGTGGCTGTCGACACCCCGCTGTGCTTGGCATCGTCTTAAAGCTCTGCTCTACATCTCATCCAAATGTGACTGACTGGATCTGATGTGTTTAAATCCTGTTTTATAGGAAAAATATGTTGAATTTTACAATCCAAAAGTTTAAAGTATGTTTTCAAAAATTGAGTTTTTTCTCGTACTCTGGGTCAAAAATCCCAGCAGCCCTTACACACACCAGACTCTCCATTTAATTAATTTTTAACTGAAAGGTTTTTCTCATTCTCAGCCTGATTTATACAACCTTTAATTCCAAAAACACACTGAAAAGGGAGGTTTTTCTGGTTGTTGACAGTATTGCCTAAATTGTGAAGTGATAACTATGAGATATAAAAGATCCCCTCTGGAAAAAACTTTCACTCTAATATGTCAACAAAATACAAAAAGAACTGTAAACCCGCATTAATGCAGTGTTCAGAGATTTGCATGCCATTTAGTGGATTTTAGGCTATTTAAGACCTGGTTTGCATATTTAAACATAAAATTTAAGCAAACTTACAATACAAAAAATAATAGTCACAGTAGGTAATAAACCAGGACCAGGATAGTGTGTGGGGTGAGAACAGTACTGCCCTGCTCACCTGCAGAATCTTACCTTAACGCTGCAGACACACACTTCTGCCTTTATTAGTATTGTTTCTATTAGTCCCCATAACAAGTAACCACAGGAAAAAAAATATGATCTAGTCATTTACGAAGGATCCAGATGACATTTGATCAGTTTTTAGAAGCAACAGTTCATTTGAGCTTCATTTGGGTTTTCCGGTAGAATAATAACGAAGCCAGGAAGCAGATAATCTGTGATGCTTCACAGAGAGCAGTAACGCAGCGACTGAGGAGGCGCGTGCACGTCTTACCTTTCCTGTGGAACACAGCATTGAGGAAGTCTTGGGCCTGTCTGTCCAGCCGGCTGATCCGAGATCGCTCCTGTTTGAAGTCCTCACACTCTGACAGCACGTGGCTGCCTCCACCGTTTTCCACACTGTGCTCCTGCACACACAAGATGAGAGGCATGTCAGAAACATCACGCCACATGTAACACAACACGTTCAGGTTTAAGATTTAAGATGGAACACGAAGGAGAGAACACATTAATCCTGTTTTAGCCACACTGCACTGGTTGCCTGTTCTTTTTAGAGTTCATTTTAAAATTCTTTTATTTGTTTTTAAATCTTTAAATGGCCCCCCACTACCTCTCTGAGCTGCTTCACATGTACTCCCCCTCCCAGTCCCTTCGGTCACGGATCAGCTGCTCCTGGAGGTGCCGAGGATGCCGAGGAAGCTCAGAAGGGACCGAGCTTTGTCTGTGGCGGGACCAGAGCTGTGGAACTCTGCCACTGCAGGTCAGACCGGCTTCATCACTGTTTTAAATCCCTTCTAAAGACCCACGTCTTTTCATTGGCATTTCACCTGGTATGAGTTTGCTTTATTGCTTGTATGGTTTTTATTTTTGTATTGTTTTAATGATTTTTAATGATTTTATTGTTTTGTCTTTTATTTAATGTTTTGCTGCTTTTACTATATTATGTTCAACACTTTGTTCAGTAGCTGCTGTCGTAAAGTGCTTTATAAATAAAGTTGGCTTGGCTATATGTCTGTTTGTTCTGTGGTTTGAAAAATGGTCGACTCTTCTGCAACTTAAAGCTGAACTTAGTGATTTTTTTTAGCTCATTTGCAGCTGGTTTATTGCAACTTCCCTGTTTTTTTTTTATCAGGGCTGTAGTAATGAAAAGGTAGAACTCACTTTGAAGTCATTTATTAAATAACTCAAATTTTCATAGTTTACCTATTGATTATATCTTTTTCTTTGTCCTTGTCTTGACCAGTTTAACCTCTTCAAAACCCCCTGTACAGGAAGCAGCAAGAGGTCCTACAGAACAGAAGATGTTTGCAGACACCAGGAAGCAGCAATGCTAACATGTAGCATACCAACATGACGAGGAGAAACTCAGCTAAAAGACTCCACCAAGCACTGGCATCCAAACCAAACAGTTCAAACCCCAAGCAGTTATATGGGAATGTAGGAAAACCAGGAGAACATCTCTGTCCACTTTAGAACTTCTGCTAATTTCTCCACTTCACACAAACCACACAAACAAGGTGCATGACAGCAGAGACTCTGCTGGTTACACAGACGTCTGTCTCATCACTGTGGGACAGAAACTCTGGAGCTAGCAGCCAGAATCAGAAATCATGTCTTACTTGGTGAAAAGTTTGATTCCAGCTCTAAAAACTCTGCTAACATGTTCTCCGATGACTCTGCCTTAGTTTGAAATGAACCGTGAAGGTCCTGCTGGTTTCCATGGAGATGAAGGAGGTTTTATAGAGAAGGAGAAACTCTTCCTATCATAGACTATCTTGGTCTTCACTTCTTTCTGGACCCTCATGGTGTTTCTAAGGTGAATGTGGGGCTATCCCTGGATCCTCCTGACTCTGACCATTCATAGAATTACTTTACTCATTTCTAGGATTACTTTACTTATTCCTAGGATTACAGTAACACCTACAGAAGCTGTTCCTCAGGTCGGAGTCTGACATCACACTGGACAGAGGAAATCAGTGACGTGCGGTCAGGAGAGGCAGTTGAGGCACTGCCTCACCTGTCATGATAAAGTAAAAAACATACAATAAATATTAATATTTTCCACTGATCTGTGTTAAAAATGCATTTTCAGTATGACTCTAACACGTTTTTGACAGTTTATTCAGTAAAAATTGCCAAATTTGAGTATTTCCAGTGCAGAAAACCGGGTGGAGGCACGGGCGAGCTGTGCCTCAGCTCTGACTGGACCATCCAATACAAACTGGGTTTGGGTGGATGACACGTTTTCTGTTCCTCAGCATATTGCCAATGTGAACTTTACAGAAATATTTGTTGTACACCATGACTCTCTACAGTCTGTGTAATGTATTTAATGTATTTGTGAGAGAAATATTCCCGTTTATCGTACAATAAAGTGCAGAGAAAAGTCAGCAGGTGAGGCAAACAGTACTCTGCCTCACCTCAAGGGGTTGGCAACACTCACACACCGTGTTGGTGTGTGAGTGTTGCCAACTTCGTAACCTTTTTTTTGTTTGTTTTTTTAAGTGACTAGCGACTTTTTCAGTATTGGAGACTTTTGTAGACTGACGTATATGAAAGTAGTTTATTCTTTTCAGTGAGGAGGGGGTGCTGCTGTCCAAAAGCAACCAGAAGAGGCTTCATGCAGCAGCAGCAGCTGCATTCAGAGCAGGCGATGACCACCTGTTTCATGACCAGGCTGAAAATGAAACGTTCAAAGCTGCTGCAGGAGGATCTCAGGCTGGCCTACCGTCAGATATTAATGTCTATTAATGAAGAGTGTGGAGGAAAACAAGAGTTTTGAAATGTTGCAGCCTCCTTTTAAGAAAACAACCTACACTTAATAAAATTAAACTAGAATAAAAGAAAATACTAACCAAAGAATTTGTTTTATTTTTATTAGTTTTGCCTTTTTAAAAATTTCATCTTGTCTTTTCGTCCATTTTTGCCTTTCCCATGACATTCCTCTCCACAGCAACTCCATGTACCAGGTTATAATGCACATTAGATGATGTCATTTAGCGACTTTTAGGATGCCAGTAGCTACTTTTCTCACTGGAGTGTTAGTAACAGTGGGTGTGTGAGTGTAATTGAAAGAGGAATGCTGATAGGGTATGAAGCATTACCAGTTGCATGCTGTTGAATTAATATTGAAATAAGATGCTCTTTTCAGTTCTTACAATTGTAAATCAGTGCCTCACCAACCATAAACTTCACCGCACGTCACTGGAGGAAATTTTCATCAAACAGACACAGCCAAATATAGGAATTCCTGGGAATAACTGGGAATGACTGCAAATGGCTGGGAAAGACTAGGAATGACTGGGAATGGGAATTGTGCCTCTGAATCAGAGAAACAACAACCCGAATATGTTGTCAGAAAAGTGTGTTGCCACTGTGTGTGTGTGCTGTACAGCCCCGCACTTCTTTTCTTTATTTTAACCCCCAGCCTTCTCGCTGCTGGTGGTCAGATCAATTAATCAATGGTTACTGCACACTGAAGCTCTTACGGCATTTCATCAATGTTTAGCAACAGTGAAGAGAACATTCAAACCTTAATAAATGAGGGAAAAGTAACACATGCATAAGAATGAGAAGAAGAAAACAGTCACAGGCTCTGCACATGTTGCAGACTGAGCAACAAGCATTATTTCTACTAAAGAGATAAAAATCCTCCGCACAAAATCTCCTGCTGATTCCTGTTTGATTCATTTTCTCTGCTACTGATTCAGATTTTGTTGTTTGTCTCTTTGGGGTTTTTCAGTGATAACTGCACAACATGCATGACCAACTCTGACATACCAAGCACTGTTAGCATGAGCGTATTAGCACCAGAGGCAGATGGAGGGTTGATGGAGGAGGGAGGAGGTGAGGGGTGAAGCAGCATGGAGGAGGAGGGGACAGATGGATGACCTTGTAGGTCTGGGGTCAAGTTAAAGAATAACAAGCAACAATCGATGAGTGGGGGAGGGACCACCCCCTCCTAACTTCCTTCCCCTCTTTTGCTCCTTCATACCTTGTTTCACAGAGATGTTAAAACAGATGTTGCTGATGAACCATAACAAAAACCATTTTATCCCACTTCTAACCAAAAACAGAGTTTAACAGAGTCCATTCAAGCTCTGAAAGTCATTTTTGTGGGTTAAAAACAACTTTTTCCTCAGAAGTTCCAGTCAAACCATTTTTTATTACAGATATTCTCCAAACGATCATAAAATGATCATTAAATTAGTAAAAATGATATTTTTAAGACCAAATTACAGTTTTACTGGATGAGGAAAAAGAATCAGCATAAAGCTGATTCTGATTCTGTATCAGGATGACAAGCGGGAAACAAGTGTCTTTCAAAAAGGATTGATCATCAGGGCCCAGGTTGCAGCTTCAGTCACAAAGAGGCTCAACTAGCTGATGATTCAATAGGAACAGTGACTGAAGTGTCATCTACATTTAGATATATGGGGAAACATCAAAGTGGGTGAGGTGAAAGCCTTTTGAAGTGTTTTGCATTGTTACATTGTAGAAGCATACTATGCAGTTTGATTTTTATGTGTTGATGTACTTGGAATTTAAGTTGTCAGTTAAATGAATGACAATGTAAACAACTGATATTGCTCATCTAAACTGGGTGCAATTTGAAATATATTCATAAAATACCATGCACTGTTATGTTATTATAATTACCAGAATATATAAAGTGATCATCTAATATATATAATATTATAATATATTCTTTTCTGTACCATACATTGCACTTTGGGTTATTTTTGTTGGTGGAGATAAATCTGATGTTGCCTTTCACATCTTAAATATCTGTGAAATGGCTGACCTAGACTGACTGTTCAGGTGTCTTGATTTATGTTCAAAATGGACAAAAGTTAAAGCAGTGGTAGTCCATATGTGCATATGCTGTTCTGCATTTACAAAATAGAATACAGTCTATTGGCTCTTTAAGTATGTTGTTGTAATTTCTTTATGTAGAATGAGTTCACTGGACTCCAACATCCTCCACAGCCACCAGATCTCAGTCCAGTAGAGCAGCTTTGGGATGTGGTGGAACGGGAGATTCTCATCATGGATGCAGCCGACAAACCTGCAGCAACTGTGTGATGCTGTCATGTTAATATGGAGAAAACCTCCGAGGAAGGTTTCCACCACCTGCTTCATCTATCACACCAAGAATTAAAGTAGTTCTGGAGGAAAAAGGGGTCCAACCTGGCACTAGCAAGGTGGTCTTTATAAAGTGGACGGTGAATGTAGTTATATGTGTCAGAGTCTCTAATTTTCACTCGTGTGCCAAATTTCTTTTATGAGCTAAATCAAGGGCAACGATGGCTGGAAAACATAAAGAAAACAAAACAAAAAACAAAACAAAAAAAAACAAAAACAAGCAGAACAACAAGAGACACAAAGATGAGAAGATTTCCAAACAGGAACTGAACATGATGTTTGAGGCACGAATCACCTGTTACAGTCAGCATATCTGCTGCCAAGCTTCTCAGCATCTCTAACATCTCTCTATCATCCTGCAGAACAATGGCAGTGAAAACGCCACACGTTTTAAGATTTATATTTTTTCATAGTTCTCTTCTCATATTTTATTAAAAAGACTTCAGAATTTTACTTTGAGCCTGAAATGAAATAATCTTCCAACAACTTAAGACATCATTTCTACATCCAATTAATATACATGGACAGTTTAAAGAAGTTCTCAGTACATCAGACAGAGGTGCAGGGCCAATAAAACAGCCAGCAATAAGGTAAAAAAGAGGGGTCGCCTGTACTCACAAATTATTTATTAACCCACTTTGCTTTGATCCACGTTGGACCTTCATCAGGTCAAAAGTTTGATGGATGGGAAACACACCCATATTTATACACTCCAACAGTGGAGCCAGGCCCAGTCTCAAACTCCAAAACACTCAGAGATAAACCTTCAAAAAACATTAACCCTCCCATCCAACATGTTAAACTGGTGGTTACCGGTTCAAACTGGTTCACTTTCTGACTGAACTGGACCTGTTCATTTCCCCTGTGAAGCAACTAGACATGATGTTTCCTGTAAATCGATGCTGACATAAATAAAATGAGTTCAGCATGCATTGATTGATTCTTTGTGAGATATTAAATGATTATTTTTTTATCTTCTGGTGGATAAAATTTGTAAAGTGCATCCTGAATGACTTCTACACAGACCTACCTGGATTTAACTAAGCTTGCAGGTAAAAGTCTCCCACTGGATAATTCCTGCAGGATGATAAAATTCATTTGCAACAAGTTTTTATCTTAAACAACCGTGTGGAAAGACACATCCTGTGGTTGTGTAAAAGATGTTAGTCTGTTTCAGAAGGGTTAGATCATCGGCATCAAGCAGAGAAAACATCTAAGGAGAAGCAGAAACTACTAGAACTGGGTTCAGAACTGTCCAACACGTCATTAAAAACTTGAAGGATAGTGGGGAACAACTGTCTTCCAGGAAGAAATGTGGCCAGAAGAACATCCTGAATGATGGTGATCGGTGATCAATTAAACGTTTGGTGAAATCAGATGGAAGAAAAACAGCAGTAGAACTTAGGTCAATGTTTGATAGTGAAAGTTAGAACATTTCATAAACAACATGAAGGGACTCAAGGGACTGAACAGCTGTGTAGCCATAAGAAAACCACTAATCAGTGAGGCTAACCAGAGAAAAAGGCTTCAGTTTGCTAGGAAGCATAAAGACTGATGAGTCCAGATTTACCCTGTTCCAGAGTGATGGAGCATCAGGGTAAGAAAAGAAGCAGAAGTGGTGCAGCCATCATGCCTAGTGCTACTGTACAAGCCTGTGTCTGTGATCTGGGGTTGCTTCTGTTGGTCAGGTCTACGTTCAGGTCAACGTTCAGAATCATAATGTGTCCAAAGAATGAGGTCAGCTGATACCTGAATATACTGACTGAGCAGGTTCTTCCATCTTCCCTGAAGGCACGGCCATTATCAAAGATGACAGTGCCAGGATTTATGGGGCTCAGATTGTAAACGAGTGGTCCAGGGAACAGGAGACATCATTTTCACCATCATTTGTGCAGGAGGGCTGACTCTCCCATCATCAGTACCAGATCTTGGTGAAAAATTAATGAAACGCTGGAGGGAAATGCATGTTGTGACCTTGCAGAAGCTTATTAAGACGATGCAACAGAGAAGGCTGCTGGAATCACAGATAAAAGAGGTTCAACAACATATTAGTGTAACTTTTTTTTATATACGTGACATTTACCAGCAGATGTGGAACACACTGTGGGACCATGTGGAAGATGGGGATGGAACCAACAACCTTCTGATTATGAACAATGACTCCACTTCCCAAGCAGTTTAACTGTATATTATCTGTTTCCTGTAGTTTCTCTGTTGTGAAAGTGGTTTTAGTAAAATAAGAGGGTGAGATTAGTGAGTGGACAGAATTAATCATCAATGATCTTAGTCCTCAGATCATCTTCAAACTTTCCTTCCTGATAAACAGGTCTGGCTTGGTAACCCTGATACATCCTCTATTTCTGTTGCTAAAGACCGAGGCTGCTGGGCGACGTCCCATGATGCACTGGGCTCCTCTCTGCTCTCTTTACTCTCCATGTAGAAATATCTGACATTGTTGTTCATTCATTTGTGTTTCTCTTCTTCTTTCTCAGCGGTAATCCCTGGATTAGAGTTCTGCTGCTGGGTGATCCCTCTTTTCTGTCCGCTCCACTTCCAACTGGTCCAGGAAGATGGCCGTCCTTCCTGGTTCTGATGGAGGTTTTCTTTTTCTGGTCCTGGTTCTGATGGAGGTTTTCTTTTTCTGGTCCTGGTTCTGATGGAGGTTTTCTTTTTCTGGTTCTGGTTCTGATGGAGGTTTTCTTTTTCTGGTTCTGGTTCTGATGTAGGTTTTCTTTTTCTGGTTCTGGTTCTGATGGAGGTTTTCTTTTTCTGGTCCTGGTTCTGATGGAGGTTTTCTTTTTCTGGTTCTGGTTCTGATGGAGGTTTTCTTTTTCTGGTCCTGGTTCTGATGGAGGTTTTCTTTTTCTGGTTCTGGTTCTGATGGAGGTTTTCTTTTTCTGGTCCTGGTTCTGATGGAGGTTTTCTTTTTCTGGTCCTGGTTCTGATGGAGGTTTTCTTTTTCTGGTTCTGGTTCTGATGGAGGTTTTCTTTTTCTGGTTCTGGTTCTGATGGAGGTTTTCTTTTTCTGGTTCTGGTTCTAATGGAGGTTTTCTTTTTCTGGTTCTGGTTCTGATGGAGGTTTTCTTTTTCTGGTCCTGGTTCTGATGGAGGTTTTCTTTTTCTGGTTCTGGTTCTGATGGAGGTTTTCTTTTTCTGGTTCTGGTTCTGATGGAGGTTTTCTTTTTCTGGTCCTGGTTCTGATGGAGGTTTTCTTTTTCTGGTCCTGGTTCTGATGGAGGTTTTCTTTTTCTGGTTCTGGTTCTGATGGAGGTTTTCTTTTTCTGGTCCTGGTTCTGATGGAGGTTTTCTTTTTCTGGTCCTGGTTCTGATGGAGGTTTTCTTTTTCTGGTTCTGGTTCTGATGGAGGTTTTCTTTTTCTGGTTCTGGTTCTGATGTAGGTTTTCTTTTTCTGGTTCTGGTTCTGATGGAGGTTTTCTTTTTCTGGTTCTGGTTCTGATGGAGGTTTTCTTTTTCTGGTTCTGGTTCTGATGGAGGTTTTCTTTTTCTGGTCCTGGTTCTGATGGAGGTTTTCTTTTTCTGGTCCTGGTTCTGATGGAGGTTTTTCTCTCCACTGTTTCCTTGTGTAGCTCAGGTTGGAGGATTGAATCAAAGAGAAGAACTGATCCAATCTGTTGGTTTCCTTTGTTGATCATTATTTTGATAAACTGGTATACGAACACAGTTATTAAAATTTGGACTGATGTGGATCATATAATGGATTTGTTTTAATCGGGCTATAATGAATTAGCTGTACTGTGTGACTTTGTTGTGAATTGTCGATGTATAGATAAAGCTGAATTGAATTGATTTACCATTAAAACTGAAATCAGGTTGAGACTGGCAGCGGGACTCTGGATGTCTGGATACCATCTTTTTATACAGAAATTTTCTAAACAGTCTGAAGATTCCACATGTTCAGCATTCATATGTCCAACAAACGTCACAGCAGATGTGTTTGCTCTGAGCTTTTTGCATCAGTTGTTAAAACACCAAACCTACATTCTTGCTTTCAGTAAAACACAAAGACTGGAGTCCTGCTCATTCCTACACTAACACACATTTAGTTGTTTGAGGAGAATGCAGCTCCTCCCTCCAGCTGTGATCGGTCTGAACTCCGGACCTTCAACGGGATCCAAACAGTGTCTGAGTCTCTTAGAGCTCAGCTTTAATGTCCTGCAGTAAGAGGATCCTGTCTGACAAGGAAACAAGGTGTTGTGATGCCTCCTACCTTGTTTTTCTCACGTCTTAAGCAGCAGAAGAGACAGTTTTCATCAAAGGACCAGTCAGACACTTCCTCCGGCTCGCAGTCTGGATCCGACAGGAAGACAGAAAGCTCCGGGTTAAATCATGACAAGCTCCAACTGCACAACAAAAAACCAGTGTGTGTGTGCCTGTCTGTGTGTGTGCTGAAATGTTGTCTTAGTATTATTTTAATTAAATTTAGAGTTTGATCTGCAGATTAATGTGGAATGTTTCTGTCACAGTTTCTACAACCTGGTGGAGAAATCCCAACACACTTTCTGTTTTAATTGAACTTCTATTGGAGCCCGCAGAGACTAAAGCTGAGGGACAACAACAACATTAAAACAATTCACGTTTAATTAAAACCTGCAACCACATTTCTGTGATGACAACCTTCATGCTGGAAGAACAGAGCTCACCTGACTGACAGCTAAGCTCAAACTGAAACCGGGGATGTTGCTGGCTTCACACCATAAAAGCTGTTTTAAAGTACACACACCCTGCAGCTCTGTTTGAGAATCATTAATCTCGTAAACATGTTGAGTACATTCAGTTACTCCCACTTTCCTAAAATCTGTTTTATATATCAGGTCAAATGAGTCAGAAATAAATCTTGAAAAAAAACCATAAAGTAATTCCTGGGAGAAATGATCAAACATTTCCACACAGGTGAGCACTTCCTGTCACACCTGCTTCACTGCTTCATAAAGCAAATATCTTATCAGCAGGTTACACACAGTCAGACCCACTAAACTTCAGAAAACGTGAAGTCAGTATGAACAGGGTGAAGTTGCTGGTGCAAAACTTGCCGGTTTGTTATTTAGTTTAAGAAGATCAGAACCAGGACATCCTTCATGTTCATGACAGAATCATCAAACTGAGGTTGAGCTGGCTATAATAGCACCTTGATATAACCAAGGCAGGGAAAAGGGTCTCAGTGTGGGTGTCACCTCACAGGAGATGGAACAAGGCTGCAAAGGATCGCGCTACCAGCCTCACACGGTGGTCACGCAGCATAAGAACATTCATTCTGATTTGAGGAAACAGTTCTGTCCACAGTTAGTGGTGTTGTGGTGTTTTTGTCACACACCATGTCCATCCCTTTATGGCCACAACGTACCCGCCCTACAAAGGCTCCTTTCAGCAACACAACACACCATGTCACAAGAGTTATTTCTTAAACAGAAAAAGACTCAACTGTATCCAAAGTCTGTCTTAATCCCCCTGGACTGAGCTGAAACGGAGATTCTCAATATGAAGGAGCTGCTCAAAGACCTGCGGTGACTGCATGAAAAAACCAGCTCAGTTAAAGCTTCATCCATCATCAAACATCACAAGATGATCAACTGTCATACAAATAAGTTACGCATTAATTCAGCAGTTCATGGAAAATTATACAGGAATACAAGTAATAATTAAATTTTTTTTATGAATGCTGGAGGTGGGAAATATATTTACTGTATAAATTATCAAGAGCACCTTGCTAGTCCGAGTTGGACCCATTTTTCCTCCATTGTCAATCAATTGTTGATCTTGATTCTTGGTGTGATAGATGAAGCAGGTGTTGGAAACCTTCCTCAGAGGTTTTCTCCATATTAACATGACAGCATCACACAGTTGCTGCAGGTTTGTCGGCTGCATCCATGATGAGAATCTCCCGTTCCACCACATCCCAAAGCTGCTCTACTGGACTGAGATCTGGTGGCTGTGGAGGCCGTTGGAGTCCAGTGAACTCATCGTCATGTTCTAGAAAGCAGGTGGAGATGATCTGAGCTTTGTGACATGGTGCATTATCCTGCTGGAAGTAGCATCAGAAGATGCTCCACTGTGGTCATAAAGGGATGGACATGGTCAGCAACAATACTCAGGTAGGCTGTGCTGGTTAAACCAGGACACGTTGGTACTAAGGGGCCCAAAGTGGACCAAGAAAATCTCCCCCCACCATTACACCAGCAGCAGCCTGAAGCGTTGATCCAAGGCAGGATGGATCCATGTTTTCATGATGTTTCCAGCAGATTCTGAGCCAAGCATCTGAATGTGGAGCTGAAATGGAGACTCATCAGACCAGCAACGTTTCTCCATCTTCTATTGTCCAGTGTTGGTGAGTGTGTGTGAATTTGTAGCCTCAGTTTCCTGTTCTTAGCTGGCAGGAGGCACCTGGTGTGTCTTCTGCTGCTGTAAACCATCTGCTTCAAGCCTGGACGTGTTGTGTGTTCAGAGATGCTGTTCTGCAGACTTTGGTTGGAACCAGTGCTGGTTGGACTTCCTGTTGTCTTTCTACCATCTCCAACCAGTCTGCCCATTCTCCTCTGACCTCTGACATCAACCAGACATTCTGGTCCAGACAACTGCTGCTCGCTGGATATTTTCTCTTCTTCAGAACATTCTCTGGAAATCCTGGAGATGTGTGTGAAAATCCCAGTAAATGCTCAGGCCAACAACCATGACACGTTCAAAACTTCTAAATCCTTTTTCTTCCTCATTCTGATGCTCAGGTTGAACTGCAGCAAGTCATCTTCACCTTGTCTATACGACTAGATGCTGCCATGTGATTGGTTGATTAGATATTTCTGCTAACAGGATGTTGATCATGTGGAGCTGATAAGTGGACGGTTTATCTGCAGCAGTAAACAGTTGTTCATTCTGACCACATCATTAAAAGGTAAATGTGACTTTATGCCAACAGGTACAAAAATCTGAGGGATGTTTCCAACACTTTGTTGAACTGATACCAATTAAAGTAGTTCTGGAAGTAAAATGGGTCTAACTTGGATTTTAACAGTTCATAATGTGACATTTTCTTTCAACACAATCAATCATAGGAGCAGATATTGGTTAATTACATCAGTATGGTCTGCTAGTGGTCTCGTGATTGATTTCAAGGATGCAAACTGTCAGTTCAGTCCACTGAGAATCATTACTTTTCATTATTGTGTAGTTATACAGCAGTTATGTACATATACTCTATCTGAGTCTTTATTCTTGATGTAAATGTGTTTCACCAACACAGCACCCTCTGATCAGAGAAAGGGAGGAGATTGGTTTAAGCTGAGATGTTGCCATGGTGCAACACTCAGGTTAAAAAGCCTGAGACATGTGCAACAGTGTAAGAGGTGGAAGGACTGAAGTAAAGGAGGAGCTAACAGGGAGCAGAGTCAGCGTTGCCGAGAGAAACGGGAGAATATAGTAACACAAGAGCAAAATCAATATGGTCACAATATCCAGCATGTCAGATCAAGAGTTCGCATCTCCTAAATGGAAGAGCTTCTTTGTCAATCCGACAGCACATTGTTGACAGAGAGGTTACAGCGCCGATACACAAAGACCGTTTTATATGTATGTCACAAAGATTCACATCATCAAATAAACTGTAGTCTCTCATTTTGTAGTTTTTTCTTCTCTATTTGCACACTGATCAAACATATCGATCCAAACGCAGCAACTGTAATAAACTAATATTCAGTGTTTTCATCTTTCCTGACTTTTCAGTGATTTATGGAAAAATCAAAACATCCATTTTGTTCTTTTTCAGGAGGACAGTGGGTTGAAATTTTCTCTAATTTTGTTTATAGTTAAATAGGTAGATATAGATATATAAAGGCCGGCAAGAAGAAGAAAGCAGAAATTATTACTAACAGAACTTTGTAGAAATAACACACAGATCAACAGTGACCAAACCTTTTCTCATCTCATCGTTCTCTCAAGTCTTGTCTTTCAGGAGAAAAATATTGTTATTGAAACAAACACACAACAGAAACTATTTCCATGTTTCCACTTTTTCCTCATTTCCAGTTATTCCTGCTACTATTTACTATTTACTATTTACGGTCTAAATAGAGGTCTCTTAGCAACACAGTAGTGATAGGGATCTTTTATGATGAAATGTTATAAATAATGCTGTTATCATGGATCATTGTAGATTTACCGGATAGAGTCTGAATAAACACGACATTAAGTGGCTGGATTGGAAACCTCCTGGATGGGATAGAAATGCCTAGAAAACTTCTGTAGATCAGCTAAAGGGTAGCTATCCATCACAGGTTACCCCACAGAGATACACACTATACCACTGGTGAAGGGAACGTTCTTGCTGGAGATCTATCAGTTTTAAAACGTGGATGCTGATTTGTTTAGATTCAGAATCCAGCGTACAGTAGAACAGAATATAAAATATGAATCTTTTCTGGTTCTTATTTTGATGGAGGTTTTCCTTCATGTTTAAGGCTCAAAATACCACATGCATGTGCACCTGTGGAAGTATGGGAAAGGCTGGTCGCATGCAGTGTTGCCAACTTAGTGACTTTGTTGTTATATTTAGCGAGTATTGGGACCCGTCTTGCAAGTCTATTTTAAAGGCTCTATTGACAAATCTAGCGGGTTTTACAGGCAGTTCCTCCTAGCTGGAGTCAGAGCAGGGGATGTTGACCATATGAAGCTGCTGCTGGCTGATCCGCCCTGGAGTACACCCACAAATTTATGTCTATTAATGTAGACTGTAGACAAACACATTTAAAAAGTAAAAAATGCTTTACTCTCTATTAAAAACAGAGTTTGGGACGTTCAAATGTTAATATCGTTTTAAGGCATTAAATAACGCAGACAGTTATTTCATCACTCATTAACGCTGTATATCTGTTGCTAACCGGCTGCTGAATAAGCAGACCAACCACGGTTCATAGCAGGGGTCTTCTTTCGTCTCAGCTAATGAGACGGTCTGTAGGTGAACTGCAGTGAACACCTGAACAGGTGTCTCTCAGTGTGGACGCTTTCGGCTTGTTCTACGGAATTACTACTGAAAGTTTAAATAAAAGTTTAAATATTTTTACTTTAAGATTTCTGATCAGATGACACTTTGCCTCCTTTTTCTTATATGTCTATAACATGAATTTGAAGAGAAAAGGCTGAATTATAGAGTAACTGAATAATTACGCTGGTTTAAGTCATTAGGTTGTTATCTGCATTTTTCTCTCAAACATCACTTCCTTCCTCACAATCTAGAAGATCTTAGATTGAAACCCTGCTTTTAGTCTGCTCCAGCAGAGAAACACACATGATTGCTGGAAATTCATCAGATATTGTTGCCTCTGTGTTTAGAAGGAAGGCAGCTTCACACAGCTTTAAATTAAACCTGACTTCCTTTTATATAGTAAATTCAGACATTTTCATTTTTCTTTTCCATATTTTTAATTCAATTTCATTAAGAGATTTACAGGAAACATTGTAACTGATTTTCTATAAAGAGAACTCTGTTGTTAGAAAAACAGTTTCATTATAATATTCATTCCACTTTTGTTCCCATAGAGGTGTTTTAAATATAGGTTTTCATCAAACCAGTTTTAAATCATCACTGAATTCTGTATGTAACAATGTGATTAATACTCATGAAAAAATCTGATCCTTTCCCAGCACAGGTTGAAGACCAAACCAAACTTAAACAAATAAATTAAAAAACACTTCTTAAATGTGTGTTAAACTTTAGGTAAATATTTTACTAATTTGGTGCAAATAATTGTTTCCATGTGCAGCAGTGCACCTTCATTCAGAAATGGATTTCCAGCTCTGCTGCTAAAGGGAGGTTTTCCTTCCTGGTTCTGATTCTGATGGAGGTTTTACTTCCTGGTTTTGATTCCGATGGAGGTTTTACTTCCTGGTTCTGATTCTGATGGAGGTTTTACTTCCTGGTTTTGATTCTGATGGAGGTTTTACTTCCTGGATCTGTTCTGAAGGAGGTTTTACTTCCTGGTTCTGATTCTGATGGAGGTTTTACTTCCTGGTTTTGATTCCGATGGAGGTTTTACTTCCTGGTTTTGATTCCGATGGAGGTTTTACTTCCTGGTTCTGATTCTGATGGAGGTTTTACTTCCTGGTTCTGATTCTGATGGAGGTTTTACTTCCTGGTTTTGATTCCGATGGAGGTTTTACTTCCTGGTTCTGATTCCGATGGAGGTTTTACTTCCTGGTTTTGATTCCGATGGAGGTTTTACTTCCTGGTTCTGATTCTGATGGAGGTTTTACTTCCTGGTTTTGATTCTGATGGAGGTTTTACTTCCTGGATCTGTTCTGAAGGAGGTTTTATTTCCTGGTTCTGATTCTGATGGAGGTTTTACTTCCTGGTTCTGATTCTGATGGAGGTTTTACTTCCTGGTTCTGATTCTGATGGAGGTTTTACTTCCTGGTTTTGATTCCGATGGAGGTTTTACTTCCTGGTTCTGATTCTGATGGAGGTTTTACTTCCTGGTTTTGATTCCGATGGAGGTTTTACTTCCTGGTTCTGATTCTGATGGAGGTTTTACTTCCTGGTTCTGATTCTGATGGAGGTTTTACTTCATGGTTTTGATTCTGATGGAGGTTTTACTTCATGGTTTTGATTCTGATGGAGGTTTTACTTCCTGGATCTGTTCTGAAGGAGGTTTTACTTCCTGGTTTTGATTCCGATGGAGGTTTTACTTCCTGGATCTGTTCTGAAGGAGGTTTTACTTCCTGGTTTTGATTCCGATGGAGGTTTTACTTCATGGTTTTGATTCCGATGGAGGTTTTACTTCCTGGATCTGTTCTGAAGGAGGTTTTACTTCCTGGTTTTGATTCCGATGGAGGTTTTACTTCCTGGTTCTGATTCTGATGGAGGTTTTACTTCCTGGTTCTGATTCTGATGGAGGTTTTACTTCCTGGATCTGTTCTGAAGAGGTTATCCCTCAACTGTCTCCTCATGTAGCTCAGGATCGAGGATTGAATCAAAGAGAAGACCAGGTCTAATCACCTGGTTTGCTTTGCTGCTCATTATTTTGATTAACTAATTTATGTAAAGACAGTAGTTTAAACTGGACTGACATGGATCAGATAATGGATTTATTTTAATTGGGACACAATTAATTGGATTAAATTGGTCTGTGTCTGTTAAAGGTCTTGGAGATGATCCATAAAGCTGAACTGAAACTGAATTCATATCAAATCACAAAAATAACTAAAATATCTAAATCAAACTTTCTTCCTGAGCTTTGTCAGGCATTTAAAGGAAAAACAGTTCATGAACAAAAACAGATTGAACCTCATTCTGGACTTTAGAGTCTAAAACCAAATATTTTGACTACTTAGAATTACCAAGTCTGACTTTATCACTGCTTGAAAATAACTACCAAACTAACTAAATAAATAAATAATGGCTACCTGCAGACTTGTTTTGGTCATGAGTTTAAATATAGTTCATAGCTCAAGTCAGAGTCAGAGCTCAACAGAGCTCCCAACAGTACTGGCCCCACCCAGACTACACCGCCTCCATCGCTGCAAGAAGGGAAAAATGAACCCACTAGAGGGCAGCACAAAGCTGCGATGATTAGCCTCATCGATCGCTTCTAGTGAAGCTAAATCTTGATAAAGACACCTGAGATCTCATCTCAAAAGACTGCCATCATGTAAAGATCTCTGTTTCAGTCACAGTCCAGCTTCCTGTTAGGTTCCTGTGAGACACACAGCAGATTTAGTTACCGCCCTCTCTCATCTTCCTTCTGTCTGCTGCAGTAATGAAAAGGTCACAGGTGAGTTGTGCTTCAACCCTGCAGTTGTGCCACTTCCAACATTCCAGAGAAGACACCAATTAGCTCACATCCCACTGCTAGCTTGACCCGCCACTTTCACAGCTGTCAGCGTGTTCTTGTTTTTCCAACATGATGGGGTCACACTGACTGCACACCAGCTTATGGGGACTTCCTGTAAATGTAGGGACAGCTTTTTGTC
Organism: Melanotaenia boesemani; assembly: GCF_017639745.1. NCBI lineage: Eukaryota > Metazoa > Chordata > Actinopteri > Atheriniformes > Melanotaeniidae > Melanotaenia > Melanotaenia boesemani. Next base: position 2,490,745 of record NC_055685.1, read on the forward strand.
CAACAAGTACAAAAAGACTTCTGAGGGTTACATAGATTTAGGGTCAGGCATTCAGTGTGTGATGGTTAGGGTTGGGGTATAGGGCATTATGATTAGGCCACATTCCTGAGCAAAAACAGATATTTGTTTGCAAGAATATTGTTCATATCCATCCATCCATCTCTCCATTGCCAATAACGGCTTATTCCAGTGCAGGACAGTAGATTTTAAATTCATTACAAAAAAATGTCAGTTAGTGTGTCTTGTTTCCACATTTTTTCCATAAATTGTAACATTATTTAGTGGATGGTGCACATTGTGACATGTTATTTCTGTTTTTATTTTGTTCCATTTCTGTTCTTGAACTTATTTTACCCAGCAACACTTTGCTGTTGTTGTAGCAACCTAACAAAAACAACTGGAATTATCTGTCCTCACATCGCTTTCAAAAGAGAGTGGAATGAAGGTAAAGGTGCTGGGAATGTGGTGTTTAGGTCCCCACAGTACAAACTAGGCAGATATGTATCCCTTGTGTTGCATCAGCTTTCCATTTGATTTTTCTTTTTTTTTTGTTTCTTGAACACAAGGGTTGACTGATGTCCATGTAGAAACATGAGGTCTCCACACCATGTTCAGATGTAAGCTGTGCAGGATAAAAGCAGGAAAAATACCTTTGAAAGCAGTATGAAATGATAGAAATTTAAAAAACTTTATATGATGAAAATTTTTTTGGACACTCAACACAATTAAAAATCCTACACAAATTTTCTATCTCTCTATCTCTATCTCTCAGGGTGAGAAAATGGATGCCACCTTATCAGACAGCTATGCCCTTTATACCAAACTACAAAAGTTCTGCTGCAGCATTTTCAATTTTTTCTCCAGGCTCTGGGAAGATCACATAGAACTAGGGCTGGACGATATGGCCTTTAACTGATGTCATCATACACTTAGCCTTCATCACAATACACTTTTTATATCTCAATGTTTTCAAATTTGCACCAGATGAAATGAATAAATGTAAATACTTTATTTTGCTGATATGACACAAAACAAATTTCAGATGTGTCTGACAATAAAGGCGTGTCATATCGCATCGTATCGTATCAGATTTATTCCAGAGGGATAAAAAAAGGCAAAAAAAAAAGAAAATAAATAAAAGAAAAATGCATTATTATTGATTTTTTATTTAATACATTTAATATATAATATATATTTTTTTCTATTTCATTAAATATTTTATTTTTATTGATCTATTTCTATAGTTGAAAATTATTTACAACAGAAGTCATTTTAGATTCATGATGAAAATAAACTATGACGTAGCCATTTATCACAACTCCAGATACAAGAACTACAGATACATCAAGTATACGTGATGTATCAACCGCTCCTACGTAGAACATGATCCTGATTTAACAATATTAATGGGAATATTTGATGAACTTGGGAGCAGAACCACATAACTCCCACTGGAGAACTGAATCTTTAGAAATTGTCAAGCCATGCATTACTGACAAAGCTTCTCATGGCGCATGAAAGGACTGGACCAGTACGAACTTTATTCTTGTTCTTGTGGCCTCAAGAACGAGAACAAACTTCTTGCTTCTGGCTGAGTATGTAACAAGTTTAAGTAATATTAAATTAAGAGCCTTTCGGAGGCCATAAGAGCTGAATCTTGAAAAAAAGTTGGACTTTCTTTCACTTCTACCTACAAAACAACTCATCTAATTGGCAGAGAAAATAAGATGAATCCTGAAAAAGAAGCTGAGGGACTTTGGTAAAAATGTAGGTAACATCTGATTTCCTTCTCTTGACAAAGAAACCAATCAAAATCTCCAAGCAGTGATGGACTTCCAGAAAGAACGGGATGGATAATGGTAAAAGGTCCAGGGGAGGGGTGGATGCTATCTCTGTCTTATCTATAGTATGCATATATTTTCTCTTTCTGATATTTTCCATTACATGTAACTTGTATTGGTGATTTTACTCAGTAAAGAAACATGGAAACATCAGGGATATTTCCCAGTTGAATAAAATTCACACTGAACTTATTTGAAACAGTAATGTAGTTGCAATCAGGTTAACAAAACCAGAATATAAAGATGTATCTGCACATGTGAATGTGTACACCTCAGCAATGAGTGTGTGTGTGTCATAGTATGGATGTGTTGGTAGTTTTATCGTCTACTGTGGACATACACGGCGTGATATAAATAGGACTGTCTGTGTGGTAGAGTACTACCAGAGTTGAAGAGAAATAGAATGAAAAACTAAAAGATATGTGGATCACTGTGTGTATGAAATCTGTTTACATTTTCTGAGTTCAAGAACTCTGGAAAATGAAGGAAGTTACTTTTAAAGATTGCTTAAGGCCTTCAGAGAGTGAAATATAACCTAATACAGACCTCTATTTTATTATAAGTAAAAAAATAAAAGTAGATTTTCTATTTTTCTACTGTTGTGGTTTTACAGTGATGTGAGTGTTAGTGTGAGTGAGTGTGTGAGGGAGGGAGTGAGTATGCCCCAGCTTCATTTGTGTGTGTGTGTAAGCAGAAGTGTAATGCATGAGTGAAAATGACATGCCCGAAATATTCTAAAAATGCCTTAAGTTGGTGGGGGATGGGTCACATGACTGTGGGCCGCCATGTTGACCTTGTTTCTGGGAGAGGGAGACGGAGAGGGAGGAAGCGGGGTGTTCAGCGGTGCAAATCAAATCCATATTTGATTTTCACCCGGTGCAGGAAGCTGTTTAGTTTGGAGGCTTTGGCAACTAAATAAACAGACTGGAATTTCCTTTTAGTACTGAGAACCACAAAACAACATAAAGCTGCACACCGTGCTAATAATTAAACAACTGTATGCAAACATGGAGCAGCTTTGTGAATTTGCTTGAACTTCAACCGTCTATGTGACAATTTATTCAGAAAGCCAGATGAAAGTGGATCCTCTCATACTGCAAAAACTGAACCTGTTTCTGGTAAATTACCACTGCTGAGATCTGCTGTTTCATCAAAGTTCTGCACTGAAAGGACCATCGTTTGGAGGAAAACTGCTTCATCCACCTGATTGTGATTGCAGAACACCGCTTCCGCTGTAGAAACATTAATGATAACAGCGGCTATGAGAGCAGACCATTTTTCCACAACAGGACAGATGAATTCACCCCTGATCACTTCCACCCCAAATTGTCACAGCCATCATGAGTAAGAGGAATTAAAACCAACCTGTAAAATCAGACACATAAAAAGAAGCACAGGTCCACCTTTAAATCAGAGACGTTATCTACGAGGTGGAGTAGATGTGTGAAATTAGCTGACAGCAGAGGTGCTGGATGCACCGCTCAGCTGGTCATGCTTTGACACTGAATCCCACCTTAACCAATGCATTTCAGACACTTTCCACACTACGGTTTGTTATTTAGCAGCTCATAATGAACCCGAGCGTCTCCATAAACAGCATCAGAAACCAGCAGCCTGACTGATCCAGATGCTGGTTTCTGTTTGGAAACAGAAACGGTGACACCTGTCAGTACACATCAATAATGGATCCTGCAGAACTTAATCATATTGTTTTGTGTTGTAAGTGGTTCTTGCAGCAGTGGCCCAGCATTAGATCACTGAGGAGATGCTGCTCTGACTTCCACGTCATGTCTGATTAACACAAAGCTCAACTTATTTGTGACAGAAAAGTATAAAAGTACCACAAAAAATGAGAAGCAAATGATTCCAGTCCTGCTCTGAAAACACCAACATGACATCATTTCTCCTTTTTATGGATTTGTTTATTGATGTTTATTCCTGTCTGCTCAACATTATCTGAGTCATCTGTTTATCACCATTTCATATATAAATTACTTAAACTTCTGTTTTTCATTCAGATTATTCTTGTTGTTTAAAGATGGATTTCCTATTATGTATTTCTTTGTGTCTTTGCATGTTTACCTTGGAAAAGAGTGATATCCTTGACTAGTCTCGGCCCAAACAATCCCTCCAAGATGCTTTCAAAGCCTGCAAAAACAACAAAAAAGACAACAGATGAAGATGGAATTTTCATAACAGCTGACATTTTTACTGTTAAAAAAAGACGAAACAAACGACAACAACAAAACATGCTGTCACACCCAGTTAAGGAACAAAAGTGCATTATTATAATAAAAAAAAACATTATTTTATTATCTGAATGGAGAAACATGATGGCCCAATGTTTTTCCCCACAGGGCCAATTATATTCACTGATGCAGAGCTTCTGCAGCTCTCATCCAGCACAATAAAATAGAAATCAATTATTAAATATACAAATGAAGTAAAGTATTTGAATAAATAAATACATAGATGATTTGAATAAATAAATAAAAAATAATAACCTTAGCAGTTCAGACTCTTCCATCATGTTGTAAATAAACAAATAATGAAATGAAACTAATGTCAGTAAACACACACACACACACACACACACACACAAACAAAAACTCACACAGCCATATGTTCAGACAATGACATGGAAGCTTTTAGGTGACACACACAATGATGTGAGAGCATTAAAAATAAAGGCATTATTCTCTTGCAAACACACACACACACACACACATACACACAAGGGCGCATAGAAAAATCTACAAAAGATAAGACTCGGCTACGCTTATTCTGCACATGCACACCACTGTGGGTCGATGAGCCAACAATGCTTGTGTGTACGCTGCATCATATATAAAAATGTGTGTGTGCATGTGTGTGTGTCTTTCTTAAAGCAAATTAGTGTTTTACCTCTTATACACCGAGCTAATGCAACTCACTTTTTTATTAACTGTAAATACCCTCAATCGACTGTTGCTTGGCAACGCCATACAGGGAAACATAAATACATATTGTAATTTTCAACCTGAGCCCCCCTCCCCTCCCCCTTCTCTCCACCCCCACCTCATCCTCGGTTAAATGGAAATGGAGGCAGACAGAAAGAAACCAAGACAAAGACGTGTGTGTGTGAAAAAGTGTGTGCATTTTAAGCATAGAAAGGGAAGGTTGACAGAGCACATATGTGTGTGCGTTCACACACACACAGATATGTGCACATATAGTTCAAGTGTAGCCACTTCTCAGCACTAAAGGTGAACGCCTGAGGCCACTGCAGGAATAAACAAGATTGATAAACCAGAGCTGGAATAGAAAATGTGTTTGTCTGTTATAAAATCGTTAAAGTCAGCCTCATGACAGCAACACACACACACACACACACACTCACACTCCGGCTCCCACAGCAACCAGCCATAGGAAGGAGGTCAGAGATTCAAGGACTGCAGCAGCATTTTCATAAGTTTCTGACCAACAAGGTGTGTTTGGCTGGAATCTGTTTGTCGCTTCGCTTTCAGAACGACACTTATCTTGTTTTGCTATAATGACTGCAGGATATGAGACAATTACATCCCATTAAAGCAATGATGATGTCACAGCTTTGTTGTTTGGACACTGGACCTAAACACAACCATCAGCTTCACATTGTTACCCTGGATTTTACATGTGGATGATTTATTAAGGAAAAAGAAACTTTGTATTTATAAAGCTAGAAAGGGACATAAGCTCTGCAACGTCCATCTCCATATTTGATGCTGTGGCAATAAGTTCAGGTACAGATCAGATCTACAAGTACGAATAATTCTGCAAGTGTGAAAATAAAAGTAAACTTTCCATCCATCAGTTCATTTTCTATCCCTGCTAATTCCAGTGCAGGGTCACAGGGGGGCTGGAGCTTAATTACCAGGAGAGAGGCAGGCTACACTGTGGACAGGTCAGTTCAATTCACTTCAGCTTTATTTGTATAGTGCCGGTTCACGCCGTCATCTCGGGGCTTTACAGAAAAATCAAGTCAATTTTAAAAGTCTGAAAATACACGTAAATGCTAGAAGTCGGGTTAGAGCTCTGTGAAATCTAACTGGCTCTGGAGTAGGTGAGTGAAATGTGGGACAAATGCTTTGTACTTGTAAAACTTCAGTCCATACACAGTAGATTTGCTCCATACCTTCATCTTTCACACACACACACACACACACACACACACACACACACACACACACACACACACACACACACACACACACACACACACACATTCATGGAGATACAAGTTAAAAAAATGATCCTGGCTCTGTATATATTACCTCAGTTTGAGGAGAACATGACTGTGGTGTAATGTGGTGTGTGTTTGTGTGTGTGTTAATTGTCATTACCCTGCTGGCTCTCGTTTTCATCTCCAGTCAGGCTGTGATTCAGAGATCAGACGTGCTGCTCATGCTCACATATTTTGTGTTTTTTGTTTTATTTTTTGTCTTTTCTAGTGCTCATGGATTAGCTCAATGTCATGTGATTCCCTCCATGCCGTGTGTAGGGTTTGAGTGTATTTGTGTGTGTGTGTGGGTCTGATGTTTGTGTCACGCTGCTCTCGGCTGTGCTGCTGAACTGTGAGAAGTGAAATGAAGTGACACAATGGAGGTTTTAGAGTCAGTTTGTGTGTGTGTCTTTATTCACGTGCCTTTTTGCATAACACACTGCAGAATCCCAGATGCAGAATGTGTGAGTGTGTGTGTGTGTGTGTGGTTTCTCTCTGCCATGTGTGACTGCTTTTGGGCCGTGAGTGTGTTCACTAACTGACCTAGATTTCTGGAGCTTTTTGCCCGTGGTTCCAGAGACTTTGTCACCGTTATCTCATCTAGCCAATCACATCCCCTAATCTCATTTGCCCAATCACATCCCTGATCTGATCTGGCCAATCACAGTGCTGGCCTTGCAAGGGCGTCATCTACTATACACGGGTTGCTGCTGGAGATGCGTTTGTGATTGACCGTCCCTTCTGAATAAAAACCCAATGTCTTATTGGACAAACAGCATCGGGTTGAGGGAGTGTGAATTTCAGAGCTGATTTCCACCCCGCACCCCTAATTATTCCTCCTGACTTGAACGCAGGGTTGTGTTTCTGTGCATACAAGGCTTTTGAAACTCTTTGAAGCTTCAGTTTTTTGTTATCAAAGCTACCTTTGTAGGCTGCATGAATTTTGTATGTGCAGGTTTAAGGGAACTTGTGTTTTTCCAACATGTGCAACATATTTGAGAAAATAATAGGAAGGAGGAAGAGGAGGGAAGAAGAAGAAGGCTGCAATGAAATTTTCTTTGGCTGATATAAATCTCTAAAATTCTCTGACTCCAGTCCAAGTTGAACTCAGGAGTTTGTATGCATGAACATTGACAACACACCTGAATTTGTTCCCGACACATTAGGCGGAATGACCGATAATCAATAATAGCATCATCATTTTGGAGGAGGCATCAATGAGCTGTGATCAGACTCAGATCTCTCCCAACTGAGGAGAGAAAGTAAAAAGATTAGCGATGTCACAATTACTTCCTTTTATAATCAATCGTGGTATAAAATGCGACGCTTAAATAATCGTAAAAATCCCTCAATATTGTCACTTTCCATCAAGGATTATCCTCTAAACATATCGGCAGGTCAATGCAACTCACACCCAGAATTTGAATAATAAAAGAGTGGGAAGAGTTGAAGTGGGAAAGAAGGAGGAAGAGTTATTCCCTCAAACAAAAGTGGGAAATCATCCTTGTCAGATTTATTTGGTTCTAGAAAAAAAGACCAAGGCTCACCAGCCTGTAAAGGATGATGTGAAAAGTTGGAGATAAAGGATGAAATACGCCAGGTCTGCAGTGACGTGCAGCGGGCAGGGGAGGCCTTTATCATCACATTATTATCGCTTAACATCATTTTAATATTTGTCCACTGATCTGTGTTATACATTTATTTTCTGTATGACTCCAATAATTTTTAAAGTGTTTTTAAGTAAAACTGCTGAATTAACACAGTTCATGACGCGAGATGAGGCAGCGGCGAGCCGAGCCTTGATCCCAGACACGCTGGGTTGTACGGAGTGCGCCCGTTTCTGCTTCTCAGCATGTTGCCAATACAACGTTTACAGAAAGATTTATTATCCACCATAACTTTCTACAGTCTGTAATGTAGGTAATGTGAGTGTGTGACATGATTATTCTCGCTGATCGAACAATAAACTGCATAGAAAAGTAATAAAGTGAGCCGGCAGTACCCTGCTGCACCTTTAGGGGGCGCATGTGAGCTGGTGGCTGCCGTGCTAAAGTGTTAGCTAAAGTTAGCAGGTGACTTGGTGCAGTGGTTTGATTATTTTCTGTTCTGCTTCGTCTGACTCCCCAGAAGGATTATTTATCTAAAGTAGAAAAAAATTCTGAAAATAAACATATAGCTGGAATAAGACATCAATAAAGACTTTCTTCTTTGGCCGTTATCCCAGAGATCTTTTCGTTGAAACAAAAATTTGATCTTAAGTGAATTATTCTACTTTCTCTTGATGAGCAAGCTGTATTAAAACGGAGTAAATTTCCAAAATTTCAAGAATTTAAATAAGGATCAAAATTGAATTTGTGGTCAGATCTTTATACTTTGTTTAGAATGAATATGAAATGTTTACAACACATGAAGGGAGCTAATTTACTCCATTTTTGTTGTGTTGGTATGTTGGTATGTGTATTATTGGTGTGTTTATTGGTGTGTGAGTGTGAGCGAGGAATGCTGATGAGATATGAAACATTTCCACTGGTCAATATGCTGCCAGTTCAACAGATATTGAGTTCTTACAATTGTAAATCTGACTCTAAAGGAGTCAGTGCCCCACCAACCATGAACCTCACCGCACGTCACTGGAATGCAGGACCAGAGGGGTATTGCACGAAACCAGAATAAAGAAATCCAGGATAATTAAACAAGCCCAGCTTGACCTAGCTTGCGCGGCCTATCCTGGCTTAATTGGTTGCACGTTTGCTGAGCCAGGATGAGAAGGTGCGGCTAGGTTAAGCCAGGTGAAGATAGTTGGGATAAGTGCGTGTGCACGGCATACTGAAGCAGACCTCGCGATCGCTCACAGAATCACCGATGGGGAAATGGATAAAAGTCGCGCGTCCTACGTCACGGCCGCTGAACAACAGCTCCTGACGGAGTTCTCTGACGAAGTTAAGGATATTATAAGGAAAAAAGGCAAAACCAATGCCATAAGTAAAGAACGCGAGAGAGCCTGGCAGACAATAGCCGACCGGCTCAATGCGTAAGTAGTCAAAAACTGTACAATTAATAAACAGTGCTCCACTGGAACTGTCATAATTAGGCTACAATTAAAGGATTACTTTTCAAATCCACTAACTGTTGTATACTTTAAGAGTGACAAGCAGGTGCATGTTACTCAGGAAATGTAGAGTATGATTAGGTGCAAACAATTATCCACAATGTGTCATTTAATCTATTTTCCTCATGTAACGTTTTTATCTATTTTATCTTTCTGTCCTTCATAAAGGACAAACCTGTCTGGCCATAAAAGGACCTGGCAGCAAGAAAAAATTAAATATAAGAACAATTTGCAGGCTGGTAAGTGACTCCAAAGTAGAAACTGTCCGCTTCATACAAGGTACACAAAGTACTGCAATTCTACTGCACATGACATTTCCTTTACAGACCTCACAAACTGTCAGAACGCTTTATTCAGGGCACCTGGAGAGAGAGAGAGCTGGCAGATGTTAAAAGCTGACTCAAAAAGAGCAAGCTCCAAGGAATGGAGCTGGATCTTGAGATTAAACGCCGGACACTCAGAAAACTGCTGGAAATCCAGTAACCGAAAATCTGTATCTCTCAATGACATAGTCATCTCCAAAGGCCAGGGGATGTGAGCTGTCCCTGAAGACTCGTTCATGTCTGAATGCTCTTCTGAGGATGCGGGCTTCCTCGTCCAGCACATCCTCCGAAAAAGGGCAAGCCATTATGAAGAGGGAACAGGTGAAGGGGAGTTGGACCTGAATATTCTACATTGCCCTCGTCATGGATTTCTTTGAATACACCTTTGTAACCTCATCCGCTGTGTTTTGTAATCTCAATTAATGCAATAAAACACATATTTATAAAACCTCTGACAGCAATTTGACGAGCAGTCTTCATTAGCATAGCAATATAACACTTGGCCTGATGAAATCATGCACTTATGACCAAGTTGATATTGTGTGATGAAATCGTGATCCTGTATTTAAATAAAATGACTAAAAAAAATAAAATAAAAATTATATGCACTGCACTAGCACTACACGACAGCACCTGGGTCCAACTGGACTCAAAAGCGGTCTGACTAACACTTAATTATGATGTCCCATCTTGTTTGAATTCATGCTTGTGTTGTTCTTACTCTCAAATGTAAGTCGCTTTGGATAAAAGCGTCTGCTAAATGACTGTAGAATAGAATAGAATAATAATACTACAACTCGAATCCATATAAAAAAGCTGTTGTGATTACGAACAGATTTCGATTAAATGTACAGTGACTGTATATGTAATATTTTAATACTGGATGATTAAAATGATGCGCCATACTTAGGAAGACCATGGACATGCTGTAAAACACATTAATTCCTCACAGAATTGACGTTGGACATGCAGGTGACTCGCTAGGATTAATCTTAGCCTGAGCAGTTAGCCTGGTCTGGAGCAGGCTAGCTGCAGCGGATAAATCACCACAGTAACTTGGCCGGGATTAGTTTGAGCTGCTTTCATGCAACCGACTTAGGACTAAATTCAGCCAGGATAACCAACATATCCCGGCTTAATCCCTTATCTTGGTTTCGTGCAATACCCCTCTGGTCTATTCCTGGAATAAACAGGTATTGTTATGAGTGCCACTCATTAAAGACAGCTGGGGCTTGTTGTACATGCAGATCCCTGGCCCTGACATCCATTCTGAGTGGTTAGATTGGAAGCACACCAGTCTTCTCCCCATTGATTGGCTCCACGCTCGACAAATCACACTGCAGCTTCCTGGATAACCAGGAAATAAAGGACTGCTGCAGTGTTGAGTCAGGAGGGAGAAGCGGACAGCACTGGCTGTTTTCCCTCACTTTGTATGAGAGAGGCTGGTTAGCACAGACAGTCTCGTCTCTCGGTTTGGCTGAATGGCAGCGATGCTTTTCTGGGTGTTTGTTGTGCTTAGTGGTAGTCCTTTTGGTGTTGGACCGTTTTTGTATTTACAGCAGGGGTTACTCCTGGCTGTTCAGGATCTGTTAGCGGATTTAGTTCTGGTCTGTTTGGTTTGGGCTCACCTTTGTTGTTCACCCAGTTTCTGTTCAAGCCTCGCTCTGCTTTAGTTTGTTTTCAGCCATGTTATCTTTAGTTATTTTGTGTTGGGCTAGGTTAGGCTTTTGTTTGGGACAGACGTCTCTTAGTCTATGGGAACTGCTGCACCTTTTGTTATTTAGTTAAGTTCGCCAGTTTAAGTGCACTCTTTTGTTTGTCTTAGTTTGGTTAAACCGGCAGATTTTGTGTAGGTTTTATTAATAACATTCTGACGTTTCTTTCAGCAGTTTCACAAACCCCAACACATGTTTACTTTTGTTTCAGATTTTATTTGGTGTTTACGCTTGTGCCAATAAAACGAGCTGTTTTCAATTTTACCACTTGTCCTCAGCGTGCTTTTATGTTGCGCCCAGTCATGCCCCTGATATGGGTCGTAACAGTATAGAAAACAAACGGATGTTTCACCACCAGCAGCTTTCTACACTAATGTAAAGGTAGATGTTCAGTAACTTGTCATGGTTCATGGTTTATGTTCTTGGTTTCTTGTTTAGGGTCATGTTAGTCTGTGCTGCTTGGTTTCCTGCTCATTAGTTCCCCTGGTCTGATTTGTTCATCACTTCACCTGTGCCTTGTTAATCTGTCATTGGTTTACAGACGTCAAAGCTAGCTGCATGCTTTTTCTTGCTTTCTAAAATACGGTTCAGAAGCATTTTTATAGTTTCCAGAAGCCTCCTAAGTCCAGGTAGAGGTTCTGTAGCCTTCCCACCTGTTTTCTCTGACAGAAGTTACAATAATCGTAGCATAAAGATGTGCAATGGTGAGATCTCTAAATGATTTTATCATTTTTGGACAATCTGCTTGTCAGAGAAGGCAAAGGCATGATTGAGTTTATCAGGAGGATGTTTCCCATCCTGTAGCATCTGAACAGGGACCACTAGATCAACATCCTAAAAAAAGTTCATGCTGCAGAGATCTGCATCAGTCAGTAACATCACAGCAGAAATGTGTGAGTCAGGCAACCCGATGGACAGCTAACCATGAGAAGTGTGATCATGTCATACAGTCTTCAGGTTAACCTGACCATCCCTGCAGGTAAAGCCTTTACTGCCTCAGTGTCAACACGGGAAATCCAGCAAGTACAGCAAGCTGAATGAATGCATGAATGAATGCTTGCAGTGCTGCTTCAGTCTGCTGAGAGCAGCAGAGCTGCTCAAATTCATCCAGTCTGCTTGTCAAATCAAAGCAGGCGCACGCATACACTTCCAAGCAAGTCAAGAAACAGCAGCTCTCCTGTTAAGCTGCAGAAAGCAATTTGACACCAAAGGAAGCTATTTGAGGATGATTGGGGGGGTTCTTGTGACCATTGGACATAAGCTACTGTATGTAAAATGCTGCATGAGCATTAATAATTTAGCATGACTAAAGCCTTTAGAAGTGTTCCCCCTTCCTCGTCCTGATCAAATCATTAACCAATTATTTCTAAAGGGGGGAGGGGACTTTTTCCACAGCCTCCCATCCACATATGAACCTCTACACCTTTATCTAAAAACACTTTAATGTGGTGTTTGAATGGAGAAAACATATTGAAGGAAGTGATGCAAGTGCAACAATGTGGTTGTCCAGAGTGTCGATGGACCCGTGTTTTGGGGTTTACAGTGTCAGGACGTCAGCATACAGACTCACCTCCACCAGTTCTGTGAAGGATAACCTGCTTCATTCCTGCGTGGACTCATGACCAGAGTTTTGGCTGGTCAGGCTCCGACTAAATGTCTCAGATATGTGTGCTTTCTCTCTGCAGCTTTCTCTGGGAAATTTCAGAGCTTCATGCATGAAAAGGGCTTCACATTGTCTACCAGTCAAAGCTCCCACAGCCTTCAACAGCAGTGCTGCTACAGCAACAAAAATGATATCAGTTGTAGCATCAAAGTTAGATATTCCAGCATAATGGCAATTTTATGGTTAAATAATTGTAAAATGGAATTAAGCTAACCCTTTGCAGCCAATTCATCACATTAGCTGGAGCCTAAAACAAACACCTAGAGGTCTTTTTCCAACTTCCACCACTAATTGTGATTAAATCCTTCTCATGAAGTTAAAACCCATTTTAAAAGGTACTTTAGCCAAGCAGCTGGAGATGGTTTGTTTGGTTTTTTCTCCTCTCTGCTTCAACAAACAGCATCCATGAATAAATTGTTTTTGTGGTTTTTACTCTGATGGCTAAGTCCTGCATGAGAGGGAAAATACTCGAAAGTCTGATCATTTTATCAGAAATAGAACCAAAGTTGCTCCACAGTTTGACTGAATGTAACATATGAAACCAGATATTTAATAGTGTAAATAAATATGAATATCCTGAAGCAGAGCAGTGTGGATGAAACCCTGTCAAAAGAACTAAATCCTAACCTGAGCTTAATGTGATCAGCCCTGCAGCAGACCTCTCTGGTCTTCATGTTCTCCACTCTGTGCAGCAGAACAGCTCCAATTAGCTGCAGCAATTACAGCAGAGGCTGGAGAAAACCACCACTGTACTCCCGGCAGCATTGTTCGCTGCAACGCGTCGCACTTTGACCCTGATTGTAACCTCCACACACAAAAACACATAATCCCCTCTGGAGACAATGAGAGCCACAGCGAGGTGACTCGGATTAGAAATGACACGGGACCACATGACAAGTCATCTAACAGAAATACTACAACAGAAAGTCACTGGCCGACTAATCCGGGGTTTCCACAAATGTTCCGTGTTGGATTCAGCTGACAGAAACTAATACAGTATGCCCAATGCAGTGAGCAGAGCGTGATCTATGTTTTTCAGGTCTGAGAATAACCCTGAGGATGGTCATCATCACCATCAGGACGGCCATTTTGACAGCATCCAGAGGAGCATGAAGTCATGCTGAGTCCAAACAAGTCACACACATCCAACATTTCACTGATTAGTGCTGCTTTCACTCTCCGGTTGTCCACGGCAACACGACCTCAATAATGAGCTGTTCATGAACTGTAGGAGCCACAAAGCGACGTGTAAGCGCTGTGTGATGTTCTGTGAGTGGCTTCGCATCGAGCCTGAACAGGGTTAAAGGGTGCTGCACAGACACAGACCACTCATGTCATATTTCTATTTTCTATTTAGTAAATGGAGACGCTTTCTATTCAAAACCAAGCTCAAGACCGACTGCTTTAGTCTGGCTAATAATAACCCAACTTACATTTTATCATTTATTTGCATTTTTTATGTGATTTATTTTAAATCCACAAACTTTTAGATCTTTACCTTTTGGTAAATGCATTTAAATTTATTCTAATAATTGTTTCATTTTAATGTATATTTATTTTTGCTTGTGTTATTTTACTGTTTCATTAACTCATGCTTTTATTTTTTCTGATATATTATATATAATATATAATATGTCATTTCCTTTAGAAATATTTACAGCATACAGGGCTTGGAGTGTTAATCTGCCTCTAGTGTTTCCTCACATACACACTGTGATGGTGTTTACTCAGTTTTATTTTTCTGTGTTTTTAATGTTTTTCTGCATTTTTCAAATCACTTTGTGCTTCCCTCAGATTTCTATTAAGTGCTGTATGAATAAAGTTTAACTGATTGATTTAAACCTTTAAAGGGATCAAATCACATTGTTTAAACAGCTGCTGTACAGCTAACCAACCCTCCTAATCTGCTCCAGTCCTCGCTCCATATTACTACATGAGTGTTAGACTTATTTCCAGAAGATTCATATTCTCATGTTACCATGAAGACCTGCTGTTTGGTTTGACTGGAAGATGCCTTCACTGACTGCTGGAGCGAAATAAGAATTCAGTCTGCCTCGCTGCTTCAGCTGATGATGTCTGACTCCGCATGCAGCCATGCGGAGGAGGAGGTTTAATGTGAAACTAAAGGAACAAGCACCGAATATTTAAATAAAAAAAAATCACAGTTATCAACATTTTTTAGATGTTCCAACGTTTTCAGACTGCATTCGATTTTGTAAAGTGAAAGAAAATCCTTATGGGGGACATAAATGTTAATGTAGGATTAGTGGTAGTTAGAATAAGCTGACTTTTAGGTTGTTCACTTTGTGAGCACTTTAATCCCCAATCACTGCCTGAATATACACTCAGTCATTACTCACATTAATAACCAGACTGCATGTTTTCAGTCTTTCTTCTGATTTCTCCCTCTGCACTGCGCATATTTGCACTTTTGACCAATAATTTGCTATATTTTAGACCAAATGCACAGTTTGTGGACTTGATGTCGTGCTTTGGATTTGTGGGATGTGGGAAGTGAGGAACAAGTAAAAAAACAGAGGAAAAAAGGGGAGGAAGAGGAGCAATGAACATCTCTGCAGAGGAACGATCAACTCAACCCTTTTTTCTCTGCAGGAAAACAAACTTCACACACGCTGGAATCATTTCTGTGTGTCTGCGCAAAGAACAAACACAAATATAAAAAGCTTATTTAATAAGAGGCACAACCACCTCGACAGTTCACACACACATACGTGCAACATAGGTGTGTTTTAGTGTGTGTGTCCAGGAGACAGAAGAGGAAAATGAATAAAACAAATATGTGCATGCTTGTCTGAAGGCATGGTGAAGCACAAATACTCAAACAAGCCCAGAAATCTAATGAATTCTGAAGCTTTTTATTTAAAAAGAATAAGAAAAAATAGACTTGGTGTTGAAAGATCTGAAGTGTTCAGAGCATAATATTGTGAGGAGGATGGAGTAAGAGCGACCTTCAGCTGCAAACTATGAAGAACTGAACATGTGCGAGGACACGGGAGGAAAAGAAAGCTTTTTATTTTTCTTAATTTTCTGTTTTCTTTCATTCTCCTCCAACCCGCCGCTGCTCATGTCCACCTTTTTACTCCACGTCCTTCATTTTATATTTAACTCCCTGCATGGTTCCCCGAGTCGTGTCTTCCTTCCTTTCTGAAAACCTCATCTGGCTTTTCTTTCTTTCCCTGTTTTTCTTCTCTCCGTCCATCAGATGCTTTTCTGCCTTTTGCTGCTGTCCTGCTTCTTCTGTCTGCAAACATCCACCTGCTGAGCTCCATAAACGGTTTTATCCAGCAAAAAGCAGAAGGTCACAACTTTAACGTCCCACATGAAGTGTTTTTAAATTCATGACAAGCTGGTTCTTCTCCAAACAGAACTTTTGTTTAGTTCTTAAAATGTGTGGAAATGCTGGGAACTAAAGATGAAGAGCTGTTTTAATTCAGCCAGTTTCATAAAGATGTTTCGTCACGTTTACCTCAATCTGCCTGCTCTTATTTCCATTTATAAAATATACAAAATATTTATTTTTTAACCTTTTAGTCCCAAAAACCTAATAAAACAGGAGAGTTTTACTGCTCATGTTTAGACATTAATTAGTTGCTGAAGTTGCTTGATGACATCTGTGTTAGATGGGAAAAGAACATTTCTCCCCTGTTTTACTGTCATTTACTCAGCCAGAGTAACAGGCATCCAGTCCAAGGCCTAAAACATGAAAGCAAACCTGATTATTGTGGCGACATTCTTTGTTTACTTTGAGTCTTTTAGAGTGTTTTTATCTGAAAATATAATCAGTTTAAAATGCTAATCCGGATATAAAATACAAAAGTTGATATTTTCTATAAATTTATCTGAACTAAACTGTCATTGCAGAATATACGTGCCATCACATCAGGCAGAGGACTCTACAGCATGTCAGCATGGTCAAGCTGGGGAAGGGAGGAGAAGAAAAAGTAGGTCGAGCTCTCTGATTGGATGACAAATCTCTCCCTAACATCTTACAGTGAGTTTGTGCAGGCAGTTCCTCTCCTAACACATTTTCGTTTCTCGTCTCTCCTGGTGCTCTGGGGGTTTTGGACTCAGGCTCAGATGGGTGTGGTGAGGATGCTCTACATCTTTTCTACATTTCCGCAGCCAATCAAATGTCTCACTGGGGGAAAAGGAAAAAAATGGTTCCAATTAGCCGACTGACTAGCTAATTATTTCATTATGTGGTGGAGAGCAGGAAGGAGGATGACGACGTGTTTCCTTTCATCCTCTGTGCTCCAACCTGGAAGTATTACATCCTACCTGTACAAATCCCTCTGCTGCTCATGCTCTGCAGGACTTAAAGCTCTTTTCTGTCTCTTCTTCAGTTCTTAAACCACCAACACAAAAGCCTTCACATCTGAGAACTGCTCTTCCTCTCAGCACCTTCTTACAGCAGGAAGGAGGCGCAGGCAAAACGCTAACAAGAAGCTAATTGAAAACAATTAAAGGAGAGATGGGGGAGTTGATGTCTGTGCAAATGATGGAGTACTTAAATCAGAGGGAAGCTGGGGGGTGGGCAAGTAGTGTTGACCAGCTTCATATCAAAGAATGGGAGCGGCAGTGTGTATTTCTTTATTCTCAGCCAATTACCACCCCTGCTGGGGAGGGAAACAGCAGGGAGGTGATGAAAAATGAACAAAAGACAAACTCACATCCAACCAGGACAAACGAAACCCGATTTTACTCCAAACCTGACAAATCATTCAAACAAAGTCATAAACATCCATTTAAACATTCAACTCCTCATTCACAGGAAGTTACATCCTGCTGTTTGCTCAAAAGGTGCAACCTTAAACCTTTAAACAGAATAAACAATGTGGTGCCGCAGGAAGCTGTTTGAGGGGGGACGCTTTTCACTGCTGCACCACTAAACCTGCAGCAGAGCAGATGTTAGAGGGGGGGCATTTTTCACTGCTGCACCACTAAACCTGCAGCAGAGCAGATGTTAGAGGGGGGGCATTTTTCACTGCTGCACCACTAAACCTGCAGCAGAGCAGATGTTAGAGGGGGGGCATTTTTCACTGCTGCACCACTAAACCTGCAGCAGAGCAGATGTTAGAGGGGGGGCATTTTTCACTGCTGCACCACTAAACCTGCAGCAGAGCAGCTGTTTGAACATGCTTTGGAGAACCAAGAATGTCTGAAACTAAGGTCAGTAACTTTTTCATCCTCAGGTAA
The DNA here is from genome assembly GCF_017639745.1 of Melanotaenia boesemani. Lineage (NCBI taxonomy): Eukaryota > Metazoa > Chordata > Actinopteri > Atheriniformes > Melanotaeniidae > Melanotaenia > Melanotaenia boesemani. The sequence goes on from NC_055685.1 coordinate 2,508,853, forward strand.
AATTGAAAAAGATTGCAACATTCTTCTGTTCCGACTTTATTTACACACTTAGTCAAACACACACTGACACACTGTATTCCCATCCTGGCCAGAGGGAGCGCTGCATTAAGAATTACTGAAGGCGAGGAGCAAAACATGGAACTGCTTAAAACCCTAACAGGCTTGAGTTGACCATTTTTCTAACGCGTTTTTTCTCATGCGTTTTTAGGCAAACCACTTCTCTGATCTGCATCAGAGTTCGGTTGGGCATTCACATCTTCCCAAATAAACCGAACTTTCCAAGCAAATGAACTAGGATTTGATTCAAAAGAGCTGGTGTGAGTGCAACCCGAAACCATGGAAACCAGAAACAGTGGGAGGAAGAGAGGGGTGTATTCAGATTTTTTATTTTATTATATTTGTTAATGGAAAATGGTGTTTTTAAATCGGCTGATTTGGCTTTATACAATAAAGATTTGATCGTTTTTGTGTATTTTAAAGCATAAAAAGATCATATAGATAGAAAAAAATCATACCAAACATGGTTTTATGTGGTATATAGAGAAAAATAAAAAAAAATATCTGAAAGCTTTCGTTCATAAACTAAACCACAGACCTCGAGATGCTGTCACTGTCTTTCCATTACTGAAATATGAAACACAAGTAAGAAAAGGAAAATGCAGGTAAAATAATTAAATGGTTCTGTTGTACGTCTGCAGCAGTTTGAGCTGAAAGCAAACAGACTGCAGATGACTTTTTTGTTTTTGTTTTTTTTTTAGTTCTGTTTATTACTGGCTCTTAAAGCCTTGCTGGATCAAACCATCACCTCTGACATTAATCCCATAAAAAGCTCTTTAGTTTCTGTAAATTCTGCTGATCTGAGAGGTGAGACCTGACAACGCCGACTCTATGTGAGGCACTTTTAACATTAAAAAGAAAAAAAGAAGGATGTAAACAATTAAAAGTCTGAATGGAGTATAAAATGGGTCAATGTCTTGATTCTGTTTCTCACGGCCTTGTGTATGACTTCTGCACGGACAACAACACGGACACGTGAACTGTCAACACAAAGCCAAAAGATTAAATAATGATCAATGTCTCCACATTCTGCACCCATGAAAGAAAGTAATTACATTTTTATTAATTTCTGAACTTTCTTTTCGGACCTTTGATCCCAACTCTGCTGACATTAAAAACATGCAATTTTCTCTCCTTCTCTGGTGAAAAGGGCAAGAGTCTCTCGTTTCTATGACTAACACATGTTCCTCTTCACATGACTGTAAACATCTTTTATTGCACCACAAGGTCGCAAAAACTGGCAGAAAAAAAGTGACAGAAAAGGAATGTGACACAGAGAGAAGAATGAAAATCAGAAGTGAAGACTGTTGTGGATTATATTTTCCTGCTTCATAAACATCTTTGAAATCTATTCAAGCAGAGGAACAAATTATTGAGCCAGAAATGAACAGAATCTAAACTGTTGGTGGTGTGTGTGTGGGGGAGGGGGGGCGACAATGTAAAGAAAAAAGGTTTTTAACTTTTCTTTTAAGAAATAAAACTGCTTCATATCTGGCCTTGACTGTAGACCGTCTATGCTGTCCTTTTGTTTTTAGTTGATATTGTTATTAAAACTGCTGCAGCTTCAAGCTGCATAAAGTCAGAACAGAGCTCAGGTCATGCAGCGTCAGGCCTTCCACATAAAGAGAAAATCTGTACTCGCATTGTCAGGTCCACCCTCTAGTTCCGGGTTGGACCCCCTTTTTATTGTTGGTGTGATAGCTCCTGCTGGGCTGAGTTTACATCTGAAGGTTTGCAGATGTCGGCTGCATCCATGATGAGAATCTCCCGTTCCACCACATCCCAAAGCTACTCTACTGGACTGAGATCTGGTGGCTGTGGAGGCCGTTGGAGTCCAGTGAACTCATCGTCATGTTCTAGAAAGCAGGTGGAGATGATCTGAGCTTTGTGACATGGTGCATTATCCTGCTGGAAGTAGCATCAGAAGATGCTCCACTGTGCTCATAAAGGGATGGACGTGGTCAGCAACAATACTCAGGTAGGCTGTGCTGGTTAAACCAGACCACGTTGGTACTAAGGGGCCCAAAGTGGACCAAGAAAATCTCCCCCCACCATTACACCAGCAGCAGCCTGAAGCGTTGATCCAAGGCAGGATGGATCCATGTTTTCATGATGTTTCCAGCAGATTCTGAGCCGAGCATCTTAATGTGGAGCTGAAATGGAGACTCATCAGACCAGCAACGTTTCTCCATCTTCTATTGTCCAGTGTTGGTGAGTGTGTGTGAATTGTAGCCTCAGTTTCCTGTTCTTAGCTGGTAGGAGGCACCCGGTGTGTCTTCTGCTGCTGTAAACCATCTGCTTCAAGGTTGGACGTGTTGTGTGTTCAGAGATGCTGTTCTGCAGACTTTGGTTGGAACCAGTGCTGATTGGACTTCCTGTTGTCTTTCTATCATCTCCAACCAGTCTGTCCATTCTCCTCTGACCTCTGACATCAACCAGACATTCTGGTCCAGACAACTGCTGCTCGCTGGATATTTTCTCTTCTTCAGACCATCTCTGGAAACCCTGGAGATGGTTGTGTGTGAAAATCCCAGTAAATGCTCAGACCAACAACCATGACACATTCAAAGTCACTAAATCCTTTGTCTTCCTCATTCTATGCTCAGTTCAAACTTCAGCAAGGCATCTTCACCATGTCTACATGGCTACATGCTGCCATGTGATTGGCTGATTAGATATTTTTGCTAACAGGAAGTTGATCAGGTGGAGTAATAAAGCGGACGGTCAGAGTGTATTGATTATTAATTCCTATATGAAGCGGACAAACTGTAAACAGCAGAGAAGAAGCAGCCTCAAGCAACTTTTCAGCTCAGCAACAGAAAATAATTACATCTTTTGTAAGTAGCTTTAATGGATGATGATTAGCACAGAGGAAATAATTGTGTACATGGAGCCGCACGGTCCGACAACCAGGCAGGAACAGCTGATCAGTGAGCTGAGATCTGCTTTCCGCTGGTCTCCATTAAACACTGCAGCCTCATTCTGCTTCAACAGAACTTTTCTCTCGGAGGATGTTTTCCTCAGATGTTCAGTACACTGCTGCCTGCTGGCACAATCTTTTCTCTTTTTTCCAAGTCTGGGAAATCTCCCTCCCTAAATTAAGAGCTGTGGAGATGCAGCATCTCTTCACGTGACTGAATATTTCCTCAATATACAGCCTGATTTAGGCTTTTCTTCATTTTTACAGGATGCACCTTAAGCATTGTTGTCTGAAAAAGTGCAGAGCACCATCTGATTACCAGATTCTGATCACCAGGGCTGGAAATGATTCCTGGAATAACGTAATTATAAAGGATTGCAGATGCTTCGTTTAATGAACACAAATGTGTTGTATTCAGTGGTCACTGCGACGGTCCGAGTTCCACACCGAGCTGCATCATGGTTGCAGGTTGACTTGTCAATGGAGGACAATGAGGAACAAAATCAGAGAAAAGATGAAAAACATCCAAAGTTTGAGATAATTTTAACCCCTTGAATGCCTGTAGTCACAAATTTGTGAAACACTTACTTGTAAATTATTAATTTATTTAATATTTGATTGTATTTTTTTTTATTACATTCTTTCTATTTCTACTTTTTCCCCTGATTTTATCATATTGTTATAATTCTAAATAAATTCAGGCATTACAGGGCTATAAAAAAAGTAAACACTGAACAGTAAAACTAAATTACCTTCCCACAATAAATAGCACAACATGGCTTCATGCTAGCCTCTCAGTGTAAGCCAGGGTGATGGTTAGCGGTGTCGTCCGCTGATTAAAAACACGTCTGCTGAGCTCAACCTTCTAAGCACTTTTTCAATATTGTGCTGGGTTTTTAAAAAGAATAAAAATCAGCTTTTATTCATCATGTTAGATGACCGATGGATAAATTCTGTTAAAATGTGTCCAGAAAACTCACATTTCTCTGTCGGTCAGAGCATCTTCATCCTGCAGCTCCATCACAGGTCAAACAGAGCAGATCTCAGACGTTAACCGACTACGCTGCATGTGCAGTTGTTCGCACATATTATTCTAAAAAATAAACCAGTGACTGACTGATGTTTAGAGACTTGTGTGTGTATTTTTTTAAATCTGTTGAAGAATTGTAATGGTACTTCAATGAGGTAAGAGGTATTATCCAATCCAATAACTTGATTTGCTGCATCTTCAGATTTCACCGCCCTGGTTTAATCTGCTCCTGCTGGGCTGAGTTTTATCAGGTTTTCAGAAAATTCTGGGTCCAGATTCAGAGAAAAAGTGTGAACATTTCTGCTACAGAATTAAGCTGGATTTCAGAATCAGTACATCCAGTAAAATGAGAGATGATATTTAACTTTTCAACCTAAGATCTGGGTGAATTGTGAGTTTACAAACAGATTTGGTAATCTAGCTGAAAAAGCGACTTTAAAATCCTGATTTCCACAGAGACTCTTGGAGTGGAACGCCGACGGGTTGGGTGACGATGACTCCAGGCCCGGTGGGCTCATCCTGTTTCATCCTGGCTCAACTATGCTAGCTGCGTGGCGCGTGGCAGAGTTCATGTCTGTGGGGAAGTACTGTCGGAGCGGCACACGAGTCAGACATCACATGCTTCATGTCCATGTTTGCATCAAAGATCTGAGAAACTGAGCTCTTTGTCTGCTTCATTATCTCCGTATTCAGAGTCTAATCTTCCACTTAGGGTTATTTTTAAGTTCTGTGCAGAGGGACGTGGAGATTTGATGATCCAAATGACTTTTTATTCAATGAGAGAAAAGCATAAAGCTTCTATTGTTGAAAAGACAAACACCACACCAGGAATGGGAAACATCCGGATGGGAACAAACATGGGTGACATCTAATCTTGTTATCGGAGCTGAAAGCATCCATGTGTGCTGCAGCGTTTATAACTACAGCATCATTACGTCCCATCCGCAGCTCAGACGCGACCACAGCAGCTAACAGGGCATTGCTGGGGCCCGGGTCATACCACTTCACAACCAGGGATCTGAATTAAGGAGTCAGGTTTTAAAATCAAAGAAGAAATAGAAGGTCTTTGCCTTCCAAACACCATATCTGAGCAGGAAACAGCAGATTTACTGCCTGGAACTGGAAAATAATTTAATTTAATGATTCGCTGATCATTGACTGTGTCGGCTCCTCTTGGACTGCAGAGTCTGTCCAACATTTCTCTTGCCTCTCGGTTTAAAACTCATCAAATCCGGTGTTTGTACTCCTCAGAGTTGTGGAAGCAGCTGGAATACCACCCTCCACAACTTCACATCTCACAACAGACTTTTCCCAGAATTTTTATCCCCAACGTTCTGCTCATAAACTGTTGACTCTAAAAATGATGCTTGAAATGATTGTTTTGCATGCAGATGTCACTTCTGAATAAGTAATTAAATGTCTGGAACTGAAACAAGGAAATGGATTTTCACCACATAACCCAGTCCCAGCATCTTTTCTCACACATTCATCTTCCCAACACACCCAACACTTCTGTCTCTGCCAATTCCAGGAAAACAAAACTTCCAACTAAATCAGATTTTGTCTGTTTAAACTGAACTAAACAAGCTGCTTTCTTTCTCCATCACACAATGAAATGCTGAGGAAGAAGAGTAAAAGAGGTCCGACCCAGAACTGGATTTCAGATCAGAACAACCTTTAACGTGGACTTCCAATCAGTGGATTTTAATGATTTCAGATGATTAATGATCAGTTTCAGAGGTCACTAATAATAATGCTGGATTCACCTGATCCTGGAGGCGGGCGAATCTGCTCCGCCCTGGGCCACCAGAGACACTTCCCAAACACCACCCTCCCCCACCTTGACACGGCTGGGTGGAGGTTTTTTTTTTTTTTTTTTTTTAAAAAAAGCCTTTAATGCCCGTGATTAAAGCTGTGGGAGAGGTTCGAGGTTCTTCACTAAGTACCAAGCAGAGGGGATAGATATAGGACATCAGCCGCCTGGAGCAGCTGCGATCATCTCTAATCTCCACTTCATGGATCTTATTCCAGCTGTCCGAAAAATTCTAAAGAATTTAAAAAGCACTTTAGATTCATTCAATTCTGTTCAGGATGAAGCAAAAACTGGAGGACACACACATCAGTGGGTCTGACTTTGCAGACTCTATGTCCAGGTCTCTAAATCAACACCCACCAACCAATGCGGGTTAATATTCATTTTGGTGGCATTTAAAAACTTCCTATCCTGTTCAGCAGCTGATGAATGAAGCAAATCATTTTTGTTATTTATCACTACAATCCCATCAACACCATTCCACAAAATACTATCCATCTATCGGCTGCATGGTGTCAGTTATCAGCTGCTGCCTGAACAAAGTGCAGCTGAATGAGGAGAAGAATTGACAGGAAAGAGCTGAGCGGCAGGGCAGAGACAAGAGACAAATAAACAATCTCACACACACTCCTAGGGAGAATTTAGATTAATCAATTAATCTAATATGCATGTCTTTGGTCGGTGTGAGGAAGCCGGAGAACCCAAAGAGAACCCACACGAGAACAGGCAAACTCCACACAGAAAGGCCACCACCCCCCAGGTTTGAACCTCCCCCCAGCCCCCCAGCCGAGGCTCGACCCAGCAACCCTTCTTGCTGTGAGGCTGTAGTGCTAACCACCACACCACCGTGCAGCCCTGGCATTATCTGTTTTCAGATAACTATTAAAATAAAAACACTGAGCTTGCTCACATAACCATCAATATCATGCATCTGGGAGTAATCAGATTACTGTAATAATCTGACATGACATGTCTACATTCACTTCTGAAATACAATATTTGAAAGACTGTTGTGTACATTCGCCAGTCCATTATTGGGTTAATTTTGGAGGCTGTACGTGCATGGTGACACCGCTTCCTGTAATTTTCCAACCATTCAGTGTTTGTTGAACATGGTGGACGGCCTTAGCATTAGCTACAAATGTGAGAGCCCACGGCCTTAGCGTTAGCTGCAAATGTGAGAGCCCACGGTCTTAGCGTTAGTCGCTAATGTGCAAGCCCAAAGTCTTAGCGTTAGCTGCAAATGTGAGAGCCCACAGTCTTAGTTTTAGTTGCCAATGTGGGAGCCCACAGTCTTAGCTTTAGTCACTAATGTGAGAGCCCACAGTCTAAGTTTTAGTCGCCAATGTGAGAGCCCACGGCCTTAGTGTTAGCTGCAAATGTGAGAGCCCACGGTCTTAGTTTTATTCGCTAATGTGAGTCCATGGCCTTAGCGTTAGCTGCAAATGTGAAAGCCCACAGTCATAGCGTTAGTCGCTAATGTGAGAGTCCACGGTTTTAGTTTTAGTCGCTAATGTGAGAGTCCACTGACTTAGCGTTAGCTGTAAATGTGAGAGTCCACGGTCTTAGCGTTAGTCGCTAATGTGAGAGTCTACGGTTTTAGTTTTAGTCGCTAATGTCAGAGTCCACGGTCTTAGCGTTAGTTGTTAATGTGCAAGCCCACAGTCTTAGCGTTAGTCGCTAATGTGAGAGCCCAAAGTCTTAGTTTTAGTCGCTAATGTGAGAGTCCACTGACTTAGCGTTAGCTGTAAATGTGAGAGTCCACGGTCTTAGTGTTAGTCGCTAATGTGAGAGCCCACAGTCTTAGTTTTAGTCGCCAATGTGAGAGCCCAAAGTCTTAGCTTTAGTCACTAATGTGAGAGTCTACGGTCTTAGTTTTAGTCGCTAATGTGAGAGTCCACGGCCTTAGCGTTAGCTGCAAATGTGAGAGCCCACGGTCTTAGTTTTATTCGCTAATGTGAGAGTCCATGGCCTTAGCGTTAGCTGCAAATGTGAAAGCCCACAGTCATAGCGTTAGTCGCTAATGTGAGAGTCCACGGTTTTAGTTTTAGTCGCTAATGTGAGAGTCCACTGACTTAGCGTTAGCTGTAAATGTGAGAGTCCACGGTCTTAGCGTTAGTCGCTAATGTGAGAGTCTACGGTTTTAGTTTTAGTCGCTAATGTCAGAGTCCACGGTCTTAGCGTTAGTTGTTAATGTGAGAGCCCACAGTCTTAGTTTTAGTCGCCAATGTGAGAGCCCACAGTCTTAGTTTTAGCTGCAAATGTGAGAGCCCACAGTCTTAGCGTTAGTCGCTAATGTGAGAGCCCACAGTCTTAGTTTTAGTCGCCAATGTGAGAGCCCAAAGTCTTAGCTTTAGTCACTAATGTGAGAGTCTACGGTCTTAGTTTTAGTCGCTAATGTAAGGAGCCCACGGCCTTAGCGTTAGCTGTAAATGTGAGAGCCCACGGTCATAGCGTTAGTCGCTAATGTGAGAGTCCACAGTTTTAGTTTTAATCGCTAATGTGAGAGCCCACGGTCTTAGTTTTAGTCGCTAATGTGAGAGCCCACGGTCTTAGTTTTAGTCGCTAATGTGAGAGTCATCAGATGTTCACAATTCATAAACCTGATAACATAGTCAGAGCACAAACACCAGATTATTCCAGCAAAACTCAAAGTTCAGGGTTACTGAGACCACCAGTGGACCACCGTTGGACCACCAGGACGCTTTCCTGTCTCTCTTTCCACACAGTAACCCCCCGGTCTTCTTAATGTTATTTTTACTAACAGAAGTAAATTAATAAAATCAGCTCTGGATAGTTTTTATTTAGCCTCCTTACTCCATCTGACCTTTTCTTCTCTCCATCAGCCAATCCTCCAGACCACGAGGGAAAATTCCTCCACAGATTTAAAGGAAAACACAAAAGAAATAAAGAGGCTGGGCACGCACACACACACACACGCACACACACACTTACCACGGCCATATGTGTTTACTGCTATTTCCTGAGTAAAGGCCTTTTCACACTAAGTGTGTGTTTTTCTGCAACATGGCTACGTGATGCAGAAAAAGAAGAATTCACAGCGTGTGTGTGAATCATGACTGAAACTTTCATCTGTCATCAAAGTTTCCACAACAGGTTTGATCTTCTGGATTTTTCCATATCAATCAGGTTTGTGTGTGACCCCTCAGGGCCACCATACACACAAACTTCAGAATCAAAATATGTATTGATCCCTGGAGAGAAGTTTTTATCATCCAAACTATGATGTGAAAACATACTCCCGTTGTTTCCAGGATGAAACCCTTTCTAAGAAAGCATGTAAAAAGAACTCGGATCTTTCTGGATCCCATAACTGGTCAGATTTGCTTCTGTTATTCCCACAAGGACATTAAACTCAACCTGAATCACAATATTTTAATTACAGCCAGTTTTTGTTCCCTTTAAAACTTTTTTTTGTTTTTGTTTTGTTTTTAGAAAAAAACTGAGGAATAAAGATGAAGAACAGCTAGTTTCATTTAGTCAGTTTGTTCAGGATCTCAGAGATACATGAGAACATATTTTCTATTAATCAGATTAATCACTCCAGTTCTTTTAATATTTGGAAAGTCGCTGAAATTGATTTCTTGTTTCATTTCTACACTTTGGTCACATTTCAACCCACGATCTGCATCTGCTCTTATTTTCCGATTTGACTTTAAAAGTTATTCATTTTCCTTTTTAAGTTTTTAAGAAGATAAATAAGATTCTTATTATTCTGCCATGGTAACTTTTTACAATACTATAATCATCAGTCCATTAATGGCAAATTTAATGTATAAATATAATGAATGAAAAATGTTATAAATAACTGTTTTGATAATAACTAGAAGCACTCAGAGAGCACAGCCATTGGGTCACTCACCTGAGAACAAACCTCAAAGGGCCAACAGCCCACCCAGTACCCCCTATATTTCTAACCTTCTGGATCACCAGATCCAGAATATCAACATGATCCAGGTCAAACATCTACCATGATGTCATCATGTAATTATTTATTTTTGCCAATGATTATCTGATGAGTTAGAAGCTGTAATGGTAAAATGGTCCCTGTCTCCCAAAAGTAAAGAATCCTTGAAGAAATTCCTGGATTCAGACTACGATCTGGATCACCCCCAAAGTCAAGTCACTTGTTCCATTTTTCCATTTTTAACATTTTCTTAAAACGTCAATCAAAGTCCGTCCATAATGGTTTGACTTATTTTGCTACCAGATGGACAGACAAACTCACGCTACTGAAAACATAACCTCCGCCTTGGTGGAGGTAATAATAAAATGGAGTAAAAAAGAGGAATAAAGGTGAGGTGAAGGAGAAAGTTTAGTATTTGAATGGATGCTTCGTTAGTTTCTGCAGATTTGAAAAGTCTCAAAATTATGGACAGTTAGAAAAAAGAAACTACCAGCGTCTGCAGCTGAGGAGTAAATAATACATCTCATCATGACTTCATGCATTAGAAAAAGGTCTTTGAGTCTCAGAGGATGTGATGGTGCAGCAACCGAACCCCCCAGTGCAAATGGAGGCCTCATGCTGACTGAATGATTGACTAAGTCTGTATTTATTGATGACTGTGTGTGTGTGTATGCGTGTGTGTGTGTGTGTGTGTAATAAATAACAGCCTCGTCTCTACCGACAAACAGGGATAAGAGTGAAACCCAGAGAAGTAATTATAGCATTAAACAAAAAAGAAAGAAAAAGAAAGAAAGAAAGAAAGTGAAGCCATTAGATAGAAACGGATCTCACCGTCCACCTCAGATGGTTTCACCTAAAAGAATCACGTTTCCCTTCAACCACGGTGGCTGCGACAGCTCAGTTAGCTGCTACAGAGGCAGCAAACCGCCACTAACAGCTGCTCGTTGACTCAAATGCCATCCTGTTAAAAAAGAAAGATGTCTTCTCTCCTGTGAGCTGCTGACAGGAAGAAAACACACCATCATCCAGAGAGGACTCACTGAGCCCCACAGTCAGCTGAGTGGCTGTTCTAGCATCCTGTGTGTCGGCTTATTATTTTATCTTTGTAATTTAATCTGAAACAGGTCTCCGTTCAAACTGAGACATGGGGATCAGTTGTATGAATAAAGGTTAATTCCAAACCTTCTTTCTCCTCATAGCGAAGACAGAAACACCTGACAGAGAAACGTCTGACACTCATTTCAGTTTTTTAGTGACTCAGATTCCCTTTGACAGTCAATTTAACGCTGACAAAATAATTATCTAAATAACCTCATAAACAGAAATCTTCTCCACCCAGTTAATCATCCCTCATTCACAGGAAGTCGCTGCTCCGTCAGAAGGTGTGTGTGTGTGTGTGTGTGTCGTGGTGGGGGGCACCTTGTGTGGTAAATGGTAAATGGACTTGTACTTATACAGCGCTTTTCCAGTCAGTTTGACCACTCAAAGCTTTACACTACATATCATATTCACCCAAATACACACTCTCACACCTCTATAGGCACAACAGGAGGCAACGTGGGGTTAAGTGTCTTGCCCAAGGACACTTCGACATGTAGTCATTGAAAGCCTGGAATCGATCCGCCTTCCATTCATTGAAAAACGACTGCTCTTAAGCTTCAGCCACCCGTGTCCACCTCGTACTGTGTTGATGAAGTTTAACACACTAAAATGTATAATTCCCATCATGATGGAATAGTCTGTTCCTCCCAGTTACATCCACTCATGACTGGAAAAATCCCATCAAACTGAATTGAGTTTGAAAAAGACGCAGATGACTAGCTGAGGTGAAACCGGTTGCAGGACTTCAGGTCTGAGTCCCGCGCCTACGTTTCCTCCTGTTGACGAACTGCATGTGAAGCGCTGCAGAGTTTAACTCAATGCTGATCTGCTGTAATGTTTTTGGCACAGAAAGCTTTCATTGGATAACCCCATAAACGGATTAGACTCCTCAACTGCAGTTTGATATGATTACTCTGAAACAGCAGTTTGTTACTCCGTAATTACCAACCTCAGAGCACACACACACACACACACACATCTGCAGAACCTTAAATCTTATTTTATACATTCAGTTTTTCATTATTACTGAAATGAATTTAAAAACAGCTTTTTTACAACAGGAGGAGTCTGACAACGGAGAGGTGAAATTCAGCGTGCACACACAGACACACGCGCACACACATGCACAGCTTTTCTCATTAACGCTCGCTTAAAGGTGCAGGCAGTGATGAAGGCAGTGACCTCCCTGCAACAGTGCTCTCATCCTCACCTGTAGCTACACCTGTGCTCATGCAGGGGTGTGCAGCATAACATGCTCATCACTTCGGTCGTATTCAACACAGCACCTCCGTTTGTGTGAAGGTCACTATCACTGCCTAGAAATCATGAGTGAGTGAAATGAATCAGTACAGTAAAGTTTTTCAGAGTAATGCAGGTCATTGAGATCTTAAAATAAGTTACTTCCTGTCTCCAGGGGGGCGGAGCTATCATGTTGACAGCATCTGGACATGTAAATGTGGTCAGAGTTACAGAGTTTGAGTAAAATAGGAAGATATGGATATGGATTTTCTTACCAAAAGGTCCGAGTGTGTGAAGGTACATGGTACGTTTTCTAATGTTCTCTTCTCTTCTACGGGTTCTCCACAGGGTTGTCGTCTCTCTCCACTGTTATACATTCTGTACACTGACGAGTGTTAATAACAGATGTATTTTGAAGTTTGCTGACGACACAACCATCGTTGGCCTTCTTGAAGGTGGTGAGACAGCACACGGGCAGGTAGTGGAGGATTTTGTAAGCTGGTGTAAAAACTCTTTCCTCCATAAAAATGTGTCTAAAACCAGAGATATGGTCATCGATTTTAGAAAGTCTCCATCAAAGCCCCGTCTGCTTTTATCAAAGCAGCTGCCATCGAGAAGGTAGACAGATATAAATATTTGGGTGCGGTTCTTGACAATAAATTAAGGTTTGAGTCTCACATTGACGTCACCTCAGAAAAGGTTCATAAGAGGTTATTCTTTTTAATAAAAATGAGGTCTTTTAATGTTTGCGGTGAAATGTCTTTTTTATAAAAGTGTAATTGAATGAGTTTTGTCTTTTTGTATTATTGCTGGTTCGGGAGCCAAAGTCTGGCCAATAAGAGACGTTTGGGTGGTTTAGTGAGAGCTGCTGGCAAAGTTTCTGGATCCCAGCAGGAGGGCCTTTCGTCCATCTTTAACCATAATGTGAGGAAGGCTCACTGAACTGCCTGAAGCTGCCTCTCCACAATGAGTTTGTTTTACTACCTTCAGGCCGTCGCTTCAGGGCCCGTTAGGGAGGACAAAGAGACTTAAAGTGTTGTTTGACCCTACTGCTGCTCACCTACTAAATGGAAATGACCACTGAGGTGACCTAGTTGTTCTCTCTGTTAGTTTTTAGCTGTGATTGTATTTATCCTATTTAATCTCATTTATTGTTCTTGGATTGTGTGTATCTCTTTTTTGACATCTGCCATTGGTTCTGATTTTGTTTTTGATTGATTATAGTGATGTCTGTCTTCTGTCTGTGTTCTGGCTGCAAAACCAATGTCCCTCTGGGGACAATAAAGGATTTGAATTGAATCGAATTGAAAATTGATATTTTTTTCAAACTTGAAATGAAGAAAGAATCCAGTTAGAACAGAAACCTGTTCTCTGCAGTCTGTTGGCAAAACATCATGTTAGTGGAGGTTGTTTTGTTTTCACAGTTATTACAGGACACAAGCAACACTAGCTCATGTGCACATGAGAATGAGGGGAGATGAAAGCCGCCCGACTGTCACTTTACACCCGGAAAGTAGAAAAACTGAAGCTCTATGACAGAGCGGGGACGTCCTGCAGCTTTAATTTCACCTTCATCAGACGTTTATCTCAGCGGAGCAGCAATCTGAGTCACATTTATCCATTAGGAAGAAGTCCAGATAACGTTACCACCAAAACACACGGTCAGTTCATGACATCATCAGCTGCAAATATCGCTTCACTGCTGCAGAAACACAGAGAAGAAAGACCACGCTTGCAACATGTCGAATCCAACACGCTACCACGGCAAGCACACGCAAAGACTTCTAACTTTCAATTCAGACCACGCACATCAGAGAACATGGAAGAGCTGTGCAAATACAGTCGCTTAGTTCAGACAACAGTTCACACACACACACACACACCTACATCAACCCCCCCGCCCCCACCCCCAACTATACACATTGTGTGTTACAATCTAAATGAGTTTCAGAGGTCAGGAGGTCCACAGCCAAGCAAACAAAGACAGAGTTAGGACAGCAGTGTTGGTGTGTGTGTGTGTGTGTGTGTGTCTGCATGTTCGGGATTTTTGTTATGTCATATGATTTTCACATGAAGACGAGCTGCTCACAGTTTGATGGACAAAAGAAGCGATTCTCAGACAGCAGAGCATAAAGGAGAGATGCTTGTATCAAGACAATTCCCCAAAACACACACACACACACACACACACACACACACACACACACACACACACACACACACACACACATAGCACACATACACACACAGGACCCAGGAGGGCTTTAACAACCAGTCATAAATATTTCTCTTTTTACAAATCAAAGGTGCAGAGAGCTCTTTCAGCTTGCCTGTGCATGTGTGTGTGTGTGTGTGTGTGTGTGTGTGTGTGTTTAATATTGACACAGCAGCCTTGGAGCCTCCTCACATTAATATTACAAGATGTTATCACTAATATGCAGGAATGTTCTCTTAGTTTGCTCCACCTAAACCACACACACACACACACACACACACACACACAGGAAGTCTTCCCCTCTGCTATTTTACAGCCGTGTCTATCTTTAAACTGCCCTGTCTGTTCATTTTGTCCTCAGATTAAAGGTGGAACAGTCCAAAGAGCTGCTGATACGCAGCGACACACCTCAGTTCACAAAATGTTCACGACTCATTAACCACATCCAAAACACACAGATGAACTCTGAAGCACTGAGTTCCTGAGACGGCCGTCCTTCTGTGGCGCTTCCCGCTGTATTTTTTCATCTTCATTCCACTGGAGGTTTCCCTGACAACACCCTGCACCGGACTTCATTCAGTTCAGTCACTTTTTCATGTGCTAATGTGCTACCAGCTAGTTCCAGCAGGCATCTTCTAAAACATGAAGAACAACATCACCCAGATTCGTACAGTTTATCTGCAAGCAATCACAACACAGAAACATTCAGTTCTGCAATTCTGCATGTCTTTGTAATTTTGTCCAATCACAGCAGTCCTTCACGTTACCTGATGTACACACATCATCACCTTTACTTCCTGTTTCTGATTCTTAGAAATATCGATGGAAGCTATACAATCTGTCTAACCCAAAGAAGAAGAGAAACGTGAAGCATCTGCTGACTAAACCATCACCAGGGACCAGAGTTTACTTATTAGAGAAACATTTTGAAAAAATGAACATTTACGTCTAGTTTCACTGCACCATGCTGTTTACTTTCAATTGAGTAAGCTGGGCAACACCCAACTCAGTCCTTTTTGTTCTTTATTATAGCCGTTTATCTTTAGCCTTGCAGTCACATGACCACACACATAAACCATGGCGGCACAAATGCTCACACCTATCAGACGGAACGAAAAATATCAGGAGAATCTGTTTCTGATGCTAAAACTGAGGGCGATGAACTCATCTGGCCTCAAATCCAGTCTTTCATTTTCACTTCCAGTGAAAAAGAAAAAGAACAAGAACAACAACAGTAATACTAATAATAAACAAACTAACATCTCAGCAATAAAAACTTATCATCATGCTTTAGTTGTTTAATAAAACCCACTGAAAAGTCAGGAAATTTTGGGCGTAACAATCACAAAAATGCCATGAAATCCCGGAGAGACTGATTTACCCTGGACTAAGGGAAGAGTGTGTTGCTACATGGATGTTATCCAGTTAGCTCGGGTCGTTCTACATAATTCTCCAAATTGAGAGCATCCTGACTGTTCTCTGCTGCAGGTCACACAACAACAGCCCTGAAACTAATAAATGGAAATTTCACCACTAATGTGATTTTTACTTCTGAAGTTAAAAAATTCCTGCCAAGCATGAGTTCATTTTCTGCTGAAGCCACAAGATCTTCACACATTCTGAAACATGAAGCTTTAACCAGCACTCAGTGAGCCCAGCTTAGTCCAGAACCAGGGGGGACCACCAAACATATCCCCACCCAGAACTTCCATCCAAAACCTTTCAACCTCAGAAATTAACGCAAAACATCCCAGTAATCCCCCCTTAATTACGACACCTTGTGTGTTTTTTTAAAGGGTATTTTTCTTCTATATGATTCACAAGTTTGTCCTTGTGGTTCTGATCTCGTATGCTGATTTATCCGGGCTTCAGCGCCCCACAATGCAGCACAGTGCTTTCATTGTTTTGGCACCAGCAGATAAAATACACAAACTCTAAAAGGCTTCAATGATAATTAGCTAGAGACCATGTGTGTCTTTGGCTTCTCTTCATGAACCTTTTTAACTAAGGAAGCAAAATAAAACATGCATGTTTTTTTCATTCTTTGCTGGTGAGTTGGTGGAGAGAGCAGCTTTGTTTTCTCTGCAGTCGATGAAATATAGTTCTATGCACAATTCAACACCAAACTGCTGCCAAAGGTGTGAATCAGTCACCTGAAAAAATTTCATGTCCACATAGGTTTTGAGAAAAACACAAGTGCAAAGCCCCACCCACTTTCTGGAACGACAGATTTCTGAGGAATATGTTCTTCTGTTCCTGACCCTAACATCCACTGTTCCGGGTTTCAGCTGCTCAATGCACAACACAGAGGTCTCATTGTTGTGTCAAATTCTGCAACACTTACAGATGAAATCTCTAAATTGCATTAGCCTGTCATGTCAATTAACCAGAGAGGAACATGTTTCAAGCAGCGACGCCAGTAAAGCATGCAAAATAAGTCATAATTAGAGTCACATCATACAAAAAATAAATAAATAATTTACATGCTTGGAGATGTTTAATGTTTCTGCTGATGTCACATATGCTCCAACATTCATTTAAAATGCAGAAATGTGCACGTTTATGTTCAATAAAAATCTGCACTTGTGTTTCAGAAGAACTCGAATATTCTAAAGAAACACCAACCAAAAGGAAATATATGGGAAGAAAAAGCACCTGCCTACGCCTCAATTAAGTCTGAGAGAAAAGTATCTATAGCTGCCGCTGCAACACACTCTGCATATGTGTGTGTGTGTGTGTTAATGTGGACGTGCACACAATTGTTCTGAGGGTGGGTGTCAGCAAAGCTACTGCAGTAAAAAGTTGTTGAATATAATGGTCATTTGGCAGAAATGTAAAGGAATAAAAATGAAGAACGCTTCTAAAAAAAAAAAAAAAAAATGGAGGCGTGGAGTTAAAGGAAAGGACATAAAACCAAAACACATTGAAGGTAATATTTATCACAATACATGGAAAAAACTGCAGGAGAGGGGATGAAAATGCAAAAAGGAGAAGAAGCAAAAGAAATAATGAGGGTGGAGACGAAGGACCGAAGATGTTGGAAGACGGGGGGAAAAAGCAAGAGAGGTAAAAGGACAGGACAAAAAGATGAAGAAAAGAGGAGCAGGACGTGGAAGAGAAGAGGTGGAGAGAATGACATACAAAACACCCATTTTCTTTGATTTTGAGTGATGATGATGATGATGCTCAGAGTGTGTGTTTATATGGCCTCTAACTGAGGAAGACTTGGTGGCTTCCAGCTCTGCCAGCCGACCTGGATCTCACACAGCACAGCTGGACCTGTCACCTCCACTTATCCTGCAGTCCACATGGACAGTAACTCTGTGCGTGTGTGTGTGTGTGTGTGTGTGTGTGTGTGTTCAGTACAGTGCTGGGTAAAAGCCAGCTGGAAAAGCTTGTGAGCATTAAGGTGCATCAAATTAAATTTTACTGTCCCGCTGCACTCTGTAACCGTAAATTATCCGCTGGGGTTGCCAGGTTTGATGTCCGGCTGCAGCTGGAGGAGAAACTAAGGTGGAGTCCAGGAACATATCAGAAGCACAGTTTTGGGTTTACAAATCATAGTTTGGTTTCTATATTATCTATTAGTTGCAGCTTTTTTTAAAGGGGCATTGTGTAAGAATTATTTTCATCTAATGTTGGAATCGTGTATGGCATTCTGACGTGTAGCGCATTCGTCTCACTTTCTCAAACGTGTTGCAAACGGTAGCCGTCATGTCTCAAAAAGCCTCGACAACACAGATGAAAGCATGTCGTCCCACAGTTAAAAGTGTTCATTCTGTTAAGAACTCACTTCTGAAGTTGATCGTTAATTCACAACAACACAGTTCACCTACTTTTACTACACCTACAATTTACTTCACAACACCAACTACTGGACTTCACAATACCAGCATACATGTGTGACCATCATTAAACGTACAGAATTAACCAGTAACACAGTTACTGTATTTCAAACTTAACAGACTCAGGTAAAGAAGTTCCCTCTGGATCATAACTGGTCAGGGGGAAAACATCTGGTGGAGGAAATTCACCGTTAGAACTGGTTCCTCTGTGTTTATAAGGAAGAATGGTTCTCACAGGGAGAACGTATCCCGACGGGGAAACTGGCCTCGACACAGCCCCGGCTTTTTGTCCCAGTAAAAGCAGCTTATAAGCCTCCCACCAGCTTTTAGTCTGGCTTTACTGCGACTGTAAAGGCCCCTGAAACCACGTAAACATACAGTTCTGTACCAACCAGGCTGGTGTATTTTTGCAGAAAGTACTGTTATGCTGCCCATGGTAGCCATGGTAACAAGCAGCACTGTCTAACAAAACTGAATGAAAAAAAGTTAGCTTTGGGCTCATTCAGGCAGAACCGTTGGCTTACTTGTTGAGGAAAACCTACTTCAGCATCTCTTTTAAAAGGTCATAATTCACCAATGATAACACAGATACATGCAGACATCGATTTAGGCCAATAAACAACAGAAAATTGTTACACGATTTAAATCATTTTCATTTTTAATCTGTCATTTAAATCTTTTTCAGTTATGTTAACTGTACGCACCCTTGAGCATTATTACATTATTAACAATGTCTCAGGAACAGTAGTTTTTAACTCTGTGGGGTAAATGTGATGGATAGCTACCCTTCAGCTGATCTACGGAAGTTTTCCAAGCATTTCTATCCCGTCCAGGAGGTTTACAATCCAGCCACTAAATGTAGTTTTATTCAGAGACTCTATCTGGTAAATCCACAATGATCCATGATAACAGCATTATTTATCACATTTCACCATAAAAACATCACCATCACTACTATGTTGCTAAGAGACCTCTATTTAGACCTGGACATGATGATGAAGCCACTTCCTGTCAGACTTTCCACCAATCAGAGAGCTTGGATTGACGGTAACGTCCAATCAGGAGCAGCCAAAGATCAACCAGTGAGCAGAAAGTTCTATGTGTGTGTGAAAAGAAGAAAAATAATGCTCCTCTATGGCTGGAATAAAGCCAAGAAGACGTTTCTGATGCACGGTGGCGCCACAAAGCAGCTGAGCTGGAGTTGGTTTAGTGAGTAGCAGGAATAACTGGAGTTGGCCTCATAATCTGACAGCTGAGGCCGTCCTGAATAAATAATGTCTGTGCATGTTGAGTGGAAATTAAAGGGTTGAACTTCCACATGTTTTTTTTAGTTTCAAAGGTGAAAGCATTCTCGGTTGCTACTCTGCATTTGATTAAGTGCTATATAAACAAAGGTAAGTTGAATTTTTCATGAAATTTAAATTTATGTTTTTTAAATTAATAACGGAAGATGACAACAAATATTACAGATTTATTTATTTATTTAATGCAGTAAATTATTAAAAGAAATCAGGCCTGACCATAGACAGACACACAACACATCTTCAGAGACAGTACTATCACACAATGCATGTATTCAATAGAGTCCACAATATATACTGTATATGGTTAACCACATATATAACCATATATATCTGAGATATACATGGTATATATGTGGTTATCCAGTGTGTGACATGGGACTGGGGTAGTGGGGTTGGAGGGTCTGGCGAGTAACCTTCTGTTTGCCTTAAAGACAGATCCACACTAGTTTCCAGCAGGTATAAGAACAGCTGCACTTTGATTGGTTGATCATTGGTTGAGTAATATACCTATAAGTTCAAGTAATATTTAAAGTATTTCTCTCCTCTCTGACATAAAGAACTTTTCCTGTTTGTACTAGCAATAATAATATCTTGTATAATCTTTAAAGGCTGTAAAGAGAGTTTTCTTTGTGACATTGGAAAGAGCTCAGAGGTGTGATTTAAGGGTTTCCAGACACTCAAGAATCCCGTATTTCACACACTTCTTATAACTAAAGTATCCTGTTAGTGATATTTGTTGTTAAGCATTTCCTGGATACACCCCCATTGTGCTGAAAACATAGTTTCTCCATGTTTATAATAATAAAGATCATGTCTACATATTTGTGGTTCCTGAACGTTGATGACTAACGTAAAGCTTCTTCAAATCAAACCCTTTAATAACTCATCATACCATGTCTATTTGTCTGGAAAAGCTACGCTGACTGACTGTAGGATGTTTTCTTTCTCCACAAAGCGTTAACTTTAAATGTGACATTTTTGTATTTGTGCAGCAGGAAAACTAAAGCTGCACTTTAACACACAGACTGATGATAAGTCTGCAAAACATTTATCCTCCTTAAATCACCTGCTGTTCGTTGTACCTGAACACGATGAAATATTGATGCAGAAATCAAACAATCCAAAGGAAAACAACAAATGTGTCTGATGCTGAGGTGTGAAAATGGACGTAAAACATTCAGAAAGGAAAGCTGCAGCAGACGTTGAACATGACGACATATTCTCAGGAGATACTTTGGATTTAAAATCACAGTTTAACAGAACATCAGTAAATGAGTGTTTAGTGGATTATTTCTGTGTTGTAACAGCTGAGTGTGTGGGATGCCAAAGAGCTGATTCTGCTACTGAATCCTGTTTTAAGCGCCTGGTATCCCGGGTGCCTGATTAGCAGCACCTGTGAACATGGTCCTGCTTCTGTAGGTGTCATACTCAACTCTGCTGCTCATCCCACAAATGCATTTTCCTTGCAAATATGGCTCCATTTAAAAGGAAAAGAAAGATATGTGCATCCTATCCTACTTAACGTGGATTATGTTCTCCCAGCACATGTTGTTTTATTGGTTATTTATATCGGTGGAATAGCCAATATACAATGTTTAATTTTGAAGCCAATATCAGCTGATAATAATGTGCATATCTTCCAAAAAGCATTGTTACAACAAAGAAATAATCCACCAAACACTCATTTCTGTGTTACATTTATTTACTGCAAATATTGGTGAGCTAAAGTTGTAAGTGGAGACAGCAGCACAAGCGATGTGCTGCACCAATACCATCACAATCCATACAGCAAAGACACGGTTAGGGTCAGTTCTGTAGAGAAACACAGATTCAGGGGGATGATCTAGACCAGCCATACTCATCTCATGGCCAAATCTGGCCCGTGAGGGACTGCTGACTGGCCTTTGATCAAGTTGGAAATGTTCAATAATTCCTCCTAGCTTTCACACGAGGAATTGGATGTAAATGGAGTCCTCCTCATCACTAGTTTAGATGACCTTTTATGATTGGGGCCATGAAGGCAGTGAACATTTTGCACGGTTCAGAAATCACTACCGGTCTGTGCAGCAAAAGGTGCGTCTGCCTGGGTGAAAAATCTTAGTAAGCGAAGAACAGTTGACATTGAAAACAGTCAGTTTAATAACAGACAGGTGAGTTTGCCTTCGTATTGCCGTCTCTGTTGATGCCAAACTGTTGTGTTAAATTTGCTAAATGACAGTTGCTGTATGCAAAGCTGCTAATATTAAACACTATTACGTGGTTGGTAGCACAGCACGAAAAGACAAGATTCAGAGCTGACTTATTCAACCACATCAACAATCTTAATGGCTACAACTACTGCTGCTGATAAGCCACCGTTACCTCGCTTCAAATGACTGCAGCAAGAGCGAGAAGCTCAATATTCAGGCCTACTGCAGAACAATGTTAGATGGGCTGAGTGGGGGGAGAGTTCTGCAGGCATCTTTGCACTATGCAAAGAAATTCGCTCCATTTCTTTCCAGTCAAAAAACAAAGAAAGCAGAGGAGTTGACTCAGGAATCTGTGGCTCTGGTTGCATTAATATAACGAGCCACTTGAACAAGCCTAACCTGCAGCTCCAAGGTGGGGATGCAAATGTGGGTGAGCTCTTTGAAGAAGTGAGGGCTTTTAAGACATCGTTGGGTGGACACAGAGGGAAAACAACTTCACTCCCCTACTCTGCTTGGTGTTCCTACAAATAGGACGGTGCGGTCACGCATGGTAGCATTGCTGAAAAAAACTTGTCTGAAAAAACTTCAAATTCCCACAGCAACCTGTCACCGGGTCCAGCAGAGTCTCAGTCAGTGGGAACTGTGGTTAACAGCCAGTCATGGATGGAAAACAAGCACAGTGAAACTGGTGGGACTGTGGTCATTCTGACCAGAACTAATAGAACCAATCTGAACGTACAAATCAGAGCCACACCGGGTTACACCCACACACACATACACACGATCCAGACTTACTGGGGCACCAAATATGTAATAATCCTTTGTTGAAAATAATCCCCAGTTCGACCTTTGTTTGAGCAATATTTGCTAAAACTGTGGAGGCCAGCTGTTTTGGTGGTGGGGAGGTGAGGGGAAGAAGAGATTAGCAATCCTTTAAAAAATCTAAATATCTGTCCTTGTACAGATTATTGGTCTTGGGGGGTTAAAAGGTCAGAACAGACTGAGGGAACAATTTGATCATTACAGGAAAATTACTTTTTGAATTTAAAACTATTAGAAATCAGCAGACTAAACCTTTAGAAAAAGGTTTATTTGTAAACAGCTGCTCCCTCTGGGACATATAAATGTTAAATCTGTCCACATGCCGGCTTTTACACCAGTTACTAAACCTTTTATTTTCATAAGTTTCCAGAGCTGGTTTGGCCATCTTCAGATGATTGTTTTCTTCATCAAGGCAATAAAGGAATAAACAACCACTGTTCCCCTTAGTTCATATAGATAGTTTCCTCCTCATTCCCAGCAGCAGCTTCCAGAGGCCGACATGCTCTTTGCTCCAGATTTTCAACCAAATAAATGTAAAAACCTCAGCTATAAACGGACTGAAAAAGTGAATAGGCCGAGGATTTTTCATGTCAGGAAGGCTGCTTGAATAAACAAACTGCTCGATGGTTTTTGGTTAACTGCAGGTTTACCATGATAATATGCTAACATGCTAGCTGGAGGCTCACTCTTAAAATCTCCAAAGCACGCAGATGATGTTTTCCGAGGCTGAATATTCTCAGAGAGCAAAGCTAAATATCCCTAAGCAGGTTGTGAGCAGCTGTTAGAGCTACCAGCAGGTTTATAGCTGAAGAAGAACTCCATACAACCATCTGCAACATCCAGCCAACACCACCCTGTGTCACCATACACGCAGAGGGTGGGCCGTACCACAAGCTTAAGCCCCCAACGTGTTGTTTGGAGGAACGACAATGTGGTCAGTCTTTCTGAGGCGATGTGAGTCAGACCCTAACACCCCCTGTGGCATCAGAAGCCATCACTGAGCACGATCCTCTGCTCTGTTCATCTTACAATGACTGCTGTGTATTTTTACCAACACTGACGTCGCCTGTTGGCTGAAGCAGACCGATGCTGAGTCTGAAAATCACTACGTCCGCCATGCAGACTGAACCAGAACGATGACCAGAAAAGAAAAGTGGCACTGACGAGAAAGGCTTGTGCCCGGTTCCTCATCAGGTGGATGGGAGATCAAACATGTGGCCCCTGTGCTTTACAGCAAGTCCACAAGGTTCCCATGGTAACCTTCATTTGGCACCAACTGTTTGTTACAAACATGGCCGCCATCGATGCTTCCTCCTCTCTGAACATCATCTTCTAAATCTCTCCTGTTAATGATTCCCTGCTTGGTTTAGTTCTTTGTAGGACTTTGTAGGACCCTGAGTTCCTGGGTCAGACCCTGCAGGTGACACTTCCTCTGACATGGTGAGATTCCCTCTTTGCTTGTTGGGAAATCAGTTTCTCATCAGGTGGTTCTGGATCCATTAAATCTGGATATTTAACCAGGCAATCATGAAGTTATTGATTTTTAATAACAAAGTTTTATCTGCTGCTATCTTCACGTTAAATCTGGTCAAATGTGATTCAGTACAAATGCAGTTTATCTCATAACTAGGGATGGACCGATATGAAAATATTGGCCGATACCGATATCCGATATTAATATTGTTGTTATGGCCGATAACCGATATTTACTGATGTCGATATATATATTTTGTTTTAAAAGGTTTAAGATGATCAAATTCTGTACAAAGTGAAAATAAGGCAAACATTAGGGGTGTTAGCTTCCCACCATTGTTTGTGAAGTTCTGGATGGCAGTTTTTCGGTTGACATATCAAATTTGTGGTGCTGAATGAGTTGACACGGCATCCTCCTCGCATTACTTCGACCTTGTAGATATTGCATACTGCTTTTTGAGTACCTTCTTTTTACACCGTGAAAAATTACCACACAGCTGAAATTGCTTCTTGCTTCAGTTACATCCCACAATGTAGTGCTGCATCGCTGTCACAAGTCCAAACATGGCTGCATGGCCAAACCTCCCGACACACATATACAGACAGCAGTTATACGAAACTAAATATTGGCTGTTAATATCGGCCCAGTTTTGCTTATTGGACCGATACGATATGTTAAAAAATGACTAACATCGGCCGATACCTAATTAATGCCGATATATCGTGCATCCCTACTCATAACTAAACTACAGATGTTGAATCTGATGCTGCTCTCTGTTGCCACGGGGGTTTTGTCAGAAAAGATGGAGCATGGGGAGGATTTTAAACTTTTTAATTTTTAAAATTGAAACTTTTTTTTTTTTTTTTGCTCAACTTTTGTCCTCTTCATTTTGAGAGGATTGGCCCTTTGGGAAATAAATGGTTATTAATTAAATAAGTTAATGAAAAAAATGAATCATTATTGTTAAATTTAAAATGAAAACTCAAGTATAATAAATAAGACTTATTATTTGTTATTAAAATATTTGATTGTCTGGTGATAGTGTGGATTGAAGGGTCTTCTGACTATTTTTGTCTCCTCTTTCTTCTTTCCTTTTTGCTTCTTTTCGCTGTCCTCCTTTTTCTGTCCTCCAGTCAGGTCTAGCAAGATTACATAGATTACAAATTTAAAGTAAATAAGTAACAGTGTATAAATAAATAAATAAATCATATTATCAAGAGGAGCCTTATATCCATAAACCTCCTCTTATAATGTAAATTTGTTCGGCAGCCAGACCATCATTCTGCCGTCACCATGCTGGACAAGTTTAAAAATAAATAAATGAATTAGATTTATCCATTTTTACAAGGTTTGTGAATAAATTATTAAATTAAAGTGTATGTTCTAATGTTTATTGAATAAATAAATATACTTATGAAAAATAAAAGTCCTAATTTAAAGCTAAACGCAGCAGGTTTTATTACCATTCTTTATTACTACTATTTATTACTGAACATCTTTTTCTTTGTTAACACCTTGATGCCTCTTCTGGCCTTTGTTAATTTTACTTCTTTTTCACAAACTAATGTATTTTATTTATTTACTTTTATGCACTATTATTTATGTAATTAATGTAAAATTTTTATCTTTATTTATTGTTAATAATTTATTCAACATTCGATTGTACTGTATTTTATTTTGTTGTTTTCTTCCGTATTTTTCATATTTATTTTGTTTTTATAAATGTAAATAGATTCAGACATTTATGGGTATATATTTTCACCAAAATCTCATTTGTTATATCTTCTCTAGTCTATTTTCCTTGCATACTGAGTTAAAATCTGATTTCATGGTGCTTCATGTACACTGAATGCAGCTCACCGGAGATAAAACAAAACAAAAAAAAAGGCCTGAATACATCGGGGAGGCCCAGGTTTCTCTGTGTGTGACTCAGCAGACGTTTTACCTCCATGAACCATCTCGTGTCCAAATCCTGATGAAGTCTCTTTCAGTCTTTGAATTGCAAATAATTGCCTTTTGTTTCCACATCATTTGTTGTGCAAACCTCGTCTGTCAGGCGTCCTCCCTCGTCCAACCCTCCCCGTCTCTCCCATCTGGCTCACTCGCTTTGAAGGACTGCGTTTCCCAGGGTGCATCTGTACGCCAACAGAGTATTTTAAACACACACACACACACACACACCAGCCCTCTCACCTGGACATCCTGCTGCATTTTTGTCTCAACTAGAAAACGCTGCTGTAATCATATTTATGATGTTTTATGTCTGACTGTGTTTCTGATCAGCAGCTGATTTATTCTTCACCTGCTCACTCTGTAGAAATCAGTCATTCCTCTTGAAACACAGGTAACCTGCAGCTTTTCCCTCAATGATTCAGACCACTCAGTCGCCCACAGACTGTCTCTTTAACTCTGAACCGCGACAGCTTACTGCTGCTTAGGCCCCTGTTCAGCCCCCTTATTATCTCATTAGCAGCTTCCTCTTGTTCACAAAGACTGAGGTGCTACTTAGTATTAATTATGTGTGAATGACACACTCTTTAATTTCATTAATACTTCATTCTAAATGAAGAAGAAAAGATGTCAGACTTTCCTGATTTCTATAGTAAGGAATTCCTTAAGCTTAATGGTCACAACTACCCGATTAACCCCGAGACTTAACCCCCAGCAGCTCCGAGCAGACGTGAAGAGGGAACAAAATGTCCTCACTTTCCAAAAATGTCCTCAAGTTCAAGGTCTGAGATTCCTTCTTATGAGGACTGAAGCACAAACACACACACACTTCACACACTTCTGAGCCATTAATCAAAACGAAGAAAGCAGATTGCTCAAATATGACCTTGGACACAGAAGCAGCCACCATTGAAGAACAAGAAGGAATTCACTAAAGGCGGGTCCGAGTAAACATTCCTGCCGCGTTACACCCCACACCAGCCCCCACTGTGTGTGTGTGTGTGTGTGTGTGTGTGTGTGTGTGTGTGTGTGTGCACTCCAAACACAAGCTCCAAGCCGTGCATGAGGCCACATGGCATCTGTACCAAGGAGGTCAGGTAGCTCACATAACAAAAGTAACTCACACACAAAGGAACAGTTACATAAATTTTGGGTTGTGTCCAGGACGCTGTGTACAGAGCTGAAGGAAACAGAGGACTTTGGTCGCGAGTCGGGGTGGAAGAAAGAGAAAGATGGGAAGCTGAAGTACAGGTTTAACACACCTGAACTTCCCAAGCCAAAACTTTCTTATACAAAAACTCAACCGTCAGCGAAAAAATGAAAAATGAGAGCAAGTTTCAGCCCGAACCGAAAGAGCGACGTCTTACATGATGGGATAAACAGGAAGAACTGAAGCAAGAACAGCAAATATTTTTATTTCTAATTAATCTGCTGTATCCATTAAAGCTAAAACTTTAAACAGCTTTTGTCGAGTTCAACGCTCACAAACCTGAAAAAGGAACATTTTAGAAGCAGGAATCACCTAAAACACACCTCAAACCCATATTCCATCTGACCGAAGCGTCTGGACCCTTGACAAAAAAACACAACAACATCTTAAAGATTTCCACTGAAAATGGTCCCAGACAATAATTAGCCTCCAACGTTATGTTTACGGATTCATGCGGAAGGTCTCTGGGGACGAACACAACAAAGCAGCAGCTTCATCTTTAAGATAAACAGAAAAACATCAAGCTTGTAAGAAGGCTTTTTTAGGAAGTCAGCTGCCTTCCTCTTTCAGAAATACTTTGTCCTTTAAAGTCGCCACACTTTCTCAACAGCCTGCACAAACAAGATGAAAGAGTTTGGTCTGTAGACACAAACTCATCAGGAGGATGAAAGAATACAGCCCGGCTGCTCCGATCCTCCTGCTGCGTCCCATTACTGGGTTAGTGTGTTCGAACGTGAGGCAGGACGGCGCTGGAAACGTGCACATTGCCCTGCACATGTGCACACCTTCTGTCCACTTTCACTCAGTGCCACTGGTGCTTTCTGCTCTTCCACAGATTGCAATCAACACTCCACCCCCAACCCAGAAGAGAGCAGCCTGCCTCAACCGTGGCTCCTGGCTGGCATGGATCAGCACCTATGCACACACACACACACACACACACACACATACACACGCTCGCATGCATGCACGCAACAATAACAAGTTGTATGTAGATTTATAGTGTTGGCATCCAGTCCGGTCAAACGGGTGGACCCCCCCGACACACACACACACACACACAACCAGCTCTGTGTTTTGTTTTCCTTTTCAGAACGCCCATGAAAAGAATTAGCAAGATGAGAAAGTAGCAGGCAGATCTCTCGGGGCGTCCATCTGTCCATTACTGAAATAAAAGCTGTCTGCTCAGAGAGGGAGGCGTGATGGAGGGATTTGTCGATATGATAAAACAAGGATTTGAGGCTGAGCGCAGTGGGTAATCGAGGGACTACAGACAGATAGATGGACAGATAAACAGAAGGAAAGCCGGAGGATCTGTTCGTTTGCTGACCTCCAAAACCAAAATGGATCACCAACTGACTCTTCAATTACAATCATCAATTACATATTATAGTTCAGCTATAGTTGGAGGAAACCGTACAGCTCTCTGAATTCCCCCCAAACTCATCACACTGGTTTAAACAACGTTGGGAATGTGGGACCTTTTTCACTGCTGTACCACTAAACCTGCAGCAGAGTAGTTGTGTTATTAGAGATGTCAGCTGTCAGAGCTCTGTTTGATGGTACCCTGAGTCTTCTCGTCACCTTGGTCTTTACTCCCTGTTAGCATACAGCTGCTGGGCTGAAAGCTTCAGTTAGCTGTAGCTGTACTCTCTGCTAACTCAACCAAAGACTTCAGTAGTGTTTCTGGGGACGTGTTGGAAGTAAAAAAAAAAAAAAAGCAATCTGCCACTCACATTTACACCTCTCTCCATCTCCTTCACAGTCACTGCCACAACCGCTCAGCAATCAAATTAGCTTCACTCTCTTACCTAGAATATGTGCCAAAGGAATGAGCACTTGGGGCTGTAATTGCTACCAACTAATAACAGTAACCTTTCTATGGCCCCAACTTTATAATCAGTGCAGCAGAGGACATGAAGAAGAGGTTAGATGGGTCGACAAGCTGCACTGAGATCCAAACCAAGCCCAGAGACGTCAGCCTGACCATCTTACACCCGATGTCTCCAACACAGTCAACAACATGCTGTTAATAACGAGGTTGAGAGGTGAAGGTATACCGGCTGTCGTTTTCTCTAACACTTAAAAGTGAAGCAACTTGGTTCAGACCTGCAGAAAAACAGAATATTTGAGGAAATAATTGATGTGATCTTAAGTTCTCTTCTCATCATAGTATTTAAGCTTCAAGTGTCCCACTTTCTCACAGTTTCATAGCAGATTATCCTTCAAACATGTCAATCTCTAATCTAACAGCCCCCAACACACACAAACAGTTCATTGCTGTGCTTTCTGATATTTGCATATGCTGTGATATCACTGCAATGTAACAACACGGATTGAAGCTGTACAACAGTGAGTCGATCAAACTGGAACCACACTCATCGTATCACATATCACTGAGTTAAAATCTCTGAATTATCCCAATTAAATGTTCCCAGTCTCTCTCACAGCTTACACACAGCCCCTTTTCAGACCGGCTAACTGCAGTCTTCCATAGTGGGTTACTTTCTTTTTTATTGTTTTTTTATTTTTTTTAGGGAGGGGCAAAATCCTTCTGTGCTGCTTTTAACTCAAACCCTGTGACAGCCAACCCAACAGCGCTAATCAGAGGCCATGACAATCAGTGGTGGAGACAGGACCCAATAATTTATAAGAATATACATTTAAATAAAGTTTTTCTGTTTTTCTTTTTAGTAAATCATAATTTGGGGAGAAAATTCTAATAAAAACTCCACAAGAAAATTTGAGATCTAAAACAAGCAAAACGAAGGCAGTTTAAAGGTCAGTTTCCTTCTGTTTATATCTCTCACAGATTTTTACTGATCACATCTACTGAAGGTCAGAGATTAACAGACCTTTTTATTTCCCATGACTTTCTGTCACCAAACAGGAATTAGGAATGAGGCCGTGCCACATATTATACAGCTTTTAGGGTTAAAAGGTGACAGGCTGACATCTGGACACAAACACCCGAAAACAAAAGAAGAAAAAGAGGAAGAAGTGGAGCAGCAACATCCAGACTCTGCAGCTCCCAGAAAACCCAGGTTAGGAGGAGGGCAGGGAGCCAAAGAAACCCGGAGAGGTTAGCAGATCTGAGGCGAGT
This sequence comes from Melanotaenia boesemani, assembly GCF_017639745.1. Classification (NCBI taxonomy): domain Eukaryota; kingdom Metazoa; phylum Chordata; class Actinopteri; order Atheriniformes; family Melanotaeniidae; genus Melanotaenia; species Melanotaenia boesemani. The sequence goes on from NC_055685.1 coordinate 2,539,053, forward strand.
AGAAGGTGGTAATCTCAGAAGAACATGAGGATGGTCAGATTTTACACAGCTAATGCGAAACACACAGATGGAGGATGGTGGAAAAGGTTGGTTGGTGAGAGAGAGGTGTGGGCTGTGGGGGAGAAAATCCAAAACAAAAGCAGAGCAGGAAGAGCTGAAGAAGCCATCAGCTCGCTCCAGCAATTAGTCCTGTAGGACCGGGTTCTGCTTTTCTAAAGATTTGTTTACACCTAAAATGTGTCTGGTGTTTGTGCGCCAGATGGAGTTTCTGCTGCATCCGTCAGCGCCGTTTCAACAAGTCCAAAGCAGCCGTGGATTTACAGCAGGCACCATGACATTTCGGAGTCGACCCCCCACCTCCTGCAGGCTGCCTTCCCCCTAAAACAGGCCCACAAAATTATTTTCACTGACATTTCCCCCAATGCAGCAATGCGCGCTCCCAAAAGCCAATTTCCAGGGCAGAGGAGGGGGGAGGAGGGTATGTCATGTTTGGGGACTGGGAGCGCGCAATCGCCCCCCCACCCACCGCGTCAAAAACTCAGTTCGGGGACGCGCAATCGGGCACGGGCCGGCCTATAGCGGGGAAGCCGATTGGCCGAAGCGCAGCTCCATCTGCGCACGTGACATGCACTGCTTACAATAAATAAACAGCGCCGAAAAATGTCTAAGAAAATCACAGATGAGGCTCCAAAACACAAACACGCACAAATAAACAACACAACGCACTCACAATCATGCGTGTGTGGGTGACATGCGCGCCAACGTGCTCGATGTGATCCCAAAAACTTGAGCTTGAAATTTTTTGGGGGGGGAATGTCCGGTGGGAGGAGGGGAGCGCGAGGCAGTGGCCGTGCGCAACGAAAAATGACAGCTCCACGGACACGCCGTGGACTTCCCGGTGACCGTCACAGACCCGGTTCCGCTCCTCACACTTTGGAGAAGCTGCGGAAAGCCGGCACAGTCCGGCCATCCGAATCGAGCCACACACACGCGCGCACACACACTATTACAAGCGAGCTTACCTACACAGTGAATGAGTTTGTGCCTCCAAGAGTCAAGTTCCTGCCGAAAGCCGCGCCTCTCTATCGTGCATTGCTGCCTTTTGCACAGACTCGCCATTTTCTATCGGCCCCTCCCGTGGGCGCGCACATACTGCTGGGTGCTTCCCTGCGCGCACGTCACCGGTGCGTTTTATTCTATGGCTTGGTGGAAAGAGATATGAGGGGGACGGGCTGCAGCATCCCCCTTTCTATAGCTCAGTTTGTCCCACCCACCGAAAGTGCCCCCTCCCCTCCGTCTCTGCCAGCATCTCTGCGCGAGGACGTGCTGTCATTGGTCGTTTGACGGGATGTTTGTCTGTTTTAATGTTCTGTAGAGAGACGCACAAGGCGCCTGTGCTCCAAATTTGTCGTGGCTTTAAGCGATGTGTGTCAAAGGGCGAGGGTGTGCCGGGGATTTAAACAGCGCATAAAGACACTGCATTGTTTAAATCAACAGATGTGTTTCAGTGGAGATCACAACGTGGGAGGAAAATTAGGGCCCGAAACAACCCGCGAGGCAGCAGTTTATGCAGGAAAAAGCACCCGCAGCGACTATGAGGCTGAAAATTCCTCAATCTTCATGTAATAAACACCTACTCACTAGTAGCAACTTGTTAGTGCTTTAGCTTATCTTTTAAAGGATTAAAGTACAAAGTGTAAAAATATACTTTTTGTTTATTTCCTGTGAATTACAAATCTTTCCCCGGACCTGACATGCTGATAATCTGATTTTCTTTCGTTCTAACTGCAGAGTTTTAGAAATATCCAAGTCACTAGAGTGTGAAACTACAAAAGAGAAAGGAAGGTTTTAAAAACTCACCTCCAAAATATTTAATTCATTCTTTCTAGAAAGGAACCTGAACACCGTTATTAGGAGATAAAATGAACATCTGAATATTATCATTCAAAAGAAACAAAACTTTATGAATCACAACAAATGGCTGGAGCATGACTAGATTGATTTCACTTTTTCCCCTTTTCTATTCAAGTATTTTGTGTGTGTGTGTGTGTGTGTGTGTGTGTGTGTGTGTGTGTGTGTGTGTGTGTGTGTGTGTGTGTGTGTGTGTGTGTGTGTGTGTGGCTTCATTAAAGTCGTGTTGTCAGTAAATCCATGAATCCACCTCATGTAACAAACTCTCAGCACCTCAGAGCAGCTGTTTCTGCGCACTGGGAAGACCATAAATCTGGTTCCATTTACCTTGCCAAAACGCGGTGCTAATCACCAAATTGAAACCAGAAATGATACGGTGTCATTAAAAGGACCCTCGCTGTCGTTTTATAATCCTACAGAGACGATGGGCAACACATATAAAAAGCAAGGACAAACGCTTTCACGTAGAAGCACTCTGGCTAATTAAGTCATTGAACTCGATGCCCTCGACAAAGATGTCTCCTGCGGAGGGCCGGCAAGTGGAGGAAATGAGCCAATAGGAAGACATTTTGAGTCGAAGCAGCGGAACTCCAACCAATCAAATTTTAGATCCTTGGAGCGACGCTGAGGCAGCTCTGCCATAAAACGACCAGGGGAAAAAAGGTTAAATAGACGCTGAGAAGAGCAGAAATCCTCCAACTGTCGCGTTTTCAGCGATGTAGAGAAAAGAGGCTCTTTAATGAAACAGGTAAAAGGTTTATTTTCTCTCCTCGGGCCTGCTTCACGAACGCGCGGGTGTGTGTGTTTTGAAGGCTGACAGTGTCATGCCGGCAGGATGAAAGGGATTAGTGCGCCGTTACTGTGGCAACATTAGATGGAGGGATACACACTCCTCCTCCCGTCTAATCTGACAGCGCGCCTGATGGCATTTGAACCATTGTTCATGCTAATGAACGGACATTTTCCTTCTTGTTGGGCTGATTTAATGTTTATTGGAAGCTGCTGTCCTGATGTGTTCGTCCTCAGCAGAGAAAAAACACCACGGAGAGAAAATTCACGCAGCTGGGTGATTATTTCTGAGAAAGACCAACGGACAAATGATAAATAAATGTAGCTATAATTACATCTTTCATTTATAATTATGGGGCTTATGCTTGAAATTGATCAAGTAACTTTCATTATATATATATATATATATATATATATATATATATATATATATATATATATATATATATATATATATATGTGTGTGTGTGTATGTATGTGTGTGTGTGTGTGTGTGTATTAGGGCTGTCAAAAATAAGGCATTGACAAATTTATGTAATTAAATATATATTTAATTTAAATATTTTTAATGCAATTAACGCATGTGCAGAGTGACAAGCCCCATACATCCGTCATTTCTCTGTTATGATGACGGGACGCGGAGAGGCCAGATGGAAAAGCTGAGCCGGGTGGTTCTCAGGATGGATTTGAAAATAAACACATTAATGGAGCAACTCATGGAATTCGCCCCCAGTAGTTTAACACCAACTCTTTTCCTGGTGAGAGGGTTTCACACTCACATTTTTCCAATATTGTATTTTTTTAAATTGATTTATTTATTTTTTATTTTTACTTTTATTTTTTATTTTTTTTACTTATGCATTCCACACCAACATGGCTGCTCTAGAGGATCTCTGGTCGTCTCTGTGCAGCAGCTGCTTCCTCCCTCTCCTCTCATGTTCCGTGAATCATGATGGCTGTCAGTGATCAGCTGATCAGCTTTTCTCTCTTGCTGTGAGTGTTGATGGATCAGCTGAGAAGGAGGGAACTAGCCACATGGTTCACACCGTCAGATATTTACCCCAAAGTCTTGAGACCTTTTTTTAGGTGTACATTTTATGAAATATTGAACTGATTATTGAACTGATTATTACAACTAAAGTGATCATGTAAAAAAGTGAAGAAAAACTAGTCAAACAAACAGCCAATGATGTATTTTACTAGTAGGTGTTTACTTTGGGTGATGCTGCTGTAGGACTTTTATCACTGCTGCACAAACACTCACACTTCAATGATAAAAGCAAAAACCTATTTTAAGCCAGATCATCAGTTTTATCAGAGTTTCTTCATCAATGTTGGCTGTTTAACTTCAGTCGTCTCATCTGCTGGTTTTATGACAGAAATTATCACCATGGAGACGGTTGGTGAATTCTGAATTATGATCTAGAAAATGGTAGAGAAAGTTTAGAACAACACATAGAAGTACATTACATGCTGCATTTACTGACCCTTGGATGTCTGACGTTTACCCAAGAGAAGCTCAGTTAACAGTAAATATTTTTAGCATCGGCTCATTCTGGTGATACAATACAGTAAAAACTGTATGATTGATTTGTAAGCTGTGATAAATCACGATTAATCTCTTTGAAAGCTGTGACTGATCTGATTAAAAATTTTAATCATTTGACAGCCCTAATTTATCTGACAAACAACAAGGAAAAGGGCAGAACAAACAAGTAGGTGAGCAAATAGGGTATAGGTATGGTAAATAGAAATAGAATAAATTTATGTACAAGAAATAAATAAGTAGCAATAATAAAATGAATAAGTAGCTATAGTACACAATATAATATAAAATAATATAATATAATATATAAAGGAATGAATTACCAAAAGGTGCCAGATGGTCAACAAAAACTGTGACAACCCTCTCACCCTCTCTCTACACACACATCTCATCAGGTGTTTTAGGTGAGCTAATAACCACTGCCCATTCCCATGTGATCAGCTAATCCATTATCACTGTGATGCGAAATAATACCAAAACTATCAAACAATATTAAAATACAAAATTCATTCACACATTTATGGCTCCTGCACCTTGTCACCTGGTTTCATTTTACTGATTTTCTCACCTGCAAGTTATATTTTTGTAAATACAACCCTGGTTCCAACAAAGTACACTGTGCAAAATGTAGATAAAAACAGAATGTAAAGATTTCCAAATCTCATGAACCCAATTTTTATTCCAAGTTTTACATAAACATCATATCAGATGTTGAATTTGAGACGTTTTATGATTACATGGAAAATATGAGCTGATAGTGAATCTGATGGCAGCAACACATCTAGAGAAAAGTAGTTCCAGGGTGATGTTCAGCATGGTGTAAAAAGTAGTTCCAGGGTGATGTTCAGCATGGTGTAAAAAGTAGTTCCAGGGTGATGTTCAGCACGGTGTAAAAAGTAGTTCCAGGGTGATGTTCAGCACGGTGTAAAAAGTAGTTCCAGGGTGATGTTCAGCACGGTGTAAAAAGTAGTTCCAGGGTGATGTTGAGCATGGTGTAGCATCTCTTCTTCTAACATGTCTGGAAACAGGAGAGGAATGTTGTCCCATTCTGGTCTGATGCAGGATTCTAGCTGCTCTACAGTCCTGGACGTTGGTTGCTGGTTTTTTGCTTCCATGATGCTCCAGATGTTGTGTACTGGTGAAAGGTCTGAACTGCAGGCAGGCCAGTTCAGCAGCCGGACCCTTCTCCTGTGAAGCCAGGCTGCTGTGATGGATGCAGGATGTGGTTCTGCTGAAATCTGCAAGGTCTTCCCTGAAAGAAATGTTGTCTGGATGGGAGCAGATGTTGCTCTAAAACCTCCATGTACTTTTCAGCATTGATGGAGCTTCACAGATGTGGAAGCTGCCCACGCCATAGGCACTAATGCAGCCCCATCCCATCAGAGATGCAGCTTTTCACCTGATAACTAGCTGGATGCTCCCTCTCCTCTTTAGTCTGCAGGACACACCGTCCATGCTTTCCACAAACTAGTTCACATTATGACCCAGTTTTTCTCAGATTGGTGAACCTCTGTCCATCTTTCCATCTGAGAGACTCTGCCTCTCTGAAATGCTCTTTTTATACCCAGTCATGTTTCTGACCTGTTGCCAGTTACCTGGTTAGTTGTCAAATGCTCCTCCATTATTTAATGTTACAATTAATCACGATATTAATCGCTATGATTAATCGTAAAGATCCCTCAATATCGTCACTTTATATAAAATATTATGTAGGAATCATATCAGCAGATCAACATTCGCACAGAATGAAAAAAACTGTTAGATCCTTGTGTTTCCGTTTGTGTTGCTTTGTTTTGTTTCTGTGAGAGTTGAGGAAGAGGCTGCCTGAGTGGGACACTACGGCAGAGAAACAGTTTTCCCTCCAAACAAACAGATTAAGACATCCATTTTGGATTTTTTTATTTTATTTTTTTTTTATTTTGCTATTGGGTTAAAGGAAAAAAAATGACTAAGGTGTGATAGTGGAGGACTGTTCGCTTGTAAAGCAAAACATAAAAAGTTGCAGAGAAAGGAGGAAATACATGCAATACCACCTGCAGGATAACCAGCAGCTTTTTATGCTACAGTTTAACTAACATAACACTGAAGTGAAATGTCATTGTTTCATTTGTCATTTTGTTATTATACGACTCAGGTTGGTCTTTGATCTTGTTGGTCTTTTCCTGTGTTTCTATAGAAACGTTCAAAAGCATTTTTATAATGCAGTTTTCAGAAAGAAGGCTCCCAAGTCCAGGTAGATGTCTTGTAGCCTTTCCATCTATTTTCTCTAAGAGAAATCCAGAGTTGTGTAGGATTGATTTATTCTGCACACAGCAGAGATTTAGATTGAATTGACTTTGTTGTCTTATAATTTTGTATTGTTGGCATGGAAAGATAGAAATAAAAAAATCTTAAAGACCTGTAAGGAATGTTCAGGTAATATTACACATTACAGTGTTGGGAAATTAATTGACACATAAAAATTGTGATAAACATAAAATTGTGACTATTTCTTTGACAATAATCGTACCAAGAAAATCTATAATCTGACCCCAACTTTTTCTGGAATTATGGCTGTAGTTTTTTATGTATATAGACTCCTAGTTTTCCTTCCTTTTTACGCTGCCTGTCCTTCTCCCACTGGATTGTCTGTTGTTTACCTTTATTGCTGCCTCGGTTTGATTTATTGCAAGTTTCAGAGACCATCACCTCCTCCTTTTCATGCCTGTATTTGGGCCTACTTCCACCACAGCCTTGACATTTAGTTCTGTTCAGTTATAAGATTCTGCCCTATTAACTCTGAAATATAAAATAAATGCTTACCTACAGAAGCAAAGCAAATTTATTTATACAGCATTTTTCATACATGAAGCAACTCAATGTGCTGAACATACTGACCGTACACTGAATGACATGTTTTACATATATACAGTGCACACAGACAAGTCAAATTAAGTCAAAAAAAAAAAAAAAGAAAGAAAGAAAGAAAAACTTTCTGAATTTAATGCTCAACAGAAGAAGTCTTAGGACCTACTTTACCAGAACTAGAAGTTTTCTGGTAGTTTGTTCCAGATATCAGGAGCACAAAAACTAAAGGTTTAGCCTGAACTCTGAGGATGGAAAGCAAACTTGACCCAAATATTCTTTAGAAGTCTTGGTGGCTCATATGATGTCAGCAGATCAGATCTATAGTTTGGACCAGAACCATTCAGTCTCGTACACCTGCAGCGTCATTTTAAAATCAATTCTTTATATCACAGGAAGCCAGTGTAGACATGTGAGAACTGGAATAATATGTTCCCCTTTTCTCTTTGTAAAGACACGAGCAGCAGCCTTTTGGTTTTGTTGCAGTTGTCGTATAGAGAGACCTGTGAAAAAACTACATTACAGTTGTCAAGGCGACTCAAGACAAGTGACAAAGTTTTTCTAAATCAATCTGAACCATCAGTTCTCTTAATCTAGATATTTTCTTCAGGCGGTAAAATGCTGATTTGGTTCCTGCTTTAATATGGATGTTAAAATTCAGAGTCCAAAATGACACCAAGATTTCTGTATTGATCCGTTGGTTTAACATTGCTGACTGAAGTTGGACACTCATCTTTGGTGCCAAAGACAATAATACAGATAATACAGATTTATTTATTTTTTTAAAACTTGTCCTGTCCAGCGTGGTGGCAGCAGAATGATGGTCTGCCTGCTGTGAGCTGTGAGGGGAGCTTAATGGGTATAAGGCTCATCTTGATAATCTATTTTTTATTTATTTATTCATTTATTATTTTTAATCTTATTTATTTATTCTGAATTATGGAGTTTATGCAGTCTTGCTGGACCTGAACAGAGGGGACATAAAAAGGATCATAATGAAGAGAAGGAAAAAGAAAAGTAGAAAAAAATGGTAAATGGTCTGTATTTATATAGCGCTTTTACTGTATACCTGGAACGATACCCAAAGCACTTTACATCATACTTCACATTCATCCATTCACACACACATTCACACACTGATGGCGAAAGCTGCCATGCAAGGCGCTCGACCACGACACATCAGGAGCAATTAGGGGTTTGGTGTCTTGCCCAAGGACACCTCGACATGAACCCGACTTGACCGAGGATCGAACCGGCAACCCTTGGGTTACAAGACGACCGCTCTACCTTGCTGAGCCACTCAAGGCCATGCATGAGAAAAAAGGAAGAAGACACAAAGATACTGTAGGTAGAAGCAAAGACCCGTCAATCCAATCTAACGCAAGCAGAGTGTGAGGAATGAGACGTGATCAGAGATGAGTGTGATGAAGCAAACGTGACCTCTAGGGAGGCTGGAGGCAGACTAGGGCAGTTAAGTTGGAAGAGATATAGAATCTTCTAGCTTAGTTAATAGTCTATATATTTTTTATATCTTTCGGGCATTGATATTCAAGAATTCTGCTCCCCTGATCGGTAGCTGCAAGTTTAATTTGTTAATGGTAAATTCTTTAGACATAATAGATTTAAGCTGCTTGTTCTACAAGTTTAGTGCTACTGGTTCCATATTGTAAAGGGAGTATTTCAAATGACAAGAAGTTTCCTATTTCTCTTATATGTTGTTTTATTCCTTTATTTTTCCATTGAGTGAAGTTAATTATGTTTTCTTGTTGTTGTTTTTGTTTTTTTGAAGAATGTCAGGATTGTTCCAGATGGGTGTAAGCTTACAGTTCAGTTCAGTTCAGTTCAGTTCATTTCAGTTCATTTGCTATTTGCAGTATAAAAAAAAACACATTGGAAAACAGTTGCAAGAAGCTCAAAGTGCATTGTCAACATATAACAGACGAAAACATAAAAAACACAAGCCTAAAAAACACACATGGATAGATCATAAGAACACATAGATGCTAGGAAACAATAAAACAACAAAAACACTGTATAATTAAGTAGCGGTAAAGAGATGACTAAAACAATAAGGTGCATGTTCAAGGTATTCAAAGTGCATTGTTCAAAGTCTTCATAGCCTGTGGAAAAAAACTTTTAGCATGACGAGATGTAGTGCATTTAACAGAGCGATATCTTTTCCCTGAGGGGAGGAGGTCAAACATCTCGGAAGCAGGGTGGCCAGAGGGATATGATCTGCAAAGCTCTGGTTAAAAGTCTGGATTTGTAGGTGACCTCTAGGACTGGTAGGTCACAGCCAATTGTCCTGCGAGCAGAGCGAAGCACTTTGTTTAAAATTTTCTTCTCTTTCACAGTGAGATTACCGAACCACACAGTAATAGAGCTGGTAAGAAGACTCTCAATACCACACCGATAAAAGTTTAAAAGAATAGTTTTGTTTGGAGTAAACTCCCTTAGTTTCCGTAAAAACATGGAAACATGGAATAAGCGAAGACTAGATTATTTTTTTTAAATTCCCACCAAGCCATTAAAGAGGAACTGATGTTAATGCTTTTAAAACACTTATGTGTGATTTTGTTAAGTTCAAATTTAGCTTTCCTTGTACCATTCATTGTGTGTTCTTCTGGGGCGACATGGTAAGCATCCTCTAGGGATTTAACTCTGAGTCAAGCTCTGAAATCCTTGAAGCCTCCGTCTTTCTTATGAGAAGAGAAGGAAATTATTTTCCCTCTCATTACTGCTTTTCCTGCTTCCCAAAGAACACATGCTGAAGTTTCTGGCACGTCGTTATTTTCTAGATATAAGGACCATTCTCTTTTAAAGTAGCTGATAAACTCAGGATCTTTAAGTAATGACGTATTAAATCTCCAGTTTCTAGTTGCTGGTTTATTGCGCTTACTTCTCAGAGTGAATGATACTGGTGCATGATCACTAATGCCAATAGGATGGATTCTGATTTCTGACATGTCATTCATCAGCGAGCTGCTAGTTAAGAAATAATCTAATCTAGAATAGGAATGGTGAACTGAAGAGAAGAAGGTGTATTCTCTTAGTGTGGGATGGTGAGAGCGCCAAGCATCACAAAGACCAAAATCCTTCATGTACTGTTCAGCAGTTTCTGAGGATTTCCAGACTCAGTAACTTCCTGTAGTACTGTATTTGTCCAATATAATGTTAAAATCACCTCTTTATAATTAATGTGTTATCTGAGTGACCATAGACTGAGGTGAAGAGGGAGTGAAAGAAGGAGGGGTCATCAACATTTGGACCAGATACATTTGCAATACATAACTTAACATTTTGAATAGATATTGTAATGATTATAAATCTGCCTTCTGGATCTGTGATTGTTTATCTATGTCAGAGTTTAACCTTCTATTAATAAGAGTTGCTCCTTCTCTCTGCCTAGAATTATAACAAGCTGAGTACATATGTGGAAACTGGGCTGTTGAGAGAAGATCTATTGCTGAGTTTGATAAATGAGTTTCCTGTAAGAGGACAATGTCTGCCTTCATCTCCTGGAGCCGATTGAACATTTTTAACCTCTTTTCCCCTATACCAGCTCCACGCACATTTCAAGTGACAAACCTCAGAATATTCATGATCCAACCACAGAAATGAGGCTGTGTGCATATTACTGAAGCCTGTGTCTGTGTACATCCCACTGCTTCTCCGCATGCATGTGTATAAATGTCTGCATGCGTGCTTGTGCTTTTCCCTTATACATTGCGTGTGTGCATTTGTGATGATTGTGCAAGCTAGGCCTGATGTTAAAGTGTGTGTGTGCGCCATGGTTCGCATTATTATAACAAAAGGTAGGATTACTGTTAACTGTGAAAGGATCGAAAGAAGAAGAGTGAAAACTGAAAAGAGTGACAGTGCCAAAGGAAAAAAATAATTAAAAACACCTCAGTGAATTTACTGTTAACTAAATTATCTTTTATGGCAGTTGTATGTATTGACACAATATAATGTGAATATAGGAAGATTAAAGCACATACCAACAAGTCAGCAGAGCCACGGAGTGGCATTAAGGTCACGGTACATCTGTCTATTAATAAATAATTTATCCACCGTGGTGACAGTGCGAGTGCCTTTGGTGATAGAGTTCCTCCTGATGCGAAACAGGACCCTTCACCGATCCAGGATCTCTCTCGGATATTGGTCGTTTACTCCAAAGTTCGTTCCCTTCAGTTCGCGGCCCTGGTTCTTCACCTGCTCCTTCTGTTTGAAGTTGACGAACTTGGCTACAATGGGTCTTGGTCTGTTGGACCCGGGTTTCCTCCCACCCAGACGATGGACTCTGGGAAACAAGATGTTTTTCACCTTTTCCTCTGGGACCTTCAGGTGAGTGTGGATGAAGGTTTTCACCGTGGTCTCAGGGTCCTCCTTCATCTGCTCTGGAATTCCTGCAAATACCAAATTCTCTCTCATGCAGATGGATCACCATTTATTTTATCTTTTTATTTTCCTGAGAGAGTTGGGCCAACCCCTCGGTGAGGGATTTTACAGACCCTCTGAGGCCAGCAGTCTCGTCAGCCAGGGATTCCACCTTCTTCTGGCTGAATTCCAGTGATTCACGTAACACCTGGAACTCTTTGTGGAGAATTTCCACCAGACTCAAATGTGCATTAAAACTACTTAACAGAACGTCTGTTGGGTTGTTCCCAGGTGGTAAAAGAGCTCCAGATTAATCCTTGTTTCGCTGTCTCTTGGCCTTGGATGAGGTAGGTTGGGTAGATGCTTGGTTTGGCTTTCCTATGATGATTCTGTCATAGCACCGATCTATAAAACCTGTCAGGCTGGCCAAATCCTCCTCGCTGTGCTCCAGACTGTACTTTAAAAGATAGTATTTTTCCTACTTTCAAGAATATTTCGATTACAGTGGTGAAAATACAATTGAATGAATGAATGAATGTTTGAGCATGCCTAGTTTGAATCTGCCATCTCACTGGAACTAAGTCACTTAGAGCATCACCGTCACTTACCTTTATCTTCATTTATCTGAAGAAAATCCAGACACATTCATCTGCTCTGATAGCAAAAAATCTTTGACTCAAATATGGCCCACATCTGCAGTTTTGTTTGTTCAGATAGAACTTACTCTTCTGCACTGTACCCTCTGTATATAACATGGAGTTCCCCACTGGTCCAGCTTGGGCCCCCTATTGTTCAGTATCTACATGTTCCCACCAAAACTTGCTGGGAGTTGATTGAGTAATGAACTAAAACTTTGTCTAGGACCAGAGTTCTCTGGTGAGACATTAGAGCTGAGTGTCTTCAGCATAATTATGATCAGATATTTGGTTTGTTGCCTTGATCTTACAAACACTGCAAGAAGTGAGAACTTTGTTCTTGTTCTTGAGGTCACAAGAACAAAATTATGTCATTTTGTTGTGTACATTTTATACTTTCTCACCACCTCGATAAATTTATGTAAGTTTGTTCTCACGGTCTTGGTTTGGGAGTTCTTGCAGCTTCTTCTCGACCAGCTGGACCCTTGAGGAACTCCACATGTCATCTACGGGAGGGTACAGTGCTGACAGAGAAGAGGCAAGTTCTCTCTGCTTGGGAAATATAAAAGTTAGAACATCTTACAAGATTAATTAAGGGCACATTTACACCTGATAGTCCGGGGAACTTAGTCAGATTGGGTAGAGAATTCAGAAACATGTCTCACTTTCATTTTCAATTCAATTCAAATTTATTTATATAGCACAATACAAACCACACCTGCTGAACAAAGTGCTTCACAAATAAAAACAGATAAAAAAAACAATAAGACAACCAAAAAAGTTAAAATAAGATTATAATAAAAACAGTGAAAGTACCAAGTAACAAGCCAAGTTATACCCCAGAATTTCAGGTCATGTTGAAGTCCAGGGAAAAGAGATGCGATTTTGGTCTGAACTTAAATTGAACTACAGACTGAGAGTATCTGACAGACAGAGGAAAACTGTTCCATAGTCTGGGTGCTGTGACAGAAAAGGCTTTGTCCCCTCTGGTCTTTAGCCTAGCTTTAGGAACAACCAATAAGAGCTGATCAGCTGACCTCAAGGGTCTGGGTGGCGTATAAGGCTGCAACAGATTACTTAGATAAGGCAGGCCCAGGGAGTTTAAACACTTACAAACAATAAAACCTTAAATTTTACCTGAAAGGCAAGACCAAACCATTTAGTAAACATCACCAGTTACAACAACTGCAAACCACATCAAAGTAAGGTGAGACATTTTTCTGAATTCCACCCAATCAAATCGAGTTCCCCGGACTACCCTGGTGGGAATGTACCCATAAAGCCCTCAGTGTTGGTGAAGGTGATAACATCTGTTGCACTGTACTAAATATTCTGTACTTTTAGCTCTTAAATGTCTATTCAGTGTGTGTAAATGTGTAGATATAAGTGCTAACAGTTACCATTTAGGTTACGCATTCCAGTATAGGTCTAACTATAAACTTAACATCGTTTACTAAACAGTTCCAACTCGACACCACTGTCCACATGGTGACCAGATGGCCTAAAACAAGTTTTAAAAACAACACTCTCATGAAAAGGTGAAGTTAGTGTCCCTCCTTCTGCTATCAAGCTAAGCTGTCTTCCGCTAAACCCAGCTGCTCTGAAGGCAGTAGTACTTGACCAGTAGTAATCCTTGGTGCGCTCCAGCTCCTGATAATGGTTTTTGTCTTTTGTCATGTGTATCAGCAGAACCCATGACCCTGACACGAGGATCCTTCACCTACTCCAATGGCGAAGAGTACCACGGAGAATGGAAAGAAGGCAAGACTCACCTGCTCAGTCACCTGCCCATCCTCCATCACTGGCATGAACAGAACCAGTGTTGCTACTGTTTGATAAAGACCACAGAATAATGCAGTGTGAGGTGTTGTAAGAGTGATCTGCAGTATCTCTCAGACCTGATTTTATTATCCAAACAGCTATGTGGAATTTCTTGATCTGTGGCCATGTTTAGCCTCAGTCCAAATCATTTTGCACACTTTCTGTTATAGAAGATGCAGAACAAAGTTAGAACAGGATTCATACTGTGATCAAAATCTGAACAAACACCACACAGATATTAAGCTTTCTCTGAAGGATCCAACAAAACTCTGTGTGGATGGTGAAATAAAAAAAGACTTCTCATGGAGACTGCAGGTTCCCCTTTCTAGGAGGAATATTTTTTATTGTAATTATCCAGCAGTTTTTGACAAAATAACCCCTGAAAACCTTTTTCATGCAAAATTCCTTTTAACGCAAGATGATTAAGGATTGTCTTGCATGTCCCGCCTGTTACAAATTCCCCTGACTGCATTTAAATTAGATTTTTAACAGATGATTTAACAATTAATTTAGCTTAATTTGTTTTTTTGTTTTTTAAGATGCATTATCGACATCACAGGCTTGCACTGTGGAGAGCTTATTATATCCTGGCATGACAACTATATCTAATTTTACCTTCATGTAATTGAAATTGTGCATTCCTTCTTTACTTTCTTGTCTTGTAATTTTAATCTGTTTTATTTAAAATTTCAGACAGTCAAATGCCTCCTTGTTGAATTACGTTAAAAAATTAACTATCCTAAGGGTTGTACTTACTTTCTGACTTGAAAATAGGTCATGCTAGATCAATGCAGGCGGGGAGATTATCGTGTATTTTGGGAACATATAATCATATTTAGGTTAGCTGAATAATTAAAATGAATAGCCATAGAACAGCCTTTCATATTAAAGTAAAGCATAAAGAGACATCATAATAATTAGGGTGTAAAATAAAGTATTTTTGGGTACATATAAAAGTGGAGCACATCCTCTGGTTCACAGCTTCAGGAGACCTCTCTACTGCTGGTAGAACTTTTTACAATCTTAGTGATTTCCTGCAGAGATGTTCAGATTTTTATTTATTACACATCAGGGAAATGTCAAACATCCCTAAACATTTAGAATCATGAAGAATTGTCCTCAGAATTACAGTAATGAGGCATTCTGCAAGATGCTGTCCTTTAAAAAAGTTCACAAATTAAGGAACACTTCAGTTATATCAGTCAGTCAGGGTTCATTTGTTCATTCCTTCACTGGCTTCTTACATGTCACAACTCACCTCCCAGAGCCCCTTCTTGCAAAAATAACAGCCTTTCTTTATTCCTGTTGTGTCCTTTTTTCAGTCATCGGGAATTCTTAATTTAGATTGTAAATAAAAACCTTTATACTGAGAGCTGCAGAACTACATATCTACTGGAACCATAACAGAGTCTAATAAGCTGATGTACACCACAGCAACAATGATCCCAGAGATGTTTGGTTTTAAGATAACAAACAACATAAGTAGTAATAAAAGTCAGTATCCCCCATGGACAAAAAGGTTGGAGGCTAAAATGAAGCCAACCATGAAGTTAACCAGCTGTCAGAACAGCAGAACAGTCCAATAAAGAAAGACTTTTGCAGAAATTACAACAAGACCTGAATCACTAGAAACTGTCAAACAACGACACTCACCCCTGGTGACTTGTCTGAAAAAACACCAAGGAAGAAGAAACCAAGAGGATAAATAGAATGTTTTTATTTCCACTGCACCATCCAAGGTGTGCTCTCAGTGTCAGGGTAGTAAGATGCAAATAGCACCATTCAGGGCTAAGACTGAGCAAAACTAAAAATTGTACGTAGAAGAGAGAACACAAAACACTGGTGCTCCATGACTAGTAGATCTAACCACAGCAGTCTCGCAGATCAAGAACCAGTAACCATCACAGTGACAGATATCCAAGCTGGAGTCTCAAGTATGACGAGTTGGAGTGCACCAGGCCCTGGCATGAAACACACCTACTGGCTAAAGAAGCTAACAGCACTCCATAAACAGCTAGCAGCACAAATGAACCATTATGGATTCACACCTCAGTGTGACTGTGGAAACCAACTCTGGAGGCCACCTTCAAGCCAGTTGCACCAGTCTATCACATCTGGCGTGGCTGTAGCACAGGAGGAGGAGCAGTCGTTTTCCAACCCAAAGGTTGGTGGCTCGATTCCAGGCTTCCCCTTTTTCGACCTGTAGTCAGGTAGTGTAAAGCACTTTGAGTGGTCACTGACTGACTGGGAACTGACTGTATATAGGTACAATAAGTATAAGATCTCCACTGCTGTTCTGCATAAGCCTGAACCACCCCAGAGGTGGCAAAATGATCACAGCTGAAGGGGTTGAAGAGTCCTCTGAACGACAAGAATAAAGTCCACTACATCAACATGTATGACATGTCTGTAATCAGATAACCAGCTGGTAACAAATCCCAGGAACACCAAGTGAGACCCGTATCTAGAAAATTGCAGTCCTACAGCTAAGATTACCTTCACACTGCTGGTTTTAATGCACTATTCATCTTTTTGCAGAGGCATGATTTTTTTCACTGGGTTCATATTATGATTTAATGTGACCTCCATCAGACTCCAGTCTGACCAGTCTACAGTCCTGGAGGTGCAAAGAAAGACATCCCAAAGATGCCAGTCAACAGGTTTGCACAGGTTCCTAAATTTAATGATCATCTTATTATAATGGGATTACTTGCCCGGGTGTTTGAGAAATTATTGTTTTACTTTGACCAAACACGTACAAATCTAACTTGTCAAAGCCAGTCTAATACACCCAGAAAATTTGTTTGGAGGTTTAATGACTTGCAGATGCCTCAAACTTCCATCTTTCTGTATCTTTGTGTAAAACCAGTAAAGTATAAGTGGTTTTTCATCCAGTTAAATTGCCAAAACAAAAGCTGCTCTCATTCCCAGATGTCTCTGTCTTTTTTTGTCAGAAATTGGGACTGAAAAGCAGCTCACAGACTGCATGTCTACCCTTTGACCTTAAATCATCTCTAGACTGTCACTCTGCTCTGATAAAATCCTGTGTTTATAACTGCAGCATCATCTCATAAAATCACTGTTGAGGTAACTTAAAGATAACATATGCGTGGTGAATTCAGCAGGACTTACATGAACCATGATCTCCCACAGAGGAAGTTAGAAGCTGCAGGATGTCTGCAACATTCAGTCCACAGTGATGTCGTGTCAGACACATACAGTAGGTGGTTGTATGTATATAATCTGATGTTTTTTGTTTTTACATAAACATGCAAGCTCTCCTGTGTGGTTATTCTATGCTGATAATGACCTTTTATTCTTCTGTGTTCTGGACAGAAACTGCAGGGCATTAAGCCTTTCCTTTCAGGAGTAATAAGTCTCCCGACAACTGTCTCTAGGGATGTTAGTCTGGCTTTGAGAGCTTTAGTTTCATACGATTTTTATCAGACTAACATGCTCATCTGCATTTTAAGTCTGGTTTTGCTAAAACTAACACAAATAGCTGTTCATTTCCAGTTAAATATAAACATGCAAAGTTTGTTATCTATTAAGCTTTTAAACACATACATACTGGATTTCCTGGTCAGTATTTTGTCTTCTCTGTGGCACCTTAATGACGCTCCCACCACCACCACTGCAGACTCTTGTGATCTGAATCCTCTCTCGAGGATCTCTAATAAGATAAATGAATTAAAGGGATGTCAGTAAACATGATAAAACACAGTTAACTGTGGCAACATTTAATTAAAGTGGGATTTCATCTCAGATTGGAGGGTAGTGGGAGTAGTGTTAGTGTGTCACAATAGCAAAAGTTGGTTTTAAATTAACCTGCAGTTGCACACAAGCAGATTGTATTTAGCAGAAGAAAAACAGTGAAAAAACTGAAGTCAGTAACTTCACACACACGTGTACACAGAGACCATCTGGTGGCAGCGAGCCTGCTGAGACAGCATATCGCACTACCTGAACCAGTACGAGCGCTGACAAAAACACCCAGACAACCTTCTGACTGAGGTTCAACAGAATAAAAGCAGCATGGGGAGAGACATATGTTCGCTACACAATTAGCAAAAAAACTGTTGAACTGGTTTGCACTGATATAAGCGTCCTTGTGCTAGTTTTTCACACCAGTATTGAGATTTTTTATTTTTTTATTTTTGGCCCAGACATACAGTATTAGGTTCACAAATAGATGGATCTCTCTGTTGGCTGTTTTTCTTCTTATTGTTTGCTTCAGTTTAAAACACATCCAAATACATATTCAGTGCAAATATTCAAACACAGCAGCAGTGGGTGCAGATCTTTAGACCACAACACATGGTTGATTGAATTATTAACAGAACTACTGCGATTTAAAAACCCTCATAGCTGTAGTTCTTAAGCTTTAAACCACATACAACCCAATTCTGAGAGAGTTGGGGAAGCACCTGAAAATGTAAATTTACCAGATGTATAGATTTCACAAACCAACATTTACTGACAAACAACGTGGGAGACATCATATTCTGAAATTTGCTCATTTTGGATCTGAAGGCAGCAAAACGTCTCAGAAAAGTTTCAGGGGGCAGGGTAAGGGAGGGGGGGTATGGTGGAAAACATCCATACAGAGATAACTTTATGAGACAAGTTGCTGCCATAATTCTTCATGAAATATTGAAATATCAACCTTTAATATGTTAAAAATATGTGAGTTTTAGAAATCTTTGTGTTCTGGTTTTGTCTTTATTTGACCCAGAGTTTTTCGTTAATTCATTACTATCTAGGCCTACATCACATAAACTGTGTGGTGATCAGACTCACTCAACATCTTGAACTAAAAATCTACCTTTTGACTTTTGGAAATCATTTCTGTGGTAATAGTCTGAATTAATTTCAAACATACATGCTTCAGCTACTACTACTGCTACTGCTGTGTATTTGATGCATTTCTGATAATACTTTTCTCTAAACGTGACAGAGTGGAAGAATAATCCCCTCCTCCTCCCTCCCCACAGTTTACATCTCCCCTAAAAGGAGCTGAAGTTCTGTTGGGACTTATTTCTGTAGCACTTCATTTACCTTTTCTGTGATGCTATTATTTTCTCCCACATCGAACAAATGTGTGATTACACATCCTGCTCGTTTTGAATGTGAAATGTTGAATTAACACTGCTGGGTTAGGGTTAGTAATATGAGTGTGTTTTCCTGGAGTTTTCATGAACACAAACCATGTTAGTGTCTATGCATGCTAAGTCACTGTTTGCACACAAACATGTAGGTGTGTGTCAGACAGAGGTCTGCCATGTCACATAAATAATTCAGTGGAGCGCTGGCTAAAGACAAGCCCAGGGACTCTCAGGTTACAGGAAGTAGGACTGGTACATCCACAACAGCCAAGGCACAGACTCAAGCCATTTACTACTGCTCTGTTCCATGCGGTCATTTAACATCTGTGCATTACAACTATTGATTGACATAAAAGCCGGACAAATTCAGCTAAACCATAATTAGCCAGAGACCATGACCCGATGTAGCTTGGAGAAAGGCGTTGCAAAGAAGCTGAAGGACAGATTAGGGGCGATCTGGGGGGATTCGGTTGAGGAGACGGAGAGGAAATGATTGTCCCTTGCTGCAGCAGTGGCTGATAATCTGTACTTCCAGTAAAAGATAAACTGTTAGCTTCACAGCGGTCAGTAAAATGGTAACACTGCTGCTTGATTTTATTATATTCAATAACACCATTCATACTTTGACACAGATCTTGGAGGAAGACACAGCTGTTGGCGTTTGCTGCCAGATGACTATGGCCTCCTTGACACTTTGCAGATTGCTATACTTCAGCGGGTAGGCCATGAAATTTCTGCCTGAGGCTGTCTCTCACTCGTCAGGGCTCCTTCACAGTGAAAAGTTGCATTTCAGTCTCTTCTTTACCCATACGGAGCCCATCTTCTGCACATGCACATCAGCATATATATGGATGTAGGATGTTTCGGGAAAGGAAGGACTCATAAACTGGAATGCAGAGCTCCAGATTTAGTTTGTACCAAATCTGTTTTCCAAATCTCCCGTGAAAACCCAGCTGAGATTAGGCAGAGCGGCCCTAAGCAGCCCTGACAGATGGACTGCCTAATTTACTTTGCTGTTGGCTTGAAGCAAGAGACAACACTCACTTGCCTCACCCCTGCCTCATGCCCTGCAAGAGCCATCCTGCAGTAAATCCCAGTCTGCTGAGCC
The DNA here is from genome assembly GCF_017639745.1 of Melanotaenia boesemani. NCBI lineage: Eukaryota > Metazoa > Chordata > Actinopteri > Atheriniformes > Melanotaeniidae > Melanotaenia > Melanotaenia boesemani. The sequence goes on from NC_055685.1 coordinate 2,559,192, forward strand.
CCCTGCCCCCTCCAGATCTTCTGCTCCTCTCTAACGTGGCAGTTGGAGCGCTCCCTGTAAATCCTCTTCCTGTGCGAGAAGGACCTTCTCAACACGTGCCTAATGGCCTCACATTTTGTTATTCTCCTAATTCCTGCAGATCTGCTAATAGAGTTTAGCAAGAAGAAACGTTCTGTCTCGCCTCGTCTTCATCTGTTGCCGTCCTGATGCTGTAGAAGTATAGCAGAGATTTAATCTCACATTTTACTTTAAGAAAGAACAATATTATAAATAATGAACTCCAAAGTTTAGTTTATGGTATGTTAGCTGTAATTATTTTCTAGGTGATATGACATAAGTTATGACCGTCCAAAAATAAGAAAATAAATAAAGGGATAGCAAACAGTTAAGAGCCCTTCATGGGATAATTCCTGCATGGATGATAATGTTTCAGCTGCAGCAAATTATTTACCCTAACTGATGCATTTCTTCACATTTCTTAACCCTTGTTTGTCAGGGAATTTACTACCCTTATGGGTGATTAGGAGTAAAAGCAGCCATCTTTCAAAGGTGATAATAAAACATTACAGAATAATGTTTTCCCACATTTATCCCTCAAAACTGTCAATCAAATTTATAGTTTCTGTTAGAAATGCCAAATATGGAATTATTAAAATTTTTAACCCCTTACAAAAGGCTATTTAATGATGATGCAATGTTACTGTTATTTAAAAAAAAAAAAAAAAAAAAAACATTTCCATAAAATTCTTATTTTGGGAGCTCTGGGTCCTACATAAAGCAGAGATTCACATTTTGAGCACCAGGGTCGTCTTCCAGTCTTACTCCTGGTAGGAAGGTGAGCAAAGATCCAAAGCTGCAGATGTTTCCTTTTTAACACACATCAGAAGAAACTGACCTGTTCACGAGTCAATGGTATGATTTCCATGTACACATCCATAGTTTCACATCCTTCAAATTTAATTGTGTGAAGAAATACTGCCGTCATTGTGGCAGATGTATGCAGTCACTTAAAATGTCCTTTTTATTAAACTGTGGCTTTAATGATCAGGACTTGTGCTCAACCCTGTCAGTTTTTAATGCTGGTTCTGAGACCTTTTGCATCACTTTGTGGTAAAATCTTTGCTCAACACCCTGTTTAACACAATCTGATACTTGTCTTCTGCCCCCTGGTGGACACCTTATGCACTACATTTCTGACATTTCTGGCACAATTCTGACAACATGGTAATAAACTGTAAATATACAAAAATTTATTTTTGTTAATTTGTTATTTTAAATTTTCTTAAAAGACTAAATAAAGACTTCAGATTTAGAAAAAGAGAGAATTTTCTCCCCATTATGTCTTGGGTCAGGCCTTAAATGTTTAAGGAAAAGAAACTCTTTCAACAAGAGAATATATAGTAAACTAAAATCATCACAAACAAAGAATTTATAAGAAACTAAACCTCCAAAGCGGTCCTGTTTCAAGGATGGAGCCTGTTGTGTTCAGCTGTGTAAAAGATGAATTTCTGTAAACAGGCTGCTAAGACAGCAACCGCCACTCTTTATATACAGCAGAAACGTAACAGAAGTTCAATACAGGAGATTTCAAAAAGGTGACCTCCTTATTTATCCAATTTCATCATCCATCCTTGGAAAATGAAACAAAGCCTGAAGCACTATAGCACTACTTATTATGTGTATATCTATCTCTATAGAGATGCTGTGCCATATAATATTTGCTTCTTGCTCGCCTTCTGCGGCCTCTGCTTTTATTTATTTGTTTACTTGTTGCAGGTTTGCGTCATGGCCTGGGTCAGCTGACCTTTAGCGATGGGACGTGCTACACTGGACAGTTTGAGAACGGCCTCTTCAACGGCTGCGGGGTGCTCCTCTTTCCTGATGGCTCCAGGTTTGTCACTCACTGTTTTCTTTTTATTACCAGAAATGTTGGCTTGAAGCAGTGCCTCCCAACCTATAATAATAATAATAATGGATTTCAAGGCACCCAAAGCACTTTACATTGTGAATCCATTATTCATCCACTCCTCACTCATACCTGGTGATGGTAAGCTACGTGTGCAGCCACAGCTGCCCTGGGGCAGGCTGACGGAAACATGGCTGCCAGTCTGCGCCTACGGCCACACATTCATACACCAGCGATGCCAACACTGGAGGCAAGGAGGGTTAAGTGTCTTGCCCAAGGACACAACGACAGATTACTGCGGGAGTGAGAATCGAACCGCCGACCTTCCGATCATTGGATGACCTGCTCTACCACCTGAGCCACTGCTCGCCCCATTCCCTGAGGACCCCCTTCATGCAACTACCAAAAAGCTGTGGAGCACCTGCCCACCCTGTGTTGAAGCCATGTTTGGTTTTAGGTGCATCCTGGCTGAATCCTTTGGTTGGATAAAACCAAAGTTAAGATAATTACCAACATATAGCCTACCATATAATTAGATGTTTTTTTTTTTTAAATAAGGACGAATAATCTGATCTGTGGCATTTCTCTGACACGTCACATTAATAAAATGGTGCAAAGTTTTTTCAGGCTTCCAGAACATTGGTTCCATGGGAATGACAAACCTAAATGATAAAAAACTCAAGCGAATACACCTCAGCTCATCTCTGTGTGGGCATGGCCTTCATTTAAATCGCACTGGCTCTGAACAGTCAAAGCCTCGGGGACCCCCTGTGCTCTTTGGGGGTTCCCAGGTTGGGAGCCACAACAAGTGAATGCTGTGTGTGCTACACAATTAATAAAGTTCCTCCCCTTGTTTATTTTTATATTTAACATTACAAAGCTTGTTTGAACTGGTGCTACAGACATTATGGGAGGAGAAATAAATCAGTTAGTTGTTCAGGCTTTACAGTATAAAAACTGGACATCCAAATTTCCAGCACGTCTGTCAGTGTCTCATTTTGTTCAACTCAAAGGTCCAAAACCAAAAAGGTTTTCATTTTATAGTGGAAAGAAACCTGTAAGCTTTTCCTGTTTTTACTAGTCAAGGTATTTTCTGAAAAGCGCCACTGGCTGAAGCATGAAGAGCTACATGTTAGTGCTTTGCAACAAAAACTTAATGTAGTGCGTTATTATTCACTTACTATGGTTCACTTTTCAAAGCTGCATCTCAATCAAACCACTTAAGTCTCATACACATAATCACCCTTTCCCTCAGGCAAGGCAAGGTAGATTATTTTAAAGAAATAAACTTTATTTTTGCAAGCTTTGATGATTTGTCACACAAGTTTAGACTCCCCTGGTCTGGTCTATTTTGCTACTTCTTTCAGCATCACAACTTTTGACTTTCCATACATACCATCATCCTCTGGTTTAGATGAAACAACTCTAAAACACTAAAGACTCATGTCATTATTAATATGTTCAGATTTAATTTATGTAGTAAATTTCTTTTTATTTTTAATAATAAGAGGACACTGCAGGTAAATGGTAACTGGTAGATGAAGCATCATTTATTTTAAAATTCTACATCACTTCCACTGCTCGAGTAAAATAATCCACCCAATGTGTCTCTATGGTTTATTGACCTAATGCAATTCATTCAGTTAGAGAAGAGAAAGTACACTCTCAAGGGGTCCAGGGACAAACTGTTTTCTGTCTGGGACCCAGTACTGTCACATTTGGGTAAACTTAAAACTGTGTGCAGTCAATACCATTTTACAGCATCTGCATGTGGTTTAATCATCCATGTGTCCCGTGTAGTGCGCAGCTTTGGTGGTGGTGAGCCTGTGTTTACAGTCCTTTTCTTATGTTTTCTTGATTTTTCAGATTTAATTCATGTAGTTTATTTTAATTCTGGATGAATGTCCTAAATATTCTTGTTTTCAAGCATCTTTCTTTTAAATGTTTCTGCATTAACGAATGTTGTCCCGTCCACTCAGCAGTACTCGCGTTTTAACAAGATAATCGTTTGTGTCGTCTTCTTGTGTTCACTTAAATAAAATATCATATTATGTGTCTCAGATTACCTTTTTAATGGTCATTCACAAAGAATTTTGTTATCATAAAATAAATTAGGTATAGAAACATTTTAACATACATGTAAACTCTTCCATCAGCTGGTGGTTCCATTCCTTTTTTAGTAAAAACGTGACCTTGCATCCCAGACCTGATTAGATATTCCAGATTGTGTTCTACAGGAAGCAAATTGTTTATGGCCTGCTGCTGTACCTTTTCCTCACTAATGATGTGTCCTGGAGTCTTTTCCTGTCTGTAAGAATAGGAATGAATCATCTGTGGTGTTTCTCAGACATGTTTCATTAATGAAAGAAACATCCAGGTCCGGGATCAGAACTGGTTGGATGCTCAAGCAGTGGCCTAATAAGTAGCTTTTTATTTTTTAATATATGTTTTAAAATATTGTTGGATAGTAGATTTTGATTATCTCATTTTAGTCACTTTGGTAAAAAAGTGTTCAGACTCCCAAAACATGTCAACAAAACCTCCAAATGATAAAAAACTTAAGGAGATGCACCCCATCTCATCTGTGGAAATGGTCTTTATTAGAACAGTCACACAGACTTTGTACAGTCAAAACCAGGGACCGAAGTTGGGAACCACTGTTTAAGCCTACCAAGAACTGTTCTCATGGACTGTTAGAACCATACCCAAAGACCCACCACATGCGCAGATCTCCACTTTAGGCTTTTTGTCCACTGGGAGACGGGGTGAGAATATCACAGCTGAGTGTCTCCATCCATCCATCCATCCATCCATTCTCTTCCGCTTATCCGGAGTCGGGTCGCGGGGGCAGCTGCCTAAGCAGGGAAACCCAGACTTCCCTCTCCCCGGCCACATTCACCAGCTCATCCGAAGGGATCCCGAGGCGTTCCCAGGCCAGCCGAGAGATGTAGTCTGTCCAGCGTGTCCTGGGTCTGCCCCGGGGCCTCCTTCCGGTGGGACGTGCCAAGAACACCTCACCAGGGAGGCATCCAGGAGGCATCCTAACCAGATGCCCAAGCCACCTCATCTGGCTCCTCTCAATGTGGAGGAGAAGCGGCTCTACTCTGAGCCCCTCCCGGATCACCGAGCTTCTCACCCTATCTCTAAGGGAGAACCCGGCCACCCTGCGGAGGAAACTCATTTCGGCCGCTTGTATTCGAGATCTCGTTCTTTCGGTCATTACCTACAGCTCATGACCATAGGTGAGGGTAGGAACGTAGATCGACCGGTAAACTGAGAGCTTTGCCTTTTGGCTCAGCTCTCTCTTCACCACGACAGACCGATGCAGAGCCCGCATCACTGCGGACGCAGCACCGATCCGCCTGTCGATCTCCCGCTCCATCCTTCCCTCACTCGTGAACAAGACCCCGAGATATGTAAACTCCTCCACTTGGGGCAGGACCCCATCGCAGACCCGGAGAGAGCACTCCACCCTTTTCCGGCTGAGGACCATGGTCTCGGATTTGGAGGTGCTGATTCTCATCCCAGCCGCTTCACACTCGGCTACGAATCGCTCCAGTGCGAGCTGAAGATCACATCCCGATGAAGCCAACAGAACCAACTGGAGTTGGGGCACGGAGGCGAGCGCCTGGTGACCGGGCCTTTGCCCATGGGGCCCGGTCGGGCTCAGCCCGAAAGGGAGACATGGGCCTCTCCTCCCGTGGGCTCACCACCTACAGGAGGGGCCATAGGGGTCGGGTGCATTGTGAGCTGGGCAGCTGCCAGAGGCGGGGACCCTGGCGGTCTGATCCTCGGCTGCAAAAGCTAGCTCTAGGGACGTGGAATGTCACCTCTCTGGCGGGTAAGGAGCCTGAGCTGGTGCGCGAGGTTGAGCGGTTCCGGCTAGATATAGTTGGACTCACCTCGACGCATAGCTTGGGCTCTGGAACAACTGCCCTCGAGAGGGGCTGGACCCTCTTCCATTCTGGAGTTGCTCCCGGTGAGAGGCGCCGAGCAGGTGTAGGCCTGCTCATTGCCCCCCAACTTGGCGCCTGTACGTTGGGGTTTACCCCGGTGGACGAAAGGGTAGCCTCCCTCCGCCTTCGGGTGGGGGGATGGGTCCTGACTGTTGTTTGTGCCTATGCACCAAATAGCAGTTCAGAGTACCCACCCTTTTTGGAGTCCTTGGGGGGGGTGTTGGAGAGCACTCCTTCTGGGGACTCCCTCGTTCTGCTGGGGGACTTCAATGCTCACGTGGGCAATGACAGCGAGACCTGGAGGGGCGTGATTGGGAGGAACGGCCCCCCTGATCTGAATCCGAGTGGTGTTTTGTTGTTGGACTTCTGTGCTCGTCATGGATTGTCCATAACGAACACCTTGTTCAGACATAAGAGTGTCCACATGTGCACTTGGCACCAGGACACTCTAGGCCGCAGTTCGATGATCGACTTTGTAGTCGTGTCGTCGGACTTGCGGCCGCATGTCCTGGACACTCGGGTGAAGAGAGGGGCGGAGCTGTCAACTGATCACCACCTGGTGGTGAGTTGGCTCAGATGGTGGGGGAGGATGCCGGTCAGGCCTGGCAGGCCCAAGCGTGTTGTGAGGGTCTGCTGGGAACGTCTGGCAGAGTCCCCTGTCAGAAAGAGTTTCAACTCCCATCTCCGGCAGAGCTTCAACCAAGTCCCGGGTGAGGCGGGGGACATTGAGTCTGAATGGGCTGTGTTCCGTGCCTCTATTGTCGAGGCGGCCAGCCGCAGCTGTGGCCGTAAGGTCGTCGGTGCCTGTCGTGGCGGTAACCCCCGAACTCGTTGGTGGACACCGGCAGTAAGGGATGCCGTCAAGCTGAAGAAGGAGTCTTATCGGGCCTTTTTGGCCTGTGGGACTCCAGAGGCAGCTGATGGGTATCGGCTGGCTAAGCGGAGCGCAGCTTCGGCGGTCGCTAAGGCAAAAGCTTGGGCGTGGGAGGAGTTTGGAGAGGCCATGGAGAATGACTTTCGGACGGCTTCGAGGAGATTCTGGTCCACCATCCGGCGGCTCAGGAGGGGAAAGCAGTGCTCCGTCAACACTGTGTACAGTGGGGATGGGGGGCTGCTGACCTCAACTCGAGACGTTGTGAGGCGGTGGAGGGAATACTTCGAAGACCTCCTCAATCCCACCAACACGTCTTCTGATGAGGAAGCAGAGTCTGGGGTAGCTGGTGCTGGCTCGCCTATCTCTGGGGCTGAGGTCGCTGAGGTGGTTAAAAATCTCCTTGGTGGCAAGGCCCCGGGGGTGGATGAGGTCCGCCCAGAGTTCCTTAAGGCTCTGGATGCCGTAGGGCTGTCTTGGTTGCCACGCCTCTGCAGCATCGCGTGGACATCGGGGACAGTCCCCCTGGACTGGCAGACTGGGGTGGTGGTCCCCCTCTTCAAAAAGGGGGACCGGAGGGTGTGCTCCAACTACAGGGGGATCACACTCCTCAGCCTCCCCGGTAAGGTCTATTCAGGGGTGCTGCAGAGGAGGGTCCGTCAGATAGTCGAACCTCGAATCGAGGAGGAGCAGTGTGGTTTTCGTCCCAGTCGTGGAACAGTGGACCAGCTCTACACGCTCTTTGGGGTCTTTGAGGGGGCATCGGAGTTTGCCCAACCAATCTACATGTGTTTTGTGGATTTGGAGAAGGCATTTGACCGTGTTCCCCGGGGACTCCTGTGGGGGGTACTCCGGGAGTATGGAGTGCCGGACTCGCTTGTAAGAGCTGTCCGGTCCCTGTACGACCGGTGTCAGAGCTTGGTCCGCATTGCCGCCAGAAAATTTGGCTGAGTGTCTCCATCAACCAAATTTTCAATAAATCAGCTGAAGCTGGAGAACAAGTCACAGTCAAGAGGAGGTTTATTTCTGTAGCTGGTCTTCCTAACACCACCAGTAAAAGAGACTGAACACACGTGCACATTGAAAATGATTTTTCTTTGTCTCCGTCTGCACACATATGTCTGGTGTGTGTCTGCTGTGGGATTTTGTGAAAGAATAAGTTAATAAAAATAAGAATAAGAATAAAATGAGACTGAGAGTGCCAGGATGACCTCAAACTAAAATACGTTTTTACAACAAAAAGTACAACTCCCTGGTAAAATGACATCACATGCAAGAAAACAACGTATATGTTATGCTCTCAATGTAGAAAGGCTGTGAACACCAGATCAGATCCATAAAGCACCCGCAGTTCAGATCATTAAGCTTTCTTACCGACTGCATTTTACTGACTTTCTGAAGACCCAGTAAGTGAAAGAAACAAGAGCTCTGGGACATGCTGAATGTGTGATATTTAAGTGTCTTTCCTCTGGATTTATATGCAAAAAGTTATTCCTTTATCTTATGTGGTTGCAATTCTACAGGCACACAAATATTAATATGCAAATGCAAGCGCCGGCGCTCCCGTCAGTCTTAAATGAGTAATTTTGGTAAATGAGGCACAGTTTTCTTTGAACAGACCAAAAGGAAGATGTTTGGACAGAATAGACAACAACTGTTAATAAATCAGCTTTTTCAAGGGCGTATTTACTTATTCTTAAGAAGCAGATTTTTTTTTTTCATGTAAAACTCTTCTTTTCTTATTCACAAAACAGCATTTTGTCCACCTCAAAACAGAAAAAATAATTCAGATTGTTGCACAAAAACAGAGGGAAAAGAAGTTGGAGAGGAAGCAGAATCCATCTTTAACCTCAAGAGACCGATTCCACTACCAAACATGCTGAAAACAAATGTGTTTTAATGTTGGTTGCAACTCACTCAAACAGCAGACCAACACACAGCTGCTGCTCTTCTTTATGCTGTTCCTCACACAAGATTTTTTATTTTTTGATGTGGCTTTGTCACCCAAGTTAAAAGCATTTCTCATCCAATTCAGATCCAAACAGTTCAAATTTTTTCATCTGCTACTTCTATTTTAGTGAATAATAGGTTGGAGTGTGGTACAGCTCATGATAAAGAACCAGAGCACAGCCTGCTTAATGCCATTTGCTGTGTTTCTGCTTTGATTGGTTCCTCAAGGACCCTGAAAACAAAACATGTTGTTGAGGCTAAACGTGTCTTTTTTAGCATCAGTTAATAATTGCCTGCACACCTGTTTGAACTGCTTCAGATTCCAGTCATTTACGGAGCGAGAGTTGCTGTGCTGTTGGATTCTTTGTGCTTTTCTTTTTTCACTTTTAGTTTAGAGCGGCTTCCCACTCCTCCAGTCATCTGTCGTTGTGTCCTTGGGCAAGACACATCACCCTCCTTGCCTCCAGTGTCGGCATCACTGCTGTATGAAGGTGGATGAATGTTCGGTGTTGGTCGAAGAGGCTGTAGGCTCGGATTGGCTGCCATGTTTCCGTCAGTCTGCCACTTGTAGCTTACCAAGTGTGAATGAGGAGTGAATTTAAATGTAAAGTGCTAATTACTCATTATTATTATTGATCATTTCTTCTGTAGGTATTTTACACTCTTGCGGTTACAAGTACAGTCACTGTCCACTTTATCACTCCCTGTTAACACATATATATCTAACCAGCCCAGCACATGTAGTCATGTAGACGTGTTGAAGACAACCCGCTGAAGTTCAAACTGAGCATCAGAATGAGGAAGAACGAGGATTTAGTGACTTTCAATGTGGCATGGTTGTTGGTCTAGAGAAAACTACACCACTTTAGCCCTTTAACCCTTTAGCCGGTGGCGTGAGCCCCAAATTCTATCCAATCAGAATAGCTTTCTGTCTCTCAACGTCATTTCAACAAAACATAAAATTTTTCACTGTCTGTGATGAAGAACATGCCTCGGCCATGGAAAAGCTAGGTGGTGGAAAACAACTGTCTATAACATGTCCTTTGCCAGTGGTGTTCTACATGGAGTCGTACTTGAGCTTGTAAATACAAGCAAGCAAGATGCCTGGACAATCGACATCGCCGACACAGTTTTAAAGGGCATCCATCCTGAGTGTAAACACAGGTCACACACGTGACGTCACAGCATTTTACACTGAAAGCAGTGACGTTTCTAAAGCTAAAACCCCGGTTATTTATGTCCACATGCAAATTCTCAAATCTTCACTTGGGTCAGAGGCTTTTGACCGAATCGTTTTAATACCGTAAATCTGTGTTTTTGTGGGGCTGACAGGCCAAATTGTAGAAAAATATCTTTGTTTTGTGGGATACCCTGCTACGTGTGGACAAGCATGTATGTACTAGGATTTTCACACACAACCATCTCTAGAGTTCACAGACGAGGAGAAAATATCCAGCCAGCAGCAGTTGTCTGTTTGTCTGTATTATTATTATTATTATTATTATTATTATTATTATTATTATTATTATTATTATCTGTAAAACTGCTGTTATTGGAAAGCTGAAAGGAATGTTTTTCCCTACTGGGAATGCTTTGGTAATGTGAATGTTTCTTCAGGTATGAAGGTGAATTTGTGCAGGGGAAGTTCCAAGGTGCCGGCATCTTCTCTCGCTTTGACGGCATGAAGTTTGAGGGCGAGTTTAAAGGCGGATGTGTGGATGGCTACGGTAAGATTTCTATACTCTTTTTTCTCATTGATTGGACTGAACTGAAATGTTTTGTGGAGGATTGTGGTTTTTATAAATGAAAACCAGACATGTGACAGAAACCTTTGACTTGCAGAATTTTATTATAGGATCAGATTGTTTAAAATGTGACATTCACAGAAAACAACAAAACAAAACCTCAGTCTGTACGCATCCTAACTCTTCGCTCTTTGTTCTGATTTTTATGCAAGTATTGTTTGAGCTATGGTGGAACGTGTTAATTGTCTGGTCTGAAGCTCTTGTGTGTCTGGGCTCAGAGTCTCTGGAGGTAATCAACACATTTTTATTTGAAGGCTGCTGGGTGGCGAGGGCGGATCAACGTGTCACTGTGACAACGGGCTGATATTTGTGCTTTTAAAAATAGAGATGGAGCACCAAGCTCGCCTCAGTTTCCTGACATGTAAGAACCAGAAAACAGAGCAGGAAGTTTGAAAAGAAGGACTTCAAAACATTCTGTTTTTAGATAAATATTAACTTGAGCTTAATGAACAATAATGGAAAAAAGACTTGCAACAGGTTATAGAAAACACAGAGACAGAGTTTAAGCACCAGATTCGTCTATGAAGAAGCATTTAGTTTAGTGTAGATTATTCTGTCTCCTTTACAAAGCTGCTGGGTTCTCCAAGTTTTCCAAACCTGCTGTTACCGGTGGGCTTTAGATCCAGCAACTGTTGACTCTGTATATTGAGTTTTAACACGTTTGTCACTACTTTCTCAGCCAACAAACATCCATGTCGTTTCATGCATGGTGAATAGCCACCATGCATGAAAGCGGCTGATCAGCTGAGTGTGTGAAGAGACGGGGTCTGAGCCATTCAGCTGGAGTGTGCACGCTCCTTCTTTCTGCTGCATCTACTTATTTATCTGTGTTGATGGTTATTAAAATAATATGAATAAAACTAATTTTAGTGGTCACATTAAACTATAATAACTTCACATTGTAAATCGTTTTTAAAAAGTCTGAAAAGACTTGGAATATCAGTTTTCTTTGACTTTTTATACATTATCTTTTTAACTCTGTTTAATTGATTAAAAATAACTGAATAACAATAAAAGGATAATTTAGTTTTTTATGTGGAGGAAGGGAGAAAAAAAAACAAGGCAAACTGCTGGTTTAATCATTTATCATCATTTATTGATAAATTAACCAAAGTAAAACTTTGGTTAATTGACAGTGGACAAATTGCTGAATAAATTGCCACAGCTTTAGATGCTGAGGTCCGGCTCACTGACTGTTTCTAAGAATAATCTCAAACTTAAAAGGTCTTAACAGGGCTTGGGGGTGTTTTGTGACTCCTTGAACAGATTGAGAACAGCTTCAGGAACTTTGTCTCAGTTTTCTTTAACAAAATTTAAAATCGAAGGGGTACCCAAACATTTGCCTCCAGAGGAGCATGACAGTTATTTTTTATCTCACTGAAATTTGTTTTGAGTGTCTGGAAGCCCAAAGAGAAAAAAATCGGTCTTAAAAAAAAGTTTATTTTTAAGCTGTTAATCCATTTTGGATGTTTTAAAATAAACATTTTTAACTGTAACATTCTTTGAATATATCTTTTTTTTTTTTTAAAAAACTTTTAAGTTTTTAAATGTTTGTTAATTATTTGATTTTTCTGTTTAATCTGAGATATTGTGATAAAGCAATACATTTAGATATAGCTCAGCTTAGTAACTGAAAACAGGAGAAAAAAAAAAGAGGAAATCTGCCTTGGAGCCCATTTAGCACCAGAGATAACACCTTGCAATACGTTTCTGTAAGATGCATTCACTTTAAGATCATTTAAAAAAAGAACATGTGAGATTCTTCCAGGATTATGATCATGGATGTTCTCCATGATGGAGTACCTGCAGAACCTGAAGCTGCTGCCTCAGAAACACCAGTTTTTATAACAGCTACTTCATAGGATTACAAGTTACTCAGAGTAACAGTAATAAGATTTACTGCTGTACTCTGTGAGCGAACAATGACTGCAAATGAGTGATACTGGAAATGTGCCGGAAGCGAGGTTAAAAATGAAGATTCACCAGTTGCAGCCTGGTTCTTAAAAACTTTCTTACTGCATCGCTGAGTTGTAGGTCTATGGTAAAAGGAGTCCAGTGCAGCAGCATCCTGTGGGATACCGAATGACTACAACTTTACTTTAATTCTTTCTTTCTTCCCTGTAGGTGAAAACATGGTCCTGAAGCTTTTTATTTTTTTGTCTTGTAAATTCAGAATAAACAAGCATAAAATATATTTTTTCTAAAATTATCGAGTCCGTTCCGAAAAACAGCCGTTTCGTTGTCTAAGTTAATGCAGAACACTTCTGTAGCATCTTCTCTAAAAAAAGGTTTGTGTAAAATGCCACCGTATAATCCAGCAGGCTACCGGCAGGGAGTCCTTTCTCATGGGAAGACAACATAACTGCAGCATAGAGTGTGAATGTCTCAGCTGTGTTTACACCATTTCCACCTTACTGCCTGATTTTTATCAGATACAAGAACAAGACTCATTTCCAGTCAACTAAACCAGTCTGCAGCTACTTTCCTCTAAAAGCTGCCTAGTTGTTGTGAACCTCTTGTGTGGTGCAGGAGTGCTGACATTCGTGGATGGTGGCCATGGTGGAGGAGGAGGAGGCAGCCATGAGGGCCTGTTTGAGACCAACCAGCTGATGAGGAGAGCCAGCAGCCATGGAGCCGTCCAGAGGGCACAGGCGACAGCTGCCAAAGCCCGAGCTCTGGCTATGTGACCTGGACCGCACCACTCACAGTGCCCCGGTACCAGGATCGTCCTCCCACCATCCTCCTCTGGGTTTGACCTGCTGGGTACATATTCTCCTCCATTCTGATGTCTGACTCTGCTGACACTCTGAACAAATATATGTATAAATTTTTATTTTCACTCTCAGACACATCACTTAACTAGTTTAAAAATGAATGCCTCCAGTAAGTCCAGTAAGAATGGACCGGTCACTGTTTCGGGATCAGCTGAGCCAAACACAAATTTACTGTTCAGTTAACCCACTGGTGCTAAATCTGATCCAGGGTTGGTTCAACTTCATCTGGATTTAAAAGGGTATATAGGTAACACTGATCTGGTGATTTCCTCATGAACAAGTGGGTTTCAACTGGGCTTTACACGGCTGTGATAGTATTATAAAATCTATTACTGTTTCCCTTTTTTATTATAACTCATTTAAACTTTTGCAAAAGAAGGAAAAGAAATAATAATGAAGATCTGTAATTATGTCTGATGGCTGAGAAGTCTTTAACTGCAGACTAATTAGTGTTTAACGCCTGAAGCTGAGGAAGCAAAATGAGGAAGACTTTGTAGAAAGTGGGTTGATTATAAAAAGAGCTGGTAAAGTGAGTGCAGGGGTGAGAGATGCTGTCAGAGGACGATTTACCAGACAGAGATGCTGCAGTCACATTTAGATTTATCAGAATCTGTCAGCAGCAAATTTTTAGTGATTAACGGACGTCAGTGCTTCAAAAAATGAGACAAATCTGATTTTTAATTGTTCTTTGCTCATAAAGGGAGTAATGGGAAGAAAAACACAATTCAGTGTGAAGCATTTTACCAACAAGGAACCAATATTTGACCCATGTCTGAATTTCAGTCATTGATTTTATTCATGTTAAAACAAGAGACAATAAATAAATAAATAAATAAAATCTGTTTTTATTGCAGGTCTGTAATATATGATATGACAAACTATGAGCTGTAAATTTATATAAACTTGGCTTAGAAAGCCATTAAATGAGTGTTTGGTGGATTATTTCTATGTTGTAACAATGCTTTTTGGTAATAAATTTGTTTATTTCCCTTTTAAATGGAGCTATATGTGTTAGAAAAACGCATGTGTGGGACAAGCAGCAGAGTTGAGTATGTGGGTTGAGCCAACGAAAAACTTGCTAGCTGATTCTGCTGTTGAGTCTTGTACATTGGATCGAATTATTGAAGTCTGAAGAAGCATATTGGTAATTTAACAATGTCTTCATTTAGCAAACAGGAGCCTCAGTTTCATGTGAAACAGCCATACACAGCCACAACATCTGGTACCTCCTCCTCATGCTGGTCACACTGCTGTGAGATGGCATCTCATTCTTCAACCTGCATTTGTCACACCTCAGCCAGTGTGGCTGTGTTGGTGTCACTGGTACCAACAGCTGATCCCACAAGTGTTCAATGGGCTTGAGGTCAGGACTGCAGGCAGGTCATCCATCCTCTGGAGGTATAATCTCCTGGGGATGCCCACGTCGCAGCCCTGTTATATGAAACTTGGCCTTCAGTTTGGAGATGCCATCAGGGCTCATCCCAAATGATGCTGTAAACTGGTTTTTGCAGAACACCAGCTTGAAGTGGCTCTATGACATGGTCCTGTCGGATCGGTCAGACAAGGCATACGTGCTGCACTGGCACACAACACCAACAATCAGCTGTTTGGAAAAGAAGATTTAGCTTATTTTTAATGGGTTCAACTCGACCCTGCTGCTCCTCTCACAAAAACATTTTCCTTTCAAATGTTGCTCCATTTAAAAGAGAATTAAACAGACTTTCCAGCAGTAGAAGATTTGTTATTACATCAGAAGAAATATTATTACATCAAAGAAATAATCCACCAAACTCATTTACTGAGTTTTTGTGCTGAGTTTATATGTGCATAATTCAATAATCAGAAAATAAACTAGGTGTTCTTTGAAAAAGCAGCTTTAATTTGACCTGTAATATCATTTATTAATCAGAAGTGTTGAGCAGCAGAACTGACAGACCTGTCCAGCAAAGTGTCGACAGACTCACCTTTGCATTAAATGTAATCGGATGTAAAGCCCAGTGTTAACTGAGACACATTTTCATCAAGAAATCACCACATCAGCACTTCCTGTGTTTCCCTGCCCTCCACTTTTCTCCTCGTGTCTGTCCTCGTTAGGCTGCAGGTCATGTCTGAGAAAAAGTGTTTTCTTTTCACTCAGTGCCATTTCAGCTCAGACTGATCCCAGGTCAGCAGGAACAGCCTCCACAGTGCCAACCACACAGTGCCAACAGGCTGCAGCTGATCCCGAATCACTGGCTCATCATCTCAGAGGAAGGTGGGGGGGTGGAGGATGAAGGTGGAGGATGGAAGCGCCTGCACTGAGCAGGCTGCAGTAATGACTGCAATTTCTGAGCTGGAGGTGCAATTTGATAATCGCATGCAATTTCTGGTGAGAGCAAGATTTCCCTTCCACCGGCTTTTAGATTTGGATGAAGAGGAGGCAGAGATGCTTGTACAATGAAGCAGAGGCTGCATGACTCTGACATGGTTCATTACAGAAATATCTCCTATTATCACAGGTCACTGACAACGATTCTCCTTGATGTCAAAGTTCATTTAAACAATCGTGGTCGAGTGTTTCTGGGTGGAAAAATCTCATTTACTTTGTTTCTGAGCTGATTTTCATGTGTTTCCCTTTCTTCTTTCCTCTCTCTTTGTGACCTGAAATCCATGTTGTGATGTTTGTTTTTGTGCACAGTTAAAAAAAACACAGACAAAATAACTTTATGAACTTTACAGAGCTCATGATGAGCCCTCTCACACACACGTCACATATACACTGTGCCTGCTAGGAATCAGTGTCAGTCAATGTAATGAGACCGGTGTGTAAATGTACAGGCATGTGTGTGTTGTGTGTGTGCAGTCGTACTTTTGTGGGAGGGGGTTGAGTTATTAAATGGGAAATGTACATAATTGTGTATTATATGAAAATCAAAGAGTGAGATTAATTTAGGATGTGGTTTTTGGGAGCTGATGTCCTTCCTGATGATCCATACTGACTAAAAGAATACACAGTATTGTTGAAGGCTTGTCACACCTCATAACTGGCTCCGGCATCTTAACGGGCACTGTTAAATGCACCTTAATGATCGATCAGTCTGATCACCATCTTGTTTCCTGACTGTGTTTTTATATTGTCATATAACTAACTGAGTGATCCCTTGTTTCTCTTTTCTTATAAAACATTGAGGATCATGAATCCCTTTAAAAGGCGCCTTAAAAGCTCAACTTGAAAAGTTGCCATTTGATATTAAACTGTAAAGCCATTTAAATCTGTCAGTCAGCAGCAGGGATGCAGTCGCGTCTTTCACTGTTAGACGTTGTTGGAATTGATTTTATTGTTTCTCTGTGAGATAATATCCATTTATTTCATTTAGAAGATCATCAAAGTCAAAAATCACAGAAGGATCTATGTCTCGTCTTTCAAGCCAAAAATGTTCATGACTAAAAAGGTCAGAACTCAGATGCAGATATGAAATCATCCCTGACGTGTAAATCTGAGCTCTTCACACACCATGTCTGGATTTTTTATCACTTAAAATGATCAGGCCTGCACAGTGAGACATGGTTTATCTTTGTGTTTGTTGCAAACAGGGTTTTAAATTAACACCTGCCACATGTGGGTTGAAATGAACTTTAGCAGGTCTAAATAAAATCCGCCAGCCACTTTGGTGGTTGATGAACTTCAGACGCTGCTGCATTATTCAGAAATTTGAATTTGATGGACACACCGCATGACCAGCCACATGCTTGGAAGAGTTGATTCATACACTACCGTTCAAAAGTTTTGGGGTCACTTCCCTACTGAATCCCATGGCAAAGTGATCCCAAACTTTTGAACGGTAGTGTACCAGTATGTTAAAGAAGGAAGTGGGGGTGCTCTGAAGACAGAGTAGTCGTACAGACCACACAAAATGGCACAGCAAGACGGGGAATCGGACTGTGTTCCACTTCTTTTCTGAGATTGTTGTCTGAAGAAATTTGTACCTGAAATAACAATGACAATTTTTTTCCAAACAACAAACTCGTCACTTGCAGAGAACTTCACGATTCCAGCTTGAAAGATGGCTGCCCCCAGTACCACCTGTAGTTGTTGTTTTTATTCATTTTTCTCTAGTACAATTTGTGTCCATTAGGTTTCTAGCGTGAACAGTAATTCTGTAGTGAGCGAAAAGTAAAACACAAGCAGTATCTGGCTGCAGTTCAAAGAAACTGGAGATGGAGAAGCTGAGAAACAAACTGATGAATGAAAATGAATGAGTTCAGTTGTCCATTTAAAAAGTTTCATTAAAATGTTTGTTAAATAAGGTTTTTATGAAAACACTAAATAAAAATTTCTTACCAACAAAGTATTCATTCCAGCTAAAACAGAGCTCAGTGATTCTAAATGAAGAACTGTTACCTGGAAGATCTGGCTCTAAGGGAGCTAAATCTATGAGAAGATCTAAGGTGGATTAAACAAATCACTATAGTTCTTAATAACACTGTTCAGTCACATTTCATCACCACTTTCTGCCTGATCAAAATGCAGCTGAATGAGGAGAGAAATTTAATGAAGCAAAAGTTTCAAAAGAAAAAAGTTTGGTGGTTGGACCGCATAAATAACTAGGCTAGTTAGTAACTGGTTAGTTACTTTGTTCATTACTAGAAAAGGAAAAAAAAAAAAAAAAAAAAGAAAATTAAAGATGATTAAATGGGTTTAGTTGCATTAATAATCTGGTTTATTTTCCCCAGAAAAAAAGATTTGGTTAACTGAAATGCTAACTTTACAAATCATCCAGCCACTTTTTATTAGTTATAATGGCTCCATCAGAAGTCAGAGATTTTCTGGTCCTCGCACTTCTTTAGTCTGGAGGATGATAAAAGAGTTGGAATTATCCAAGTCAGGATGTCAGTTTACCCTCTGCTGGGAGTACTGGATCAATGCTTTAAGATAAATACTGTTTTTTTATATAGGTGTTAGATAATGAGACACAAAGTACACACATGTTGTCAGATACTATTTTAGATAATTATATTTCTACCTTCACTTCTATGTAGAGAACTAAAGATCCAACCTATCCCAAACCTGATGAAACCTTCACAGTCAGTGTGTAAATGTGACTAACATTTTATTTAACCTCTGTTTTACCTGGCAGGTAAAACCTTCCAGCTTATTTATTGAAATGGCTGAGTCACATTGATTAGCTAACTGGCTACAATGACCTAGCTAACCTTAGCTAAGGGAAGCACTAAAACACTCATATGATTTCAGTTATAGGTTTTATGTGGCACTTACTGTGATTTGGTAAAGTATTTACAATAATACATTTAAAAAAAACATGTGGTTCTTGTATAATCTCTGAGTTCAGGTTGGTTTACATTCAGTAACGATAAAGTAACAATAAGCTAATTACAGTACTTATGTACAAATCTTTAGATTCTTGTACATCATAGTCTGAGCTTGTGTGTTGATGAAATATGAGCCCTTCTGGTAGCTCTAGAACCAGTTCATACCAGAGGACACGTACAGGTCCGTGTCCTTTCAGCCAATTTGTTTTTTTCTTTTAAAGCGTAAAATCAAGAAAATAGAATAACCATTTGTTTTGCTGTTTTTTTTTGTTTGTTTGTTTGTTTGTTTGCTAAACCAAAATGAAAAATCCAAAAATGTTTTCCGATTTGTGCTCAGAATGAAAATGTGCATTAAGAAAATGAAAAATAATTTGATGTGTCTGAGAACACTTTTGTTTTCGCCTGTATCCATAGATACCGAGCAGTTGGATTTCCTCCATTTATGGATGGTCGCTGCTCTTTAACATGAGTCAAGTCGTCTCCCGTGCTAAGAAGTCAGCCACTATTCTCGCTCAGCACCCCATAAGTGTTTTAATCTCACTGTTTCAGCTGCAGAAGCAAATCATACTTTCACATGAGTTATGTTTAATTATTATAAAAATAAATGTTTAATGTTGTAGCTCTTTAGTGGCTCAAACCTCCACCTGCTGATTGCACAGTCTGGCTATGTGGCTACAACATGTGTTTACAATCAGATTAATAGTCATATTAATTTATTTCATACATATTTCAGTGCACCCACTTTATCAAT
Organism: Melanotaenia boesemani; assembly: GCF_017639745.1. Classification (NCBI taxonomy): domain Eukaryota; kingdom Metazoa; phylum Chordata; class Actinopteri; order Atheriniformes; family Melanotaeniidae; genus Melanotaenia; species Melanotaenia boesemani. The sequence goes on from NC_055685.1 coordinate 2,578,515, forward strand.
AAAGTTTAGTGGCATCAGGTGTATATGTAAAGTATTAATCAGTGCTAATGTGACAGTCTGGTCACAAACTAAGCATAAGCAACTAAGCCAGCAACTGAAGTTAAAAAGTTTTGTTTTGATGTTTAAATCCAAACTCCCTATATCATCCGACACTGCAGAATGAGTGCAGATGAGCACCTTAGCCTAACTTAGTTTAACTTGGGTTTGCTTAGCTTAGCTTGGATTAGCTCAGTTTAGCTTATTTTAGCTTATATATTTCTTCATGAAAGTACAAGTTCTGTGTTATTCACCTACTTTCGAGATTCATCCCCCCTGCTTTCAGCTTTCATGATGAGCTTCTGGAATTACCTGCAGAAAACAGTTGATCTTCTCATGCAACTTTCAGAGATTATTTACCCCTGGTCAGACGAGAGGATGTGTTTTTCGTGTACATTTTAATATTATTGACCAAACCTTTCTTTTATTACCAGGTTTTCTGCTAAGTCATGGTACAGTAAACGCATCAGGAACAGTGAAGTCATCTTTTCATTTAACTTCCAGTATGACAGTAAGGAGTATTTCTAAAACGCCAGGCTCTGCTGTAGGTTTAGTCTAGCACAAGTGAAAAAAATGAGCAGTGGAAAAAGTGTTGCTTTTTGCTATGATTGTTTTCATGCTCTTGAAGAAATAAGCTAGATCAGTGTTTTAAAAACTGATTGGATGCCACTTAATGGTCAGTATATCACCATTTGAATACGTTCACTTTTTAACCAAGTACAAGGGCTCAGAGGGGTTTACACCCACAAATCTGAAAACCGTGCTGTAGTAAATAGGACGTTAAAGGGTTAATTCACTCCAGGAACCCGTTGTTGTCTCAGAGTTTTCAGCTGAAGGTACATTTTCATTTAATCTCAAAGACCTGAGAAATTGTCTCTTAATTCACACTCATGAGAACCAGAGATAATAATATGTGCCTCTTTTTTTCATTAATTTCACAGTATTCACCTCTTACACTCTTTCACCCAAACACACACTTGTGTAGTTATCATGTGCAACACAAACAAAACCAAACCATTAGCATAATAGCCTCTGTAATGAGAAAATATAGAAAGAGTATCTGAGGCAGCTGTTGAACAGGCGAGTGGATCAAGAATAGAAATTTCTTTAACAATGACACGAAGCAACTTTAATGAGTGCCTGAACAAAACCCTTCCTGTACTGTGCTTTAAATACTGCCTGACTGTTGTATTACCTTTTCCTTAAGTGTCACTACTTAACAATAAGAAAAATAAACCTTTTTTGTGCTTTAAATGAAAAAGAAGGCAGATTGCGTATGAAGGTGAAGGATAGCAGGTGACCGAACACGGACTCTTTGCCTTTACTCCACGTTTAAAAGTCAAAAGTCAAATACTACATTGCTTCAAAGATAGTTAGATATGGTCCATGGAGTATTTAGATTTTTAGCTAAAAGACAAAAACTAAACATAAATGAGGTCCCACATTATCTACATGTCACCATTTTCTTTTAAATGTAGACTATTCAAAATTACAAACATCTTTTTCAGGCCTGAGACACCATGCAAAATGTCTGGTTTACTCATATGTTGCATCACTTCATACCTTTTTTAAATGTACACTTTGACAATTAAAAATCACATAAATGTTCATTTAAAAAAGAGAAACTATAAAGACAGAACGGGAAATATGTGTTTTGATCGCATCAGAGACAGCATGAAAATGTTGGTCATGTTGGTTTCTTTCCGGATATCTGATGAACAGAACAGTTATTACGAACTTTTCTGCAGCTTTGTTTGAGTAAATGTAGATGGGAATGTCAGATTAATCATCTGGTTCAGTTTGCACCAAATTCCTTATGTGCAGTAGCTGTGGTTTACAGACATGTGCAGCATCAAGTGCAGCCACTTAAAGATGATGACAAACAGAGTTTCTAACTTTGATTAGTTCTTCATAAAGTCTCTCCAAATACCTTATTTGATTTTTATGTGCATCTGCTGGTAGGGTTTTATGATGGTAACATACGCTATGTGTGCTCATCCTCTGATGGGGACATTTTTAGCACACAAACACTAACTGTATGAAAAGTTAATGTCAGCACCAACCTGGACCTCGAAACTGTGCAGACGGGTTTGCTACTTAGGTGCTGCTGACGCTGCACTAACTCTGTATTTGTAAATCTGAGTTGCTCCACCTGCACTGACTGAATTCCAGACGCTCAAATGGAAAAGGAAGTTGTTGAGACACTCTCAAATCATGTTGAGGTTAAATCATGTTTAGGTTAAATCATGTTGAGGTTAAATCATGTTTAGGCTAAATCATGCTTAGTTTAAATCATGTTGAGGTTAAATCATGTTTAGGTTAAATCATGTTGAGGTTAAATCATGTTTAGGTTAAATCATGTTCAGCTTAAATCATGTTTAGGTTAAATCATGTTTAGTTTAAATCATCTTGAGGTTAAATCATGTTTAGGTTAAATCATGTTGAGGTTAAATCATGTTTAGGTTAAATCATGTTCAGTTTAAATCTTGTTGAGGTTAAACCATGTTTAGTTTAAATCATGTTTAGGTTAAATCATGTTTAGGTTAAATCATGTTCGGCTTAAATCATGTTTAGGTTAAATCATGTTTAGTTTAAATCATGTTCAGCTTAAATCATGTTTAGGTTAAATCATATTTAGGTTAAATCATGTTCAGCTTAAATCATGTTTTGGTTAAATCATGTTTAGTTTAAATCATGTTGAGGTTAAATCATGTTTAGGTTTAATCATGTTCAGCTTAAATCATGTTTAGGTTAAATCATGTTTAGGTCAAATGATGTTTTGGTTAAATCATGTTGAGGTTAAATCATCTTTAGTTTAAATCATGTTGAGGTTAAATCATGTTGAGTTTAAATCATGTTTAAGTTAAATCATGTTGAGGTTAAATCATGTTTAGGTTAAATCATGTTGAGGTTAAATCATGTTTAGGCTAAATCATGTTTAGTTTAAATCATGTTTAGATTAATTCATGTTTAGGTCAAATGATGTTTTGGTTAAATCATGTTGAGGTTAAATCATGTTCAGCTTAAATCATGTTGAGGT